>NC_134582.1:76917733-77552733 GCF_037038515.1 Microtus pennsylvanicus
AGCTGGCCAACAAAAAGACAACTTCCATGGTTGCTGTTTGTGTGTGTGTGTGTGTGTGTGTGTGTGTGTGTGTGTGTGTGAACTTTTTGCTTCATTTTGCTTTATTTTAGCATTTTTGTCTCCTTTGCTTGTTTGTTTTTATTTACATTTTTGTGTTTTATTTTCTGTTTTGTTTTGTTCAATGAGAGAGAGAACATAAAGTTGGTGGGCAGGAAGGTGGAGAGGTTGTAAGACACTGGAAAAGAAGCAAACCACCACCTAATCATATTGCAAAGATATTTTTAATTTAAAAATTAATCAATTAATTAATTTAAAAAATAGCAAGTGTTCTTAACCACTGAATCATCTCTCCATCTCTAAACCCTTATAATTTAAAGCCCGACTTAAGTTTCGTGCTCTAACTATGCCAGCAATCATTTTATCTGACTTAACCGTATTTGCTCATTTCACAGCAGTTGATTTTTAAATGTGCAGCTCGCTCGATGCTGTAGTTTGTTATATAGCATTTATATATTTTTTTCACAGTCGCTTTCCAAGGTTAAGTATGATCCTAAAAATGGGAATATTGCTATACCAATCCATTTCTGAATATAAAATTTTAGATTATAACAGACCATTTACTAAAAGACAGTCACTGTTAGCATTAATCATGTATTTTTATATTTGTAAATATAAGCAGCATCAGGACCATGCGATCTGAGCCTGTATAATCTTTTGATGCCCACTTAGCCTGGCGACTAGGAGCAGAGATGAGGGATGTCCCTGTCTCAGAGCTGGGCTTGGGGAGCACAAGCAGACCACACTGGCTTTATCCTGAGCAGTCTGCCTTGAACCAGATCCCTTGCTTACTCCACAGCCAACATCCTCCTCCCAGAGCCATCCTGGAAAGGATCCATGTCCACTCCCAGTGTATTCTGTCCAGCTGGACTGGCATCTCTCCAGGTACCCTCAGCCTCACAGAAATCAATGCTGCGGCGGGTTGCCCACTAAGAATAATCGCCTTAAAGACTCTTTAAACATATAAAATCGATCACAAAGCAAGCCATTGCAATCTGTATAATTAAATCACTACTAAGTACCCTCATTTTTCTCTCTAAACATTTTTCTCTCTGTGTGCTGACAGAGCCTCCTTAGAACACCTCACCTGTGCTCACAAAATCCAATGTTTTATTCAAATTCATCCCATTTCTGTGGTCACCGAGGCATCTGACCTCAGGCCCAAGCAGGAGGCCAGAGGCCCAATAGAAACAAAAGCACCCCTGCTCTCTGATTGGCAGTTCTGGTATCTGAGTGCTGGTATCTGAGGCCTCAGCTCCATACCCGGGACATTATATTTCAGCTCGTCTCTTTAGTACCCAAGACTGTCACAGATTGGGGCTCTGACTTTGTTTTCTGAGGTCAGATGCCTTGATGACCACAGAAATAAGAAGATATAGGTGCACCAAGAAAACTAAGGAATCAACAAGAAACCCTCTGGCAAAGTAAATTTGCTAATTTAGCAAATAAATTAATATTTAGCTAATAAATTTAGCCTCAGGCATATTTTTTGGATAAGAGCAGAAAGCTTCCACATTCTTTGTTAAAATATCACAAGAACAGTCTACAGACCACTTTCTAATCATCTTCTTCTTTGAAACTCTTGAACTAGACCATCATGGTCTGTTATGGGAGCTCCATCTGCTTAGCCAATGACCTTTGGGGCTGCTTTCCCTATGGACATGATTTTCTCTGAATATGTGAGCAGATAAAACTGAGAAGGGGGTTGCACACTCTATCACTTGGGTGGTCGGAGACAGGACAAGCCTTGCAATTGGTTCTCATCGCCCTTGGGCAGAGCAACAGGCCAGCAGCACCTGGGTCAGCAGCAGGAGTCTACTCTGTTCTGTATTCGCAAGTTTGTTTTTCCTTTGCACCCCAATAAATTGTTAAATAGACTTTTGTGGGTTCTCACTTCAATAATCTACATTGCTCTCAGCATCACTGTCTTCCATGTTTCCACTAGCCTGGCCCATTAAGCCCCACTTAAAGTGTTCAACTGCTTTCCTAGTCCAAAATCCCAAAGTCCACATCCTGCCAACAAGCAGCATGGTCAGGCCTATCACACACACACACAAAAGCCCTACTCCTGGTACCAATTTCTGTCTTAGTCCATGTTCTATTGCTGTGAAGAGACACCATGATCTACTTAAAGCTTTGAGAATGAGGCAATAATACATGGTAAAGCTACATCCGCTGCACACTATACTGCAAGTGCTAGTCTATACAGTAGGGCAGAAAATTTATGTGTGAGAGCTAGAAAGGAAAAGATAAAATAACAACAGATGTGGTTTTGAACAAAGAAATTTCAAAAAATATACAGAATGGCTTAATAAGTAAATTACATACCAAATCTTTACAAATCAGGGTGATATGAAAAAAGCAATCATATTTTTAAATAGCACAAAAATAAGCTTAAATTTAGAAAGATTAGGGGCTGGAGAGGTGACTCAGTGGCTAAGAACATTTGCTACTTTTGCAGAGGACCTGAGTTTGATTCCCAGCATCCATGTCTGCCAGTTTACAGCTACCTACAACTTCAGATCTGAGGAATCTAATACTCTCTGGCTGTCCTGGGCACCTATGCGCACAGGACATACTCACGCAAGAGCCCCACAATCACTACCCCACATGAGATTCCTTGTAGGAGGAAGCCTTTTGTTCGTCCTGGCCACTCAGAACCAAAACAATCACACAGAAACTATATTATATTATTTAAATCACTGCTTGACCCACTCACTCTAGCTTCTTATTGGCTATCTCTTACATATTAATTTAGCACATTTCTAGTAATCTGTGTATCGCCACGTGGCTGTGGTTTACTGGCTAAAGTTCTGGCATCTGTCTCCAGCAAGGCTACTTGGCTTCTCTCTGACTCTACCCTTCTTTTTCCCAGTATTCAGTTTAGTTTTCCCCACCTACATAAGTTCTATCCTATCAGGCCAGGCAGTTTCTTTATTAGCCAATGATATTTACAGCATACAGAGGGGAATCCCACATCAACTCCTTATATACAAAAAAAGATACCAGTTAACGACTGGTTTAATTTATGTTCTGCCTACTCAGGGTGGGCTATGTTGAGCGGCTCATATTTAAAGGAGAGTAGTAAAAGGGAACAGAGTGACTCTGCAGTGAAGAGCTACTACACCCTCCAGATGAGGAAGGATTCGTTTATTAGCGGCAGTGTGTGGAGTCTCTGTCATCTTCCAGAACACCTGTGCCCCGTCTAACAGTGAGACAAACCCAGTCTGGGGAAATTCTTCAGAGTAACTGGCCAGTGTTCCTTAAGATTATACATGCAATAAAAAAATGAAGGAGCCAACATGGACCCCAAACTAAGGTGACAACAGCTAGGTTCACTGTGGTTCCTGGTGATTGTCTCACTAATTGAAAAACCAATAAATCCAAATAAAGGCTACAGCTTTCCTAACACTGATTGTAGAAGGAAGAAAATATGCAAAGGAAAGAAAGGAAAAGAAAATATCAGTTATCTTAATCAGGAACCAAAAAAGAAGAGAGAAGAGGAGAGGAGAGGAGGGGAGGGGAGGGGGGGAGGGGAGGAGAGGGGAGGGGAGGAGAGGAGAGGAGAGGAGAGGAGAGGAGAGGAGAGGAGAGGAGAGGAGAGGAGAGGAGAGGAGAGGAGAGGAGAGGAGAGGAGAGGAGAGGGCACAGCCAAGTCTAGCCACTAGGGAAAGTTAATTTTCCCAGCACCACAATGCTAACTACCTTCTTACGGTGACAAGGTCACTGTCTGCAGTGTCTTGGGAACCTTTCCCTGTGTTCTGGGAAGTTCCTCTGATTGCTGGGCCCCTGTATGAATGAGTACATGGGTTAGGATCTGGGAAGTTGCCACCAGTTCCTGGGATTCTCCTAGGAGTACCTCTTCCCTGAGGTGGCCTCCAAACCCCCCTCACTGTCATTCCGTTTTCTGGCCACCTGGGAGCCTTGGGATATAGGGTGTATAATGGGCAAAGATCAGAGAATGCAGCCATCTTTAGGACAGCTGGCAGGACACCCAAGTGACTGTAGAAATGAGTCATAAGAATGTACAGGGAGTGGTGCTTTTCCTCCATCCCGAGAGCCTGAGATGCCTCCTGCCCCTGTCAGCTTATTTTGAATAACAGGCTGAGCATGCATGATGTGGAGAGGAGATCAGATCTGAGGATTACTGACATTCTGGTTTTAGCTTGAAGCCTTCTCTAATTCTAAGATAGTCAGAAAAAGTTTTAAAAGTAGCGGCCGTCAATGCCTTAGGAGAAACAATTCCAGGATGAAGAGAGGACACAAACCTCTCAGGAGTCGCCGTAGAATCAGTACAGGGGTAATACACATTTAATGTATGCCTTGAGAAGGGACTCCAGTGGCGGGCACTGACTGTCTATGGAGAGTTCATTGATGTAAGAGTCTGTGCCCATGCCGTGTGCGTTTCCAGCAGAGCAAATGAAGAGGTTCTCAAGGGCAAACCTTACCCAAACTGTCTCGTGTTTGCCTCAAGTCACATGGGGATCTAGTAACACATCTGGTCTCCAAGCACATGCCCCAGTTCCTGTTTGTCCACGGACCATCCTATGAGGACTCCAAGTACAACAGAAAACATCAGCTGTGGGTCTCACACAAATAATGAGCTGCTGCGAGGAATGGCGACCAAAACATCCCCTCACCCAAGTCCTCTTTTAAAACGGTTGATTGCTGGTTTGCACGGTGCTGGGGCCCAAACCCAAAGCTTTGTGAATGTTGGGTAATTGTTCCCTTCCCAGCTCTCCATGATTAGCCCCCTAATTCTTTCTTTACATCTTAGGAATCATCACTTTTACCCACCGGGTTAGGACCAGTGAAGCAAACAAAACCAGACAAAAAAATAAAAAAATAAAAAATATCTAAGAAATATATCTATGTCATAATTTAAGATGTATTATTTCTAATTCCAGGGTTTTACACATTGTTTACTTATTTAAATTACTGATAGCTATTATCTAATATGGTCAAAGTATCCAGAATTAAGGAATGCCTCCTGTATGTCAGCTGATGTATTATTGGGTCAAGCTAATTTGCTGTGACCTGGTTAAGAATGGGTGTCCAAAGTCACATAATCCTCTATATAATTCTGCTAGGTCAAGTTGCTAATCTTTGCCTCAGTTTCCTCGGCGACACATCGGACAATAGGGGGAGAGTACAGAACGTAAGTCTTGGCACGGAGTAATTAGCAGTAATTACATACTTCCGCAAAGAAGGAAGATTTAGAAAAAGGTTATTACAAATCTTGCCACACCCTTGTCTGCGATTCAGACACTGGCTGCTGGATAGTGTCTTCTATGAAAGAGGAGCTACATCCATGGAATATCGACAGCGGGGCTGCCTAAACAGCCGTGCCTGTTTACACTATCAGCTGGTAACACAATTAGTTGGCATACCTATGGGGACAGGGGAGATCTTAAGGCCCCACCCCTCAGTGAAGAGCTAGAGGGAATCCATGTCTGCTGAGAGAGGGAGAATCTGTTGTCTCCAGGACAAGGAGGCCCTGATAGGTTGTTCAATCCCAAGCAGGAAGTCCCAGACAATGTATACACATGAGCAACGCTAGATGGACTCAGCAGGATATGTGCTGAGTGTGTGTGTGTGTGTGTGTGTGTGTGTGTGTGTGTGAGAGAGAGAGAGAGAGAGAGAGAGAGAGAGAGAGAGAGAGAGAGAGAATAGAGAGAAATAGATGGGGGAGGGAGGTAGAAATTATGTAAATATAATATTCATGCATATTAAGTCTCAAAAAATAAATTTAAATTAAATGTAAATAAACAAATTATGTAACGCTGTATAGAGCTAGAATTTGGAACAGACATTGGCATAGACAATACATGCCTGTTGTCAGTCTATGTTAATCACACCAGGTACAATAGAGATACCTTTCTCGTGGAAGTTAAGTTGTACCTCTGTGGTGGCTCTCTGAGGCCTTGGATAACCCTGCTCTGCCTCTCAGAACTCAATTCCGGCCTCCAGGCTGTCTCACTGCCACATTACAGGAAGTCCGGTATACTGACAAGATGTTCAAGGAGGCGGGGGGGGGGGTGGTGGTGTTGGAATGAAATTGGACTCTTAGAAAAATTCTTCACTTGGGGTTCAACTCTGCATCCGGGGCTTTTTGCCAGGTGCTGACATTCAGGGACCCAGAGCATGGGCATAGGACAGAGCAAAGACATGACACTCAGGAGAACAGGTTCCAGTTACACTGAACGGGACAAATGTCTTCCTGTGCCTCAGTTTCCCTGCCTGTGGACTGAGGAAGTCGAGTGAAGCAGATCCCTTTAAGCCCGGCGCTGTGCAGTTCTGTGTGGCACTCCTCTGGCATACTTGAGGGAGATGAGGCAGGACGTTCTCTGACCAGGTGGTCATCTGAGGCCGGAACAGGAAAACATTATTGCCAGGGTCAAAGGAGTGGTTTCCCCGCTCACATTGTACTCCAGAGGTCTACGCCTTACCCTGAGCTGTGATGTCAGAAGTTGGCTCTCCAAGGCCTTTGGCCCACGCTTCCCCAGATTTTTCTAGTTTGTGCACCCGCCAGCCTCCCGTGTTCATACGTGTGGTTAGCATGCTTAGGGGCCTGTCTCTGGACATTTTTGAGTTTCTCTACAATTCCCCAGGCCTTTTTACTTTTCCCTGTATGTAACTCCTATTTCCCCACTCCTATAGGACCATCTTATGAGTGATTTATAATAGGATGTTAATTGCTCAGTGTGGATCACAGGGAACAAGGGAGACAGAAGTGGCTGGCACTGCCATCTCCCCAACAATCCTCATGAGATCTGTAGGTGAGAAAGCAAAGGCTTAAAGACCACAATAATATAGTGTGCTGCCTGGGTTAGAGTCCAAATGCAAGTTCATCGGGTGCCTGGGTTCACGAAGCACCTGCCATTTCATTTCAGGAAGCGTGTGTGTATTTACTACTTCCTCATACCGGAATGTATGAAGTAAGGACCACCTTCTGCCTCTGCTCAAGGTCACCTTCTGCACCTTCCTTTTGTCATTTGGTGACAGTGGATTGGTTTCACTTGGCTTTTAGGGTTACACTGAGATTTGCAGCTTTTTCACTGACCAGGGCTGGTTAAAGAATGCCTGGGATGCCTTTGCCACCTGGCATAGCACCAGCTTCGCCTGCCTCTAAAGAGAGCCCTGCTTGCTTTCCCAGCACAGGCTCGGATGCCTGGAGCTGCCTCGGGGAAGCAGTCAGGCTCGGCTGCACCTGCTGTGTAATTCACCTGGATTCATTGCCCCTGAAAAGGGTCCCTTTCATCTCTCTGAAAAAGACAGGGACAGGAGGAACTGTAGCTGGGAAGACTTTCAGGAAAGAGAAGCGATCAATAACGTGGAGGAAAGGCAGGGTGAGTGAATGGGCCACCTGGAGATGCAGCGCCCACCAGCACTATTGTCACCCTGGTCTAAGGAATAACCAGATGAAAGACGCTTGCCTGGGACTGCCAAAGACAGCTAATTGCAGAGAAATTGCTAGCAGAGTTCAGGTCTCCAGAATGCGTTTGGCAGAACATTAATTTTAAAAGGATGATTAAAAGGTCTTCTGCAGGGAAAAATAGTCTGTAGTCAGAACAATTTGGGAAAACTCAGGTTAGATGAAATAGCTGGGTGTCTTCTTTGCTTCATTTCTGGAGTCTTTAATATGGTGACGAACACTGCGGATGCCTAAGGGGGAATGGGAAGGTGAAAGCTTTCCAGTACTCGTGATCTTCCTTGACCTTCACACCTTGCTCTCTGTGCCGTTGGTCACAGACCCCTTCTGTCTAACCCCCCCTTCCATACACCTGGCTTTCTGACATGAGGCTTGATTCTTGGTGACATGAATCTTCCTCCCCACGGTCAGGAAGCTGGGACAAGGCTAGTCTCCCACACCAGGTGTTCCCAGCATACACAGCTCTGACACTCAGCTTTTTGGTTCTATGTAAAGCAAGTGGCAAACGGAGAAGCACACACTAAGCATTTGGCCCATGCTGCACACAGGCAGTGTCTTGGCTGTATGCGTGTAAGGAGAGTCGGATCTAAGAGCAGACAGAAGAAACAGTGGCGAGGGCATTCTAACCCAGGTGCTCTAGATGCAGAGCCGGCATTATTATATTACATCAGTGCATCAGATTTCCCCAAGAGGGAGACAATGTGGGAAGTCCTTCTGTGTATGTGTTGCTTTAATTGGTTAATGAAATAAGCTGTTTTGGTCAGTGGTTTAGCAGATTAAAGCCAGGAAATCTGAACAGAGATAGAGAGAATAGGCAGAGTCGAAGGAGATACCATGTAGCTGCTGAAGAAGAAAGATGCCAGAATATTACCAGTAGCCCACAGTCTCGTGCAGTACGCAGATTAATAGAACTGGATTAATTTAAGATGTAAGGCAGGAATACGCCTAAACCGTTGTCCAAACAATGTTGTAATTGATACAGCTTCTGTGTGATTATTCGGGTCTGGGTGGCCAAGAAACAAAAGCACAGTCTCCATTTACAGAGAGACCCAGCCTTTGATGGAGGAGAGCAGTTTCCTGGGGAGCCCCACCTCCTTCGAGCGCCTCTTGTGTGGCAGATGCCTTTTAACACCTGTTAACCTACTTGATCCTGAGGGCACCTTAGACATCAGGTAACGTGTCTCCTTCTGCAAGACTCAGATTGAGGCTCTGAGAAGCTAAGGGACAAGACTAGGGTCACTGGTCTGGAGAGCAGCAGCAGAGGTTCCTGATCTAAACTCCCAGGCTGGGTAATTCTAGTCCAGCAGTGAGGACTTGGGAAGAGCCCAGAAGCCTTTTGGGAGTTCATGGAGTGAGCTGCCAGCTCAGTGTCCTTCCTTTTCTACTACTGGCCTTGGCCTCGCCCCAGAAAGCCATGTTGTATCTGCTCATCTCCCCTGATGCTGGGACCCAGGCCTTCTCACCTCACTCCCAACGCGTCTCACACACCTAACTAGTCACCGTGGACTGGGCTTTGGGCATGAGTTCAACCCAACTCTGTCTGCTCACCCCATGGCCCTTAGCTGTTTCAACTCCTTGGTTTTCACATATAACAGGATAGACTGATCTAGACAGCAAGAGCCTTTATCTAAGCATGAGGTACTGCTAGTCCTCAGCGGGGAGTTATTTAACGGTTGTTATTAATCACATGATGTATCTCTTCTGGCCCAGACTGCAGAATCTAAAGAGACTGAAGCCTCAACTGGGGGTGGAAAGATCAATATAAACAGAAAGCATTCAGCATGTAGTAGGTACTCAATAAATGTTTGTTTTGACTTGACTTTCCCCCAGAATCAGCAGAACAGAGGAGGAAACAGGCACATCTATGGTGTGCCCAGAGCAGCAAGGAGCCTCAGCATAGTGGGGCTGCCTCTCCTCTTCCATAAAAATGTCCAGGGCTCCATTGATGAGGATTCATCAATCCTCCAATGATGAGGCTGTGCCAGGCTGAGAGACAGTTTTCTTCTCACAGAGCATCTCTGCTGTCTCCAGGAGACAGATGTTGACCTGGCTCTTCTGAGGGAAAGGGACGAGGTGGGGACACTGAGCCCAGTCACTGTGTCTTGTGACTTTTGGGATCCATTTTGGAATATGAAGCATCCTTCTTTCATACAGCAAGTCCAAGGCCCTAGTTCACACATAGAAGCTGTGCTTGGGGTGGGTGCATGCCTGTCTGTTTGGTCAGGAGTGAGTAACACTGTTTACAGTCAGCATGTAGACCCATTTAACTTCAGGCTGTATGGTAGTGACAGTATCTCACTGTGTTCCTGAGGAGGGCCAGTCCTAGGGAGGCCAAGTAATGGGCCTGGTTGTGTGAGAACTTAGTGGGGACCCCTCAGATACTGAAGCATGCCTCACAAATACCCGAAGCTATGCTTATTATCCCAAATTCTATTTACCGTGGAGGCTGCTCTTGAAAGACTTGGATTCTACTCCTGACATAGCCTCCCATTTGTGTGATTGTGGGACTGCTTGAGTCCAGCAAGCCTTGGCTGCTCCATCAGAAGATGCAAGGTTGGCTTCATTGAATCCCAGACACTCAACTTTGGATAGCCCGTATAATACCCTTGGTTTTATAGACTGGAATCTAAGTCCTGCGTATCCCGCTTCCAATCCCCAGACCAGGGCATCACACTGAAGCTCCTAAGGTTCCTTCCATATCAATCTCTAGAATCCTAAAAATGGGCCTATGACAGGGGCCCAAGTCATGGAAACCCTGCTCCCTAGTCAGTCACATCACCCGAGAACAGTCACATCACCCGAGGGAGGACCCATCCCATGAGTGGGTCTTTCCTCTCCCGTCACAGTGCCCCATGCCCTTCTTTCCCTCTCTTGTCTGACCTCCCTTCCTTTAAGCCCAAGCAGAGCCTCTTGGGCAAGTGTCTCACTTCTCTTTCCACACTGACTTTTCAATTATCACCTTCAGGCAACTTTGAATTGTCACCAGGCTCTGAGCCATTTGATGTCACAGGTATGCTGTGAGCTACGGGATGACAATCTCACATGTATGTTTCCCATATACAGCCTTCAAGCTCCTGCCTGGTCCCATCATGTGCTGCAGAACTGTATCACATATCCTATCCTGATTCTCAAATAAACTCTTCTCTTTGGAAAGCAACAGCTATTTTTTAAACTTAGTGTCTGTGCGCTCAAGCACTCTTACAGCTAAGCCCTCTCTACGGCCCCCAAACCCAGCCTAACCCAGCATTCTGACCATCATCCACTCTAACTGAGGTCCCAGGGGTTCTTCAAAACCAGGAGGTACAGGTCACCCACAGAAGCTAACCAACAATTCTGCACAAACCGGGACCCTCTCCTTGGGATCCTGAGACCAGCAAATGGCTGAACAAGCTACTCGGGCTAAGAATAATTCTCCTCTCATTTCTTATTAAAGGAGTGGCAGCCTCTTTTAGAGGGACTCAGCAGAGGTGGAGACAGAGCATAGGGTTCTCCACCAAGTTAGCCACACCCTGGGGTGGCTCTGGGAATGTGGGCACATCCAGACAACTGTTGCTGGAGTAAGCATTACCTCCTCTCTGCCACAGAGGAGCCAAGTTATACACCAAGAGCAAAATCACACATGGTGCCTGACATTCATCAGGGACTCCTCTGATGGGATAGAACAGGGTATCACAGACACCTCACAGAGGACAGAGTGTGTGTGCAATAGGACCTAAGCATAGTGACTTTAGAAAAGGCATCTGTCCTTGTGGGTATGGGCCCTGAATCCTCATTAGCCATGTGTAGCTTAGGGTGATGCAGGCAGAGTGCTCAGTGGGTTCTTCCACATGAATCTGAGTAGTCAATAATGGAGGCATGGGGGACTCCCTGGTGATAGAGATTTATTATGTCTGGGAGGCTGGGACAGGAAGTGAGCCCATAATCAATTCCACAGCTGATGCGTATTGGCTCCCTAATGTTTGACAGACTTTCTGTAGGTTGTACGATATAGAACTATACTTGGATCTGGTTGGGCTGGGTGTCTTCCCTCCTGGGCACGGGGAAAGAAACTGTATAGACTCCGCGAAAGTGTCCAGGAAAGTCAAGTTCCTCCCACATGCTGGGCTGTGTGTGGATTCCTCCGGAGGATGGCTGCATCCTCACACTGACCTGTGTGGGGCTCCAAACCTTCTACAACTGTTCTGGAAAGCCACAGGACTAGGACATTCATGGTGTCTGTCATTTAGGATTAAGTTCTCTGCCCAGCACATCACTAGTTGGTCCTCTCTGCTTCCCAATGCTTCCCTCTCCTTTCCGGACTCTTTGTTTTACCTCGGTCCACATTTTCAGAATTGTGACCTCAAAGCAGATCTTTCGATGTTGTTTCCTGGGTGGAAAATTCCAAGAAATGAAAGGATAACTCAGGCAGTCACATAGGCAGAGACAAAATGACATTTGAAAAGCCCCAAACATGCACTGAGCTGTGCCCGTGTTTCTGTGACCCAGCAGAGGCACAGTGGAGCTAGTGGGTGGGTGGGCAGTATCTACACAGGAGAAGCAGCCTCCAGTGTGGCTTCATCAGCACTGTCTCCTGGGCATCCTCAGGATCTTCCTAAGCACATGCTGGCCTGTAGAACTGCGGGGGAGGGGAGGGGGGTCTCTTGCATGAGGAATAGAAAAGGTATTTTGTTTTGTTTTGTTTTGCAAAGCAATTTTCAATCATAATTTTAGAGGTTCCTGGATAGGCAAGGTTTGTTCTTTCTTTTTTTCTTTACCTTTCTTTTTTTTTTGCCTCCCCCTTTCTTTCTTACCCTCGTGTAGCTCAAGCTGACCTTGAACTCACTATGTAACTGAAGGTGCCCTGCTTCTGGGCCTCCTATCCCTACTTCCCAGGTACTAGCATGACAGGCATGGTCTCTGGTCCTTCTGGTTTGAGTAATATGTACTGCCTTATCCAGTAGCACCCCATACATACATACCGTCCACCTCATTGACTTATTTGTCTTGTTGAAATGTTAAGTGAGGAAATTTTTGGAAATACAGTATCAATTTTAAAAATAGAAAAAAATTAACTTGGTAGCATTTTAACTGAAAAATCTTGAAGGCCGACTAAAATATCTTATTCTAAGAGTCATGAAAGAAGCTATGGATGGTTCTAGAGGTTACTACATCACACACACTGGGGTCTCTAAAGTAATTGCAAGGTTTGCAATGAGCAGCGTGCTTTCCCGCCACACTCTTCAAACAGTGGTTAAGAAGTGGTTGTGAGCAATGCCAGCAGGAAGCAGAAGGGAGCAATAGAATTTTCTCAATGCTGGTGGTGTGCCAGCAATAGGCCAGGGGCTGTAGCACCATGACTACCAAGAATCTCATAAAAGAGATGCATTATCTTTCAAGGATCTTACCAAATAGATACCATAACCCATCCAGCAATTCTAGAAAGTAAGGCACTGTTCGATCCTCTACCCTGCAAATGAGGAAAATGGGAATTCTCAACAGGGGAATCTACCTTTCTATGTTTTTTTCTTATTTTCTATTTTAATCTCAGTATTTTTGAAGAATGACCATTAGTATCAACATACACATTTGTGTATATTTATGTGTTTATTTTACAGAATACTTAGTTTTGTTAGATGTAACTGGGAGGACTTGGGAGAGGGGCTGAATAAATATATTGTGTGGAATTGTCAAAGAAACATTAAAAATTGAGGAAAAGTTGGCAATAACATAAAGCTAAAGAAATATATGCAAGTCAAGTCATATGCACATCTGCAAATTACATATAGAAACATCTATAAACGCATAAGACCAAGCTTGTTCCTGTGCCACCTCAGAGTTCACAGTTTGACCACGGACCATGGTGTGTCACACTCCAACGGGGTAGGAGATACTTTGCATTTCCAGTTAAAGGCCTGTACCAAGAGCACAACATCTCTGTGTGTTGATGTCTACTGTTTCCCAGCTTCAGCATCCTGGAAGCTGTTCCCATGGTGATTCTCTTCTGAACCACGATGAACAAAGGCTCAGGAAAGAACGTGGCTGATCAGTCACCACTGCTAGCTCCTCAACCATCACTGCTAGATATGAACAGGGCAAGAAATCATGGTGGTACGACTTTCAAGACCCAAGTTCAAATCCCCACAGGGTTACTCTTAAGCTTGCCATTCCAGGGCAAAATTATTTACTTCTTGTTCTTCACTGCCGTGGCTGAGGAAAATGATGTCTGTCTCAAAGGCTTCTCATGAGGAATAAATCCTCTGACATATACATAACACTCAGTTCTCCTTCTGCCATGTCCGTCCCAGGGGCCCAACTCAGGTTATCTGGCATAGAAGTTCTTTTACCCACTGAGCCAACTTTCTGACCCTGTAAGGTTTATCTGATGTTGCCCAGCTGTTCAGGACAGGTGTACTAACCCTTGTCATCCGGCGGCAGATGCAGTAGTTACCACAGCAGGAACCTGCTCAGAAATATCTCTTGGGAGAAGTCTACCCAGACCACCTTCAAAACGAGCCATGCTTCAGGTTCTCCTCCCACCTACGTACAAATAGTTCAGTTTTCCACTTCCTTTATTTGAGTTCTCAAGAGAGACACGATCCAGGAAAGACGGTTTTAAAGAGAGACCTGGGCAAGAGGCCTACAGCTGGGCAGTGTCCTTGCTTCTCCTCCCTTCCCTCCCGAAGCCATCTGTGACTCCTGAGGCCTAACACTTTGCTCCTGCCCTTCCTGCTCCTGCCTGGGGGTGCCTCTCCAGAGCAGCTTAAATGACCAGGACCCAGCTTACTAGGTTTTCAGTTGCTCATTCAAAACATTCATTGACTCATTATGGGATAGAAACAGAGAAGGCTGGCATTTTCACTGAAGCCTATCTAAGGTTTCCAGGTTTAATTTTTTGGAGAAAGACACAAAAGCTTCTTCCTGAACCCCAATAACTGACCTCAAACATGCAACTTATTGAGAAAAGACTTTCCATTTTTCCAACTATAATTAACAACACACACTTTCTGGAAAAAAAAATTACAAGCCCTGCCTCAAGTTCTTTGATCACTATTCTTAATAAAAAACCAGTGGCTATAGGGAGAACCAATAACTCCAAGGCCTTGATTGAGCAGGCTTCGCAGAGCCAGCATCTAATGAGTTTCCCTCCCTGTGTTCACAGCATTTTGACACATTTGCTGCTTGTCAGGTTAGAAAGTGTTTGGACGGGGGAATTGGCCAAAAGGAAATGTGGCTGCTGGCTGCTTTAATTATTTCTCTTTGTGTAGAATAATATCCTTTATAGTAAAGAGCCACACTGCATTACCCTGTACAAATTGCTTTGTTGGTTTTTCCCCACTGGGAACGTGGGGGCAGGCCTGAGTCTAGCAGCTCTGTCCCCTGGGAAAGTGGGGGGCAGGCCTGAGTCTAGCAGCCCTGTCTAGGGGAACAGCACCTCCAGACTGATGTGGGGGCTTACAGAAGGCATCTGTAGTTTTCAAGGGGAAAAGCATCCAAGCAGAGGACATGACTGTTATGCTTTTCCCAATCACACCTACCGCTGCCATCTTGCTTATCCTTATTAAGTGGTAACTCGGGCTCACAAGGGATCCATTATGTGGGGGAGGACTGACTCTTTTCATTCACTTTCTGAAGTCTTCAACAAGAGAGGATTCAGGAAGGGACACGTGCCTCTCACTGTGAGTGTTCTCTGTGCTAGCTGAACATCAGGTAGCATGCAGACGGAGCAACCACTTTTGTCTTGTCCACCCTACCTTGAATTTCTGCATTTCTGACTCAGGTGGTCTGAACGGCAAGGGTCTGGAAACGTCAGACATGCTCTGGGTGATCCTGCTGGCTAGCCTATGTTTGGAAACAAAGACTGTGAAAGTGGGAATGGGTGTCCAGAGAGGAAGCAGGTGTCAGAATCTCAGGGCCCTTTACCCGGTCCTAACTCTTGGCCTTCTGTCCCAGTGGATCTAGCCAGAGCTTTGGAATTCACTTTTCCTACTGAGTTCCACATGAGGCTGAACCAGTGACATGATGGGCTGTGGTCAAACCCAGCTTGTTCTTGTGAATGAACAGATTTTTAAATGTCATAGTCGTGTTCATGAGTTGCATGTTCTACGTGGCTGTCAATGCAAGGCAATTGGCATAGTTGAGAAATAGCAGCTGGTATTCTATAGCCCAGAGAGCCCAAGACCCCTTGGGCCTTTACGGGAAGTCTAAATTCTGGGCCTAGAAGGTGGAGCTTTGGTCTTGAGCAGTTATCTAGGGCAAGGATTAGCAGGTGATAGAAGGACATACTTAGTTGGCTTTACATTTTAGGTAGCTATTGATTACGTCTCTAATGCTGCCTGGAACACACTTCAACCAAAGGTTGATGCACAAGCATCACTTTACCAGCCACAGTTACACACAGCTAGCAGGGGGCATGTGTTGGGGACTGTGGACCACCTGACCCTGAATTTCTTGTAAACAACTTGTTTTCCTGATGGCAGGCTGGTGAGTCTGCAGCTGAAAGATCCCGAGAGCTGGGGCATGGCCAGAGCCCTATATAAGCTGTCCCTAAGCACAATAAAGTGGGCGTTCTTGGCATTCCTGTATCAAGAATGTCCCTGTGGCTGGCTCTGTCTATTTGTCTGTCTCTGTCTGTGTGTGCATGATTTAAAATTTTCAGCCTAGTTCTCACAGCGTGTAGCAAGTAGAGTGCAGAACAGAACTGGTATAGTTTTATAAGTAGAGGACCTCAGCGAGATTGCCCTCAGGAATGGTGAGAGTGGATTAAAGATGGGCATGTGTGTTATGTGTGTTTGAGTACGTCTTTAAAGAGACAGAGTATAGACAGTCAGAGTATAAGCCACGAAAAGATGGAATGTGCACAGAGAATCTGGATTATGTATATTGTGTTTTCTTTTGTTTTTTTTGGCTGGAGAAAGACATTTGATTCTGGGAACTGCTAAAAAAGGTATCTTGACTTTAAAATTTGGGTCTAAGGATATGTTGTTTTGGAAAAGATGTTCTGCTTTTGTTTCCACAGAAGATGCGGACCTGTGGATTCCTTCCAGACTAGTGTGGTTTGATGGACCAAGACCCCCTGAAATGTTGCTGTGAATACCCCCAAATATACAGTGCCCCCAATCAGAAGGAAGTAGTCTAGAAAACGACACCTAAATTCTCTAAATGATTGTTTAAGTGGAGCTCAGGAGCCTGTCCACCATTGTGAGTCTGACGAGCAGCGTGTAGGCATACAGGCATGCAGGCGGCAAGCTTGGAGCCCCTTCTGCAATTCCTGAGTTTGCCTGCCACCCTGGGCCAGTCAGTGCCTGGCCTGGGGATGCCACAGCAACAAGAGCGGAGCCAAGATGAATCAGAACCGCCCAGAATGGCTAGGCTGCCCAAGAAGGTGGCTGCAGGGCAAGCTCAGGACCCCTTGGGCAATATTTGCGAGGGAGGCAGTCGACTGTTGTGTGTGCATGCGGAGGCTGTGGTTCTTGGTTCTGTGGTTCCCGGCAGGCTTTAGAAGACATGTCACCGGGACCCAGTCTGTGCCGGCCTGGTAGAGCCATCCTGCCTGAGACTTCAGGATCACCGTGAATGGCTGCTATTGTTACCACTGCAGCCTCCTTCTTGGCAGCTGGAATTGCCATCAGCTAGACGGCTGCTGTGGTATCAGCATTGAATACATAGAATGTGCATGCTTGCTAGGGCATTCTCCAACTTATTGCTCTCATATTTGTGCCTCACCCATGCCAGTCCAAAACCCTGGTCTAATTATATAGAAAAGGGGATATGTTGAGAACTGAGAACCACCGGACCCTGAATTTCTCATAAACAACTTGTTTTCCTCTGCTCTGAGCAGCCTGCAGCTGCTCTGAGCACGAGACCCTCATGGCAGGGGAGTGGGTTCTGGTGAGGTCTGCGGCTGAAAGATCCCACAAGCTGTGGTATGGCCAGAGCCCTATATAAGCTGCTCCTGAGCACAATAAACTGGGCATTTTAGGCACTCTTGTATCAAGGATGACCAGATAACCCGTGTCTCTGTCTGTCTGTGTGTGCATGTGTTTTTAAGTCTTCAGCTTGGTTCCCGGCTCATGCACTGCCCCGTAGTGCAGGCACTACAGGCATGTCCTGCCCAGCTGGGCTCTAAATCATCTGGGTGAGATTACAGGAAGAGAGGTCAAAGGGCAGCACCGTGAAACAAAGGCAACTAGTTCTCCTCCATGCAGCTTAGGGCTGAGATCCATGCTGGCAGCAGGTCCCTACTATCCTAAGACAGGGTGGGAGGACGCTCCGGAGCTGAGGCCCACAGAGCAGAGTGGAGCAGGGTGCGGGGCTGCCCCAGAGGGCTCTGATTAGGAGTCAGTGGTCTGTTCCTGCCCTAACTAGACAAGCTGCTGCTTCTGAAAGACCCATCTGAACTCCCTTGGAATGCAGCACTGTGGAATATTCCTTTACACTGTGGGAATATATGTCTCTGTGATTGGTTTAATAAAGAAGTTGACTGGCCAATAACCGAAGAGAATAAAGTTAGGCAGGAAAGCCACACTGAGAATGATGGGGGAAGGAAGGGCGGAGTCTGGAGTCACCTGCAGATGCAGAGAGAAGCAAGATTGTCACACCCTACTGAAAAAAGGTATCAAGTCACGTGGCAAAGCAGAGAAAAGAAATGTGGGTTAATTTAAATGTGAGAGTTAGCTAGTAACAAGCCTGAGCTATTGGCCAAGCATTTACAATTAATATTAAACCTCTGAGTGATTATTTGGGAGTAGCTGCCAGCACAGGAAGACTCCATCTACACATCACTCCAAATGGAGGATCTTTTATAGCAACTGGCAGAGAACCTAGTCTTTTATGACATCTGATCTACACAGAAAAGCTGCTTTCTTGCTGGAAGGAACCCTGATATACTATACCCATTCAATATTCTCATTCAATATTCTAATTAATAAGTGGTCATGGTGACAGCCTTCTTTTTAAAAAGATTTCTTTCTATGTGTATATGTTTTACGCTGAATATATATGTGCTCATAGAGGCCAGAAAAGGGCATGAGAGCCCTTGGAACTGTAGTTACATGTGCTGGGATTAAATCCAGGTCGTGTGGGTGCTGGGAATCAAATCGAGGTTGTCTGCTAAGGTAACCAATGCTCTTAACCACTGAGCTACCTCTCCAGCTCCTCTCTCACTTTTTTTATAGTCTCGGAATTTTTAGGAAGGCACTCGACCCCATGACTTTTCTTCCTCCCTTCATTTCCTAATGGCTCCATCTCTAAATCCAGTCAGATGACTGTTCCTCTTTTTAAATATCTCAGGACGGAGATTAAGCTTCAGCACAGGAGGATGAAGGCTGGAACTGAGAGGGAGGAGAGGAAAGGCTTTTGAGAGCTAGTAAGCACTAGACTGTGCCGCTGATCGATTGCCTCCATGATACATGAATGAGCAGTTCCAACAGGTTCTTCTCCTAAGTGCTCACCAGGAAGGAGATGCCCGGCCTCGGCAGCCATGCAGGGAAGGCAAGTTCCCACCAAACCAGACACATCTGTCAGAACACCCTCAGACTGTGCAATAAAAACTGGCCACCAAACACGAGTCATGGCATAGGTGACCTAAACTCCCTGCTCCCACTTTGGAGGATGGTTTTGTATAAGGTTAAATACCTGTGAAGAAAAGGGATGGAGAGATGGCTCAGTGGTTAAGAACACCTATTGTTCTTGTCAAAGAACCAGGTTCGGTTCCCAGAGCCCACATGGAAACTCTCAAAAATCTTACATGTGCCTGTTTTTTTTTTAAATTTTATTATTATTGTTATTATTATTATTACTTTTTTGTTTATTTTTCCTGAGACAGGGTTTCTCAGTGTAGCCCTTGCTGTCCTGGAACTCACTCACAGAGATCCTCCTGCCTCTGCCTCCTGAGTGCTGGGATTAAAGACCACCACTGCCCATCTATGTGCCTGCTCTTAGGAGGACTCAGAGATGCTGACTGTGTGGACTTCACAGAAACACAGTGCATTAACAATCCTTATTCTTGTCACACAGTGGAGCAAGTCGAGAGTTAAAGAAATGGACGCTTTTCAGAAAATGTCTCCAAACACCAGGCGAACTTGCGAATGTAGATCCCAGCTTGAGCTCTCTTGGCCTCAAGACAAGGAAGTCCCAGAAGCCACCCACTTGGCAGCTGTCTAGGGAGGCACGGAGGGTTCGGTATGGGACAAATCAGGACATGGCGTCGCCTTTGAGGATTCCCCAACCTGGGCAGGGATGCAGACAGCTTTAACAAGCAATAAAAGGTGCTAAGGGCTGCATGAAAGGTGTAGACCAACTCTTGCGGTTGTGAAGGAACAGGATGGGGGATGCGGGCGGAGGGGGGGGTGGAGAGAAGTCAGCCCCCAGTAAGGGAAGAATTGACATCACAGGGCCCAGGCACTGACAGGACAAAGACCCAAAGCAGAGACAGCGTGTGCCCTTCCAGAATGGTGTGAGCTCTAGTGGGAACAAGTGTATCCTTGGCTTTCCACCTGTACAGAGCTCTGCTTTTGTCAGACCTCCCCGCAGTCCTCCAGTCCCAAGTCCCTCACATTGTGAGCCCAACAAGAGTAAGTAGGTCATAAGGGAGGGGCTGGGAGCCCATGCTGAGGCTTGGGATGCCATCTTCAGCCAGTGGCTCTGGCCACCTGCTCTGCTATCTAAGAATCAATAAAGCTGAGTGGAAGGTGGGGGCTGAGCACGTGGGAGCCACCCCTGCCCTGGCTGCTCACCAGAAAGCACTGGCTGGGGCTCCAAGGAATAAGGGCTTCCCTGCTCTGTCTGTGCCTCTGCTTCAGTGTGGTGGGGGTGGGGTGGGGCCAGGGGTGGGGCCAGGTGGAGGGTAGGGCGGGGGGGGGGGGCTGCGTGGGGGGGCAGGGCGGGGGGGGGGGACGGCCTCGGGCCGGAGGCAGGTTGTCAGGGAGTGGTACATTGTGGCTCTGGCTGTCCAGCCAACACTGAGAGATAGAAACTCTGGAACAGTCTGGCAATAAAAGGTCCAGGCCTCTTTCTAATGTGGAGCACTTGACACTTGGTGTGGTTGTGAGGTAAAAAGAAGTATTCTTTTCTCATAGAAAGAACAGAAACGAGAGAGCAGAAGAGGAGAGTGCTGAAATCATATGCAGTCAGTCTGGCTTTTCTAAAATTAAAGTCTTTTAATAATATTTATGTGTCATCTGATTATATCAGAAATACATGGCTGCTACAGAATATTTGATTTTTTTTTGAACAAAGAAAATAAAACTTGGAGCATCCACAAGACTCTCCCTTAGGATCCAGATTGTCCCCATCTGCTTTCTGGGCAGAGACCTAATAGACACATACCCTTCTGTTTGTCACTACAGCATCACACTGGGTGCCCACTGGACATGCTAGTCTCTTCTTGACTAACATGACTCCTCCATGTCCCCAGAGAAGTCCCCACAGGCAATGAAACAATCTCTTTTCTCCCTATTTGTGGTCAGCCTTTAACAGAGCAGCACACAGTAGAAAATCTTTAATTACTTATTTAATGGGAGTTAAAGTAATCTGTAATTACTTGTTTCAGGAAAAGCTAGAGATGATGAAGTCAGACCTGGATAGGGCCCACAGATCTCCTGGTTATTTGAACAAGATATTAAAATAATTTCCCTCCACTATCCAATGGGCACAAGAACTTAGGACTTCAAATTGCGTTCATAAAAATATTCAGCACAGGGATGGCACAAAATAAGTCCTCAGTAAAATTACATGTGTGTGTGGGGAGAGAGAGAGAGAGAGAGAGAAAGAGAGAGAGAGAGAGAGAGAGAGAGAGAGAGAGAGAGAGAGAAGACATATATATCTTCCTGAGTGCTTTTAAAAGAGGATGGGCCATAATGGATGCTGGCATAGAGCAAATGTGGAGTGTTCTCAATCACAGGCCTGGAGAAGGCAGAATGGAGCCCCAGGTGGTCACTCTAGGGTTCTGTTGCGATCCAGAACCCGCAGATGGCCGCACAGACTCACACAGCACGCGCAGGTATAGTAGGGCAACCGGCACACAAGGCAGTGAAGGAGTCGGAGTCCCACGCTCTGCTAGAATGAGGAAAATCGGGTGCATAATTCAGTTGTAGTTTGAAGGTGGAGAACCCAGAGACATCAAGGAGAGAGCAGAGAGCAGTCACGTGACCCAGCCAGGTGACAACTGCCTCAGCAGTGGGGACCATCTTCTGGTGGTCACTGGTCCCACTGATAGACTTCCCCAGAAGCACCCCGAGGGACAGACCCACTCAGACTTAGTGTTCTGTCCACTATCTGGGTATTTCTCGGCCCATCAAGGTCACATATAAGCCATCAACACGAAGACCAAACATGGACTGCTAAGACCATCCCACTTCCTCAGACATCCAGAGGTTCTTTCTTCAAAATGTATGAAAAGACCTTGGCTCAGTGTTCAGGAGCTGCATTCTACTCGGAAACCATTATTTCATCTTCAAATCCTCATTCCGGGAGTAGAACTGTGCCCTGTCAATCACTGGCTGCATCTCCTCAACTAATGTGGATCTAGTCTCCTTAAGCCAAACATTGGGAGGCCAGAGTGTGTGCCCAGTTTCCCATCTCTAAGAGAAGACCTTTGTGCTTGGCTCTGGGGAAGCCAATTTTGGTATGTCCTACCTACTCATGGTCATCCTCTTGGTTTTCATGTATATTACGTGAGGATCATAAGCCTGTAAGGAAAAATATATAGGAACATACACACATTTCTGGGAAGACTTCTCCAGAAAAAACACACAAGTATTTGTTGAATGACAACAACAAAAAAATTTCTAGAATGAAATATTAGATTGTTTATATAGTGAATTTATCTTGACTGAATTTAGCCTTTTATGAAATGCCACTTGCTTGATTTCTGCTGGACTCAAATTATTGGTGCTAAGTCACTGGCTGCTCCATGTCAGTAAGCACGAAGGTGTAGTGTATGTACTCCATGACGTAAGCCTTCCTCTAACCTGCTCAAAGCCCTTAATACAGAAGGCAGGAAACACTGTGTTCTTCTCAGTTGGTTTGGAGGGGATCTTGCCTCTAGCTTATCAGGGCGCATTTTTGGTACACACTCTGCATATTTGGCCACCACTGCCCTATGTTAGCCACACTGTGCATTCACTAGTAAGCTCAGACCAGTAAGGCTGCAACTTCACAGGAGTCACAGAAACCACGACAGACCGGAGTCTGGGACAGGCCAGTGACACCATCTACCCAGGCAAAACCAGAGCTTACCAAATGCCTCTTAGCCTATCTTTGTAGAAGTTCGTCTGCTGTGGTACTAAAAAGCGTCAAGTTTTACATCAAACATGGTGGGTTCAAGTCTTGACACAGCTCATCTCTTTGTGGCTCTGGACAAGTCACATGACTTCTGTTTGTTCTAGAAGACAATGGCATGACGAGTGCCAATCTGAGGGGCTCCGTGCACAACCAGGCTTAGGGCATGGGTTGGGCACGTGGGGCCCCTGCAGAGGGAGCCACACCCACTTAGGGTGCAACTAAAAATTAAAACAGTTCCAAGCACAGTCCTTTCTTGAAACCAGGAGAGTGTAACATTTTTCGAGTGAGACCTGATGCAGTCATTTCTGGTCAGCTGTTCGGCAAGCATGCTGAATGCAGAAAGAAGCGGGGAGGGCCAGGGGCTTGGTCCTGAGTAGAACATGACTGCCTCCCTTGGGCATGACCTGCCCAGACCTCAGTGAGAAGCCCCTTCTACATTTTTCCCACGTCTGCTTTAATTTTCATTCCCGCTAAACCCCAAGGCTTCTGGAAAGAGGGGGAAATAAAGCTCTGGCTGCTATTTCATCTCAAGTGAAAAGAGATTCCTAGGATGAAAGCCATAAGACAAGCCGTTCCCTCATTGCAGGTTAAACTCTTCACAGATTCAATGTAGAATAAATTTAGATCATAACATTCATGGGCTAAATAGCTACACAGGCACCAAATTGAATTAGAATCCAAGGACAAGGCATCTCCAACGGCTGCAGCCTCTGTGCAAGCTGCTTTTCATCACAGGCCTGCTCGTTTGTCTCCGCACAGAATTGCCTTCGGGTTCGATCGTGAGCCGTCTTTCCTCTCACGTCTGAATATTTCAAAAACAAAGCGTGGAGTGAGAGAGAGATGCAGAGAGAGTAGCTGGAGCCTGAGGGGCAGCTGCTGAGACCCCAAGGAAGTTGCTTTCAGATGGGTTTGGCTAAGGTGGCTTCTCCTTCAGGGATGGACTCATGCTTACTAAGTGTCCCAAGGGACCACAAGGTAGAATTCTGGTAAAAACTCAGAAACATGGTGGCCATGAATTCCCTTTTTGACTTGTACCTCAAATCTGCAAGCACCATCTCTTTGTGTGGAGGCCAGTGTGATGAATGTCCCCTTGCATAAGGGGCCAAGACAGTTTGCGCATTGACTAACCATTGAACCTTGTCTATGGGCCTGGCTCTACCTGAGGCACAGGGGACAGAAGCAGTCTCTCCTTTTCAAGTTGCCCATCTCTCCCATCACTCTGCTGCCCACATTGTAGGAAAGATAAAAACAGGGAGCTAAGTATGAAATTTCAAGGAAAGCACAGCATCATGGGGGCTCAGCACAGGGTCAAATACACCAGCATGAGTAGTCAGGATGAAGAGAAGTTGGAGTGAACTTGGAGGCTGCGAAGAGACCAGAAGGATGGCTGGAGGGAAAGGAAGGAGAAGGTTGGAAAGAGTACCTGGGATGTGACTCACAGCCATCTGCCCCAAACTCAATATCCCATTTGCATTACAGGCTTCTAAGCTTGCCTGGAAAACTTGCTCCAACCATTGTTCCTGCTTGTAGAGCAGAGGGAAGGGCTCTTGTAACTATGTTTCTGAGCCTTAAACGCCTGACTCAATTCCCACAGGAGGAAATGTTTCAATTTGAAGGAAACAGCTACAATAGCAGACAAACACCGATTTTACTACCTAATGTTTTCCTTCTTTTTTTGAGATCTGATCTCCTGTATCCCAGAGCATCTTGTAACTTATTATGAAGGTGAGTCTGACCTTGAGCTTCTGGTCCTCTTTCCTCCACTTCCTGAACGCTGTGTTTACAGATATGTGCCGTTTTCCCGCAGCGCTGGCTTTCAAACCTGAGACACAGGCTAGGCAAGCACTCAGCCAACTCAGCTGCATGCACAGTCCATGCTGTGCCTCCCTGAAGGCATATATTGTGCTTTCTCATTGGTCCATCCCCAGATGCTGTTTCTACAGTAAAGCTAGTTTCCTCAGAGAGCAGGTCAGGTATCCTCAGCTCCATCTCCTTGGCGTTTGCGAGGATATGCAATGTCAGCACAGTGCTTACTGGCTTGAGATAACTAGAACCGCTAGGCAGACCCACTAGGATGTACTATATACATGATCTGTGCACATGGTCTGGACATTGCTTTGGTGTCTTTCTCATTCAGAAGAGGCAATTATAATACTTGCTATAACCAAGTCTTTGGGGGGGGGGGGGCTATAAGCCCTTGATGTAACACCTGTATACTGTTTATATCAGGATTTTTGAAGTTTTTAGTTTTGTTTTCTGTGTATGGGAATTTTGCCTCCATGTATGCATGCATATTTACTATGTGTATGTCTGGGACCTGCAGAGGTCAGAAAAGGGCCTAGGTCCCTGGAACTGAAATTACAGATGGTTGTGAGCTGCCATGTGGGTGTTAGGAAATAAACCTCGATCCTCTGCAAAAGCAGCAAGTGCTCTTAAACCACTGAGCCACCTCTCCAACCACTATGTGTTTTTAACATCATAAAACAAAGAATTATTGTACAAAACGGTTCCCTGTGTAAAGTTCTCACATCTTAGGGCATAGCACACTTTCCCTGGAAATCCTTTATTTGCTGGCTCTCTGGAACATCTGTTCGGTGCTTTATGTCATAGGACAGACACAGTGGCCAGTAACAAGCGGATGCAACCTGCTGGAAATCAACCACATGATGAAGGCAGATGGGTGACCCAGCAATACCTATAAAGCCAGGTTACCGCAATACCATATGTTTAAAAGGCGGGAGGTCGATGATGGCGAGAGAGAAGAAAATATTCGCTAAGAGGGCAAGAACTGGAAAGCCCTGAGAGAGGGGTTCACTTCCGCCTAGTAGGTCAGCAGACCCCATTCACAGGGCAGTGACACTGTAAAGGGTTAGAATTCAAGAGCAGGGATGGAGGCAGAACCTGACTCTAAGACAGGGCTTGGCTTTTAAATCTGTGGCTCAAGTAGAATTATTCTGAACGTGTAGCCAAATCCATAAGTATCTCACGTCTTAGGCCAGTGATCTCAGCTGGCCACAGACGGAAAATCTGCTCTCCTCATTTCGGAAGGTATCTTTCTATCCTGGGAAACTTGGAGATAAGCCCAGAGTTTTTAAGTACCCACAGCACACCCAAGGCATTAGCGCTTGCAGCCAGGGCTTTCTAAGGTTCTGCGGCTACAATAGTTTGTGTGTGTCATTTCGTTTCCAGCTCTGGCCCCAACCTTTGCCACAGTATTCAATCAGGGAACTTTAACTGGGTGGAATAGTGAAGGCAAGGGAGGGTGTTGCTGTGAGACACTATCAGCACCACACTCCGACCAACCCAAACCCCTCTGCTCACCCCAGAGGCTGAGAGCTTTGAGCCTGAGGCAGACTGGCAGAGAAATGTTAGCTGAAAATATAGTTACAGTTAAGCTTATCCAGGACACTGGATTTGCAGATTAGACATTTAACTCGTAATAGGTTTTTTATTTTAATCTAAAATATATAGAAAACCTGACTGATAGCATTTATATAAACAGTGTTTGATAATCTAACCAATTACATGAAAAAGTTGAGATTAATTAGTTTTGAAAGTAGTATTTAAGGAGCAAAAAAAAAAAATATGTTCACGTTGTAGATATGCCTACAATGAATTAAGGAGAATTAAACTCCATGATATATTTGTGATTATCAGTTAAAACATATGCCAGGCCTTTTGGCATACACCAATAATCTGAGCACTTGGAGGGAGACCCATATTGAAAAAATAAGGAAGAAAAAGTAATATAAAGTATTAAAGAAGACATTAAGAAAGTTGTAAGAAAACATGACTGCCACATTAATTAAGTTACAAAATATTACTTGTTTTTACTTGTTTTTATGTCGTAAATAACTAGATTAAAAGTTGAGGTGAATGGTAAGAAGAGCTAATGAGTGCCAGGTGGTGGTGGCACACACCTTGAATCCCAGCATTCAGGAGGCAGAGACAGGTGGATTACTCTAAGTTGGAGGCCAGCCTGATCTACAAGAATTAGTTCCAGGACAGGCTCCAAAGCTACAGAAAAACCCTGTCTTGGAAAATAAAAACAATTTAACTTTAACAATTTTAGTATTACTATCAGAAATACTAAATATTCCATTAAAGTTATAACATGCCCCAGATACAACTCAAAGCTCAGTTGACAACATTAAAATAAAGGCCTGGTCATATGATTTTATCAGATTGATTCTGTCTAGGCCAGGGATGCTTTTCCAGTGAGATTAGGCTGGGTTTGAGCATTAGGAAAAATGAGAAGAGCGCCTTGGGAGAACTGAAAGAGAAAGAAGAGGGTGCCGAAGGGGGAGGAACGGGAGCAATGGGAAGAAGCACCAATGAATACGACTTAGCACAGGGAAATATTTAAAAACGTCAGCCAAAGCCAGGCATAATGGCACACACCTGGAATCATAGAACCAGAAGGCCAAGCCTAGAGGATGGTCAACTCAAGACCAACCTTTGTGTCATAATGAGATCTGCCCTCTACATGAACTAATCAAAATAAAACTTCCAACACTCTTAAGATTTGGGCTCCCTAGAAACCTAGAGAGACTTCCTCTGCCCTCTTAAAAATCAGTACTAAACCTCTAATAGTTCTTTATCGGTATTATTATCTTTAAAAGTAACCCATGGTTATGCAGGGCAAGGGTCTTGTTTGGCTCATCTACAGATTCGTGACATTTTGACATGTACTTGCACTTCATATATTTCCTAAGGGAATGATCAATTAGTCCATGGATTAGTGTAAGAAGGGCCTTGTAGCATGAATAATAAAAAACCCAGAGATAGATATTGGAGTTCAACCTGAAGATGAGGAAAGCAAAGCATCTAGCCACTAGTTCTTAGGTCTTAAGAAATTCTCAGACTAAAAGAGTATGCGTTCCTGTCTCATCCTACCTTATATTCCTCTCTAGTTCTGGGATTAAAGGTGTGAGCCACCACCAACTGGATCTGTTTCAGCACTTATCTTGGGTAGGATAGGGTGGCCTTGAACTCACAGAGATCCCTCTGCCTCTGTCTCCCAAAACTTTGGATTAAAGGTGTGTGACACCACTTCCTGGCCTCTAGTGGCTTAATTTTACCTTATGGTCTTCAGGCAAGCTTTATTTATAAAACATAAACAAAATATCACTATATTTCCCTTTTTGTATAAAATGAAAAGGCTATAATTAATATAAGAAAAACTATATACAATAAGAATAATAACTATATACAATATGTACAGGCAATAAATGCATCAACAATGTTTAGTCCATTTGCATTTGACAAAATCAGAGAAAATACTCGATATATATCCTATCTTGGTAAATCCACAGTTTTGTACCTAACTTACTTTCTATCATAACTTGCATTACCATCCAAAACTATCTTTTGATATCTCTCAACCTTATATACTTTATATATCTTTAGTGAGTTTCTCTTGTGTGTCTGGTAAACAATGAAAACCATAACTAGCTAGTCTTCAACTACCTCAGAGACCCAAGAAGGAAATGATATTAACTAAGTAAGCAGGAAGTGTGAGCAAGCAACTTCCAAAAAATGTGAGAAATGACAGAAACAGCGAGCTGCCTGGACAGTCTCCCAATGTTCCTCTGTAACACTGGGGCATCCATCTTCAGACTACAGATCTAGAATATCTGACAGACTTTGCTGTGAAGCAGAATATTTGAAGGCCTACCAAATTTTGTCTGGGAAAGGTTTGGCAGTCACTCTCTTTTGTGTTCTGCTTATCCCAGTAGGGCAGCATAGTGTCAGTTGAGACAAGGACTTTCTTGCCCAATGGCTTACTTTTGCCACAATGAATGTAAACTCCATGTGGAATTTCTTCGATGCCCATCATCTTCTCTGAAGTAGATTGGTGCTGCCAGGAGCAGACACATCTCATTGTTATAAAGAAGAACCTATGTTATTAAAACATCTTAAATGTCATATTCTGTAGGTCTTTGAAATGTTTGAAGATGACCTGTATATTTAAAATATATCTCTTTTTGACCTTGAAAACATACCTAATATGACTGTAAGTTCAATTGTTATAGGTGACTAAGATTAACTTGCATTTCCTTATTACCCTAAACAGTTGGTAATAAACAGTCTTTCAGGAACTAGAAATTTGTCTTACAATTTTAAATGAGCTGTAGAGGTGCAATACCTTGAATAAGAGTAGAAATGCATGTACAGTCTGTTTTACCAAAATTAATCTCAAATTTTATCAATATACAAAATTGGTATACAATATACAGAATCCAATCCAATGTAAAACATTTAAAACTAGTAGTTGCTTTTTAAAAAGTAAATTCAATAATCTACCTTTTCATCTTATCATATCTATATTCCCCTTTTTTCCTTTCACAGAGGGCCTTGTGAGCCACATGAATGATTACAGTTTTCAGCTTAAGAGCCAGCAGGAAGAATGGTTGATTGGGATCTTTAAAACCATTGACTAACAACATAGCATAGACAAATGAAAAATGCTAGTCCCTTGAACTAACATGGTGATGATGGAAAGAGACACATGGGTTTAGAAGTTAACACAGCTGGTTTGTAGAGCAAATTTGCATGAAGGAGAAAGATGAAGTTGGTTTCTAGATTTTGACTTAGAGAACTGGGTGGGTAGGGATGCTCACGACTGACAGGGACATTAGAAGGGGCAGAGTAGGGCCTTTTGAACATACCAAGATTAAGATCCATAGAAGCATCCAAGCTTCTACATATTGACAGTCACATCTACATATTAGGAACCGGGCTAATATTTGAATCACTGAGGATAAAACTGAAGCCATGGAAATAAAGGAACAATGTAGGCAGAAAGCATAGAGTAAAAGTACCATAATCGTGAACAAGTGATGCATGTACAATCGAGTCTCGGTCAGTTCCCCAACTTAGGGATATAACAGATTGGACAAAGATGATGAAGTCATCTAGACAGGGAGGAAAGGGAACAGACAGCCAAGGCCAAGGAATGTCACTGAGATGTCAAATCAGCAAACTGAACAATTGCTGCTGGGCTTAACATAGCAGCTACTGATCATCTGATCAAGCCAACAACACTGTTATGATAATTACTTTAGGAACAAGTTGAGGACCGAGAGGTAAGGAAATGGACTCATGGAATCAAGAAAACAAAAGGGCACCATGTAAAGGGACAGGGACAATGTGTGTGGGGAGGTGGACGACAGTGTCATGAAAGGGTTTGAGGGAACAGGTTTGGTTCTGATAATTTTCTTTTATTACAGAGGCTTCTGAGCATGTTTAGATGCCGATGAAAAGCAATATTCAGTCCACATGAAATTCCAGCTTCCCCAGAGCTCGGAGTGAGCCTGGAGGAGTGTTCTGGAATCTCAAGCCCCCAGGGTTCTGTCATCTGAAGAGGAATACAGCAGTGACGGAGCTGGCAAGGTGCTGCGGAGTGGGATGACGCATGTCACAGAAAAGGACTTCTGCCATCGCCTGATGCCAGCACCAGCGAGTGTCTTCTATAGATAATTAAAGCCATTCATCTCGATTCTTCCAGACCCCGCTTTTATCCCATTAGCTCAGTAGACGCCCACATGTAGCCAGCTAGCCCCGACCTTGTTCTTTCCTTCCATTCTGAACTCCTGAAGAATAAACATCCATCCAAGCCACCTGACCTTGTTCTGAAAAACTCTCCAGTAGTTTAATGTGTGTATTTCCTGGCACTTCCTCCAGGATGGCTTCATGAGATGCACATTTCCTCCAGGCTCAGTAAGGTGAGGTCTGCGCATCTCTGGCATCCTGGGTCTTTCTTTCAGGTGCAGCAAGTACTCCTAAATTGTCCAATTTATTGACAAGTGTCCATTTTCCTGAAGAGATATGAAGAAAGATCTACTTGCTTTAGATAGATCACTCATGACAGAGCAAAGAAATGATGTCATACAAGTCTAGTTCAATGAGTCAGTAAGTTTGCTCTGTCACTTACAGGAACGTGGATGACTTAAACGCAGTTGCATCACGGAAAAGGCCTTCCCAGGCATGAGTGACAACTGAGAAGGCTACAAACTTAACATCCAACTTTGATTTCAGGTTTCTAAGCTTGGCTGGAAAACTTGCTCCAACCATTGTTCCTGCTTGTAGAGCAGAGGGAAGGGCTCTTGTAACTATGTTTCTGAGCCTTAAACGCCTGACTCAATTCCCACAGGAGGAAATGTTTCAATTTGAAGGAAACAGCTACGGTAGCAGGCAAACACTGATTTTACTACCTAATGTTTTCCTTCTTTTTTTGAGATCTGATCTCCTGTATCCCAGAGCATCTTGTAACTTATTATGAAGGTGAGTCTGACCTTGAGCTTCTGGTCCTCTTTCCTCCACTTCCTGAACGCTGTGTTTACAGGCATGTGCCCCGTTTTCCTGCAGCACTGGCTTTCAAACCTGAGACACAGGCTAGGCAAGCACTCAGCCAACTCAGCTGCGTGCACAGTCCGTGCTGTGCCTCCCTGAAGGCATACATTGTGCTTTCTCATCGGTCCATTCCCAGGGAGAACACAAAAGCAGATGCTTACAGACTGGATGGGCCTGTTCTCCACTCACAAATTCTGCTTCTGTGGCAGCGCCTTCAATTCACTGAGCAGTGGAACTGACTGGACCTGGGCATAAGCTTTCTGCTTAACGATGACCTTGCACTGAGCATCTTCTGCAGAGGATGGCAAAGCAAAGCAATGCAAGTCCCCTTACTCATGGGTCATAAAGGAAGTTCTCATATCACAATTAGACAGAGACATTCATATTTAACAGTCATTACAAAATTTACAAGACTCTTGTGATAGCTTACGTTAAAGTTTTTGGAATATAATTGGAATCCAGTACATGTCTACTGTTCAGGTGGCAAAGGGTGTCCACACTTAGATTATATTCATTTATGTTCCATAATATGCCCCATATCCTCCCCCATTCATGCCTGGTTCTCAGATCTGCAGAGTGGTCATATGCCTGCGACTTTGAAAATCTCGTGGCTGTAATTTGCATATTCCTTGGGGATGGAGTTGTAATAACTGTGTAGAAATGAAAATTCCTTACACTAACTTTGGCTATTTTATTTGAGCAGAACAAAAAAGACTGGCAAGTTGGGCAGACTTGAAGTTCCCAAGGACTCCCACAGAACAGAGGGGGGTAAAGAAATGAGGTGATTGGCTACAGTTATGGGCAACCGGGCCGTTGCTCAGAACATCACTAGCTCTTGTTCACTGCTTCATTAGGTGATGGGAAGTGAGCCCTCCTGTGGCCAGGCAAAGCTCAGTTATTACCACTCAACTCTCTTTGCTCAGCTGGCCCAATGCAGACACCCTGTCCAAACCCCTGCTGCCTACACAAGCCCCACCTACCAATCCTCCTCTTTGATATAGAGCCCACCAAGAGTTTGACTAAAACGCAGGGCACGGGTACCAGCCATCACCACCAGCCTGGATTTCCAATTACATATCATGCATAGGTTATGGTGTCCTCATGACCATGCATGAGTTCCTGTCGTTCTAGCCAAAGGGGCCATTTAGTATGCAGCAGATGGCTGCACACAGGCGTTTAAAGCCGAGAGAACACAGTGCACCAGGGAGACTGTGATGACTACGAGGACAATGCCAAGAGTTTGGCTCCTGATCCAGGCTTCCAGTCCAGCCACCACCCCCCTTACACCAACTAAACATCATATGGTTACAGAGCAAGCCGGGTGAAGAATGCATCCATTTCAACTAAATAGCCTGGCTGGTCTAATGAAGTCTCTGTATTACTCAATGTGTTTATCCACAGGCGACGAGAAGAATTAACACCTGCACAGGCACCTCTATAGTCAGCTAGTAGGTAATTTAGTGCCCCACAAGCTGGCTACTCTCAGCAGGGAGCGTGAATGCATGTCTGGAAGTTCAGTTACTAGCCTAGTCTAACAGGGAAGTAGGCCAAAGGCAGGGACACTAAAAACAGAGGTCGCTGCTATCTTCCACCTTAAGGAATTGCACAAAGCGTATACTGTGCAAACCCAGTGGGGAAATCCATCAGCATTTCTCTGGCAGCCCATCAGTTCTCACTCTGCCTGATGTTGGCACAGTCTGCTTATGACTCATCAATCTCCCCCCTAGACTTCTAGAAATTCTTTCCCGGCACAGTAATAGGATCTTAGAGTGATCAAAAGCCCGAGCCTGTCAGAATCCTTCCCCTGATTTTCCTTGAAGATGAAATACTTTAGACTAGAGTGAACAATTAGCCACCTGTAGCATCAGACTTGTGAAAGCCATGATTAAACATCTCATGAGAGTTCATTACAGTCCTAAAACAATGGAGGACCATCATCTCTGCGACAGACCGCATCTTGCTGACTGCAGTTATGATCAATAGCACAAAAGGAAACAATTAGCTTCTAAGGCCGCCTTGCATTATAACTCTTATACAAATACAGTCCCAGGGAAGTCCTAAGATCAGCTATGACTTCCCATAGCAAGCAGGCCAAATTTTGTATCTCCCTCAGTTAATTCTAGGTCACAAGAATAACTCAGAATTTGATTCTAGGAAATCTATCAAAAACCAAAAGTTCAAAATCTCAAATAAGATCCCCCCCCCCCCAGAGACTCGTGCATCTAACCTGAATGTTAACCAACAGCTACAGTAAACAGAGGAAGTCAGACAGCTGCGAGAAGCTTCCCCACTCATCTATGTAGAAGACTCTACTTCCTAACAAGAGGCTCAGAAATGCTGTTTTCTGCCGAGGAGATCAGTTCTCTAACACAGTCTGGCTTGAGGAAAGGAGTGGGTTCTCATTGTGCTCAATGCTTTGAAAACCTCACACTGCCTTCCTAAACTGAGCCAGCTGGACCCTAAAAATCCCTTCACTGGATTTAGTTCTTTAAAATTCCCCACAATTGGTCCCCTTATTGTCCCCCCCCTCCCTGTGTCCCTGTCATGACCGCCCAGTGTGGAACAGCTAGTCATTTTACTAAGGCCAGGAAAGTAATTTTTTTCTTAAAAATACATCTCTCATTGAGCTCATTGGTTCAGCGTCAAAATTATATCTTAGCTTCCTTACGTAATAGCAAGTCGCTTTGAACCACAGTTACCATGCAGCGGTATTTTTAACTCTTAACAACCTTAATTTATCTTATTTAAAGATTTATTTTTAATTATTTTAAAAACATATGTGTCTGCATATGTGAACATAGGAGAAGAAAGAGTCCAGAGGTGTGGATTCCCCCTGAGCTAGAATGACAGGTGGTTGTGAGGCACTGAACTTGGGGACTGGGAATTGAACTCAGGTCCTCTAGAAGAGTCACATGTGCGCTTAACTGCCGAACCTTAATTTCTAAGGACAGGCTAGGAATCCAGCAGTTTCAAACCATTTCAAGCTAGTATTTTATGAATGAGTCCAATTTAATGATGTTGAGGATATTTTCTCACGACAGAACCTATTTCATGTCTGTGTTCAGATCCTAGAACGTGTAAAGATGTTCACTAGAACGTGTAAAGATGTTCACTAGAACGTGTAAAGATGTTCACTAGAACGTGTAAAGATGTTCACTAGAACGTGTAAAGATGTTCACTAGAACGTGTAAAGATGTTCACTAGCAGGATTATTGATTCTCAAACGCGGACCAAAGACGCCAGGACTACACGCGGAGTAAGATGAAGGGTGGCAGGTTGCTGTCCCGAGGCGGTCCACTCAGTCAGTGGTTTTTCTAGTTACCGAAAGGAAGCAGGTACGGAGGACAGCGACCCTTTTTCTCTGTAGCCTCTGATGCCATTATTGATTCTCTGTATGTTTTTACTTTTACCACGTATGTACCTGACTCTCCTATGACGTTCCAGGGAGGAGGAAACAATACCTGCTTTGTCATTGCAGACAAGTGTGTCTTTAGAATGAGTCAGGACATGGATGTAGTGTGTGCTACATCTAGATGGTGAGAGTCTATGAAACAAACATGTTCAGTACTTGGAGTTACCTGTGGACCTAGACCTTCGGCATACATGATAAAAGCACTGGACAGCTATTCACGTGTGGACAACTTGAATTGTACTATCCCAGTCTTTCAACAAAACAGGGAATCCCCTCCAGCCTCTGTCATGTCTCCTGCCCTCAGCCTCTCCCCCAACACAGAAGGAAATCAGACTGGCCAAAGAACAAGTTTCAGAGTTTTAACCGCAATCTGGAAGTAACTGCCCCTTGATCCACTAGAAGGCGACTCCTCATCTTAGATTCCAGATAATTTCACCTGCCAACTTTCTCTCCGGTCATTTCCACCCAATTTACTCATTTTCACCAATTGAAATTGGCTTGCTCACTCGCAAAATCAGCCACGGGAGGAGTTGAAGACACCCATTCTAAAACACATAGTTTACTCTCAGTTTAAAACAGACAGACATAAAGAGAGAAAGGCTCACACAACACAGAGCCGCATCCTCTGTATCCATTTCACAGCGGCCTGGAGACTGTTTTTAAGACATTCCCAACATTCACTCTGACCTAAGAGAGGAGGCTTCACGCCCTCCAGTCCCAGCAGCCCTTGTCCGAGACACCACTTATTCACCTCTTTGCAAAACTGCTCTGAGGTGTTTCCTTCCCTAACAGATAATTTCAGTGACACAGGTCAAAGGACCCGCCCCCTTTCCTTGACTGACTGGCTCTAAATCAGGTTTCAGGTCTAAATATTATCATCAGTCTAGAATTAAGATGATATTAATAATAATAATATTATTAATAATAATAATAGAAGAAGAAGAAGGAGGAGGAGAAGGAGAAGGAGAAGGAGAAGGAGAAGAAGAAGAAGAAGAAGAAGAAGAAGAAGAAGAAGAAGAAGAAGAAGAAGAAGAAGAAGAAGAAGAAGAAAAAATTGTAATTAGGACAAAGTGGGCAAAAATGAGGCTTGTTACATGGTCCCCAAATCCAAACACCTTCTCTATTATAACAGGCTCCAAACAGCTAGAACTTGCTCTTCATCAAGACAGGGAGAATCACTCAAACTCAGGGCCTAAATGGAGATGCCCAGAAAAGATAGGCCGCTTTCCAATCTCTTTTGTAATCTTTCAACTTAATTGCTGAGTTTCAAGCAGAATTCATAAACAAATGACAAGGACAAAGTGTCTTCCAGACAGCAATCAGCCTCCTTGCGCATTGTTCTGAGGTTCTGATCTCAACCAAGGCTCAAAGTAAGATGAAGAAGCAGCCCCCAGTCAGAATCTCAATCTCCACAGACAAATCTTTTCCCGCCCACTTAGCCTTTCGAAAGCATTGTGAGCTAAGTCTCCTTGGTTATATTGAGGTCTTTAGTCCTTTTCTAACATTCTAAAATACTCTACAAATGAAATAATTGTATCCAAACTATATTAAGGCTATATAATTGCAATGTATTTCTTTAGGTTTTACCCATTTCTCTAAAATAAATATAGATCCTGGCAGTTTTTATAAATGAAGTTGGCCAGAGTCTAGCTCATCTATCCAGGCCATGCCTGCAAACTCCTTTTGTAGCACAAACTGACCTTTGGCATTGCCACAAATTTACAACTCTTGAAAACCCATAAACCAAGCCTTGATGGAAATCTGGAGGTAGAGTCACATGACCTGTGTCCAGATGCTTGTAATCTAACAAATAAAACTTGTCTAAAGATCAGAGTGCAAAACTAAGCCACTAGTTAGCCATAGAAGCCAGGTAGTGGTGGCACACACCTTTAACCCCAGCACTTGGGAGACAGAGGCAGAGGGATCTCTGTGAGTTCAAGATCACCCTGGGCTACAGGATATTGAATCTGTCTAAAAGAGAAACAGAGCTCACACAAAGGTGATCCCAGTACTTGGGAACACACACCTTTAATCCCAGCACTAGGAAGGTGGAGAGAGTGATATGGTTGGGTAGAGAGAGGAATATAAAAAGACAGGAGCTCAGAAGCAGTCTGAGGATTCATAGACAGGATTGCCCCCTGGCCCTCTTTGGTCTGAGCATTGGTAAGAACTCTCTAGAGGTTGGCTGCTTTGCTTCTCTGATCTTTCAACATTAACCCCTATATCTGACTCTGGGTTTTTATTATTAAGAACAATTAGAATTTGTGCTACAAGGTGAGCCCAGAATTTACCAACTACTGGCTGCCGTACCTATCCATTGAACCTAATCTTTCATTGGCAGAGGTGCTAGTTCTGGCCAAGTGCAATATTTGAGGTTAGAGGTCACTCTTCAAACCCAGTCCAGAACCCACTGAACCAAGCTGAGTTTGTACCTGACCCAATCAGACACCAGAGACTTCCTCATAGGGACTTGCCCTATTTCTGTAACAACTTCACCAAACATGGTTTGAGATGAGAATTTTGTTGAAACAAACCCAAACATATCAGGTCAAAAATTCACAAAGCTTCAAAATCCAGGAGAGAACTTACTCACCATCCTGATGCAGTAGTCGGCTATGACATCATCACCTGGTTCCCAGGTAGATCCTCCCAAACCACCAAAGCTCTTCTTCAATTCTTGCCTGCTACACAGAAAGGGAAGATCTTTTATACTAATTAAATTTAGAAAGGTTCCAGATAACACAAAATAAACCTCAACTTGCAACTCGTGCATTGCATAGCACTTTAGAACAACAGAAACGAGGTGCGGGAAAACAATTTAATTGGACCCAGAATTTTTAGCAGCCCTGTAAGTTGGTTTCAACTTTAAGTCAACTGTTCACAGCCTACTCAGCTCACTGGCTACAGGGCTTTCCGCAGCCAGCAAAAGCTGTAACTGTGATTAAACGCTGCATAGGGTTGGTCTATCCCCTGGGGCAGATGTAGGGGGCGCTCTCTTCAGGGACCCTGGGCAGGTGTTAAGTCTTGTTAAAGCATTGTTTAAATGCTGCCACATTGTTATCTCCTTTACATTTCTATTGTAAGTGTTCTTCATGTACAATTTTTTCTGAAAATAAGCTAAGGTGTGGGAAGGGGGAGTCTGACTCCCTAGTTGGCAGCTAATGGATGCCCTGTCAGGGGAGCTGCCCAGCAAACCACCTTTTACAACAGGCCCATCTAAAACAGACCCTAAACAGCCGTGGGAACACCTGGCCAATTCTTCTGGCTCCTTGGCATCTCTCTCAGTGTTGTGACTATAGTTCCTGAGGAAAGCAGCTTGAGGAAGTATTTTAGTTCGCTTTCTGTCTTAAAACACTGACCGAAAGCAACTTCAGGAAGAACAGGTTTATTGTACTTACAGCTTATAGTCTGTCATGAAGGCAAGGCAAGGCAGGAACCTGGAGGTAGGAACTCAAGTAGAGGCTCCAGAAGAGCATAGCTCACTGGCTTGTCCCCCACAGCTTCCTCAGCCTGCTTTGTTCTCCAACCCAGAATAGCCTGCTCTGGGTGTCACCACACACAGTGGGCGGGGCACAGTGGGCGGGGCCCTCTCACTTCAATCTTAATCAAGAAAAATGTCCCACTGACTTGCCTGCAGGTCAATCTGATGGAGGCATTTTCCCAATTGAGGTTCCTCTACCCAGATGACCCTAGCCTGTGTGCAGTAGACAAAAGCACTAACGAGCACAGGGAGGAAGGTTCCATTTTGTCTGCAGTTCAAGGATGCGGTCCATCATGGCAGGGGCACCACAGGGATAGGGGCGCAAGGCAGCTGCATACTGTATCTGCAGTCAGGGGCAGAGGGAGGACAGTGCTGGCGCTTAGTCAGAGGGAGGAGAGTGCTGGCGCTTAGTCTTTCTTTTCCATCAGTCTGGACTTATCCTAGGGAAGGGGCCACTCACAGATGAGGGGGGATCTTCCCATTTCAATTAACCTCACCTAGAAAATCCCTTATGATACACTTTCTTCATGACACAAACCTAGATTCACCTGGGAATAGAGCCCTTCAAGTGAAAACTTGCCAAGACTAGATTGGCTTGTGGCCTTGTTTGTGAGGTGATTGATAAGACAATACAGGAGGGTCCAGACCACTCTGAGCGGTGCGATCCCTAGGCAGACAGGCCTGGGCTGAATAACAAAGGTAACTGCAAGGAAACTCAAGACTTAGGTAGCCAGTAAGTAGCCCCCTCTCCATGGCTTCTGCATCAGCTCCTACCTCTAGGTTCCTGTCCTGTTTGAGTTCCTGTCCCAACATCTATGATGACTAATAGTGATGTGGAAGTCAAAGCTGAATAAACCCTGTCCTCCCTAAGTCTTGGGTTTCCTTGAAGCCAGAGAGAGCCTGAATTTGAGAAAATCGAAAGAAAGGAAGGGAGGGAGGAAGAGAGAGAGAAGGAAGAAAAAAAGAAGAAAGGAAGGAAAGAGAAAAAAAGAAAGACAGACAGGGAGGGAGGAAGAGAGAGAGAAGGAAGAAAAAAGAAGAAATGAAGGAAAGAGAAAAAAGAAAGACAGACAGGGAGGGAGGGAGGGAGAAAGAGAAGGAGGGAGGGAGGGAAGGAATGAGGGAGGGAGGAAGAAGAAAGAAAAGAAAAGAAAGAAAGAAAGAAAGAAAGAAAGAAAGAAAGAAAGAAAGAAAGAAAGAAAAAAAACAGTAAAGGCTATAAGGAATCTTAGAGGAAAGCTTGCAAGCCCTGGCCGCCAGAGGAGTTGCAGGGCACTGTTAAACCTTCAGAGCCAAGGGTCCCAGGTGCTATGAGACAATAGGAACACTGGTTATTGCCCAGAGTCATAGGGCAGGAAACCAGGAAGTTTCTCTTACTACTGAAACACAAAGTTCAGAATATTGTTTGAGAAATTGTCCCCATCATTGTTACAAAATTTAGATAAATGTTGACCAGAAATTCAGGCTCATGGGACCTCATTCAATGACTTTCCAAAAATCTTTTAAAAAATTATTTAAATTTGTTCTTTGATGTTTTCATTCAGGTATAAAATGCATCATAATTCCCCTCAGCCCCAGCCCCATCACCTCCACCCCAAAGGCTTTTCCCACACTTGTGTCTTTGGTTTGCTCTGTGACTCAAGGGCTTTCATTGTTGCTGTTTTTTTGTTTTGTTTGGAGACAAGGTCACCCGAGGTAGCTCAGGCTAGCCCCGAACCCGCACTTTTCCAGTCTAAGCCTTCCAATCACTGTCATTACAGGTCATTCTATCTCATGGCACATTTTTGACTTTGCAACAGACTTTATAGTCTCCCCATTGCTTAGTCACATAACATTCTGGGATAGTGAATATCCCGCTAGAGCCAAGGGTCAAGTTCCAGAAAACCCATCTTTATACAGAAAGGGAACCTAAAAACCTTTGGTGCAGATGAAGCACAGATAAGTGGGCATGTCCTTGCACTGGCAGCTGCTGGGCTCCATGGACACAGAGAGGCCTTTTAACAGGTGTGTGAAGCTGGGACCATCTGCCCACAAGCACCATGGGAAGATGCAATTTTATTTGAGCTACTTTTTCTGGTTGTACATTGCATTTGGGGCCTTTTATGACATGATTGGTGGGAAATCCTTGCTTCTGTTATGGGTTAAGCCAGTGAAAGTTTGTATTTGTATTATCACTCAACACGAAAAGCCGTGTCAGTCAGCGGCTGAGAACGCAGTGTGAGAGACTGTCCCTATTCCAGTGTTGAGTGAAACGGTAAGGTGCCAGGGACAGACTCCACCATTCTCCCAAGAGACTTCTCCCAATCTGTATCTATGACAGCATCTGTCCCCACATCCCAGGAAACCGGCCAAAGTCATCTCTGTTACAATGGCTTGGATGGTTAGATACTGAAACATACACAGCTTAGATCAAAGGAAGATTCCGCATTATATCACAATGTCTGGCCAGCAATTATTGCCAGCAAGGGTGTTTATAAGAAAATGCCAATCTTAGAATTCTCCTTGGTAGGAAAAAAAATGACATAAAACCTTCTGCCAGAGTCCTTTCCTGTTTTAATATCATACATGGAAATAAAGCTTTTGAAACGCTGCAAGAAAGAGCATCTCCAAATAACCCGCAGACCCACCTGTGAACCTCACGCTGCCACAGTGCGGCCATGCTGTCACACAGCAACCACGCTGTTACACAACCACGCTGTCACACAACCACGCTGTCACACAACCACACTCACATAACCACGCTGTTACACAACCACACTGTCACACAACCACGTTGTCACACAACAACCACACTGTCACACAACCACACTGTCACACAACCACGCTGTCACACAACCATGCTGTCACACAACAACCATGCTGTCACACAACAACCACGCTGTCACACAACAACCACACTGTCACACAACCACGCTGTCACACAACCACGTTGTCACACAACAACCACACTGTCACACAACCACACTGTCACACAACCACGTTGTCACACAACCACGCTGTCACACAACCACGCTGTCACACAACCACGTTGTCACACAACCACACTGTCACACAACCACGTTGTCACACAACCACACTGTCACACAACCACATTGTCACACAACCACACTGTCACACAACCACGTTGTCACACAACCACACTGTCACACAACCACGTTGTCACACAACCACACTGTCACACAACCACACTGTCACACAACCACGCTGTCACACAACAACCACGCTGTCACACAACCACGTTGTCACACAACCACGTTGTCACACAACCACACTGTCACACAACCACGCTGTTACACAACCACGCTGTCACACAACCACACTCACATAACCACGCTGTTACACAACCACACTGTCACACAACCACGCTGTCACACAACCACACTGTCACACAACCACGCTGTCACACAACAACCACACTGTCACACAACCACGCTGTCACACAACAACCACGCTGTCACACAACCACGTTGTCACACAACAACCACACTGTCACACAACCACACTGTCACACAACCACGCTGTCACACAACCACACTGTCACACAACAACCACACTGTCACACAACCACGTTGTCACACAACCACACTGTCACACAACCACACTGTCACACAACCACGTTGTCACACAACCACACTGTCACACAACCACGCTGTCACACAACAACCACACTGTCACACAACCACGTTGTCACACAACCACGTTGTCACACAACCACGTTGTCACACAACCACACTGTCACACAACCACGTTGTCACACAACCACACTCACATAACCACGCTGTTACACAACCACACTGTCACACAACCACGCTGTCACACAACCACACTGTCACACAACCACGCTGTCACACAACCACACTGTCACACAACCACGTTGTCACACAACCACGTTGTCACACAACCACGTTGTCACACAACCACGTTGTCACACAACCACACTGTCACACAACCACGTTGTCACACAACCACACTCACATAACCACGCTGTTACACAACCACGCTGTCACACAACCACGCTGTCACACAACCACACTGTCACACAACCACGCTGTCACACAACAACCACACTGTCACACAACCACGTTGTCACACAACCACACTGTCACACAACCACACTGTCACACAACCACGTTGTCACACAACCACACTGTCACACAACCACGCTGTCACACAACAACCACACTGTCACACAACCACGTTGTCACACAACCACGTTGTCACACAACCACGTTGTCACACAACCACACTGTCACACAACCACACTGTCACACAACCACACTGTCACACAACCACACTGTCACACAACCACGCTGTCACACAACCACGCTGTCACACAACAACCACACTGTCACACAACCACGCTGTCACACAACCACGCTGTCACACAACCACGTTGTCACACAACCACGCTGTCACATAACAGCCACACTGTCACACAGCGACCATATTGCCACACCCCTTCCTGGGAGAAAGCTAGGATCCCAAGAACAGAAATCTTAAATCCTTCAAGATCCAAGCTCCAGGTCCAGACTGGACCTTGTCAAGTCTGCTCCTGGACAAAGACACAGAACTGATGTCCCCTTTGTCCTTTCACCAGGGTCTCTGAGAAAGCCTTGGATCTGTTTGGCTCCCAACAGCCTGGAACTGGAGTTATGGGTGGTTGTGAGCCACCATGAGGACCACAGGATGCTGGGAAGCAAATCTGGGTCCTCCACAAGAGCACCAAGCATCTAACTGCCGAGTCTTCTCTCTAGCCCTAACACACAGACTAGTTTCCTATTAAAGCTAAGCAGAGTTAGCTCATGATCAAGATATTTACCTAAGGGACGATGACTCTCCTTCCAACATATAAAAATTGGAGGAAATAGGGAAATTTATTAAAAAAAAGAAAAGAAAGATCAATTACGTGAAATAAAATATTATTCATACATGATAATTAAATAAAGGAATATAAGCATCTTACTGTATTATCCTATACAAATATCAGTAGATTAATTAAATTAAATATGGTGGTAGAACTCAGTCATTGCCTCTGGTGTTGGTGTGATGTTTAAAAGTCAGCTTATTCCGGACATTTACACCGCCCTCTCTAAGGCTCAGGGAACACATCAGAAGAGGGAGCAGAAAGAATAAAAGAAGGAGACGATACAGAGCAGGGCTGCAGAACGCCCTCTTGTGGGCATGACACAGTCATTGCAATCATGAGCTCAGGGCTGCTGTGTCAACCAGTCGTGGATGGGGAGGGGCTCATAGGGTCCTAGCCCACCCTGTTGAACTATTGGCCACTGAAGGATTTGGGCTAAAAGGAACCATTATCTTCAAATGCGTGCCCAGTGGCGAGCCTCCCAGGCTCCTTGGGATGGTTCCGCCCACACCTGCAATCACACAGATGGCCCAGGTTAAACAAAGAGGGTCACAAAATAAAAGGATATGAACAAGGGAAAAGGACCCTTAGGGACGATGGGGCGCTGAAAGGGGTGGAGAATAGGGTTAGTTAGGAGAATTACTACATGCACAATATTGTCAAAGAGCATATTTAATCAATAACAACAACACCCACAAGTGATTAGAAAACTACACGGGAAAACTTCCATCTTCATGGAACAAGCCCTCCTTTGTTTTGATTGGTGGGTACAAGATTTACACAAATGCCAAAAGACATCAAATCAAAACAAAAACCCAAGGCCTACACAGTTCATCGTGGAGAAATCAGACCTATATTTTTTGATGGAATTGAAAGAGGGATTTTGTTTGTTGCTTGATTTTTCATTTTTTCTGTTCTTTCTGAAATTTTAATGTAATTACATTATTTCTCCCTTTCCTTCCCTGCTCCACACCCTCCCATACACCTCACCCTGCTCTTTTTCAAATTCATTGCCTATTTCTTCACCCATTGCTGTTATATGCATTTATTTATATTTAAAATATTTGTATTTAGACATATAAATACATGTAACAGCAATCATAATACAACCTACTCAATCTGTATAATGTTACAGTGTTACCTGCACGTGTATTTTCAGGGCTGACCATTTGGCCTTTAATAACCAGTTGGCATGACCTCCCAGTGTTGGCATTCCTTAGCTGCCTGCAGTTCTTTGTGTAGGGCTGAGGTTTTGAGGTCTCCCCGCCACCCCCAGCCCTGCCCACCCTGGCCTGTCCATTGTGTCATCCATTTAGATCATGCTTGGCAGTCATGTTCCTGGGACTTTATTTGTGTAGCTCCTGACATTACTAAGAGACAGTCTCACAGCAAACTCCCTGCTCTGCCGGCTCTCACAGTCTTCCTGCCTCCTTCTGGGCACTGTTCCCTGAGCCTCAGGTGTGGGAGTGTTTACAGATGTCTCTGTTACAACTGGAATCACAACTCTACACTTTGTTTGCGTGTGGTTTTCTCTAGTGGTCTCCATCTGTGGCAAAGCCAAGTTTCCTGGTTGAGGAGTAAGGACTGTACTTGTCTGTGGGTGTAAGGACAACTGTTTAGGGTGTAGTTAGGGATTATGCCGTCTTAGTCAAGTGGCAGTTGTGGGTTCTCTTCCAAGATCGAGGACTTCACTAGCACTCAGTGGTTGGCTAGGTTTCCAGCACCACCTCGATTTTCTTCTTTCTGATTGGTTCGTAAGTCCAATAACTGAGTCATGGGTTACCACCAAGATACACGTGCCACTTTGGCACCTAGGGTTAAAAATCTGTGGCTTCCTGACAAAATGGTGTCTTAACAGAGATTTATAATAAATATAGCCATTGCATATGTCTGGTCTAAATTAAGATTACAGAGGCCCTGGAACACACAACAATGAACAGCACCAGTCTTTGCCATCAATGAGCTTGAAATCAGGGACAGAAGGTAGCATGCAAAGCCAGACAGCTGTGAGAAGAGGCAACGTGGGATCTGCACATCTCCTGTAGATATGCAGATAAGTAGACATCACCACATTCAATACTGAATTGAAGAAGAATGAAGACCGAGGGTAGTGGAGGATGAACGTCAGGGATCATACTTTGTCGGCATAGACCACAGATTCTGGAGAAGCAGCAAGAAACTGGAAATAGAAAACACCTCTGGGAAGTCCAGAGGGGTGGGTAACAGGGGACAAAGGGAGTCTAGAGGGGGTGGGTGACAGGGGACACACTTGTATTTCACATACTCCTAGCCTTTAATAGTTTTTCTACTTTTTTACCCTATAAAAATATGACTTTTAAAATTAAAGCAAAACAAACATCAAATAAACAATAACAATGAAGATATTCCTTCTGGTTAAGAAGGATGAAAAGTGGGAATCGATGGTTTTGGGGAAAAATGGTTAAGGCAGAAAAAACCCCTAATGTTAGGAGGCTAGAATTTCTGGTCTGAGCAGAGCCTAGCATTCGATCTACTGATGCTGAGTAGAGCCTAGCATTTGATCTACTGATGCTGGCTCTATCACTTTAGCCAAGGGACCACCTCTAGGAAGGTAGCCCCATTTTTGAGCAAAGGAGATGGGTGGAATAATTATTCCTTTAATGGTGTGTTATACTTTCCCTTCCCAGAATCCCACCTCTAGTGCAGAAGCTTCTGGCCCACGGGTATGTGAAAGCCATAGTCTGCAGGCTTCTCTGAGGTACTCAGAAGTCTGACTTCCTCTTACTTCTGTCTCATCACTAAGCATGCCTTCCTACCCCTGCCCTCATCATCTGGGGCTCCTTTGTGTTTTCTCTAAGGCCTCCTTGCCAATTAAGTGCTGTCTTTCCATGGGTCTGGCCTCCATGTCATCTCAAACGTTGTGGCTTGTTCCCTCTTTCTCCCCCACTCTCTGGCAACAGCTGAAGTTGACCTGCCCTGTGGTTTTTCTTCTAAACCCTGAGAAATTGTTCTTGTGCTTCCATTTGGGTCTACTTTTAAATTATTTTATTAGTGATACTGAGAACCTCAATTCCCCTGCATCAAAGAGCATAGGAGAAAAACGCCACACTTCTTTTCTTTCTGTACCACAAACACCTCCATTCCAAGGCTGATAAACAAGTGTATGCTCCTTCCCCAGGAACCGGCTATTTATCTTCCCCGGGAACAGTCTGTATTTTGAATGAATTGCATGGTCCAGTGGAAAAGCTCCCTGCAGGTTAATACTGTGTTACTTTTGGCATCGGAGGTGGAGACAAATAACCCCCTAGATGCTCTTAAATTACTTCTCAAAACACAGTGCACCCACCACTGTTTGATGGCCACCATCTCTTACACTGACATCCCTGGGGATCACCCACAGAATAGAGGTGTTTCACAAGGGGTCCTCTGTGTCCTTCAACCTGCACCCCTCTTCCATTGTGCCCCCAGAATAGGGGCTCTGCATCTTCTGCAGGTGCACCTGCTTACCTCCTTCCTACTCCCCCTTTGCTCACGCAAGCTCTACCACACCCGAGATTTCCCAGGTTTTGGAGTGAGAATGTGGCCATCTCTGATTTCTCATACCGATTCATATTTCTTCTACCTCTTTCTTGATCTTTTCACTCAGATGGCAGGATGGTGGCATTTGCCCCTAAGCAGAAGTCACTGTCTTTGCTAGATGCCTGTCTGAGTAATTAATTCTCTGGCATGGGACAGAACAAGGAGCCTGCCAAGAAGTCCGTTGCTTACACAGTCCGGGTGAGCATTCCCTTTGGATAATGAACTGTGAGGAAAGGAGGGGATGTTTGCATCGAATAGACAGGGTCCAGAACCCAGCTTTACCACACCTTCAGACAGCAAGTTAAACTCTCTGTTCCTCAGCCCTCTCTCTGGCAGAATGGGAATGTCACCAGTATCTCTGTCCTGGCATAAACATGAGCCCAAGGAAAGCTAGTGTCCTGAGCCTCCATGCACACCCGACAGCCAGTAACTGCTCCATAAATGTCTAAGCAGATCCTTCCGGGCTTCTACTGGAACTGGTGCCAAGTTCAAATGCTCCTGTGTAGGTTCAGATTTCTCAGAGTAAGATTTTATTTTCAATAAAATCTTGTAGCAAACTAAGTATGGAAGCATATGCATGTAACCCAGGTGTGAAGGCATGTGTTTGTAACCCAGGTGTAGAGGCATGTGTTTGTAACCCAGGTGTGGAGGTATGTGTTTGTAACCCAGGTGTGGAGGCATGTGTTTGTAACCCAGGTGTGGAGGCATACTCTTGTAATTGCAGAGTAAAGAGACTGGGGCAGCAGGATCATGAATTCTGGGCCAGCCTAGGCTGCATACTAAAATGGTGTTTATTAGGAAGGGGAAGGGAGAGGCAGAAGGAGGGAGAGAGGGAGGACAAAAGCATCATAGTACAACTGTATCTTATCTTATTCTAAAGCAGTTCTTAAAAGCAACACAAGAAACTGACGGGCTGTCTGGAGAGCTTGGAATCCTAAGGCGGCTGACACTCATTTCCATGCTAGAAAGTGAAATTCCATTTCCATCAAAATTTCGCAATGATCCACACAGCCGGTGCAAGTGAGACCACGTTCTCAGGTCACGGTGCTGTGGGTTCTTCCTAATAAGTGAGAAGCCCGAGCCTGACACCTAAGGCAGGATCTGAGGATTAAGAGGAGCCACTAGTGGGACTTAAGCAGATTTAGGGAGGGCAGGAGGTACGGGCCCAAGATTAAGGCAAGCCTCTCTCTCCAGAGCGTTCTGCAATAATAGGTGGGGGAAACTCTTCCTTTTTAAATCATTCTCTAATGAGAAATGATTTAAGCTGGAGAATGTCTAGACAGTAAATCAGGCAGCTTTGGGGATATACCGAAAAGATCTGTAGACAACAGAGCTAAAGCTATTATACAGCAGAGCTAGACTAGTTAGAATTAGAAAGCGATACTCGGGATATTGGGTCACCTCGGACAGGTAGGTGCACTCGCTGTCAATCCTGCCTCTGCCCCACCCTGACAGTCCCTGCTCCTCTGAAAGCTCCCTGAAACCTCCAGCTGGCTTCTCATTGCTCTCGGGTACAACATCAAATCTGCAGCAGGCTGGGAATGCTCCCTGTGGTCAAGGCCATTCTCACACCCCCGCCGGGTCAACTTCCACCCTGCTTCACCTTCACGCTGGCCTCAGATGTTTGTGTGGGTACTGCCACAGGCCTCTGCTGTGTCTTTCTGCTTGAATACCCTGGGCAGCTCCTCCTGAAGCATGAGCAAGAGTTAAATGTTTACAGTAGCATTCATCGTTCTCTTCCTTGTTCTATTTCTTGTTCTCTTCCTAACTTAAAACTAGCATCATCGTATTGCTAATCAGCACCATACGCGAAGGTCAGACCCCCTCCCAAAAAAAACTCTATTGGAAACTTGATGAGGAAGAGGACGCTGCCTGCCATACTATGTTGTATTCTAAACGAGGACGCTGCCTGCCATACTGTGTTGTATTCTTTTGTTTTTTTTTTTTTTGTTTGTTTGTTTTTTGGTTTTTCGAGACAGGGTTTCTCTGTAGCTTTGGAGCCTGTCCTGGAACTCCCTTGGTAGACCAGGCTGGCCTCAAACTCACAGAGATCTGCCTGTCTCTGCCTCCCAAGTGTTGTATTCTAAACGAGGATGCTGCCTGCCATACTGTGTTGTATTCTAAACGCTCACACAGGACAAGGGGTCCACAGATTCTCACCACACGAACAACAGATTAGCAGTTCCCTCAGCATCTGAGCTTGGTATATCTCTAGAGCAACAGATCTTCTGACCAAAGCCTAGTCCTGAGCTCTGTGGGTGCTGACAGACAACCTATCTGGGACATGTTATGTGTGCATGTGGATAAACACATACCAGTCCTTGCTCCCCTCCTTCCTCTGTTCTCTTTCCCGTGTTTCTGTGTCCTTGGGTCCCCTGCTAGGAGACCCCTTATTTCTTAGTGGTCTCCATCATTGGCCTATTACAGTCATTTCAATGGCCAGATGCCATATTCGAGCTTACAGAGACACAGGCTGAGTGACGTCTGCCCCTTCCATTTATCCACAGGATCTTGAAGTAATAAGTTAATTTCCTATCAACTTCTGAGAGCAGTTAATTTTCCAGTGCTCTAATACTACATCTAAACAGATTTGATGGGTTGCCATCCATCACGACTTTCACTCTTCTTGAGACAGGATTTGTCTTGTGTGTAGCCGGTAGAAACCTCTTCAACTTGGCCCCTAAGTCCTTTTGTCTTATCCAGAGTAGTTCTTGAGACTCTGAGGTCCTCCCTTGCAGTGACAGGAGTGCCGTGTCCATCTTAGGACAATCTCCTGAGCTGGTATCCTCTGCTAGAGACTGCGGAGATGGCTCTGTCATCAGCAAATATCTTGATGCAAGGGCATGAGGACCCTGATTCGGATCCCAGCACCTACATGAAGGGCCAGAAGAAGTGCCTTGGGCTTGGGGATGGGGGTGGGGAGAGTGGAGAGGATCCTGAACTTGCTGGCCTCCCCATTTAGCCAACTGGTTCCTTAGGAGACCGTGTCTCAATAAAATACAGTGGAGACGTGATTGGGCATTGGCCTCCGGCTCCTCTTAGTCCTCTTCCCTCCCACCTGCACACAGGAACGCACACACACAATGACGAAGTAAGCAAGTAAGGAAGTCCTAGCTGTCTTTCAGTGAGAGATTTCATTTTCAAAATCTGAATTTAGTTTATGGCTCAGTGAGTTTGTCATCATCTGATGTCTTCCACAGCGCTAAAAAAAAAAATGCATCTGGACACATGGACACATGCACTCACTCATTCATATACTCCTCATATACTCACATCGTATACATATACCCACGCTCACACACACACCAACACCCCCACACATGCTCACCCCACACATACACACCTGCATTCACACACACACATACCCCACACACATACACACCCGCATTCACACACACCCCACACCCACACAATACACACCCGCATTCACACCCCCCCACACATACACACCCACACACATGCTCACCCCACACACATACACACCCGCATTCACACACACCCCACACCCACACAATACACACCCGCATTCACACACCCCACACATACACACCCGCATTCACACACACCCCACACATACACACCCGCATTCACACACACCCCACACACATACACACCCACATTCACACACCCCCACACACATACACACCCGCATTCACACACCCACACACATACACACCCACAATCACACACACTCCACACACATACACACCCCCACACATGCTCACCCCACACACATACACACCCGCATTCACACACACACCCCACACACATACACACCCGCATTCACACACACACCCCACACACATACACACCCGCATTCACACACACACCCCACACACATACACACCCGCATTCACACACACCCCACACACATACACACCCGCATTCACACACACCCCACACACATACACACCCGCATTCACACACACCCCCACACATACACACCCACATTCACACACACACACCCCCACACATACACACCCGCATTCACACACACCCCCCACACATACACACCCGCATTCACACACACTCCACACACATACACACCCGCATTCACACACACACCCCACACACATGCACACCCGCATTCACACACACCCCACACACATACACACCCGCATTCACACACACCCCACACACATACACACCCGCATTCACACACACCCCACACACATGCACACCCGCATTCACACACACCCCACACACATACACACCTACATTCACACACACACCCCACACACATACACACCCGCATTCACACACACCCCATGACTGTGTGTTTTCTTTGCATTTCCCACAAGTATACCAAGCTTGCAATCAACCTCTACCTTATCTGTGCACTCCCTTTCTCAGGGAGCCAAGAACACTGGGTGGCACACTAGCAGTACCATGGTAACTGCTAATAAGGCCAATGGTAGCGATGGTCTGACCACAGACACGAACAACATCTGCATATGTCTCATGTCTTTTTAGAGTTAGGTGTCCATACATTGCCAGAACACGTGACAATTGTAAGTTCCAGCCTGTTCTCAGCCCTCCCTGGCTCTGGGTCCACATTCCTCTCCTCGGTTGAGGTGATCATAATTTTTCAAACCTAGGCTGAGTAAGGTATGCATCCAAAGAGAATAGGATCCCAAAAAGCCAGTACAAGCAGTAGAGATAAATTTCAGTGCCACTGCCAGTGGTCCCTCAGTCTGCTCCAGCCATGCAACTGTCAACCACATTCTGAGGGACTAGTTTGCTCCTATGCTTGTTCCTTCCAAGTCCAGCTGGAATTGGTGAGCTCCCAAGCTTTTACATTTTCAATACTACTATCATTTTTATTATGAAACCAATGCATACTCACTGAGAACATCAGAAATCTCAGAAGGTAATTAGAACACAATGCAAAGTAACCCTAATTCTATAATGGTATGGATAACTGAGAATTTAACATATTTTCAATCCTTTAGAAGTAAACGTAAACATGTGGTTATGTATAAATACTGTACAGCATTACACATTTATTAAATTTGATAGTAAGTTTCGTATCTTTTTATAATTAACATATTATGATTGTTCCCATACCCTTCTCAGTTACTTGCAAGTTTGAGTTAGGCAATTAAGAGCCTGCATTTGTCCAAAAATTTAAGATTTCCTAAAATAATGTGAATTGTTTACCTAGGAAGAGAAACTTTTTTCCTTATAACATACAAATAAATGGGCTAAATATATTAAATTTTTTAATTAAACAACAAAAATAAAAGAAGAGCCTTTGACCTTAAAGTGAATGGTTATAGAACAATATAACCTACAGAAAATGTAAAATCTTTCTTAAGATTCAGCTCAGGTATTCCCATAGCAGGCAGAAAGAACTAGGAGCTCATATCCTCTATTGTCAAGATTGATATGTGATAAGACAGTAGGGACCCAAAAGGCCAAATCAACATTAATGTGTGAAAGAAGCCAGTTTGCCAAGGAAGAGTGGAAGAAGCCTTCCCTTCCCTAGGCAACACCTAACAAACAGGTCAAGACCCAAGACTTGGAAAGACCAACAGAGGCCAACATGCTGGAAAAGACCACACAGGGGCTGTCCTACACCTCACTCTTGGGGGTGATGTCTCTCCCCCTCATGTTTCTTAGAAGGATATGTAACTGAGAAGACATGACTTTTCATTCATCCTACCTCCTGGTGACTGTCAGGATTTTACCTAACTTATGCTGCTGTTGTCTTAAATTCTAAAAACATTGTCTTGGAGCCTGTATCCATGTCTAAATTATTTTTTTGAGACTAAAGACCCCAAAAGGTACCCTTGGTTTCCATGGTAGCATTTAGAGGGTTAGAGGTCACTTGTCGGGCAAGGTACTAAATCCATACCCTTGAAAAAGAGAGTCCATTTTCCAGGTAGTTAACAGTAGGTTTCTATTTAGTTTGGCCTGGGAATACAGCAGCTGTAACTGGAACTCATGGTTTAAAAGTCATGAAAGCAGACAACAGTGCCTATAATGTTCAGTCTCTCTTTGGGTCCATGGAACACTGAATTTCAGGAATTAAAACTTAGAGAAAACAAGGAAACATACCAGCCGAATAGACACTTTTAGGAGGTCTCACTAACACCCTAAGGTTATTTGAATTTATCAATTCAATGCCAGCTTCTGGCAAATGTGTTTAAGGCTCGTTGCATGAAGAACAAAACACTTTCTGTTAACATGGTTGGGACCATCACCATTGGAAGACTATAAGAGGCAGGAGAAACTTCTCAATAACTGTGACAATCAGAAATACAGACCCTGAATAAAATGGCAACTCAGTTGCTTAAAGTATGAAGGCTACCTTCATTTGTGCCACAGGCATGTGAGACACCTACGGAGCACCAGATACTAATGTGAGTTGGGTTTTTTTTTTCCTGCCAAATGTAGTTACTCCAACAAGTACCATAGTCTCAGAATTTCCTCCCTCCCCTTCACACCGATTGGTCAAGGAAGTCAGACTGTGCAGTTGAACTCATACCAATGGGATGAGACGCAGTCATCACCTAGCTGCGTTAAGGAAGGAAAGACTAACTTGGTCATGTGTGATTGCTAGCCCTGTTTGGGTCCTGGTGTACTGTTTTTGCAAAACCAGAAATCAACTTGTGTCTTTGCTTTTGCTTTGTCTGTTCCTTCATATGGCCCCAAGATTATTCAAAATTTTCCCACTTGATTGACAACTCTACACTCAGCCAAGAGAGTTAGCACTTCCCCATACACTCTGCCTCTGCACTTTGTCCCCTCATTCCAGTGGTAACAACTGGATTCTTTTGATCCAGGCTGTTCCCCTGGACCTTTTCCCATGCAAATTCACATCACATAGACGCTTAGAAGCCCAGCTAGATAATATAAGCCATGTAACAAACTGAAGGGCAGGAATGAGAAACAGTGTGCTCCAATCATCATGGAAAAGACTTTTCTGTAAGTAGAGACTGTTTATTTCCTGGCCACCCAGACCTGAATAATCACACAGAAACTATATTAATTACAACATTGTTTGGCCAATAGCTTAGGCATATTTCTAGCTATTCTAGCTCTTACATCTTAAATTAACCCATTTCTATTCATCTCTGTATCTCACAAGGCTGTGGCCTACTCGTAAGGTTTCCACATCTTTCTCCTTTGGCAGTTACATGGCATCTCTCTGACTCTGCCTTCTTTCTTACCACCTAGCTCTATTCTGCCCTGCCATAGGCCAAAGCGACGTCTTTATTAACCAATGGTAATAAAACATATTCACAGTATATAGAGGGAAACCCCATACCACTTTTCTATATTCATCACCCATCTCCCATGCAGAGTTATTAATAAGAATATGAACATTAATAGTGAAGCAGAATTTTTTAAAAAAAACACCTAATCCTGTTATGGGGTGTGACTTAGTTTATAAGACTGTGCCAGAAGCAGAATACATTTCCCAGGAGGCTGTTTCAAAGGGTAGCTCACACCTTTTAAGCTCTGCTCAGTCTGAGATAACGGGTGGGTGCACTCAGTTTGGGCACTGCAGCTTTTAAGGCTCCATGCTGGGCTGGACTCCTCCGCTGCCCTGGAGGAATGGAGCTGAGCAAAGATTGTTTTGCATGATCTTTTTCCTATTTCCTTCCTCCAAACCCTTGTGGGTGGATCCTGTCTGCTCGGGAAGCACTCGACTGCTGCTCTGTTTTCTATGAGCATACTTCTTTCATGTTGCTGGTGGCATCTGTTGGAAGCACCGTGACACACATTATAGTTTGGCTGGCTTCTTACAATACTTCTTAGGGGGGGAGAGTCTCCCCTCCTCCTCCTTCCAACAATATCTCAGTAGGAAGCACTTGAGGGGAAAGGGAAGGAATTTACCGAGCTGGAGATAGAGGACAAAAGTCCAGCCTGGCTTTTGCTTCTGAGCTCCAGCAGATCAATTCTTTTCACTCACAGCCTCCATTCCAACCAGGGCCGGGCTTTATCACCCCATCTCAGGATTTCTTTGTTCCGTCAGAGAGCCGCAAACAGCTATCCCCGAGTCTACATTTCTTTCTTGAAGGGATGATTGTCTTTGTGTTCTTCCCACTCACGACTGTCTCATTATTCTCAGCAGGCTCAACATCAAACCTGCTTGACAGAGTCCCAGGAACTTATCCTTCTGTAGGAGAGCCTGGTCTTCCCTGAACAGCTCAGCCCTGCAGCAGGCTTTGAAGCATATTAGTTGCTTAGAATAGCAGCTGGGTCTACCTTCAGGGCCATAATTCACATGATTTTTTCTCCAGTCAGGATTGAAAAAAAATCATAATGATATAACCATTACAATTTTCTAGGTATGTGTCATGTCGAAGATGCTTGCGTAATTTGCTCTGTTTCCCACCTGGTTCCATTTTCCAGTCTGCACCTGCTGGTTCTCATTGTTCATGACCAACTGCTCCCTATCTTCCCGAAGTGCTCACCTGTTTTCTTGCTTATTGCTTTTTCCCATGCTTCATTTGCTCATTCTTATAACCACCTGCCTTAATCCCAAACCCACCTTTCCCACGAAAGCAAGGCTCGTTGAAATCCTAACCATCCTCCTGACTCTGATCACCATAAACCCTCTTTCCCATCCCTCCCCACACATATGCTCCAGGGATAATCTCCATCCCCTTCCTAAATGCACCCTGAAAGGCCTCTGTTCATATGGCTGAAGAAATAGGATTGGAGAAGGAAGGAGCCCCATCATGGAGCGATTATAAAGACAGCCATAGTACTATATTGTCATGAAATTAGCATTTCCAACTCCGGCTACAGGGACCTGACTCTTCGCATTGGTCTGCTGTAGAGGACACGTGGAGACTGATTTACATTTGAGAAAAAGTTATTGAGTCCCCACCATCTTATGCCCACATTAAGAAGCAGAGCCCACACGAAAAGATTAATGAAGGAGCTAGGCACTTTGGATTTATTTTCTTCTCTTGTGATGAATTAACATCACGATTTTCAAACCTGCTGTGCGGGAGAACCACCTGGGGGGGGCACGCTCTTTCACGCATTTGTTTATTTATGCATTCATTTTGAATTTCGTTTAGTCTCTGGGCATACATAATACACTCAACAGATACAAACTCAAAGTATTGGAAAAGCCACGCCATACAAAGGACTCCTGGCACCACGCCCAGTCACTCAGTTCTCTGACCTGGAAAGTGTGCTGATTTATTTGTTATCAGGGGATTATTTTTTAAAAATTATTGTTCAGCTCTATTAATGAACAAGAGTCTCTTGTTGTCAGGCAAGGCCCTGTAGTCTCCTAGTTGGTTCTAATGGGTTCGTTGGCTTTTATAACATGGTAGTCTGGAAAGCAGAATGGAGGATGGACAGAGGCAGCTAAAATATTCCAAGTGTGGGCAGGAAAGGCTCATTGATCACAGATGGATGACAGAAAGTTCTAAAGAGTTGGGATGTTTCTAGAATCCAGAAATGGCAATTTAATAAACAGGGAAAACAGAGAGCTTTGCTCTCTAGTTTGAGTCTCTGTAGATTGTCATGGAAGGTGGCCCAAAGTCAGGCTGTACTCACACTTTTTCTAAAAAGATGCTGAGATGTGTTTTTGCTGAGATGACCATTTAACTTGGGTAAGAAGTTCTTTATTGCATTTAAGAGAATTGGTCTCTTTGGTGATTTGAATGAAAATGACCCACATAGATTCATAGGAAGTGGCATTATTGGAGGTGTGGCCTTGTTGAAGTAGGTGTGGGTTTGTTGGAGGAAGTTTGTCACTGGAGGCCGGCTTTGAGCTTTAAGAAGCCCATGCCAGGTCTTGGTGGCACTCTCTCTTCCTGCTGCCACCTATCCGGATGTAGAACTCTCAGCTACTTCTCCAGCACCATGTATGCTTGTGTGTCACTATGCTTCCCATTACGATGATAACAGATTACACCTCTGAACTATAAGCCAGCTCCAATTAAATGCTTTTCTTTAAAAGAGGTGCTGTGGTCATGGCATCTCTTCACAGAAATAAAACCCTAATTAAGACGGTCTAGTCATGGAGCCACATGGCCTGGATTCCAAGGCAGTAGCAGCCATACTTTAGGCCCCGACTATGCTCCACTCTTTCTCCCCCTACCCAAGAAGGCAGGGATGAAAATATGACAAATGAGAGTGGAGATCCTTTCTAATCTAAGTGTGGCCTTTTCTATACTTCAAAGGATTTAGGTTGGATATTAGTATGAAGAGTACTACAATATCCCCATGTATGAGGTCATTCATAAAGAAACATCACTTAACTCCAGCCAGGTCCACTGAGAGGCGGGTAGGACGATAAATATCTCATCTGGGTAGAGGTATAATCAGCTTCCTGGGAGGAACCAGAGGAGCAAAGGATCTATTGACAGATTCCTGGCCTTTCAGTTTAGTTTGAATGGTTGATCTGACAAATCGAGCCTTCTGCTAATAGGAACTTTCTAGAAACATCCCATTCTGCTTCACAACAGGCTTGTTTTCTTATTTCCCTGCCACTTCTTTCATTATGTATAAATGTATAAAGGGAGTTGAGAAGGGAAAGAAGGGAAATTCACAAGGCATATAGTGTGAACCATGGAAAGGGCCTGGGCAGTCAGAATTCCAGTGTAACCTCTCCTTCAAACATCACCGTTACCTGTGTTGTCCTCAGCATGAGGAGTGTGCAGATACTCAAGATGACTAGCCTCCCTGAACCTCAGTTCCTTTATTTACAAAGGCATGCCTATATCAAAAAATTGATTCCAGAAATGTTGTAAGGAGGCTGCTTGTTCATTTCCTGGAATTTCTCCAGAAATAACCGCACAGAAACTGTATTAATTAAGTCACTGCTTGGCCTATTCGCCCTAACTTCTTATTGGCTAACCATTACATCTTAATTTAACCCATTTCCATTATTTTATATTTTACTATGAGACTCGTGGCCTACCAGCAAGGTTCCAACATGTCTGCCTCTGGTGCCAGTTCCATGGCTTCTCCTTGACTCCGCCTTCTTTCTCCCAGTATTCAATTTAGTTTTCCCCCACCTAGCTCTACCCTGCCCTATCAACAGGCCAAGGCAGTTTCTCTATTCACCAATGGTATTCACAGCATACAAAAGGGAATCTCACATCACAGAAATGCTAAGTAACTTTGAGCAGTTAGCATTAATAGTTCACTAACCCGTGTAGGACATCAGAGTTCTCTCTGGATAGATAGTGATCCCTTGTCCACTGAATAGATTGGGTGGGTGTTTATCTACTCAGCTGCCCATCTTTCCAACAATCATTTGTTGTTACCCACATTTAGATTTGATGAATCAAAGAAGATTTCACAGTGCTAGGAGTCTCATTAAGACCTTCTCAGATAATCACCTTGCTCATTTCTTCCCTGGGGAGCTAAGACTACAGAGTCTGGAGGCATCAACTTTATCATAGTTTCAGAGGGAATGTCAGAGATGATAGCTAGACAGGATCTTTGTATTAGGGGAGCAAAGCCTTCATCCCAGAGGTAGAAGACAGGTTTGTCCAGGTCACAGTGAAAGGGTGTCAGCCTCACTGGCAACCTTTCTGAGCTCCCAAACAGAGTCCCATAGCAATCAAAGCTATCATAATGAACATAATGAAATCCCACATCCCGAGTGGTTGAAACAATAGACGTATCTGAACAGTCCTAGAGACAACAAGTTCAAGACCCAGGTACTGGCAGGTCTGGTTTCTTTGGAGGCTGCTTTTCCTGGCTTGCAGACTGATGACTTCTTGCTATGCTGTACAGGGTCTTTATACACGCGTGTCTAATGGGCACAACTAAACAAGCACCCTCTAAAGGTTCTGTACTCAGTGCAGCTGGTTCTGGAGCATGGGAGGCTGGAGTTTTGACATATGAACTTGGGGGCCACATTACAGCTTAAATATCTATCTACATCGGGTGCTTGCCCCTCTGACCTAACCAGTTTTAAATCATCTTCCAAAGGACATTTTAAATAGTATTTCCCTGCAAAGCTCACTACCCAGCTATCTGGACGAGACTACTCCCCGCCCCCATCTCTCCATTTCTAAGCATATATAAAGTACTGTGATCATATTCACCCTCCATTAACTCTACCATATCTCTTCAATTCCCTCTGTACCATTTCTTTTTCTCAGCTAATTCCCCAGTGGCTACACCCTTGAAGAAAAGTAAGACTCCCCTGCAACAGCTGTTAACAGTTAATAGCTCCTTGGGTAGAGGTGGGGACTCACAGACAGCTCCTCTATCTATGACAGAACGTTGAGGTACAATCTTGTGAAGGTATCCATAGCTATTGTATTCATGATTGCAATAGCCATACCATATCTGGATGGCAACATTTCATGCCACTCCTCCCTGTCCTCCAGCTCTCTCTCCTCACAGCTCCTCCTCTGCAGTGTTCCCCTTAGAATATAGATGTCCTATTTAGGGCTGAGTGTGCAATGATCACTTATTCTCGACACTTTAAACAGATATGAGTCTCTGCACTAATTACTGTTCTCTGCAAAAAGGAGTTTTTCTCCCAGGCAGACAGCAGGACTCGTCTATGGGTATATACATAAATATTTAAGACAAAATTTGGTAACATGTTCATTTATGGAAGCAGTAGTATGCTCTCACTCTTGGCCCCTAATTTCCTGTGTCATGAGTTTTAAATAGATTTATAGTGTATTCCTTCCCCTGGAGTGGGTCTCCAATCCAATTACAAAGTAGTCATCTCCAATATTGTCATGCCATTATTACACCAATAATTAGACATACATACTACCTGCTGAATGAGTATGGAGGGTGGCCTCTGACCTACACACACACGCACACACGTACACATATCCGCATGCACACAGACAACATAACAAAAGAAGAAACATAGAATTTCGTAGTCAGACACAGAAGTCCTTGCTTCATATTCTCTACAACTTGAGATTTGTTTTTTTCTTAAGTAAGCTGCATAGTTACTGGCTGCAAGAATGTAAAGGGCATGGAGAGTTACTGAAGCACTGAGCTGAGAAGTGCAAATGTCATAGGCAAAGAGAAAGTCGCGAATGAAGTCCCAGATGTCAATGTACAGACAGCAAAACTAGCTGTATGGCGCAGAGTCCTTGGAAATAGGACTCAGATTCGGGATGCTCTTGTTGACAACTGGCAACAGCCTTCAGCCCTCTTCCTTCAGCTCTTCCTTCAACCTTCAGCTCTCATACGCCCTGGCCTGTGGCAGTCACTCAATCAAAATTAGCTGTGTTGTTGAAAAATTATGTAATAATAAATATTTACTGATGAAGTTGTAATAGTGGAAAAGCTGAAAGAATTATAAATATATCATTGCCTCAATCCCTCCTCATCATAAACTGGTACAGTACCTTAAAATCTACTTTATTAAATACCTTTTTCCTCATCACTACTGTAACTATTGGGGTAGTTGACTATAGGTAAGGTCTGGTATTCCATACACGTCATGCTAGACTATCCTGGAGCACCTCAGCTCTCTTCATCATAAAATCAAGGCACCAAGAGCAACATCTCTACATCAATTTCCATTCGTGTTTCTGTCATGTGTCCAGACAAACGTCACTGCCTCAGTCACCAAGCTCATGTGGGAACTTTCTGAAGTGTCGGAGATGGTCCCTGACTTGATCTGTAAGTGGCCACACAGGGATAAACAGATGGGAACACATCCTGGGTTTTGTACTGAACATGTACAAGCCTGTCTATAAGCATGGGGCAACAATCAAAAATTAGAACAAAACAAAACTTTGTAACATAGATCCTTTAGTATTAGATCATAGGACACCAAAAACTGAGGTATGTACTAAAACAAATTTCAGAATTAGGTTTGAGTTTGCCTGTCAAGAGGTGCCCTTGTTGATATCCAAGGATGCTTGCAGCAGATAGCTCTCTGACAATATGTTGACTGTCTGATACTCGTGTGCAGGCTGTTCCCTTCAGACTTAATTCCAAAGATATTCCTAAACATTAAGGTAATTTTTTTTTTTTTGCCCATTCAACAGAATTGCAGGGCACTGACGGCAACAGTCAGAAGAACAGCATAAGGGACAAGTGACAGTAGACGTGATTATTCGCATTCCCGCTGACAGAATGTCAGTTCTAAAGCCAACCCATTTCAAACTCAAAGAAATGTCATTTTTTAAAAAATTATGAAGAAATAGTACTTCTGCTAATGTAGACCCAATTTTGAAAAATAACCCATCTGGTAAAGCTGCATTAACTGTGAAAATGGTGTCTCAAAAGTGAGAGCACAGGTACCTGAAGAGGAAGATGCCCTCGGGAGCCATGGGTAAGCTGTGAGTTTTCCAGGCTGTCCAGCCTTTTAAACCCTTGGGAATCCATTTAGTCTAAAAATGACTAGGGTCTGCTTCAACAAAGCTACAAGCCTGGGCTGCTGAGGATCACAGGAAGCCATCATCAAAGAGAAATGTTCATTCTGGGAGTGCCCACCTGGCTCTCAGCCCAGAGGTCGGGAGGCTCGGAGGAACATCCAGAGGTCAGGAGGAACACAGGATGTCTGTCGAAGACAGCGCAGACACCCTCATACTCGGCTGTGTCTACCAAGTGACTGTCTTCAGAATGTGGATACTTTAACCACCTTGCTGACACACAAAAGTCTGTCCAACTTTGGGGAAGTCTTTGGTTAGTATTTTACAAGGTGTGAGAGGTACAGCTCTTGGTGACATCTGTACCTCACGCAGTGACTTTGACTACTGACCAAGTGCCTTTTCTGTCATTCTATTCTTTATTGAGCTTCATCTGCTCTACTCTTCGGTGGTTTCTTTTTTCAATTTTATTCTTTCACTTTGGACTTAATTTTCTGTTAGCATTGTAGTCTCCTAAAATGAAGGATTAGGTTATTGATCTGAGACGGCTCTTCATAAAAACCGCGTGATCATCTCATCAGATGCTGAAATGGTCTTTGACAGAGTCCAATACCTTTTCATGATAAAAGTCTTGGAGAGATCAGGGATTAAAAAGGGATATGTCTAAAGCCAATAAAGTCAATTTACAGCAAGTCTATAGCCAACATCAAATTAAATGGAGAGAAATGCAAAGCAAATCCACTAAACTCAGAAAGAAGACAAAGCTGCTCACTTTCTCCATACCTATTCAATATAGTACTTGAATATCTAGCTAGAGCAGTAAGACAACTGAAGGAGACCAAGGGGATACAAATTGGAAAGATAGAAGTCAAAAGTATCACTATTTGCAAATGACATGATCGTATTCATAAGTGACCCCAAAAATTCTACAGGGAATTCGTTCAATTAATAAACACCTTCAGGGAAGTGGCTGGTTACAGGATCAGCTAAAAGAAGAAAAATCAGTAGCCCTTCCATATATAAATGACAAATAGGCCAAGAGGAAAATCAGGGAAACAACACCCTTCACAATAGCCACAAATAACATAAAATATCTTGGGGTAACTCTAACCAAACAAGCAAAAGACTTGTGTGACAAAAACTTCAAATTTTGAATAAAGAAATTGAAGAAGATATGAGAAAATGGAAAGGTCTCCCACGATCATATTTTGGTAGAATTAACATAGTAAAAATGGCCATTTTACCAAAAGCAATCTACAGATTTGACACAATCCACATCAAAATCCCAACACAATTCTTTACAGACCTTGAAAGGACAATACTCAACTTAATATGAAAAAAAAAATCCCAGGATAGCTAAGGCAATCCTGTACAATAAAGTAACATCTGATGGCATCACCATCCCTGACTTCAAGCTGTACTACAGAGCTATCGTAATTTAAAAACACATGATATTGGTATAAAAACAGACAGGTTGATCAAAGGCATCAATTCATAAACCCAACATAAATCCGCATACTTATGGACACTTGATTTTTGACAAAGAAGTCAGACAAACACCATTTTAAAAAAGAAAGCACCTTCAACAAATGTTGCTGGTCAAACTGGATGTCTGCATTCAGAAGAAGGCAAAAAAGATCTACATTTATCACCCTGCACAAAACTCAAGACCAAGCAGATCAAAGATTTCAACATAAAACCAGATACACTGAACATGCTAGAAGAGAAAGTAGGAAGTATCCTTAAACGCATTGGTACAGGAGACAGCTTCCTGAACAGAACACCAATACGTAGGCACTAGATCAACAACTGATAAATGGGACCTCGTGCAACTGAAAGGCTTCTGTAAGGCAAAGGACATTATCAACAGGACAAAATGGCAGCCTACATCATAGGAAAAGATTTTCACCAACTCCACATCTGACAGAGGGTTAATGTCCAAAATACATAAAGAACTCAAGAAAGTAGACATCAAAAAAACTAAATAATCAAATTTAAAAATGGGGTACAGATCTAAACAGATAATTCTCAGCAGAGGAATCTCATAGGGCTAACATACACTTAAAAAATTGTTCAACATCCTTAGCCATCAGGGAAATGCAAATCAAAATGACTCTCAGATTCCATCTTACACCTCTCAGAATGGCAAGTTACTGCTCATGTTAGCCAGGATGTAGAGCGAGAGGAATACTTCTCCATGGCTGGTGAAAATTTGTATAGCCACTATAAAAATCAACATGGCGGTTCCTGAGAATCCTTGGAATCTATCTATTCATAGACCCAGCTATACCACTCTTGGGAGTATACCCAAAGGATGCTCCATCCTACAGTAGGGACACTAACTCAAGTGTGTTCATAGCAGCTTTATTTATAAGAGTCACAGACTAGAAACAACCTGGACATCTCTCAACCAAAAATGGATAAAGAAAATGTGGTACATTTATGCAATGAAGTACTGCTTAGCTGTTAAAAACATATGTCATCATGGAATTTACAGTTAAATGCATGGAACTAGAAAAAATCATCCTGAGTGACATAACCCAGACCCAGAAAGACAAACATATGGTTCCATTAAAACAATGCCCTTTCTACTGTTACTGGTTAGAATGTGCTATCTTTCTGCCAGGTTTTTCTGAGTGGATTTTGCGCCTTCTGTTTCCTCAGGGGTGTCTGTCCATTGTTCTAGCCATTATTGGAAATGGAGCTTTGAAGTTTGCAGCAGGCAGCTGGTTCAGCTGGTCCCCTTCAGTTCTGTGCATTTGGCTTCATGGGTCCCTGTTGGGAGGCACTTATGGATTTTTAGTAGCTTATTTTCTTTCTGCCTAGACTCTTATATCACTAGAAAATATCCTTTATGTCCCTAATAATAAGAAGTTCTCTCTCTCTCTCTCTCTCTCTCTCTCTCTCTCTCTCTCTCTCTCTCTCTCTCTCTCTCTGCGAGTTAAGCTCTTTGTGTTGTTTACTTTCTACCTGTTTGTGTCTTTGAGGCTAAAGTATGTGTCCACTGGCAACAGAGGGCTGGTTGTTCCATGGCTTATGCCACAAGTCTCAGGCGCTGTGTGTGCACTGGATCATTTTTTTTCTTCCCTCTCTGACTATAAAACAGGGTCGGCTGGTGCTCATTCTAAATATGTGACATTGTGGTCTTTTTTTTTTATTATTTTATTTTTTTTTAACATTTTTTTTATTGATAAAAGAATAAAGAAAAAAAACAAATTTCCACCTCCTCCCAGCCTCCCCTTTCCCTCCCCCTCCTCCCACTCTTCTCCCCCTCCTCCCGACATTGTGGTCTTGATCCTAGTTTCTACTGTTCACTGGAGCCTTTTTAAGACAAGCAGAAACAGCGTACTTCCAAGGTCTTCCGCCCATGTTTTTCACATGCTTTTCCTACTGGCAGCTTGTTTTTTTTTTTGTGTGCTGTCGTCTAAGCCACCTTGTTAAATAAGGAAAGAAAGTTCAGCTTTCTAAAGCCCAACACACTATTCCTTAGTTCCAGAGAGAAGACCCTCCACAGGTCTTCAGGAAAACACTTAGCACATCTAACCCCTGTGTTTGTCAGTTTTCCTGCTAGAAGGCCAGTGTCCATCTCCTTATTGCTCTATGGCTCCTTTACTGTTTCTGCAGCTTGCACAGAGGGTGGCTGACTGGCTGTCACCGGCCCATGAATCAAAAGATGTGTGACCGCTCTTACACCTCAGTCATGAGATCCCCAGCTTGATGCCACTCTGCTGGCTTTGGCTTCCTTCCTGCAAGCCCCTTTCATTTCAACATTTAACGACTGCTGCCTCCATGTCTTCTTGGGCTGTTATTCCCCTTGTTGGTGCGTTTGTAGACTGTGAGGTTCTGGCCAGTCTCATTTAATATCCTTTGAATGTGATTTTTTTCCCCAAAGCACATTTTCCCAGATGACTGTATTTACATCCTTCTGATGACAACTCTCTGCTGCTGAGATGACCTGAGAGAGTGTTGTCTTTGTACCCGCTCACTGTGTGAGGCATTCAAGCACCATGCTTGCAATTATTGAACAGCCACAACATGTAATTGCAGGGTTATTTTCTCTCAAAAATTCTATGGAACGATAATAGCAAATGAAAATGGTGGTGTGGGGAGGCGGGGGATGAGTCTGGAGAGAAATCAAAATAAGTACTCAAAGAACTCTGTAAGAAACATTCAAATCAATATTTTCTCCACAATGTAGGTTATAAAAACCAAAAATTATCTTTGTCCCTCAGGAAAAAAAATATGATGGATATCTTTCCTAAATAGATACTGACCAAGCCTACACACAATTCTCCTACAAGCATACAAAAGACTTAAGGAGAAAAAAATAGTTTTAAAGAAGATCATTATATATAGGTCATATCTAGAGATTTTTATATACACACACATATACTATAAAATCACACCAAAAGATCATATATATATATGTATACATGTGTCAATAGAGATCACATACATATACATATATGAAAACAATCACAATATTATCTGTTCCCAAATAGCTTTTTCATTAAAGTTATTTTTATAATAAATTTTCTTTCCTGATAGTGACAGAGCCCAGCTACTGTTGACATTTTCTCTTCCCTTGGTAAAGAGAACACACACAGTGTCCACTTGTGCACAATGTGCAATGCTCACACTTGGAAGATGGAAGCCAAGAGTTCAAGGTATCTTCAGCTACATGCTACATAACAAATGGAAGGCCAGCATGGGCCACCTGAGAATGTGTCTCTCAAAACAGAAATGGGAAGAGAGAGGAGGGAGGGAGGTTTGACAGCATGATTCTTTTTAAGCTTTAATTTACCTTTAATCACTATTATTTCTACAATAATTCTATCTACTCCACCTAGAACTGCTACTTTTATGTAACCGATTTCTGTCTCTGTATCAATTTGGACTTTGATTCAATGGCATAAAGTCTTGGAATCTGGAAGGAAGTTTGGGACCAGTTTTGTTCTTTTCTTCCAAGAGCATCTCAGCTATTCTTGCTGTGGGTTTTCATACGCACTGCGGCATTAGGTCAGGGTCCACGATGAGGACCCTGCTGAGACACTGACACGGAGCTATATGGATGTACAGGCACACTTAATGAAAAGATTCCCCTGTGGCAGGTCTTGTGACCACGCACTATAGTTCTCCTTTAATTGAGTTCCCTGTCTGTTCTGAAGAGTGTTCCGTTTATCTGCAGAGACCTTTTGAGGTGTCTGGTATTTCTGATGCTCAGTGGCTAAGATCCATACCTTAAGTGAAAGATTATAAATGTTCCTGGTTGCTACAAATATATGTTATTTCACCTGCACTGACTTTAACCCAGCAGTTCCCTGGCTAGTGTATCATGTATCTTGGTTCTCACAAGTCTCTGCTGTCCTCTGTTCTGTATGACTGCCTGAGCAATCCCTGCCTTTCAAGGTTAAACAGAAGTGCTCTCAAGAGCATCTCATTCCTGGCCTTCAAAGGAAGCTTTTACCCATCCCATAGTAAGCTCATTTTCCATGTGCCCTGTTCCTTTCAAAGTCAAGTTTGCTAAGAGTTTTGAAAATTAGTATTGGCTTTAACTTTTAGTTTTTCAAAATGAACCTGGAGGTGCTCATATAAATTTATTTATTTTTTTGATGAAGTCAACCCCATTGATTTTTAAATGTTGAACAGAATTGCATTTGGATAATTAAGTCACCACTGCTCATGTCGAGTGAACCTGTTTTATATATTGCTGGGCTACCTTTCAAGGCTAGCTCACTGCGGGCCTGGCTTACCGCATCTGATTCACTTCAGGTCCTTGACTGGTTTGGCTATGAAAGCCGACTGATGAATGAATTAAAACTGTTCCCTCTCTTTCAGATTTCTCATCTGGCCAAAAAATGCTGCACCATTTTCCTGCTAATGTGTGGTGAGCTTGTGATTTACGACATTGATCTCTGCAGATTTTCTTTGCAAGAAGGTTGTGATTAATTAAATGTCCACAGCAATTATAAGATTATTCAACTTGCTGTTTCTTACTGTTTCTGGTTTGCTAAAAATCATAGGTAAAATTTTGCTAGAAAGAGTCCAATTCTTACAAAATTTCAATTTCATTGGCATGAAGTTTTCATAACACCCTTTTCATCTAACTGTTTGCATCATGTGAAGACAAACCTCATTTTCTGTTGGTAAGAGCCCAGTTAATTTCTGCTGGAGTTTTATCAGTTTTTTTTAGTTATTAAACTAAATATTGACTTTATCCCCTCTACTATGTATCTCCCTAATTTTTAATCCTACTTTTATGATTTTTTTTCTTCACCATCCCTCCCTCTTTTTAAAAGGAAGTCAGTCAGTCTGCACACCGCCACTCCATCTTCTTTCTCATGGTTGTATTTATGGATATAAATCTGTATAAGCTTGGCTTCCATTGCAAACTGTAACCCTTTATTATGCATTAAGTTTTCGGAGGTGTTCATATTTAATGTTTGGTTGAGATGGCTGTCCCTCCCCAGAGGCTGGCTAGTGAGACCCCTCCTGAAGCCTACTGATGCCTCTCACAATATAACAATATCATCTCTGTTGCAGGCGCTTCTCGCCCTGTCCCATCCCCACAGGCCGCACTTTTCTGCTTTGAACAGGAATTATGTAACACATATTATTTTGTGTCTATTCTTTAGCTCAGTTTTATATCTGTTCCATCTGTGTTTCAGTCTATAGGTTTAAGTTCACTGCTTTTCAGCTTGGGTCATATTTTGTTATGTGAATCCATCTATATTTTGTGGATATTTGGGTCATATGTAATTTGGAGGTTTTATGAAAATGTCTTAGGAAATTATGCCCTTTAGACACTTATGCCGTTAATAACTTGGGGGCTGGGAGAATAGACCTGGGAGTGGAACTGTTCATGCTGAATGCACATGCTCCATTGTGTGTGTGTATGTGTGTGTGGGGGGGGGAGAAATAGACCTTGGGAGAGGGATTGCTCATACAGAATGCACATGCTCCATTATGTGTGTGTGTGTGTGTGTGTGTGTGTGTGTGTGTGTGGTGGGGGGGAGAATAGACCTCGCAGTGGGATTGCTCGTACAGAATGCACATGCTCCCTTTTAACAGTGACAAAGTCTCTCCAGCAGAGTGTGGGCTTCTGTCTCCTTCACATCCCTGTTAAGTGCCTGGCACTGTCTGTCTTCTCAGCTCTAGTGCTCTGATGCACACATGCTGATATTTTCCTGTGGTTTTCACATGTAGAATAAACCCCAGACTTTCTGAGAAGGGCTGCTGGAATGACTGGTGCACAGGGCCAGTTGGAGGACATGAAACAGTCCTGTGGTCTGTGGATGAGTGCATACAGCTGTCACGTGTATGCCTTCATGTTTTTTTCTAGTGGCATTGTATGCTTTTCGGGGGGTGGAGATTATGCCTGGCATCATGAACTTCAATGACGGGCTTGAAATGTCTGATGCCACAGAATCTGTGGCAAATGCTATTGGAAGATGTCTTTGTTCATTGCACAAATATACCATCTTCAGATAATAACAGTTCCTCACCCATCCTAATCCTTAAGGTTTTTAAATCTCCTTCTTTTGCTTTACGTACCCTATGCCGTACCAAATAGAAGGAGCAACAGCAGGCATTCTAGCCTTGAGCCGTCATCAGGGAGAACGCCAGATCTCAGCATCAAGTATGAGGCACTGTAGCATGCTGTAGTGTACTGACCCGCTTAAGGAACCTCCTCCATACTTCAGATCTCCTAAGAGTTGTTTCCTAGCAATCATGAAGGAAAGTTGAGATTCCTCTCTGCTTGAAATGCTTCTTCCATGTGTCATGAGTGACTGACTGTCTTTGGACCAAGCAACTGCCATCTTGGGGTGTTCAACTGTGACCCCTGCCATGCAAAGGATCATCCCATTGAACTGGTTGACAGTTTATACCCTGGAATAGAGGTGCACAGTAGGCCCTGTGCTCTTTGCCTGGGTAGCATGACCAGGGGGAGATGCTACAGAATATAAGTGCCTAGAGAAGACGTCAGCAGGGGCTCCTTCTATGTAGTGGGGAAGCCCTCATCATTGTGGGGTGAGCTTCTCAGGCCCAGTCAGACAGGGGAGGAGCAATGGAGAAGAAAAAGAAAGTCGTAAAAGTAGGATCAGAAATCAGTGAGATATACAGTATATGAGATAAAGTCAATATTTGTTTGATGACCAATAAAACTGATAAAACTCCAGCAGAGATTAACTGAGGTCTTAATAGAAAAAGAGGTGTATCTTTGTATTATGCAAACATTTAAAGGTAAAGAGTGTTATGGAAGCTTTATGCTAATGAAATTGAAATTTTTTAAGAATTGGACTCTTTCTAGCAAAATTTTACCTATTGCTTTTAAAAAACAGAACCAGGAAGAAATAGCAAGTTAAATAATCTTATAACTGTTATAGACATTTAATTAGTAACTTATAACCTTCTAGCAAAGAAAACTTCCAGTGATCAATGATTTTACTCACGAATTTACCAAACATTAATAGAAAAATGATGCAACATTTTGGCCAAAGCAGAAACCAGAAACAGAGGGAGCAGTTTTAATTCATGAATCAGTTGTCTTTCATAAGGAAACGAATAAATGGCCTTAGGCAAAACAAGGGAGACAACCAACCAGGGGCTGAAACCTAAACCATGAGCAATACTATTCTGTCATTTTGATTTTTTCCCCTCGGCATTTTTGCCACTGTAATCAGAAGCTAACCAATCCTGTGGTCCGTTAAGTCTTTAGCACGTGAGCGCTGTGTTTATCTTCACACTCTGCCAGGTCTAGATCATAGATGCTACTCTCTATAACTTTCATAAAAAGTAACTCTGGATGTGTATGATCTCAGAGCTCACCACTTGCTATTGGATAGCCAAGTGTAGATTACACACAGGTAACATTATATGGACTAAGCAGGTTGTAATTATGTACTTAGGAAGAGACACCATGACCATAGCAGCTCTTACAAAGGAAAACATTTAACTGGGGTGGCTCACTTACAGTTCAGAGGTTCAGTCCATTATCATCATGGTGGGACATGGCAGTGTGAAGGCAGACATGGTGCTGGAGAAGTAGCTGAGAGTCCCACATCTTACAGACAACAGGAAGTGATTTGAGTGTCACACTGAGTGAAACTTGAGCAAAAGAGACCTCAAAGCCCGTCCCCACAGTGACTCACTTTCTCCAACAAGGCCACACCTCCCATTAATGCTGCTTCCTTTGGGGGCCATTTTCTTTCAAACCACCACAATATGTAAAAACAATAAAAGAAAAAGAGGCCATGAATTTGAAAGAGAGTGGGTGTGGAAGAAGTTGCAAAGGAGGCATTGGAGGAAGGAAAAAAATATTTCAAAAAAATATTTCAAAAAAATATAAAAAATAACCCTGGAATGGAAGTATTAAGAGAAAGGAAAGAAAGACTTGGCACCCAAAGTTACAAACTACAGAGCAACTCTTGTCAGGGACCTGTGTCTCCTCTTTGCTCACTGATTCTTGTGTTGCTTTATCTAGACAGGAAATTTTTCTCCTTCAGAAAACCTCACGTGTCTATTTCAAAATCCCAGGGTAAACTATAAACGACTTTTTGCTGTAGCAAAGGTAAAGGAGACAACTGGGGAGTCTAAAGCAGCAGAGTTCTAGAACAGACAAGCAGAGGGCAGAAGCAGCTCCCCTGTTATCACCGCAGCCCACAGAGGGCCTGTTCGAGAGACAGAGCTGGAGTAGTTGGGTCTAACCTCCCAGTGCTCCACTCAGAATTCTCTATTCATGCTGGTGTTCGAGCTCAGTCGGTAGGGGGCTTACCATACACAAGGTCCTGGGTTTGTCCTCCAACACTGTATAAACCAGGCATGGTGGCCCCTGCCTATATAGTCTTACACTCAGGAAGGAGAGGTAGAAGGCACAGAAATTCAAGGTCATCCTTGGTCCACAGAGATTCCAAGACCAGTCTGAGCTACATGAAAATAACTGTTGTTCAACAAAAATGTTTTATTGCAGTTTGTGTTTCACTTGAACTCAATGGGGACATTTATTATGTTAAATACTTTAACAGTCAGAATGGCGTTTGACCCTCTAACCTCATAAATCTGCCTTGAAAGCAGTAATATAAAAGACTTACGCATAATTTTTTCCACACTCTTGTTACTTAAGGCAGAAGGAATTACTTTACAGAAAGTGTCACACAGTAGGGACTGATGAAATGAATTCTAGAATATACATGTGCTATAGTAGAGTTGTGCTTTCCAAGACTCTGGAATAAGTTGGGAAAATCCTCTTGATCTGTTGTTTATACAACAACCAAGACACCAGATAAAAATCTGTCCACATTTAGACCTACATCAGGTTTAGAAAAAGAAGACAGATTTCCTAGTGACAGTTTCTGGGCAGCAAGAACTTATAAGAGTTTAGTTTCCATTTATAATATCATATATATTTATCATACATATTATCCAAATATACATATTTCTATCTATAAAATAATCAGCAAACCGGTGTGTTATCTTTCTTCTTTTTTTTTCTTCTTTTTTTTCTTCTTTTTTTTTTTTTTTTTTTGTTTTTCGAGACAGGGTTTCTCTGTGGTTTTGGAGCCTGTCCTGGAACTAGCTCTTGTAGACCAGGCTGGTCTCTGTGTTATCTTTAAAAAGCAACAGTGTGAAGGGGCAGTAGCCACATATGAGTCTAGTCTTTGATGACCGGATCGTAGCTCAGATCAGCAAATTAATCCACTTTCCTAACTCAGATATTGGCGAATCTTCTTTGGCTGTTGCACAAAGCTGGGGACAAGAAGAGAAATCATTCCTCAGAGTCCTTCATCTGATGAAATGGAAAGCCCTGAGCTACACCACGGACTGCATCCCACTAAGCACCATATGGGCACATGGTGCATGGATTAGCAATTTCCCCGGAGCCCTAGCTGAGGATTCTCTGGCATCTATGAAAAGCAAAGGCTGCTTTCAGCATAGAGGATTGAAAGTGATGCTACGGATGCCATTGTTGGAAGACGGACTCCCATGACAGTCAATCTCAACCTTCTTCACATCCTTGAGCCTTTTTCTCCTTGAATGGAGGCTCAGCTCCATACAATGAATGCAAATTATATTTTTAAAGCAGTTTAATAAATTCTCAAGCTAAAATCTGCTCTGCCCCCTTCCATATTCCTCCTCCTCTTCCTCTTCATTCTTTTCCTTCTTCTTCTTTTGAGTTTTTCAGAGTTCAAACATGCTTCCAGCTAAACATGAGACTTCCAGCTGGGTTCCAGAGGGATAGCACACATGCCCCACTTGATGAGACAGCGAGATGCAAGGTGTTTCTGAAGTGAAAGATCTTAAAACATAGACTAGGAGGCCATAGCGCTTGCCTCTCAGTGGACACTTTTGTTAGTGAGTTGAGTCTAAATTGTCCTCTTCCGTGAGGAGTAACAGGTATACATGCTTGAGTTTGCATTACAGCCTGCCTGGCCACTGCTACGAAAGAGACTCCCTGGATGGTTTTCTGGAATTTGTAAGTGTGGCTAGACATAAGCGCCTTCTGAACAACAGATAGCTTCAAGTTAGCAGGCGCCAGCCTGGGGAGACGAAAGTCCCTTCTGACCTCAAATATAACTACAATCAAGCAAAGCAGCTTTACTGGAGGGAAATGGAATTCTTTATTAACACAACCTAGGGGACAAGCATAGGACTCAATGTCCCCTTGTAGCTGGGACCCTGAGTATGCGATCTTCCAGCTCTCATTTGAATGGAAATGGGAAGTGACATACTTCCAAAGTTTGTCTTCTGGGTAAATTAAGCAATGTGAGCACATTTGGTAATTCACAAGCAACTCGCCAATCAGAATGATAAGTGCTCAAAACAGAAGCCTGTGTTTAATTAATCTTCTATGAAAGCAATGGATTTGGGGTTCCTGCTGTGGTCAATTGAATGTGGCCCAGCTCTCTGCAGCTTCCAAGAGGCTGCCTGCTCCTCCTCCTGGGGTCAGCACTGGTCCTGTTCCTCGCTCTGATTGGTAGAACACAGCAGGAGCTACCTCTTGGGATTCTGAACAAAGGCACTAACCACTCAGTCAGCTTCCACTAACTTGGGAGCTGGTGTCCTGTCTGTGGGAAGCCTGCACTGACTTGCTGAGAGAGGAAAGATAGAGAACACACACAACTAACCTCCCTTCTTCTCCAGGCACCCTGGTCGAAGTCCCCAGGTGGCAAAAAGTAGAACAGAAATCAGCCACCCCAACTGAGCCTGGCCCTAATTTCTAACCCAGTGAGTCATACAGAAACCAGCTATTTAAATCTAAACTCTAGATGATACGTTATGTAACCAAGCTAACTGTAAGGCTCCCTACACCTCCTCCCTCCCAAGAACAGGCTCTCCTGAGCCTGTCTGACACCAGCCTGGCTGGAACTCCATGGTTCCTGAATGACAAGGCTGTGGTGATGCCACCACTTGTGACCTGGGCTCAGAATTCCCACATTGTCATTTGGTCTGTGAGTCAGTCCTAGCAGGTAGGGGAGCCACTGAGGCAGTGAAGTGAAAATTGAGAGGCGTAAATTTCAGTCCTTAGCACAGTAGAGTCCCCCAGGATTGGAGGCCATTGCTGACCAGCAAACCATTTCATTACACAAGACACACTGTGGCACAGGGAGAGATTGTGGCCATTCCTACCTGCCCACAAGCAATGCCCTCCTCACTTGGTTCCTGGTTCCGAGTCACTTAAAAACTAGAAGGCGGGCATCATGGACAGACACACGTTGATGGTGAGAATCCTAATGTGACTATGGAAAGCCAAGGAGAAGGCTTGGAGGGGGACTCAGCACACAGCAGCTCCCAAATGCCGTGGGAGTCAGAATAGGACCAACCAGCTCGGAGCATCCTGAGCAGGGGGCACAGATGGTACCAGTGTGTGTAGCTCTGACAGAGAAACATACAGCTTTTTACTAAACTTCAGAAAAGGTTTCCAGCCCCAGGCTGTGAATGCCTGGAATATTTAGTTCACTGTCTGGCCAGTTCAGCCTGCACCTTCCCATGAGGCCTCAGCCAGCCAGAGCAGCTCCCTGGAGCCTCCAGCCAATGGACTCTGACTCAAGTGCCCTGGCTTGTGGGTTAATGGAAGTCTTTCCCTTCTTTCTGAGTCTCTGGGAGATGTCTTTTAATGCCTGGCTGCTTTCTGGGGAAGGACAAGAAGGAACAGAAAGCTCAAGTCAAAGAGTTGGTCAGGATTTGCTTCGGGGTTCTCCAGCTAACGGCCCTACACATATCTTAGCAAGCTTCAGCAGAAAGGTTCTTTTCCTGACAGGCTATGCCATTGCTTGCATGCTCTTAGCCCATGCTGTGAGGTTTGTGGACACGTGCCCCTGGATGTGTCCACGTGACTGCACACTGTGGGATGTGCTAAGTCCCTGTTGGTTTATGTGTTGGGAGAGACCTCACTCAGACTGCACATCTCGGGACCCTGAGCTGTGCTAGAAGTGCCCGCCCACCTTCAGACTGGTGACAATGACCCAAACCCACCTTCTTCTGATGACCTGCCACTCAACTGCATGCTCAGGAGCCCTGTGACGTCCTGTCGATTCTGATCATGGGATGGGACACACTTCTTTCTGTTTGGGTGTCTGCAATGCTTCAGTGCTCAGCTCGGCTGCCACTCTCTCCCTCACTGTTAAGAGCTGCTCTAGTCAAACTCTGCAGGCTGGTGACAGAGAGATCTGCCACAAAGCCATCCGATGCCTGGAAAAGAAAAGGCATTTATTTCCCTGCCTTATCCTGTGAGGCACCCAGACATCTGGACAGGATGGACCTTCATCAGGTGGCTCCCAATCACCAAGGGGGTCACTTTCCCCTGGTCAGTGGCTAGCCCTGTGAGGTAAAACAATCACACACAGTGTACCTGAGTTTCTCTGGGGTGGCCCAGGAAAGACAGGCATCTACCAGGAAGCCTGTAGGGATACCTGGCCACCCTACCATGGCTGGAAGAATGCCTTCAGCTGAGGTAGTGAACTTTGACTCTGGCAGAGGCTTTGGGATACAGGACAACATCTGGAACAGCATCTGGAGAGGCAGCCGAGCACCTCAGATGAGGTGATGGTTCAGTGGGGTTACATGGTACAATTATGCATACTTACAGCTTGACAGAGCTCAAAACAAATCCCTCTGTTAATGACCCAGTATTTGGGGCTTAACAGACCTTAATGAAGCTTCCCATTGCCTCTGCCAGATGGCTCTTCTCTCTGCTCCAGACTGATGCATTCCCCCTTATCCCTCATGCTGCTATTCCTCAGGAGCTCAGACACAGACTTCTCGAGATTGTATATGGCTTTAGCTATTCAAATAAACAGATATACTGGCTCAAGACTGGGTGTGTTTGCCCAAAAAGATTATGTCTATGAACCAGATTTGTATTTGGCCATCTGTTTTATTTACAGTTTTACTTCAGAAAGGACTTGCAGCAACAAACCTGGAGGTAGAGTGTGACAGTGTAAGATCCTCATCTATCAAATGCCCCTTGCACATAGTGTGTGAGAGGCCATCATGGCCCTGAAAGGGTTAAACAATGGCCAAGCTGTTCCCACCCCCAGGGCTGGTGAGACACAGAATGTTAGGAATCAAAACACTGACTTCAAACCTTTATCACATACTCCATATGCAGGCGCTGCCAAAGGTTTGTTGTATACAGCCAAACAGCCAAGTGCTCTAAAGACAACCTGATGGAAGAGGTCGTTTCCATCCCCTTATTTTATAGATGAGTAAATGGAGGCTTGCGGAGAGGCCATGTGTTATTAGGAAATAACACATGAGAGACAGGACTGGGTTCTAGGAGTGGGCTTACCATCCTGATATGTGTCAGCTTTTCCCCAAGGGATGGACAGAGGAGCTGGGGTGTGAGCAGACAATAAGGAAAGGGCCTTGGTGGCAAGGTTGCAGGAGTTCCCAGGACACTTTGTACTAAAATATTCAAAGCCTTCTTCAAGAGGGAAAGCAATCTGGCCTCATCCTTGGAAGATGAGTTGCCGCTAGCTACGTTAAAGGAAATCTAGGCAGCATTCAAGGCATGGACACCGGCAGGTTCATGAGGCCTGTGATAGACAGCAAGTCCTGTGGGAGTGGGAAGACATGAAGCCAGGTGGGAAAGTTTAGAGGAGGCTCAGGGGTGTTTCAGTGCTGGCCGGACAGACAGCAACCTTCTGAAAGCACCAGGGAATTTTTGGAGGGTAGTGTAATCTGAGTATCCCTGGTGACGACATGGCCTAGCCGTACATGGAAGACAGCTAAGCTGGGTGACCTGATAGGATAGCAGAAATGATAACATTGCCAGTGAGTGTGGACATCTGGGATGGATTAGAGAGCAGAAAGCCCCAGCAAATAGACCTGGGTGTTGAGGGGCCAGAGGACTGGAGCCTGGCAGCCACTGAAGGCATCAAGACATGTGACAAGTCTGAAGGCCAGTAGGCAACACAGGGGAGCTGTTCTTCCAGACCCTGGGCATACAGGGATGGGGGTCCTTGTGGGGGTAGAAGGAGATCCACACCAGTGAGGAGAGAGATGGGGAGGATTCATTCCAGTGAGAAAAGAGATGAGGGGGAGGGAGACTTGAAAGAGATGAGGAAGGTTCATTCTAGTGCACAGAGAGAAGGGTAGGGGCAGGGGCAAGCCACAATGGCCAATGGAACTTTTGTGTTTAAGATCAGTCATCTCTTGTCCATAATTCTGATATGTTCTGGAAAGGTGCCCACTTGCATGTGCATATGCACACGTGTATATGTGTGGATATGTGCCCATGTGAGAGTGCAAGCATGTGCATGTATGTTCATGTGAGTGTGTGTATGTGTGTTTACTTAATGCATCAACTAGTCATCTGTACTCACAGGCAAACACACTACTGGTGAGAGCACAGGCTATGGGGTCATCTCAACTTTGTGGCCCTGTTTATTCTAGTTTGCTTTTCCGTTTGATAAAGTACTGGCAGAAACCAGCTTAGGTTTATGTCAGCTTCCAAGCCATGGTCTATCATGAGTGGAAGCCAAGGCAGGAACTAGAACAGGGACGTGAAGGCAGGATCTGAAGCAGATTGTGGAGGAATGCTGCTTAAAGGCTGTAGTAATATGAGCGGAGGGGCTGCGTCCCCAGCACCCTGGCCGCCCACACAGCTAGCTTTACCCGAAATAACAACACACAAACTGTATTCATTTAAACACTGCTTGGCCCATTTCTATCTAGCCTCTTCTAGGCTAACTCTCGCACCTGGACTAGCCCATTTTTAATAATGTTTGTAGCATCCCATGGTGCGCTTACCAGGAAGATTCTAGCCTACGTCCATCCTGGGTCGGAGCTTCATCGTGCGTGTCTGCCCAGGAGCTGGGAGTATGGCGTCTCTCTGAGGCGTCTGTCCCCCGAGAGGAGAGCTGTGGAGTCTGAGCTCACTTCCTCTTCCTCCCAGTATTCTGTTCTGTTTACTCCACCCACCTATGTTTTAACCTCTGAGGACCAGCCAAGCAGTTTCTTTAATTTTTTAACCAATGACCTTCCTCCATCAAAAGGCTTGCTCCAGGCTCATGTTCCACTTCCCTTCTGATACCACCCAGGCCCATCTGTCTAGGGACCACACTTCCTACATCAAGCCCCTTTTATATCAATCAGCAACCAAGAAAATGCCTGACAGACATGATGTCCTGGTCGATTTTCTATTGCCATACAGACACCATGACCAAAGACAACCTGAGGACAAAAGGGTTTGTTGGTCATAAACAAACATCACTAGCAGAAGTCACGGAAGAAACCCCAGGCAGGACCCTGGAGGCAGGAGCTGAAGCAGAGACTATGGAGGAGTGCTGCTTACTAGATTGCTCCCCATGGCTTGCTTTCTTATATAACCCAGGACCACCTGCCCAGGGGTGATACAGCCCATAGTGGGCTGGGACCTCCCACATCAATCATTAATCAAGAAAATATCCCCAGATATGTCTACAGGCCATTCTGATAGAGGCATTTTCTCAACTGAGATTTCTCCCTTACCAGATGACTCTAGCTTGCCTCAAACTGACAAAAACTGACCAGCTCACAGGGCCACAGGCCAACGGGACTGTTGATGCTCTGTCTCGTCTACCTAGCCTACTTTAGGTTTCTGTCACATTGACAGCTGATACTATGACACAGTTCATGGTGAATAAATGACTTGTGCCTCAATTTCCCCATCTTTAAAACAGGATTAGTTACAATCTGTCACAGAGCCATTGGCAATTTCAAGTTACATAACTATTATAATGGTGTAAAAGAGTGTCTGTCTGCTGGTGAGTTCTCTCCAGACATCCAGCGCTGAGGCTTGGCAAGGTGCCCAAGGGTCTACGCCTCAAGGTGGGAAAATACAATGACTGGTAAATTCTGGGCTTTTCTTGGACATCATCACTTGCCAAGAGTCACCCTGTTCTCTTATAGCTTCATGAGTTCTGTCCAATTTAGAGATCATTCTCTATTCTGTAGGAAGGACAGATTGGCTGAAGGATCTCACTGTGGCTTGAAAAAGATGCTCTTGGCTTTCTCTCCCCAGTATTTTCTCAAGTTTTGCTGTCAGTTGAATATATGCTTGTAACCATGTTGGTGAGATCTGCATACAATTGCTGTAAACTGGGCAGGCCTGGAGGATTAAGAGGAAGTCTGATGAGTGTTGGGTTCCATTCAGATAAGTATTATATCGAGAAAATTATATTTATACACAAGTTTATAACTGAAGGCTTATTTTTAACCAAAAAGAGTACTTGGGTTTTTATCCAGATCTTATTTGGTATCTATTAGCTTGCTTTCTGTTGCCATGATAAACACCATGTCCAAAAGCAAACTGGAGAGGAAAGGGTTCCTTTTATCTTACAGGTACTGGATTTGAAGACATGAAGGGGTCACGGAGAGCCGCAGAGACTTGTACTGTATGGCAGGACTGGAGTCCAGAAGAGAGTCCAGGAGAGGCGATGGGTGAAAGTGCAGCCCAGTTGCAGCAGGGGACCCCAGCATTTTGAGTTGCCAGTGCCATGGGGCAACCACCAAGAACAACAGTAGCCATAGAGCAGAGGCAGTTTGAGGTCAGAAGACAATCTGTGTGGGCTGCAGAGCGCAGAGCCGGAGAAGCGTCGGTGAGCGGATCCCAGATTTTGGACATTGAGTTAATTACACTGTTGAAGTCCGGTTGTGCTTTGATCTGGTTGTGACTGTGCTCTGGTAATTCCCTCTTGATGGAAGAAAGAATTTTTGATTTTACAGGAGCCCACAGTTGAGAGACCTAAAACTTTTTAAAAGGTGTTAGAGTTTTACAAAGACTCTGGATGTTTAAAGACAGTTTGGGTGTTTTAAAGAGACCTTTGAACGTTACAGTGTTTGCACTTTTAACCACTGGGGAACTTTTAAAAGTCAGAATATTTTAAATTGTGATGATGCTATTAGTATGGGATCTTGGGGATGGACAAGAAGGAAAGGTTGTGGCTGAACAGGGATGTGTTTGTGTGTCAAGATGACAAAGGGGGTCAGCTGTGCTGGATGGTGATGGTTTATGTCACCTTGATACCAGCTAGAGTCATCTGAGATGAGAAAACTTCAACTGAGACACTACCTCCATGAGATCTGGCTGTAGGCAAGTGTGTAGGGGATTTTTTTTTTCTTAATCAGTGATTGATGTAGGGTGGATCAGCCCATTGTGAGCGGTACCACTCTGGACTGGTGGTCCTGGGTTCTGAAAGAAAGTAGGCTGAGAAAATCATGAGGAGCAAGGCAGTAAGGAGCACCCCTCCATGGCCTTTGCCTCCACGTTCCTTCCCTGTTTGAGTTCCTGTCCTGACCTCCTTTGATGATAAACAGTGGTTTATGATATGTAAGCCAAATAAACTCTTTCGTCTCCAAGTTGCTTTTGGTCATGGTGTTTCATCACAGTGGTAGCTACCCTACCTAGGACAGCATTCGAAGAATATAAGAAGGCACACGATGGGGCTGGAGAGATGGCTCAGAGGTTAAGAGCACTGTCTGCTCTTCCGGAGGTCCTGAGTTCAATTCCCAGCAACCACATGGTGGCTCCAAACCATCTGTAAAGAGATCTGGCGCCCTCTCTGGCATGTGGAGGCAGAAAGTTGTATACATAATAAATAAATTTAAAAAAAAAAAGAAGGCACACGATGTGACCAGTAGTCAGAGGAAAGGACAGACTCCATGTTGAGTACTCTGCCATCCTATGTTACCATGGTGATGGTGATAGCAGTCCTCTCTGAGCAGAAGAGATTGTTCTAGTTCAGGGGAAATGTGAATCTCGGAGTCTGTTCTTTCCGTCAAGAGTGCAGCTCCACGGTTTGTGAGGCTTTGCCTCCGTTCTGACCCAGACAAAGAAAGCAGAAGAGTCTGGCACACACAGTAGGGGAGTGCGGCTTATTCCTGCAACAAAGTAACTGATAATCGCCTTCATTATTCTAGGCTAGATTGAGGTCATTGTCTGATGAAATTGGGCAATTTAGGAAACAGAAAGACTGAACACAACATGTGAATCTGTTTAGACACAAATTCTTATCATCGTTAGCTTCCAGGAAGGGGAGAGCCAGGAAGAGATGAAGACACTCTGGACACTCTGGTGTACGGGGGGTGCGTAAGGAGGACAGCCTTGATGAGGTGTTAAAGCAGCATGTGGGGGTGGACCAGGTCGGGATGTGAGCCTGGAATCTCTATGAGCATCCGCTATTTCATCCCTGGAGTGGAACACAGTGACATCATGACATTTGCCGCCTCTTAGACTGCAGAAATGTCTGCTTTGGTTGTTTAAAGAAATGAAAACTAAACTAAATAAAACTTGTGCAGGGATCCCAGCTTTCTTCACTACAAGGAAGCCTCAGTCACCCAGACTTCATTGATCACTCCCGTGGCTCTCGCCCTAGTTAATCATCTTGTTTTAGGGCCCCACCTTTCGTCTTTGCCACTATCTTGCTACAAAGCTCTTGTCGGTTCCACCCTCTATATACCAATTAGAAGCAAAGCTTTTATGGCTTCCTCAGGGCCAGTGTTCAGGGCTATGCTTCTGGGCTGCACAAAACAGGGCAAACGAGCCGAGTGTGACATCGAGCTCTCCTTCCTGACCACAGATACAATGTGGAAGTCACCCTAGTGCAATCACTGTGACTCCCTTCACTACAGTGAACGGCATTCTCCGACTGTAAGCCCAAACCAACCTTTCCTTCTGTATGTTGCTTCTGTGAGGAGTTTTATCCCAACAATGTGCAAAGCGACTAATACCCCCTCGTCAGCCGCTTCTGCCAGAGAAGCTGACCTCTTGGTGTGATAGACCACACTCTTGGTGTGGTTCGGAGCCTTTGAACGAGGTCATGGAGCTTTGTGGAGCGTGGCAGTGCAGCCTAGAGAAGATCTAGAACACTGAGAAGGGGCTAACAGGAAGTCCTGGTGAAAGCCAGGTAGAAAAGCTTCTCTTGGGGAGTCTCAGAAGGGAATGGGGGCATGATGGGAGACTGGACTAGAGGCCATTCTACCTCTAGATTATGTTCGATTATGGTCAACCCTCCACATAACACAGCAGTTAAAGTGAAGCCATTCAGAAAACACAGATAAATTCACTTAGTGGGAGAAATCCCAAGGCAGGGAAACATCTGTGTGGTTGTTGCTGGCTGCTTTTAATACAGTTATAGTTAGAACGTTTGGCAAAAATGAAAACAATCAAACTTCCTTTAAACCTTCTGTTTGGACAAGAAAATACATGTTTGATGCGGACAACGCATGAAGACCACAGTGGTCGCTATCGGAGAAGTGGCTCATATCCACCAAGACAATGGGGAAGGTGCCGACAGAACAAACTGTCAAGAGATTAGGGAGCGAGTTTCACACGTGCATACAACATTTGTTCATTTAGACAGGTGTGGGGAATTGTGGGGTTGGCCTGATCTCACTGCCACGAGAGGTTTTCAGGTTGGAGTCCCTGACTCCTGGGGCAATGTGTGCCTTTAAGTTTCTAAGAAACCAAGGCACTCCCTCAGGCAATGGATCATTCAGGCTGCCTGTGTTTCTCTGCGTTCCCTAGAAGTCAGCAAAGCATAGTGATGCTTGGCTGAACAATCAGTCTTAGACATTAATCTTGTGTACTCTGTAGAGCCTGAAAACGTCACTGTAGCTTGGAAAACACAATTTTATCCTTCCTGGAAACTACCAATACATGCTGTTTTGATATGTATATAAAAAGTCTGATTGATTGGGATAAACTTGTCTCCACCTCAGTCCTGCTGAGACCCCTCCAAACCAGACCTATCAGGAGACCTGGGCTGGGTAACAAGCACTGGAATTTAGAGACAGGATCTTACTATGCAGCCCTGACTGGCCTGGAACTCAGAGATTCACCTGCCTCTGCCTCTTGGAGACACACACACAAACACACGCACACACGTATTTGCTCCTGCTGAATCCATATCTTTGTAATTATGTAATGACCATGTCTGTTTTAAGATTCATTTGACCTGATGAAGGCATGATAACCCTACTTCCAGATTTCAAATGAACAGAGTATCTAACTCAATCCCTTGATTTTCAAGCCTATTTATGTTTGTAGAGATAAAGTATCTTATAAGAAATATAAAGTAGGCTTTTATCTTTTCATCCACTTGACTTTTATCTTTCCATTTCATCTATCAAAGAAATTAAATCCATTTACAGTGAAGGAAATTGGTAATTCCTGCTAGAACATTATGTGACATTTTCTGATTCTGTTCTTCTGTGGCTCAGGGAAGTTATCCAGCCACACATCTCGATTCCCTGCTTTTCGTTGGGTTCAGACACTGTAGATGTTTTCTTTTGTGACTATTATGAGGCTTACAAAGTGGTGATAGGGTGGGGGAAGGACTTGGATGGGAAGCAATGGGAGTGGATTTGAACCAAACATACATGCATGTATTACTATTAAATATTTTAAGTCATCTTTTAATTATAACAAACCATTTTGAAATACAATAACTTAACATAACTGAAAAGATGAGAACAGAAAAAAAGACAAGATAAAATACATTAAAATCCTACAATTTACCCTTTGCTCCCACCTTCTGAATTCTAGATATTTCTATATATATTGACATCTCTTAAGATGTTAGTATAATTATTAATTTTTGTTTTGTTTTTAGACTCCATAGTCCAGCAACTTAATTATCTCCTCTTTTAATACTATCCCAGAGTTCTTGTATGTACTATTCTTTCCTCTGTATCTATTTTTAAAATTATCCTTGACACCTCCAATGGAAGCCCCCTGCTCCATCAGAGGCCACGCCAGCACCCAGATTCCCAAGTAAGCACCCACCCTGCAGACTAACAATACTCTTCCAGAACCCCAATAATCCTTCACCCCTTGTCACCCTATCCTGCCCACACTTCTTGTGAAAGTCCCTTGCTCTATCAGAGGCCACACCAGCACCCAAATCCCCAGAGGATTCCCACTAGACCAGAGGCCACTCCAGCTGCCAGAACCCCAGATCCCAGCTCAGGGGGAAACCCGCTGCTTGACCAAAGGCCATCTGGCCATCACAAGTCAGCCCCCAATATTGTGGAATATTACTTTAGCTATGTAAAGGTGTAGTAGATTTGTTAATGCTGCATTTGTTTAACTATGTAAAGATCCGTTGCTGTTTCACCTTGCCTGCCTAAGACACCTGATTGGTCTAATAAAATGCTAAATGGCTGATAGCTCGGCAGCAGAGGGATGGATGGGGCTGGGGGCAGAGAGAATAAATAGGAGGAGAGATCTAGGCTCAGGAATGAAAGAGAAGAGAGAATGAAGGAGAAATGGGGCCAGAAGCCAGGCAGTTATCAGCCAGATAGACATAGAGGATCAGGAAAATAAGATATACACAATGGAAGAAAGGTAAAAAGCTCCAAGGCAAAACATTAACAAAGAGAAAAAGATTAAAACACGAGTTAATATAAGGCCAAGCCTTCATAACTAATAATAAGTCTATGTCATGATTTGGGAGCCAGTTGTTGGACCAAAGAAAACCTGTTACACTCAACTTGGTCAGAGACCTTCTACTCAACCATAGGCCACTCCACCAAAAAGACCAGAGAGGAAACAGAAACTAAGGAACAAAACACCCACCCAAAATTGACAAACCCAGAAATTGGCACCTACACCAATAATCACCCCAAACCCAGATGCCCAAATGCCAGTGCTAGTGTAAGAACACAGCCAACAACAGTCAGGGCAGCATGTCACCACCAGAGCTCAGCTACCCTACCACAGCAAGCCCTGACTATTCCAACACAGCTGAAACAAAACCAACTTTACAGAAATGACAGAAGTCCTTAAAGAGGAAATGAATAAATCCATTGAAGAAGCCAAAGACAGCCAAGACAAAACAAAAAGACAATTGAAAGAAATGAACAAAACTTTTCAAGACCTGAAAATGGAAATTGAATCAATGAAGAAAATACAAACTAAGGGAATTCTAGAAATGAAAAATCTAGGTAAGTGAATAGGACTTCAAAGGAAAGTATCACCAAAAGAATACAAGAGACAGAAGAAAAAACTTCAGGCATTGAAGAGATGATAGAAAAAAATAAATGCATCAGTCAAAGAAAATGTTAAATCTGGAAGATCCCTGACACTAAACATCCAGGAAATCTGGGACACCACGAGGAAAAAAAACAAAAACAAAAAACAACCAACAACAAAAAAAAAACAAGCCTAAAGAAGAAGAAGAATTCCATCTCAAAGGCCCAGAAAATATTTTTAACAAAATCATACAAGAAATTTTCTTACTCTAAAGATGGACATGCCTATAGAGGTACAATAAGCTTTCATAACACCCGATAGATTGGACCAGAAGAGAAAGTCCCCATGCCACATAAAAATTATAACAATAAACACACAAAGAGTATTAAAAACTTCAAAGGAAAAACACCAAGTAACATATAAAAGCAGACCTGTCAGATTTACACCCAACAATTCAATAGAGACTCAAAAAGCCAGAAGGGCCTGGACAGATGTCTTGCAGACTCTAAGAGACCAGCCCAGCCTACTATACTCAGCAAAACTTTCAATCACCATAGATAGAGAAAACAAGACATTCCATAAACAGTATCCTTCCACAAATCCAGCCTTACAGAAGGTACTAGAGGAAAACTCTAACCCAAGAAGATTAACTACAACCAGGAAAATACAGACAAGAAATAATCTCACACCAGCAAAGTCCCAAGATAAGAAACACACACACACACACATGGGTACACAACATACATGCAGGCACACAAACACACTACCATCATCACCAAAAACAACTTAATCGTTGGCCATTGATAGCTCTTAATATTAATGGACTCAATTCCCCAATAAAAAGATACAGACTATTAGAATGGACCTAAAAACAGGATCCATCATTCTGCTGCATACAAGAAACACACCTCAACATCAAAGATAGACATTACCTCAGAGTAAGGGGTTGGAAAAAGATTTTTCCAAGCAAATGGACCTAAGAAACAAGTTGGTTTATCCAATCTAATTACTAACAAAATGAACTTCAAGCCAAAGTTGATCAAAAGAAATGGAGGATACTTCATTTCCACCAAAGGAAAAAATCAACCAAGGTGATTTTTTCAGTATTTAACATCTAAGTCCCGAAGGGCACCAACATTTATAAAAGAAACTCTCGCCACAGACGGACCATCCAGACCCAATCTAAATGAAGAGACACTGGAGATGTTGTGAAACAGAGGACTGAACAGGTGTCTACAGGACATTTTACCCAAACATGAAAGAATACATTTTCTACTCAGCACCTCATGGAACATTCTCCAAAACTGACCATATACTTGGCCATGAAGAAAGTCTCAACAGATACAAGAATATCGAAATAAGCCCCTTCCTCTCATCAGACCATCATGGGTTAAAACTGGATTTCAGCAACAACAGAAAGCCTACAAGCTCATGGAAACTGTACAAGTCTCTACTGAATGACTATTTTATAAAAGCAGAAAGAAGAAAGAAGTTAAAGGCTTCTTAGAATTCAGTAAAATTAAATGCACAGCATACCCAAGCTTACAGGGCACAGTGAGCATAGTGCTTAAAGGGAAGTTCACAGCACTAAGTGCCTTCATAAAGCAATTGAGAGATCCCATAATAGCAACTAAATAGCACACCTGAAAGCTGTAGAGCAAAAAGAAGCAAGCAAGACCAAGAAGGGTAGACAGCAGGAAATAATCAAACTAGGGTCTGGAATCAATAAAATAAAAACAATGAGAACATACAAAAACATCAATGAAACAAAGAGCTGGTTCTTTAGAAAATCGACAAGATAGACAAACCCTTACCCAAAAAGACTAAGAGACACAGAGAGAATATCCAAATTAACAAAATCATAAACAAAAATGGGATCATAACAACAGATGCTGAGGAAATCAAAAGAATCATCAGGTCATACTTCAAAAACCTGTACTCCACAAAATTGGAAAACCTAAAAGAAATGGATAATTTTCTTGATAGATACAATGTACCAAAGTTAAATCAAAATCAGATAAACAATTTAAATAGACCTATAGCCTGTAAGGAAATAGGAGCAATTATTAAAAATCTTGCAGCCAAAAAAGTCCAGGGGTAGATGGTTTTAGCATTCTACCATACATTAAAAGAAGAGCTAATTCAAATACTCCTCAAATTGTTCCACAAAATAGAAACAGAAGGAACATTGCCAAATTCATTTTATGAGGCCACAGTCACCGGGATACACAAAGCACACAAAGATTCAACAAAGAAAGAATTAAAGACCAATCTGCCTCATGAACATTGATTCAAAAATACTCAGTAAAATACTCACAAACCAAATCAAAAAAACACATAAAAAAGATCCACCATGATCCGGTAGGCTTTATCCCATCTGAAAATCTACCAATGTCATATAGTCAAACTGAAAACTCCCCAAGATCAGCACAACACTGTGGTGGAGGAAGGCCCACAATGCAACAGGCTGCTATTGCAGAGGCAGAACCGCAGCTATGGTTACAAGTCCCACAAGAGAAGATGCTAAGATGCCAGCTAGAAGAGAGCATGTATGCCTGGGGGTTGCATGTGTTCCCCTAGCACTGGAGCTTCCTCCAGGTTCCTTCTGCTGGAGAGGGGCACACATACACACACACAGGTGAAAACACTCGGACACGTAACATTTTTAAATGCTGTGGAAGATAAATTTATAAGAATTATGTGATAAACTAGCTGACTGAACAGCAGTATATAGGATGTAATCATAATCTTCCTAGTCTTTAAGGAAGTACACATACACATATACACACACAGCAAAAGGCATTATCACAAATAAAAGTAGCTATTATTCTTGAATGTATTTCTGTTAATATTTATGTTTTACTATGTTCTTTCTTATATATCATTTTGTCTCTGTTGTCCATTTGCTCATTCTATATTCTCTTTTAAAGGGAATACATTGAATTAAAATTAAAATCAAAAGCACCCACATATAAACGCTAGTGATTCTACAATAATAGGAACCTGACTTCTCAAACGGCCAAAACATTTTCCAAGTGCCAACCAGAAGGACTCACATAGTCGCTGGGAAAAACTAAATGTGAGTCCAGCAACAGTTAGTTCCAAGAAGTCCCCGCTGGCCATAATTAATTCAAAGAAGCAATCAGCTGAGCTAATACTGTCTATTGTACTGTGTGTAACTCACTTGCTCTCAATAATAGGTTACATTTAGTACTCTCCCCAGGACCAGAAGGTGATTACTAAATAGTCTGTGAGGTCTATGTAACATGGAAGGCATTTATTTTTATGACTTTCCTGATGATGACCATTTTCCTAATTCTGAGTCAAAACTTAGCCGTGACTTAACAAGAGCAAACATGACTTGAAATTTAACACTTCTTGAACAATCCAAGACATAGAGACCTGCACCCAGCCGGGCAAGGGGGCCAGACTCACTACAGGTGCAGCCTTGAAGCACTATTTACTGCTTCATCCTTCTACTTTCTGTGACATAAATTTCTTTCTTCTTTTCACCCTCTCTCCCTTTTTAACTCTTGTTTTCTGTGCTGTTTTTCAGCCATGTGGTCCTTTCCTCTCCAAGCACATGACTATTCCTGAGCATGCATTTTCTCTGACAGGGGCTTCTGAAGCAATACAGAGTCCCTCTGTGCCTGCCCAGGTGCTCAAAGCAACCACAGTGCACCCTGAACCTAGTAATCAGAAAAGGTAACAGTCACCTTCAAGAAACCGGAGAACAACAACACGACTCAGCCCTAAAAGATGCTTGCCTGCCCACCTGTGGATCCTACATGGTATCGAGAGAACTGGTACCAGAGAGTTACCCTCTGACTTGCACACACATGCTGTGGCATGTGTACACCTGTACTAACGTGCATACACACAAAAATAATAACACAAAAAGGTAAAAGCCAGTAACAAAGTTCCATTACACACAATACAGCGCTTGAGGACTGACCCCAAACTACTCACGAACAGTCTAGGCCAATCCTTGTGTCTCTGTGATGCCATTGATGAGTATTTAGAAGCAACGCATCCATGGGATTACAAGCATCTCTAGTACAGATAAGGGATGGTATTAGGACAGGCAGGAAATAAATCTGACTCTCATGTTTAGCCAGAGATTCTAGAGACAGTCAGACTAGAACTGTACTGACCCAGAGTATATTGAAAAACAGGGAAAGTCACAGGAGTTGAAATGACTAAACCTAACTATTAGAAAACAGATCCTTGGGGCAATATGGTGCTGTCCAGGTTTGCTGCCTGTGTTCCTTAGCTACAATGAATCTTTGGGAATGCTTGGATCAAGCTGTGAGTTTTGATCTTACTGTCATCTTTGTTGTGATTAGTATTCCAGTGTGCTACTCCCCGTATCTATTTTATTTCTAAGAACAAACTAAAAATATCCATTAAAAGGCAAGCTAGACAGGCTCAGGCTTGGATGAGGTTAAGAGCAAATCAACAGAAGAGAAAGGCTATGGGGAATCAAGGGTAGTTGGCTTTATGCAAAACTGACATCAAAAACTGCATCTGTGTAGGTCCAAGAGTGAAGCCAGCTTACATGTATATTAGAATCATCAGGCAGGTGGATGATGGAACTATGGGAAGAGATTAAAGAGCCCGGTAAATAGATTAGTCATTTTGTAATCAGGTAGGAATACAAATTAGAGGCCAAATGTCTTTTATCTGCATTCTTTTGGTTAACTTTTTTGTAATGCAAATTTTAAGTGTTTTGAGACCTAGGTTTCTCAATGAGACTCCACAATGTCACTTTTCATCCGAGCCCCTTACATATCCTCTTTACAGATGCAGTCATAGCCATGGGGCAGCAACACAGTTCTGTGGGCAACTGTATCATGACAGACCCTCTTCTTGGCCTTCTGCAAGTCTCCACAGCATCCCTGGTTACATGCAGTGAAGTGCAACCTTCTCGTCCGTGCTATTGAGGGGGCAGGAGTGATTTAGAGAGGACCGGTACCTCATTCTGACAGGAACAGTCCAGTTGACCTTTTTACTACCTTACTTCTCCTCATCTGTCATCCCCCAGTGATGACACCATGGAAAACCACAAGTATCCCTAGTACCCAGGCCTCTGACCCGATCCACCCCGACTGCCCACAACTCACAAGATGCATTCTCTCTACCCAGTTGTCTCAGCTTCATATACACTTGCCGCTGCTGCTCCTCTCAGGTTCCCCACCATCTGTCAGAGTGAACAGCTAAGATACACTGCTCCCTGACAACTCAGAGCAGAGGGTACCTTCATGGCTTAGCACATTTAATATCTACAACAACCTACCATGTGAGATCATTGTACATGGCCTTTGACCTGTGAAGATTTGATTTAGGACCTCTTGATTTTGCACTGGGCTTCCTGGAAGGCAACCCCATCATAAGCAGAGAGGAAACATGTTAACAATTTTTACAAAAGGATACTGAGCTCAGAGAGACTGAGGATCCCAATCAACTTCATCAGATGTGGGTCTAGCATTGTGGGCTAATCTTTTTGTGAAGATGTGTCTTTGCCAAGCTGCCTTCTGATTGGTTTAATAAAGAGCTGGAGGCCAATAGCTAGGCAGGAGAGGATAGGCAGTATTTCTGAGGAGAGAGAGTAAGAGGAGAAGGAATCTAGGTGTACAACTTACACCAACGAAACTTGGAGCAAGTCATATGGTAAAATGTAAACAAAAAAACCAGGTTAAGTCAGAAGAGCTAATTGGGAAAAAGCCTAAGCTAAAGGCCAAGTTTTCATAATTAATACTAAGTCTCCATGTTGTTATTGGGGAGCTGGCGGTCCCACAAAGGTAAGTGGGACTACATTTGCGAGAACTTGCTACGGTCTAAGGTATAAGTCCACATCCACTGCACTTGGAACCTGAGTGCCAGCTACTGTTCTTTCCCCATGTCCCCAGAGCCACTGTAGCCTTCAAGGGCCTGCTCATGATGGACCCTTCTCAGAAAGCCCTTAGGTCAGCCCAGATGCCACAGTCCCTGGGAAGAGCTGAACACTCAATTGCTTATATCACTCCTCTAAATTTATTTATCTAATTTTCCCATTGAATTTTCAACACTTAAAGAAGAAGCTTTCCATAGACAACCCACACACCCACTCAGCTTCTGGGTAACTAGTACTCATTTCAGTAAAGAAGTTCTAGATATGCTTTCTAAAGAGGGGAATAGTGCCGACCCCTCGTCGATACTCTCTTCCTCTGCCGGTGAGAAAAGAGAATAGCAACCAGGTTGGTTTGTCTCTGAGATAGCTGGGTTTACTAATGGGTAGGGCTAGAGTTGACATCTCTGTGCTTTCTGTCCTTTCTGCTTTCCTTCTTTGTACCTTAGTCAAGTATAAACTCAGGAAGAGACCCGCCATCTTCATCACTTTTTCTTCAAACACAGGGCCTTATAGCTACTATCTCCCCCATGTCTTCTGTTCTGTGTGGCTGGGATTTCAGCCTGAATAAGATCTTTTAAGAATCTATGGGGCCTTAAAACTGAGTGCTCCAGTCCAGTCAGCCCCTTAGCCCTGCCATAGCTTACTGGAAAGCACCCACCCCGCTACATTTAAGTAGACGAAGGTAAACGTGTGCAATAACATGTTATGGGGACTGTACATTTGTTGTTATATATAAATGATTGTTCTGAAGAGAGGAGGGTAAAATAAATCCTTACACCATTACATTTTTCATCTCTCACAACAGTTAATGCCACCCTTGATCCTTTCATTGCAAAGCCATTGTCTTCTTTGGATATCTATGTTAAGCAACAGGTTTGACATGAGAAGTACTATGAAAGAAATGGGTAGACAACTTATTACAGTGATATTTTGTTGTGATCTAATTAATAAAGCTTGCTTAAAGAACAGAGTGCAGAGCTAAGCCACTAGTTAGCCATAGAGGCCAGGCAGTGGTAGCGTACACCTTGAATCCCAGCACTAGGGTTGTGGAGACAAGAAGGGATACGACTGGGTGGAGAGAGGAATATAAAGTGGGAGGAGACAGGAGTTCAAGGCATTTAGTCTGAGGATTTGTAGAGACAGGATACCCCATTCAGTCTGAGGATTTCATAGAGGTAAAAACTAGTGGCTGGCTGCTCTGCTTCTCTTTCAGTTTTCATCCCCTAACATCTGACTCCAGGTTTTTATTATTAAGATCAATTAGAAATTGTGCTACATCTGGTGTCCAACTTTAAGGCACAAATTATGTACACAAAAAGGCACAAAAAATGAAAAAGTCACTTGCCTGTGGCTTACAGCCACTGGCATAGGCTGGAACTACAGGTGGCCAGAGTCACTACCACACTGGCTAGGTTTCCCTTTCTTTTCTTCTTGTGGGTTCTGGGCTTTCCCTGGACCCCCTTCTTGGGCTGCTCCCAAACTAGGCAGCTGCCTTGAAACCTGCTCAGGCTTCTACTGTTCTGTGCAGCAGCCAACCTCACATCTTCATCATCATCCTTGGCAGATTTGGTGGGAAAACTGGAAATTCCTAAAGGGAGGAATTAATTGAAGAAGAGAGTTTTTCCCAAGTTAGAAAATGGGAAACACCTTGATGGGGATTGCATTGAATCTATAAATTGCCTTTGGTAGAATTGCCATTTTTACTATGTTGATCCTCCCAATCCAAGAGCAAGGGAGGTCCTTCCATTTTCTGGTATACTCCTCAGTTTCTTTCTTCAATGCCTTAAAGTTCTTGTCAAATAGATCTTTCACTTCCTTGGTTAGAGTTACCCCAAGATATTTTATGCTGTTTGTGGCTATCGTGAAAGGTGAAGTTTCTCTGATTTTCCTCTCTGCTTCCATATCCTTTGTGCATAAGAGGGCGACTGATTTTTTGGAGTTGATCTCATATCCTGCCACATTACTAAAGGTGTTTATCAGCTGTAAAAGTTCTTTGGTGGAGATTTGGGGGTCGCTTATGTACACTATCATATCATCTGCAAATAACGAAAGTTTCACTTCTTCCTTTCCAATTCGAATCCCCTTGATCCCCTTATGTTGTCTTATTGCTATTGCTAGAACTTCAAGCACTATATTGAAGAGGTATGGCGAGAGTGGACAGCCTTGTCGTGTTCCTGAGTTTAGTGGGATGGCTTTGAGTTTCTCTCCATTTAATTTGGTGTTAGCTGTCGGCTTGCTGTATATAGCTTTTATTATATTTAGGTATTCTTCACAGATCTTGAGAGGACAATAATCAACTTTATATGGAAAAACAAAAAACCCAGGATAGCCAAAACAATCCTATACAATAAAGGATTGTCTGGAGGCATTACCATCCCTGACTTCAAACTCTATTACAGAGCTACAGTGATAAAAACAGTGTGGTACTGGCATAAAAACAGAGAAGTCGACCAATGGAATCGTATAGAAGACCCGAATTTTAACCCACAAACCTATGAACACCTCATTTTTGATAAAGGAGCCAAAAGTATGCAATGGAAGAAAGAAACCATCTTCAACAAATGGTGCTGGCATAACTGGATGTCAACCCGTAGAAGAATGAAAACAGACCCATATCTATCACCATGCACAAAACTCAAGTCCAAATGGATTAAAGACCTCACTATCAGTCAGAACACATTGAACCTGATAGAAGAGAAAGTGGGAAGTACCCTACATCAGATGGGCACAGGAGATCGCTTCCTATGTGTAACCCCAACAGCACAGACATTAAGGGCAACATTGAATAAATGGGACCTACTAAAACTGAGAAGCTTCTGTAAAGCAAAGGACACTGTCACCAAGACAAAAAGGCAACCTACTGACTGGGAAAAGATCTTCACCAACCCCGCAACAGACAAAGGTCTGATCTCCAAAATATATAGAGAACTCAGGAAACTAGACTTTAAAATGCTAATTAACCCAATTAAAAAATGGGGCACTGAACTGAACAGAGAATTCTCAGCAGAGGAAGTTCAAATGGCCAAAAGACACTTAAGGTCATGCTCAACCTCCTTAGCGATCAGGGAAATGCAAATCAAAACAACTTTGGGATATCATCTTACACCTGTCAGAATGGCTAAAATAAAAAACTCCAATGATAGCCTTTGCTGGAGAGGCTGTGGAGGAAGGGGTACCCGCATCCATTGCTGGTGGGAATGCAATCTTGTGTAACCACTTTGGAAATCAGTGTTTCGGTTTCTCAGGAAATTCGGGATCAACCTACCCCTGGACCTAGCAATACCACTCCTGGGAATATACCCAAGAGATGCCCTATCATATGACAAGAGCATTTGTTCAACTATGTTCATAGCAGTATTATTTGTAATAGCCAGAACCTGGAAACAACCTAGATGCCCTTCAGTGGAAGAATGGATGAAGAAAGTGTGGAATATCTACACATTAGAATACTACGCTGCGGTAAAAAACAATGACTTCTCGAATTTTGCATGCAAATGGATGGAAATAGAAAACACTATCCTGGGTGAGGTAACCCAGACCCAAAAAGATGAATATGGGATGTACTCACTCATAATTGGTTTCTAGCCATAAATAAGGGACACGGAGTCTACAATTGGTGATCCTAAAGAAGCTAAGTAAGAAGGTGAACCAAAGGAAAAACATATAGTTATCCTCTTGGCTATGGGAAGTAGACAAAGTTGCCGGGGAGAAAATTGGGATCTTGGGGGTGGGGTGGGATGGGGGTAAGGGGAGATGGGGAGAGAAAAGGGAGAAGGGGAGGATGGGGGGAACTTGGGGGAAAAGGAGGATTGGGATAAAGGAAGATTGGATAGGGGAGCAAAGAAGCACAATTCTTAGTTAAGGGAGCCACCTTAGGGTTGGCAAGAGACTTGAACCTAGAGTGGCTCCCAGGTGCCCAAGCCGAGGTCCCCAGTTAGTTCCTTGGGCAGCTGAGGATAGGGAACCTGAAATGACCCTAGCCTATAGCAATACTGACGAACATCTTGCATGTCATCATAGAACCTTCATCTTGTGATGGATGGAGATAGAGACAGAGACCCACACTGGAGCACTGGACTGAGCTCCCAAGGTCCCAATGAGGAGCAGAAGGAGCGAGAACATGAGCAAGAAGTCGGGACCACGAGGGATGCACCCACCCACTGAGACAGTGGAGCTGATCTATTGGGAGCTCACCAAGGCCAGCTGGACTGTGACTGAAAAAGCATGGGATAAAACTGGACTCTCTGAACATGGCGAACAATGAGGGCTGATGAGACGCCAAGGACAATGGCACGGGGTTTTGATCCTACGTAATATGCTGGTTTTGTGGGAGCCTAGCCAGTTTGGATGTTCACCTTCCTAGATATGGACGGAGGAGGGAGGACCTGGACTTACCACAGGGCTGGGAACCCTGAGTGCTCTTTGGACTAGAGAGGGAGGAGGAAAGGAGTGGGGGGAGGGGGATAAGGGTGGGAGGAGGGGGAGGGAAATGGGAGGCTGGGAGGAGGTGGAAACTTGTTTTTTTTTCTCCTTTTCTCAATCAAAAAAAAGAAAGAAAATGGGAAACACTATTGTGATGGAGAGAGTTAAGTTTCTGTATGGTCATGCAATGCACAATTTAGAAATGGAACAATTAAATGAAGGGATAATCAATTTAACTGAAATTGACATAATGTTAATTATAGTTTTGATAATCCTTACTGTCAGTGTGATCATTCTTGGTTTATCGCTAAAAATGTTGGTTAATATGAGTGCTAAGATACATGTTTCAGAAAAACTTATTAAAACAGATCATAAAGATATTCAGATCCAAACATAGTAATTTAAAGGAGAACCAATTTCAACATTGCATTATAAGGTTAGAGAGGAACAGGCTAAGGTTTTCAAACAACCAAATTTAATTTATCTAATAACCTTACAGGAATTGTCAAATGACAGATATCCTAAAGGCTGTATGAGCACTGAATAGCAATGTTAGATTCAAGGAGATTCAAGGAAGCAATCATCTCATATGACATGTATTCACCTTCTGTGAAACAGATGTTAAACTCACAGTCAGTTCAATAGAATTGTCCCTCAAGACTGGAGAGACTTGGATACAGCAGTCTTGGAACCTGGTCCTCAATTACAACAGAGGACCTGCTGTGAAGATAAAGCTAAGACCATTGAACAATGAAGTAGGGCTTGAGGTATGGAAATCTCCCAAGACCAACTTCTTGGAGAGGAAAATCATACTCTGTAGAAAGGCTACCTCTATATGATTACCACACCCTGGGTTTTTATTATTAAAACAAATTAAAAATTGAACTATACTTTCTGAGGAAGGCTTTGAGCCAAGCACATGTAGAGTATCTACAACCCATCACCTCAGAAGTCTCCAGGAAATCCTGGAGATTACATCTTTTAAGGCAGTTTACTTTGCAGGCAGCCTGAACTTCAATGTTCCCCCTTACAGTTAAGGGCGCTTGTTGTTGTTGGAAAGTGACTAAGTTCTAGTTGGCAGTGGTGGCGCACACCTTTAATCCCAGCACTCGGGAGGCAGAGGCAGTGGATCTCTGTGAGTTCGAGGCCATCCTGGTCTACAAGAGCTCGTTCTAGAACAGACACCAAAGCTATACAGAGAAACCCTGTCTCAAAAACAAACAAACAAACAAAAAAAGGAGTGTGATCAAGTTCTTAAGTTGTGCCATATCTGAGGCCTTTGTCCTTCCAAAGGAACCTTTTTATGACCTGGTGGGTCTGGGTCTTATCAAAGTGCGAATAGGGTGGTGTGGTTTCTGGAGGGTCTGCAACTCTGACCCCTTCAGCACAGTGCCTTGACAGAGTGCACAGTCTTTAGCTGGAAGTGAGTTGAGCAAGACAGTGTTTAGTAATTCCACGATGTCAAATTCCTATTTAAAGTGAATTTGATCACAGAACTAAGTAATGGGGGAAGGGAGGGGAGCTTTATATCAGCTTGGCTTCTTCCTATCTTCCACACTTGCTGGTAGTCTGGAGAAAATGCCTAAGACCAGGGCAAAGCAGTCTGGGTCCCCAAACACCTGACCTTCCCCAACTTACCTCTAACTTTGACAAAAAGCAAAAATAAATTATACTGTGCAAAGTCTCAAAGCTTAGGAGTTATTTGTCATGAAAGCTAACATCATTTATCTCGAATAACACAAATGCAAATGGCATCCAGCCTGTTCAAGTCAGACTGCGCTGGGTGGCTCAAGAAACCAATCAGAGTAACAGCTCTAAAATTGACAGACAGCAATAACGCACATTTCTCCCATATGTTTGTGTATATGAATTGTTCTGCCTGGAGGCTCTTTGAACTCATTCTCAGCTATTTGGGATTGTATCTATGAGTGAATTACAACTATAGTTTGCTCAGATAAAAGAGGAGGAAGATTTTGCTTACCTATATCTTTCCCTCTTTGTGGCCAACAGCTTATAAACAGAGGCATCTCATGACTTGACCCAAGCACACATATATCATTAGTTATGAGAAAAAGTGCTGGACGGTGAATGAAGGAAACGTGATTGGCAGCCTTGGTCCTGATCAGCCCCAAACTCCGAGCGAGACTCCTGCACTCTCTGGGCCTCATTATTTCATCTGTTGTCACAGGAGCATAGGAACGGAGGTGAAAGCTTTAGTGGAAAATTTGTTTCATTGGCACATAATAATTATACATATTTATTGACCTTAAGTTTTAAATCAAGTCCTTAGCCTGGGAATAATAGAACTGTAAAGAAAAAGCTGAACTCCACACTATTCGTGGTTTAATTAATAAGGTATTTAGATTTCCAGAGCATTAAAAAAGCAAAGTCAACCCACAGGTGAAAGACAGATTTAATGTGATGTTCTGTGCTACCGTGCTTATTAATAAAGCCCATATGAAAACAGCTGACACAAATCAAAAGAAGGAAAAACGTCAGGTCACGAGAAATGCACGAATCCACCCCAGAGGGCTCAGAATGGCTACAGCACAGGCTCCTCGGTGGGCTCCTGCTGCTGGCAGTGTGACAGAGAGCCAGCTCCGGGGCCAGAGATGACAGCCACTTGGAAGGAGGGAGGGCAAGGCTCAGTTGTCTTTCCACCCCATGCAACAACTTGCCAAGCTGCAGACAGCAATGTGACCACAGTGATTCACTCCCTCTTCCGGGAAGTCTTCATCACAGACCAGCTGAGAGCAGACAGTGCCATGTCTCTCTGCACCCTGCTCCCGGAACACACCAGTCCTTCTTTCGAGCCAGCCCTCCCACAGCTTTGAGTAAGACAGCCATTTCTTTCTCCATTTTAGTGAGTACATGGCATGCTTGATAGTGTGCTTAGTAAATTGAGTTGTAATTTAGATATGGCAAATTTATTCCTTTTCCAGTGCACAGCATTGATTTTTCTATTAACGTATCAGACCATTTGGAATAAGTTCTTTCTATATGCAACAAACTATTTTCAAGAAGTATTGGGAATAATCATTATTTTCTTCATGTGGCATTTAGTTATATGACAAAAAATTTAAAATACATTTTCATTTTAAAATAATGCTCAAATTCAGCTGAATAGTTATATGAACTAAGATCTGTGCTAATGAAACAGAAATGTCACGTTCCTCCATGTACATCATTTCAATGGTCTGGACAATTTTGAAGCAAACACTTGCAGTAGCTATATTTCTTGAGCCAGAATTGCTCCTCTCAAACCTAGTGTTTAAGTACATCAGCACAGGACAGCACATGCAAACAAGATGCAGTCGGCAACTCTAAAGCATCCTGAACTTGTGACTACAGACTCGAATATGTTGCTCTGAAGATGGCTGGGTGCCTGACCTGCCAGAGGCTGACCGTACTACTATGGGTTCTCTATAAATTATTCCATGCAGAGCACGATGCTGACTGGAGGAGGGCAATAAAAATATGGTCCTCTGGAACACGCGTGAATGATGGCGAAAACCTACCGGCCCCTGCAGTAATTATTTAGGACTTGGCCTAACAAGAGTATTTTTCTGGAAGGGGATGTTTTATCACTGATGCCTAGAATTACTGACAGAGGATAACAAAGGGGAAGTGGCATTTCAGCTAGTCTGGTTGACTTTAAATTCACTCCAGTTAGGGCACCCCTTCCTGCCTGTGCCTACAGCAAGCTGAGTTCACCATGCCATTCTTGGGCTTTGGTGTGCAAATGGCCCAGGTGGGTCTATGCCCCAGGTGGGTGTCTCTCAATAAGCTGAAAAAATAAAGCCTGAGACTTTTGGAGACTGGCAAGGGAAAAAGATGAACACAGTTTTAAGCCCCAAAAGAGTTGACAGGTCATGAGGACATCCTAGAGGAAGGATGTGTGGCTTCCAAAGCCTTGGATACCTACATGACACAATAGGGCCATTTCTGCTGGAAACACACATTACTATGTTGCAAGGAACCACTTGTTTGTCCTGGCCGCCCAGAACCGAAATCATCACACAACAACTGTGTTAATTAAATTACTGTTTGGCCCATTAGCTCTAGCTTCTTATTGGCTCTTACATCTTAATTTAACCCATTTTTATTAATCTGTATATCACCACGAGGTCGTGGCCTACCAGCAAAGTTTTAGCATGTCTATTTCTGATGGCAGATCTATGGCATCTCCCTGACTCCACCCTTCTTCCTCCCAGCATTTAGTCCAGTGCTCTCCGCCTATGTAAGTTCTGCCCCATCAACAGGCCAAGGCTTTACTCATTGATGGCAATCACAGTACACAGAGGGGATTCCCACATCATGATTATCTACTCGTGTTTTTCTTTAAACCAACTCATTTTCTCCCTAATGTGCACTCCTGAATCAAACTTCATATCATGACCATAATTAGATAAAAATAATGCATGAAAAAAAAAAAACCAAAGTTACTGAGTTTGAGGTTTAAATTCAAAAGAAGTAAGTAGGAAGCCAGATGCTTCACACGATCAACTCATAGAGGTATGCACTTTAAGGTAAGCTTCTGAGACAGAAGAACAGAAGCATTCAAGAGGAAAGCTTATTACTTCTCACACTGGACCAGAGCCATTCAGCACCAGGTGAAGAGAAAACTGCTCCTAATGAGACAGCTTTAGAGCGTAGGTATGCTCTAACCAAACTCCAATGTGTGGAGGATGAATCGGGAAAGGAATTATCAGTGTCTAGCCAGTCAAAGGCAGGGGCTGCAGAGACAGCTCAGCAGTTGAGAACACTGGCTGCAGAGACAGCTCAGCAGCTGAGAACACTGGCTGCTCTTCCAGAGGACAGAAGTTCAATTCCCAGCACCCACATGGTGTCTCACAACCATCTGTAACTTCAGTTCCAGAGGATCTGATGCCCTCTTCTGGTCTCCATGGGCGTTGCATCCATGAGTGGCACAGACAGACATGCAGGTAAAACACTCATACCCATAAAATAAAATATATTGAAAAATCAGCTGCAGCAAATAACATACTTATTCCATATTATTATGTGCTAATAAACTCTAAATAAGGAAAAGATTTATGTAGTGGCATTTCAATTGTATTTCAATAAATAAAGCTTGCCTGGGGATCGGATATGTAAAACAGCCACACTGGTCAGCTTTACAGCTAGGCAGTGGTGACATGCACCCTTAATCCCAGTAGCCACACTAGTTACCATAGAAACCAGGCCATGCATATGCCTTTAATCCCAGTAGCCACACAAGTTACCATAGAAACCAGGCCATGCATGCCTTTAATCCCAGTAGCCACACTAGTTACCATAGAAACCAGGCCATGCATGCCTTTAATCCCAGTAGCCACACTCGTTACCATAGAAAGCGGGCAGTGCACACCTTTAATCCCAGCCTAGAGAGGATTATAAGACGGGAGGAGACAGCTCTCAGGCACACTCTCATTCTGAGATTACTAGAGGTAGAATCACCATTTTCAGACTGAGGCTGAGGTAAGAGGCAATGGCTGGCTTTTTTGATTTTTCTGGTCTTCAGGTTGAACCCCAATTTCTCTCTCTGAGTTTTTACTAATCCTGATTCAGATTTATGTTTTTTGTGTTTTTCAATCTCTTTACTCTCCTGGAAAAGACATTTGGAAAAACTTCGGCCATGTTTTCCAAGTACTCTCTGTAATATTCAGAATACATTAGTGGGCGTCTGCTGCGCTAAGGATGACATGGGTAGTGCACTGTGGGCCCCAGTTCCTTTCCACAGCAGGACTCTGCAGCTCCAGTTTGCTGTGCTCCTTCCTTATGTATCTGTCCTAGTTCGCTTCCTGTTATGGTAAACACCATGACCTAAAGCAGCGTGGGAAAGGAGGGTTCCTTTGGCTTACATCACAGTCCATTGCTGAGGGAAGTCAGGGTGGGAGCTCAAGCAGGAGCAGAGGCAGGAGCCACAGGTAAGTGCTGCCTACTGGCCTGTTCCCCTGGCATACTCAGTTCCATGTCTTATACAGCCCAGGACCACCTGCCCAGGGGTGGCACTGCTCACAGTGGGCTGGGCCCTCCCGTATCAATCATTAATCAAGAAAATGCCCTACCGGCCAGCCTGATGGCGGCATTTTCTCAACTGAGGTTCCCTCTTCCTAGATGACCCTAACTTGTATCCAGTTGATGAAAACATATCCAGAGCAGGATGTGAAGAGCTATAAATGCTTGTCTGTCTCTTTGCGACTGTGTCTTGCTATGTGGCCCAGTTCTCACTATATAAACTAGTTGATCCCCCTGCCTCTACCTCTGAATGCAGGCATTATAGGAATCACCACTATCCCTGACCAAATATAAACTTCTTTCATAGGGAAAACCTTAAATTGCTCAGGTGAGAAAAGTTATTCCAATTTATAAATCCATTCCTGGTTTGACATATGACCTCATGGACAGACAATCTCCTTGGGCAAGTATGATGGTGTCGTTAAATCCCCAGAACATCAGGCAACATGAGGCAGACTCAGCACTAACATAAATACATATTTCTCTATCACATAAGGACTTAACACACACACATAAACATAGAGAAGAATAAGTATAAAATGAAGGGGACTGCTTGGAAGACAGCAGAGGGTAATGGGAGGTTAGTGTGAATTAAAATGCCATTATGAAACTCATAACTTTATGTGATCCAAATAGACTAGCTAAGCTTGATGTAGCTGATACAACTTTGCAATAATGAAGTGCTGGTTCTTTTCTGTTTCTGTAATAAACCACCCCTTTCGATGTGACAAGTCTCGACATCAGAGTTAACACGGCTGTTTGTGGCTGCCACCCTTCACGTACAGCTTGCCAGCACACACTGTTCACATTGATTAATAACTTCCAGTGTCACCGTTAGGTCTTCAGAGCTCACACACCCAGCACAGGCTCACATCAACATGCACAAACCTCACATAACCCCAAATTAGAGAAAAACAAACGGCATAAGCTCACTTGCAATCTGATTCTATTTCACATGCTATGTAGACCGTGGTGTTTGTGCAAGGTGTGTCTGCACATTCCTGGGAAGAGAGCTGTGGGCAGAGCCACCAGCCACTGCAGGTCCAAGGTGCCAGTGATGGAGCACAGGTTTCTAAGCTGTTGGCCCCCCAGGAGCAGCTGTTATGGGAGCAGCGAGTTCCCCACCTGAAGGGAAAGAGAACTCACTGCAAAGATGTGGGAAATTTAAAATGTTTAAATCAGAAAAGGGGAAAAACCTTGAGTTCCAGACATACTTTTGTATTGTTTCGTGGGAACTGGAAGCCTTTTCGAGTTCAGAATGGTGCGAAGGAACAATGGGGTTGATATGATTAATGAGTAAAAGAAAGCCATGTGTGGGAAACAGATGGAAGCAGAGACCCTGATATTAAGCAAAATGAGAGAGAGTCAGGAACACGAATGCATATTTTTCTCATATATGGAACTTAGAGCAGCCACACATGAATGCACACACACACACGTGTGCACACACACATACATATATACTCATGCATACACACATCTCTCTCTCACCCACATACACACACATGTGCACATACATATATACCCATGCATACACACATCTCTCTCTCACACACATACACACACCCACATACACACACGTGCGCACACACACACATACATATATACCCATGCATACACACATCTCTCTCTCACACACATACACACACCCACATACACCACACAGGAAGGAAGGACATAAATACAGAGGAAGGATAATCCAGAAAGGTGACCATGACTGACTGGGAGACAGAACAGGGTCATAGGGGGTGAATATTATCAAAGTGTTGGATATATTTGCATTAAGATGTCATGAAATCCATCACTCCTTGTGTGATGAATACACACTGTCTGAGCTTACTATAACTAATCTTGGTAATAATGACGCATACTCATGGTTGCTATGATAAAGCACATGACCAAGGCCCTCACTGAAGGGTTTATTGGGGCTTAGGTTTCCACAGGGTTAGAATCTATGGTGTGGAGCCAGACAGCTGAGATGGTGGTAGCTGGAGCAGCCAGCTGACAGCTCACATCTGGAACCAAAGCAGAAGCTTGAAGCAGAGTGCACTGGAAGTGGGCAGTGAAGATCTTTACTCTCTAAGTCGGCCCGCAGTGACAGACTTCCTCCAGCAAGGCCACCACTCCTACACCTACCAAACACCACCACCACCTGGGAACTAAGTATTCAAATGTCTTAGACTATGAGGGGACAGCTCATTCAAACCATCACAAGAAGAAATAAAGACGAAAGACAAAATGAGAAGGAGAACCAGGGGGACGCAGTTCAGAGAGTATTAGTGGGCTATGCAAATGTGGCGCACAGCATGCACAGCCTGGATGTCTGGTGTGACTGAAAGTCTGTTAGATCAGGTTCAGATACGAGAGCCCACCGAGCACACTGGAGTTAGTAGGCATGCAGAGAGATACGTGTAGCTAGCCCCAGGCTAGCCCAACTGACTCTTAAGTCTCTTCCAACACCTCTGCTCCAGGTGAAGGCCATCATAAAGAGGATGCTCCATCTTAAAAGGACAATGGTGTCAGCTAACAGATGGTCTTGCCAAGTCAATGCCCCAAACAGACCCTGCCCCCGCAATCCACTGGGTACCCACACCTCTCATCAGGAGCAGGGCTGCACACCTCCTTGGCTCACTTCTGCCCTGCTCCTTGGAGCTGCCCCCTCCTCCCTTCAGGAGCACCCGTACTGAATTTCTCAGGCAGTGCTACTTCCAGGACATGCTGTCTCTAATGCCTGCCAGGCATCTTGCTGGGAGGACAGGCAACAGGAACAGATGCTGGAGAGGAGCTGCTGAGGGATTAAGCGAGCCGGGTACGGAGGGGGCACGGGCAGCCTTCCCAGTCCCTCACTGAAGGATGTTTTCCAATAGTTTCCTCCCTGATGCTGGCTCCTGTGATTCCGGTTTCCCCATGTTGCTGGCTGCCAGCCACCGCGGTCCTTTGGGAACAGTTGCTGCCAGCTGTAGCCCAGTGCTCTGGCTCAACTGTATGTCACTGCCATGCAGCTGTGGCCTTGGGACTCAGGGATTGCCAGGTGGCTACCTCTAGAACAATAGAGCTGAGAATTCATGGTCCCTGGTGGTGTGGGGAGGGCTCAGGGCAACTCTTGACTGTGAGGGACCAGGAAATATAGACCTGTCAGGGTGACATATGTCTGTCTTCAGATACTGCACTGGCACACAGGGTCTGAGTTTATAAGATGTCCCTTGTGTCTGATCCTTTTCTGGAACTGTTTCCTGTAGCTTGGCCTTACTGGAACACCTGTGAATGCAGACTGGCAACTCTAAAGTTCTGTTTCCTGATCTTTCTCGCTGTTGGTCTTAGACTGGAGACCACGAGGAAAAACCATTGTCATAGCAACTCAGTAGCCATCATCTTGGAGTCTGACAATACGCCACACGAGGTATGTTAATTGTGGGATTAAATTAACACAATAAGCCAGGGCTCAACTTGACTTTTCACTGTCCAAGGACACAGCACTCAGAACCTTGGTGGAACGTAGTCCACGAAATTCCAGATGGACAACTTCACGCAGTTAAATATGCTATAATGCAATGAAAAGCCTTCTCACCTCTCTCACAAGTACTATACCGTTGGCACGAGTGTAATTTAGTAAGTCATCAGCATTCTTTACAAAAACTGAAGACTGCATATTATAGGGTCCCGTGATCCTGGGTACATGCCCCAAAAGAAACATGCACGTGCACTTTAGAAAGAAGACACAGGGGTATTCTGAATGGGACTCCCCACAGTGGCCCTGAACCCAGCGTGACCTGCAGACTCACCAGCAGGTGTGGATATGGCGCTGCAGGACATGAACACAGAGGACTGTCCCACAGGTGGGTGAGGGAAGAGGCCTGGAGATAATCCAGAGTGCTCAAAACCATCTATTTCTTGGCATCTTGCATTTGTTAAATCAAATCACTTGTGAAACCAAGCTTACCTCTCGGGCATTTTCTGGATGCTTCCCAATAGAAAACGGGGAAGGGACAAAGACAGCACTGGGTGCTTCCTTTAATTCAGGCCAATGTGTCTTGGTGAAAAGCCCATTTTATGTGAGATTTTGCCGGCGCCTGCTTGTGGATTTACTCCTCTTCAAATTCTTTCTGGTTTGAGATTATGCCAGCTCCCACTCTTATTTCTTTTAATCATCAATGTTTTTCTCACTAAAGGAGCGTGGCCTCGCTCACATTAGAGGTGAGCACACTCAAGTGCCTTTGCTCTGAGAAGGAACTGATTGATTTTTCTGGTCTGCTCATTAGAAGCAATCATCCGCATCTCTAGTCATCCTTGACTCGAGAACATTTTTTTTTGCAACTGGAAAATAGGAACAGTGAGGTTTGATGCCTTAATGAGCGCATCTGCACGAGGGCTTGCCAGAGGTGGAAGCAGGCAGCCAAGACGCCCAGCAAGGTGCTTTGAGAGAGCTGGTGATGGGTGAGGAGAAGGAGCCGGAGAGATGAGGTTCAGCCCCAGAAGTAGTCATCCCAGGTCCAAACAGAGAGAACGGGAGCCCAGAGCCTGCTGGCTGTGAGGGCTCGAGTGTAAAGTTCAATGCTCTGTTGAGAGGCGTGTTCTTAGATTTGTTTATTTTATTCTAAGCATATGGGCACTTCACCAGGATGTGTAAACTGCCATATGTGTCTGGTACCCACAGAGGACCAAAGAGAGGGGATGACTCCTGGAACTGGAGCTGCTGATGGCTGTAAGCTGCCATTGGGTGCTGAGAATTGAACCTGGGTCCTCTGAAAGAGCAGCCCGTGCTCTTAACCCCGAAGCCACTCCTCCAGGCCTGTGCTCTACTGCCTCTACTCGAAAGAAGAGATACAGCAGCCACAATGCCCCCTGCTGGGGCTCTGTACATGTTAGTCTGTGCCAGGCACGGGAGGACAGAACTGGGCAGCACCGCGCACACTCTCGCCACTGTCCCAGACAAGTCAGCAATCCATCTCATTTTTGCTATAATTCTAAGTAATTCTGTTTTTACTGCCTTATTTTATCAAGAAGAATAAAGCAAGTGAGGCACAGAGAAATTCAGTGGTTCATCGTCATGAAAACCACAGATAGAATTCTTTATAGGAGAATCGATGTCTGGGGTTTCCTTTCTTCCCCTTTGTGTCTGCAAAGGCTACACCCCTGTCAAAGCCCATCAGAGCTTCTGGTCCCCTTTGGAGGATTTCATGGATGATCTGCTCTTATCCGAGTTACATACTAGCACCTCAATTTACATGGTTAATGTTGCTTTGATGACTCATGCTTTTATGTGACCCATTCATGTTTTTCCCCAGACACACACTGGGGATAGTCATTACTGGATTAATTGTGCTAGTCAGCTGGAGTTCATTTGTGTCATTTTGAAATGACCGAATGTAGTACTACTCTCGCAAATTATAAAAATTCCACACATGGGACATTAAAGAGGGTTTACAAATTTTACTTTATGTATTTCTGAACTACTTTGATTTTATAGCAATTTAAAATGTCTTTATGTGTTTGTGTGTATGTGGTAGGGGTGGGGTGGGCAGTGCCCGCTACAGCACACATGTCCAGGCGCTGGTTCTCTCCTTCCACTGTATGGGTCCCAAGGATTGCGCTCAGGCCAACAGGTTCAGGCACAAGCTTCTGTATACACTGATGCATCACCCACACACAAAGTTCTATTTATAAACTCAAAGTGTTTTTACCTGAACTTAAAGTTTGGGGAGGGGGAAAACGAAAGCATTTCATATATCCAGACGGCATAATCTTGATGTCTCAAATATACTGAGTATTACTCTGTGTGTGCGCATGTGTGTGAATGTGTGTGTGTGTTTTTTTTCAATATTTTTAGAAGAAAATGTTTCATGACACCAGAGTAAACCTGTTACTAGAATTTAGGTGCCAAATGTTTCCTGAGAATCAAAACATAAACATGCTAAGTCATAATTGTTCACAATCCTTTCTATTTACGAGGGCACAGGTGCATAGCATGTACTACGTGCATGTGAGCTGGGTCTGCATGGGTTAAATTCTGCATTCTTCTCTAGCCAAATGTGTTCATTAGAAAATTGGGAGATGTGGCACACATGAGTATAGAGAAAGTCAGGGATCTTTGGGGGCATTTTGAAACTGTCAAAGACTCATGTAGGGAGCACTTCTACTAATATTTTATGCCCAGAAGGTCATGCAATAACTGATAAGAAAGAAAATGGGAATGTGTGCATATACAATATAATTACTCAGAATCAATATGCTTTTCCTATTAGCTTTTCAAATCTGTTTGCACAGAAAGTTTCCCCACCAAGCCAGTGCCTCTGAGGGTTTTTATGGGAAGAAGAGACTGGGGACACAATCTCTGCAATATTTCATTTTGTTATCTCTTCTTATTACATGGTGGCCCAGAGCAGGGCATGAATAAAGCTGTCTTGTCATCAAAATGCATTCATTCATTTAACGAGTTCCTGAAAATAATGGAACTGTTGCTAGGCAATGGGGAAATTATACATTCCCAGAGACCCATGCAGATTCTAACAGCAGAAGTAGCTCCGGCAATGGGTGTTAGTCTCTGGAATCCACTTCAGTAAGCCAGGAGCACAGGAGCATAGAGCCCGGAGGGGCAGCTCTTCGTTTGTTTGCTCTGTCTGACCCATGCTTTCCAATGAACAATGCAGGTAGATTTCCTTTCAGGCTGGGGTCTGGGACCATGTAAAGCTACACAGCCCAGCAATTTTATACCACATTGATTCTGAACCAACTGTGGCAGGTAGGGATTCTGCCACTGAGGCGCTAATGCTGTTCTGAACCAAGGACGCTGTGGGCGTGCACATTCTTCTAACCAGGAAACAACCTTATCTTACATACATGTTTCAGTTGGAAAAATACACTGAAAGTTGACACAAAGATCATATATTTTAAAAATATAGTGACAGTTAATTTTTGAAAATAAATTACCCACAACTCAAGTCTTCCTCAAATAGCCAACATAAACCTTTAGGAATGTATCTGTCAAATTTCTAGAAAAGCGGACATTATTTATCACCACTCAATACATTTCAGGTCCACACTACACAATGACATACTCGACTTATATACACACATCATTCTTTTAAGTGCAGTTTTTGCCAGGTGTGGTAGAACACGCCTTTAGTCCCAGCACCTGGGAAGCAGAGGCAGGAGGATATCTGTGAGTTCAAGGGCAGCCTGGTCTACAGAGCGAGTTCCAGGCCAGTCAGGGTGACACAGACTCTGTTGCAAAAGAGGAAAAGCAATATTTTTGAAAATTTAGGTTCTTCATAGTAAATCACTGCCATAAATAACCCCCACACATCTTGCACGAATATTTAAAAATGAAACACTTCTTCATTGCTGACCGACACACGTAGAGACATTTTAATGATGTGGCGGTTGTAAAGAACTCAAAATCCATGCTGCCAGAGAAACACAAAAGCACTGGAAGAGATGCAAACACAAACCTCCAGCACTCTGGAAATCAGCCAAAAGTTCGGCGTAAGAACAGCAAGGTTTGTGAGATATTAACTTGCATTATTCCCACTGCCTCTCCTGAGACTGACAGTAAAGTTGAAAACAAGGAGAATCACAGTCACCAATGCTGGCTGAATGCACGCATTGCCTCGTCAGCAGAGAGGCAGAGATGGGCGAGGAGCTCTCCACAAAGCTCTTGCCCAGAGGCTGTCACTGCTGTGGCAGTTCCTTGGAAGACCCCCAGCTTACAATGCTTGCCTTTATTTTACCCGACTCAGAGCCTGATCAAGGGAAAAAGCCCAGTTCCCCAAGGTGTTTGTTGACAACAAGCAGGAAATGATTAGGCGGCTCAGCTGCCTGAGTCAGCAGTATCTGCACACACAGGAGAGGGCTGCCCAAAGAGTGGAAACGACAACCTGAGAACAAGAAAGATGTTCACAGGCATTTAGAAAAGACACAATAAATTCTAGGTGTCTCAGAAGCTCCTCCCTGCATGTAGGGCTATGAAAAAGCACAGAAAAATACTTGAGAAGTCTGAATATCTGACCTCTGGGAGATCTTGAAGCTCTGTATAAACAGAAAGAAAAGAGTAAGGCAGACATGATCAATTGTGCACTTGTTACAAGTCTCTGCAAAGTGGAGAAATCCCTGTCTTTGCTGCATATGCGTCTCCCGACCTTTGCCACTAGGTTATACTGGGGCAGAGTTTCAATGTTCTGATATCTTACTATTCTGCCAGAGCCCATATCTGTCTGTTTACAAAGAGCATGGGCTGAAAGTGGAAGAATAAAAAGGGAGAAATTATATTACCAGCGAGTGGAACCCGAGAGCAGCAGAGGCTTCCTGTATTTCACAAGGCAAATTTCAAGTCGACAACAGTCGGAATAGGGAAGATTATGTGATACACACAGAGAAACAACCTGTCAAGAAGATAGAAAGGTTGTAGACATGCCTGTACTGGATGCTGCCATGCCCAGTCTTATAAAACAAACATCATGGGACACAAGGAACCAAATGACCCAGACCCAAAAATAAGTGGGTAACTTTAACATCTCACTCTCATTAACAGAGAAAGATCATACAGGCAAAGCCCATAGACAGCTGTCACAATTCCACCCAGACCAAATGGCTGTAACAGACGTCCACAGAATAGGTGTGCAACAGCTGTGGTGCACACTCCTCTCAGCAGCCCACAGTCTTCAAAGAAATTATTAGACCAGAAAGCACATTAGGCCATAAAGCAAGTCTTAACAGATCCAAAAATGAATTAATTTCACGTATTATGTCAGATTATAATAGAATAAATCAATGTGAAGAGAAACTACAAAGACTACGGGTACATAGGGAACCCAAACAACACATTTGAGTCAACAGTGGGCAACTGAAGGAATCAGAAGATGTGAATTAAAATTTCCTAGATGAAAATGGAAACACTATCTGTCAGAATCTTTGAGATATAGCAGAGGCAGTTCTAAAGGAGGACCTTAATAACCACAGGAGTATATGTTAAAAACTCCAAGATCTCTCAAACAAATGGCTAATTATGTATCCCAAGGTTTTAAGGAAACAAGAATAAGACATATACAAGATTAGAGGAAATAAAGAAATAAATAATAAGCAAATAATAGAGAAAGAAACAATAAAGAAATAGTAAATACCTAAAAGGAATAAAAGGGAGGACAACAACAAAAACGACACTCTAGACAGAGACTACATCTTCACTTCTTGGCCACCCAGACCCAAATAAACTATATCAAACTATATTAATTACAACACTATTTTGCTGATGACTCGGGCATATTTCTAGCTAGCTCTAATGTCTTAATTTAACTCATTTATATTAATTGGTGTATCAGCGCGAGGCTGTGGCTTCCCAAAAAGTTTCTGGGCATCTTCTTCCTTTGACAGATACATGGTGTCTCCTTGACCCCACCTACTCTCGCTATCTATCTCTTCTAGCCTGGCTATATTCTGCCCTGCCATAGTCAATGCAACCTCTTTATTAACCAATGGTAATAAAACATATTCATAGTATAGAGAGGGGGATTCCACATCCCAATACAATGAATCAATGGCACAAACAGTTATGGGAGGGGAGGCAGGAGGTACAAACAGGGATGGGGTTTGGGAGGTGGAAAAGCAATAAAAGAATGGTTTTGTTTGAAAATCCACAATGAAAGCAAGCAGATACTGTGTCTGCCGATTTTAACAACTTTGGAAGGAAACTGTTGCTCACATTGCTGCAAGGGATGGATAAATTAATAAATGTTTAAAACACCATTCCCCAAGGAACACATTGTTTTAGATTCTGGGACGAATATAGATAGGACAGAAGAAATCCTCCTTCACTGTCTGTGGAAATATAAATTAGTCCAGCAACCATAAAGATCAAAATGAAGGTCCAACAGAAAGCTGAAAGCAGAACTCCTTACTGGATGGTCCCACTCTGCATGTCCAGCCACACCCTGAGGAGTCAAAGACATCATCAGAGAGATACCTGCACATTCATGTTTACTGTGGCAGGGTCCACCACAGCCAAGGTATGGGCACGGACTAGGTGCCTACCAGCAGATGAGTGGCTAAGGAAAACTTGGCAAATACATAAGGTAGTGTTTTAGTTAGGGTTTCTATTGCTGTGAAGAGACACCATGACCATGGCAACACTTGTAATAAAAAACATTCAACTGGGATGGCCTTAGGGTTCAGAGGTTTAGTCCATTATCACCATGGCAGTGTGCAGGCAGACATGGTGCTGGAGAAGGAGCTGGGAGTTCTTCATCCAGAAGCAGAGGAGTGTTACACAGGGCACAGAGACCTCAAAGCCCACCCTCATAGTGACACTTTCTCCAACAAGGCCACACCTCCTAATAGTGCCACTCCCTTTGGGCCAAGCACTCAAACATGAGACTACGGAGCCATTCCTATTCAAACCACCACAGCTATGAACATCCACACAGAGACAAAAGGAAGGCTCTGCCATCCCTCTGGGGGGAAGCTTAGCCATTTCTCATGGACCTGAGGCTATGGTCTTTGACAAGGCCAAGCTCATATCAAGCCATATGCATTCTCTTAGGACTTCTTCCTCCCTTCCTCACAAATATCTACCTCATGTGTCCACTCATGCATGGAGTTTAAAAAACAAAACAAAGCCACAAAAGCAGAAAACAATCAACAGGGGGTTAGTAGAGTTGATTACTTTAGTATTAATTAATATAATCTAAAAAGGAAGAAAAATTTAAATAAAATGATACCCCATTATCCCTTAAGAATACGGATGTGAAATTCATCAAAGAAATGCTAGCAAAACAAATACAGTAATATGAAAAGAGATTACTCTCCATGGCCAAGGAAAATATACTCTAGTAATGCAAGGTTAACCTCATCTCCTAGTCACTCACTGTAACAGTATAGTAAGAACATTAGGATACAAACCATGTGATTATTGATATCATTAGATATAGAAATATATTTAGCAAAATCTAATGCAGTTTTAGGATTAAAAGGGATGCTGGAAACTATCCAACAAAGGGAAATCCCCTACCTGACAAAGGAAATTTGCAGCTGACCATAATTTCCATCTTTATTAATTATAAAAGACCAAATGCTCCCCATAAGGTCAGGACCAGTCCAGAGATGTCTGTCTGTCCAACAAAATTTTAGCATTGTGCCTCAGATAACTATGAAGGAAAAAGAAACAAAACTATTTCTCTGCAGGATGCACAGTATTATCTAAAATAAATCCTAAGAAAGCCAGAGAAAGAAATTAGAATTTCTTTAAAAATAACTGGACTCAGAAGAATGGCAGAACATTAGCTGTAGGAGGAGACTGCTCATTTGTTTCCCAGCCACCCAGACCCAAATAATAGCACAGAAACTAAATTAATTACAACATTGCTTGGTGAATAGTGTAGGCTTATTTCTAGTTAACTCTTACATCTTAAATTAACACATTTCTATTAATCTGTGTATCACCACGAGACTGTGGCCTACTGGTAAGGTTCTGGCTGGAGTCTGTCTCCTTGGCAGCTACATGGCATCTCCTTGACTCCACCTACTTTTTTTCCATATCTATGTTTAGATTTCCTGTCTGGCTTTACTCTTCTAAGCCATTGGCTGAAACAGCTTCTTTAACAACCAGTTGTAATAAAACATATTCATAGTATACAGAGGGAATCCCACATCAACGAGCACCATGCAGAACTCAGACTCATTTCTTGGCACTATCAAAGAACAACTCAAATCTGCACTGTGAGGAGAACAAGTATCAAACCATTAAGAATTCAATGTCTAGGGCTAAATCCCACAGAAGCATCAATAGAATACCACAGAACACTGGCAAAAGAAAACCCAATAAATATAAAAATGTCTCATGATTGTGGACTGGAGAACAAATATTGTTAAAATGGATCCTCTCCCAGAGACTTATCAGACCTATTGCTCTGGGCATCAGCATCCCAAAGCTCACCTAACACAGAGACATGCAAGGCAGTGAGCTTGAAAACTAAGAGTCAGAGTATTTAGTTTCTCTTTCAGAAATAAGCCTGTATCTTTACAGTCGATTGATGTTGACAAGGTTCCCAAAATTTGTGACTGGGGAAGAGAATTGCTATGGAATAATCCTTTTGTACACTGTGAAGATTTGTTACCTGAATTGGCTTAATAAAAAGCTGATTGATCAGTAGCCAGGCAGGAAGTATAGATGGGAATACCAAACTAAGGATGCTGGGATGAAGAATGTCAGAATCAGAGGAGTTGCCAGGAGACACAAAATGATTGAATTTTGTGCCCTATAAATTACATTCCTGAAAAGTTTCCAATTGGAAAGTAAAATTTGCGTTTCTTTTTTAAAAAATTAGACTGTACGATGCATATGATGAAAACTCCCTCACCCAAACTCTTACTGTTCCCCCACCTTTCCCAGAAGTGGTTACTTCCCACTTTCTGTACATCATTCCAGACTATTCTCTTCCCTTCTGAGCATAGATGACATAGATACACTGTAATATGTTTTTAAAGAAAGATCTTCCAAACATAGCCCAGGCTGACCTTGAGCCTGTGATTCTCCTGTGTCAGTCACCTGAGTGTTATGATTTTAAGTCTGTAGCACCTTTCTAATAGTTTATAGAATGTAACTCTCAGTGCAGTGGAGGCAGCTCTGATGGCAGAGTCCTTGCCTAGCGGACACAAGGCCCTGAGTTCTATCACTAGTCTCCTCTATACTGGACATGGTGGTGTACATCTGTAATTCCAGCACTTAGGAGGTGGAGGCAGGAAAACTAGAAGTCCAGGGGTCATCCTTGGTTCCACAGTGAGGTTGAACTCTCCTGGGCTCTATGAGACCATGTCTCAGTGAATTGCAGGGAGGAAGAGAAGGAATAACATGCAAGAGAGATTCTCCCTTTTTGTCTCTTGGTGAGGATGTGGAACTTCTAGAACATCCTCTTCATCACCTGGTGAGGATGCGGAACTTCCAGAAAACAAAGCCACAGGGGCAAGCAGCTAAGGCACAGCCTTGACTCACCTTTGAGTGACCTGGCAGGTCTGCCCTCCCATGTGGACAGGCTGAAGCCCTGATCTTACACCACGACTCCTTGTGAGCATCTGGAGCAGGTGCATCTCTCTCTGCTCCTGCTCAGCCATGCCTTTAAAGGCATCTGGCCCTTATTGGCATTCGTGTGCTCCTCTAATCACCAATAACATAGATGGGCCTGTGTACGTACCACTTACTTTTATTTGTTTTAAAACAACACTTCCACTTTTAAACATGGCATTTGATGCCATCCTCAGAGGGCCAGATGCATGGGCCCGACTGTGCAAGAAGACATGTATATACATTTCTTTGAAGACTGACTTTTGTAGTCATTTGGTCTTATGTAATGAGAATAAGGAACCAAGGCTTATACAACAAGAGATTGTTCAAGGAATTGATTTCTAAGGGGGTGGCCTACACAGAGGTTCCTTTTTAGACTATTTGAATTCTTTGTTTTGTTTTGCTTTGCTTTTTGGGGTTTTGGGGGGTGGTGATTTTTTTTTAAAAAAATATTACATGCACATGTTTTGTAGTAATAAGGGTGAGCGGGGCTGCGTTCCCAGCACCCCGGCCGCCTGCTCGGCTAGCTTATGCCCTGAAATAATTACACGGACACTGTATTCTTTTAAATCACTGCTTGGCCCATTTCTATCTAGCCTCTTCTAGGCAAATTCTCACACCTGGACTAGCCCATTTCTAATATTCTATGTAGCACAGCTAGGTGCGCTTACTGGGAAGATTCTAGCCTAAGTCCATCCTGGGTCGGAGCTTCATTGTGTGCATCTTCCCGGGAGCGGGGAGCATGGCGTCCCTCTGAGGCGTCTGCTCCCGAGAGGAGAGCTGTGGAGTCTCTGAGCTCACTTCCTCTTCCTCCCAGCGTTCTGTTCTGTTTACTCCTCCCACCTATCTTCTAACCAATGAGGGCCAAGCAGTTTCTTTTTATTTAACCAATGACCTTCCTCCATCATTTCCCCTTTTTCAGTTTAAACAAACAAACAAACAAAAAAAGGCTTTAACTTTAACATAGCAAAATTACATATAACAAAACAGTTATCAAGTAAAAGTTACAATAATCTTTATCATAACTAAGGAAAACTATAACTATAACTAACTATTCTTAACTCCATCAAAGACTCCAGAAAGATACAATACCACCTAAACAAACAAGAAAAAAGCAACTTTTAAAACTCTAGAAATGACAGAGACATCTCGCTGCCTGGACAGTCACCCAAAGTTCCTCTGTACCGTTGGGGCATCCATCTTTGGCCTACAGGTTCATAGTTTCCAGCAGACATTTCCACAAAGCAGGAAATTTCAAAGGCAGTCACTATCTGCTTGTCCTGAAGAATGTCTTGCAGACTCTTTCATGAGTCAGGAACCCCGAAAGATCATCTCACCTTTAGGCAAGTTCAGTAGTCCTCTCTCTGTGGGTTCTCTGTGTCCAGTTTATGCAATAGTCCAGGCAAGAGCAGTTTCTTGCCCAAATGGCTATCAAACTCCATAAGGATCCTCTTCGATGCCCATCTTCTTCTTGAAGTAGATTGGTGCTGCCAGGAGCAGAGTGTCTCATTGTCATGAAAAACCCTAAGTTATTAAAATTTTTAAAATGCTATATTCTATGATTTTTAAAAATATGAAAAATGCCTATCTAAAATATATCTATGCATATCTAGAAAATCTTAACTACCATGACTACAAACTTGACTATTATGATTATCTATTAACTACCTATATACATTACATTTTTAAATGAACTACACAATCACAATACCTTAATAAAGATCAGAAATACATATACATGTAACAAAATTGACCTTAAATCTCTATCAATAAAGCAAAATCTATACTAATGCAAATTATTCATATCTATATAATATCCCCCTTTAAATGTAAAAGAACATCTATAAACCATATTTGGGAACATGGGCGCAGTTTTTCTCTCCAAACTGCTTCCTGCTGAATGGGGGCGGGGCGTCGTTAATTAGGTCTTTCATGGTATAACCTGTGTGCCAGGTTTATCTCAGTTGGTAGTTGAGTGAAGTAATTTTCTGAAGGTGTTCACACCAACCCTTCAGGAGGGCGTGGTCCATCATACCAAATCGGAATAGAAGAAATGAACAGGGTCTCATCCTCTGTGAAAACAAAATAAGAAACTCCTTTCCAAAGCATCATGTCCTTAGATCCAAATTTCAAAGTCAAGGCATCAAAATATCTATGTTGGATTAGTTCAGCAGCATTTATAAACAAATATCTTTTAGCAGCTTTTGCTCCTTCCTCAGCATTTAAACAATTCAAAGAGAGCATAATAGCATACAGTATCAAAATTCTCTGTCTATTTTCCATCTTTGTACAGCTTTGTTTAACCTCTATTTTGTTTATTTTTACTTTTAACTTTTTGCTTTTTGAGACAGGTTCTCTGTATCTTTGACCTAGAATAACTCTGTAGACCAGGCTGTCCTTGAACTCTCAGAGATTGGCCTGTCTCTGCCTTCCAGGCATTGGGATTAAAGGCGTGTGCTACCACACCTTGAAGTCACAGAGGTCAATCTCCCTCTGCCTTCCAAGTGTTGGGATTAAAGGTGTGTACTACCACACACAACAACTCTCTTCCTTCTTTTTTGTTTTGTTTTTTACTTTAAGAACTTTAACTTTTAGTCTGCATATATTTTTAACACACTGTAAACCATTTAAAAATTTTCTTTGTCTTTGAATCTCTCTTTACTGTATATCTCTCTTTTTCTGATCACATGAGTCTTTAATTTACCAAGCAATATCAGTAGGACTAAAGCCGTGGCTTTGCCAGCTAGATCCAGTCCATTCCTTAGCTTTCCAACCTCGTGGCTGAGGTACTGGCTGTAGCCATGTTTACTGCCACAACTCTAAGGCATTTCAAGGTTCCTGCCAGCAAGTAAGTTGCAGCATTATGTCCACAGACAACACACAAGTCCTCTCTCTGTAGTTGGCCCTCCTGCCTCAAACAGTCAGAGTTTGCCCTGGCAGGACGGCCCAGAAAGCCAGCATTTTCAAATGGCGCAGCATTTTTAAATGGCGCAGCTTTTTTCCTGCTACGGCTGAAAACCGAAAAGCATGCGTTCAGCTTTTCTTCAATACCGTTTAAGTGTTTCGTGGCAGGACCTCTTAATGAGCTGCAGGGTTTTGCAGCTAAAGCTGAGTCAGGAAGCCTCTCTTAGATGAGAGAGCTTGCTTGCCTCTAGCAAGCAGAGCAGACCCAAGAAATTGCCACAAGAAACATGCTTTACTCTATTTTTTTCCAAGCTTTCTCAGGCTTTCAGTGGATACAGTTGTCCACGTGGGCACCATTTGTAGTAATAGGAGCGGCAGGGCTGCGTCCCCAACACCCCAGCCGCCTGGCTAGCTTATGCCCGAAATAACAACACACAAACTGTATTCATTTAATCACTGCTTGGCCCATTTCTAATCATCTGTGTAGTGCCCCTAGGTGTGCTTACCGGGAAGATTCTAGCCTATGTCCATCCTGGGTCGGAGCTTCATTGCGTGCATCTTCCCGGGAGTGGGGAGCATGGCATCTCTCTGAGGCATCTGCTCCTGAGAGGAGAGCTGTGGAGTCTGAGCTCACTTCCTCTTCCTCCCAGCGTTCTGTTCTGTTTACCCCTCCCACCTATCTTCTAACCAATGAGGGCCAAGCAGTTTCTTTTTATTTAACCAATGACCTTCCTCCTTCAATGTTTTGCTTTTAATCAAAGTGAAACTATTCAATTCTGCAAACAGCATTCCTAAAAATTTCTTCCTTTAAAATGCTTGAATTATTTAGACTTGGGGCATCTGAGTTAGAATCATTTGTATATAATTGGGGATTCAGAACACATGACAAAACCAGGGTTTGTGTGATGGCTCGGCGGAGGAGGGTATTCAATGGACAGGGAGAGCAGGGTGATTCCATCCCTGGAACCCATAGTGAAGAGGAGAACAGACTCCCAAAAGCCATGATCTGACATTCCCAACAACAATAAATAGAATCATTTTTTCTAAAGTCTTAGTGAACACATGAGCAGCACGATAGGGGCATTACTGGGCATGTCACAGTGGGGATGGAATAAAGTTTCTGAATGAGTTCACCAGACTCTAGCTTGGCCTAGAAGGATCCCCTTCTTCCGGAACACTGAAGAGAGTTCTTCTCAAAGCCACCTAGCTAACACAAAGAGAAAAACTTCACTCTCAATCTGTTTTGAATAAATAGGCTATTAAATTTGTGAGACTTGGCACAGAGCCGTAGATGCTATTCCTATCTTATCAGTCGTGGCTTGGTCAAAATGTGTTAGAAGTTTTTTTCATTATGATACTAAACTGATGGGTTATAGCAATGTTATCGCAGTGGTCACCAACAGCCATGCATTTTAAATGAACGCTTGTCAACTTTTTCAACGCCACTCCACTTAGAGACCATTGTATCCCAAGAGGTGGTATGCACATTCCTTTGGAGTTTTTAAGGTCAGGTCCATATTAAATTTGTAGTGCCATTTTGTTGGAGCATTTAGCTATTTCTATTGGAGTCTGACCTGTGACTTTCCCATTACAAGATAATAGATATTCTCAATTTCCTCAGGTGCCACTTTTAGACCTTGGAGGGTATGACTTTCCATTCCATCTTGCTTAAATATTTTCCTTAAAAGAAGTTCAGCTTATCTTCCACTGCCCATTCAGAGTCCCACCCCAAGAGACATTCGCTTCTGCTTTTGTTCTTACTGAGAATCCCAGCCAGACAGCAGTGTGATGTCACTCAGAATGGAAACAGGTTACTTCTCCTCCTTTGACCCTGGGTGCACTTGTCTCAGGCATCTCCAGGCTGAGAGCTCTGTAGGGAAGATGGCAAACTGATGTCCTGTGGTGGAGTCCTGCTGCAGGCCTGGGGTCAAAGATGCTGTGGGAAACCCTGTCTTCCCAGATACTCTTACTGGCTCCATGTACTGTTTGCTCCTGGTGGGTCACATGGTCAAGAAACCTTCATCAAATAACTGTTTATTGGTTATTGTTGCTGCATCAGTCAGTACTGGAGCCTAAACACCCAGGTATTGATAGGCTTCCAGGACGCACCTGCCTGACACAAGATGGTACAATCTGGCCCAAGACTTAACCTGGACTTGTTACCTTCCTTGCTTTCTTACTCTGCCTCTCTCATACATTTATCTTGAAAACTTTCCTTGAAAGGGTAGATGCACACATATCTTTTCTTCAGGAACTGCCTAGATCAGCCCCACCTCACAAACTGGCTTTTGGGGAACAGTACCACACTCTGCAGGATTGACCCGCTTTCCTGGACACAGAAGGGTTAACTCACTCTACTTCCTCTAGAGCTCCCAGCTTGCACTGGATCCTACCCCATGAGCTGGAGATACTGATGACTGAGCACAAAGGTGGGTGGCTGTCCCAGGGAGGTGATACCTTGACTAGACACACACGAGTGGAGGGGATCATTTGAACGGCATTGAGTTGTCAGAGCAGAAAGCAACTAACGAGGGATGAGGCTCCCCTTAGGCTGGGTTGTCAAAGCCAGTCTCTGCTGAGACACTTGACTGGGGGCCACAGCACCCAGAGGACAGATCTACACAGGCGCGTGTCTGAAGAGCCTTCCAGACAGAGGAGCAACAGATACAAAAGGATACAAGATGGTAAGCTCTCAGAGCAACTGGGCATTTCTAAAGCCAGAGGCAGTGAATTGTGGGAGAAGGAGCAGATGAGATCTGCTGGAGTGAAGACATGCCTTGGATGTTGAGATTGCTGCATGGAAGGATTTTAGGAGGGGACCAGCATGATGATGATTCTGTTCTAGCAGAGAACAGCTGAGCGGGGAACAATCTGTAAGCAACAAACCTGGGAGCCACGGGCCCCAGGAAGGGCGTCTGGTGTCAGCCAGCCCGCCGGTCTTGTGAAGATACTCTTTGAGCACATAGGGTTAACAGTGGACTCGGTTACAGAGGCTGCTACTGGGGTGGGGTGAGAGGCATATGAGCACAGGATAGTCCATTAAATTTGAATTTCCTATAATTTTGGCATATGAACACTATACGGACAAAAATGGCATGGCCCACACAGTAAATTAAAAAATAAATAAAATGATTATTTATTTGAAATTCACGTGTAATAGGGTACACCTTTTTGTGGTCACTCCCCATGACTTAGTCAAAAATGGGCTACATTAAGGAACAGAGGTCTTGAGGAAATTTAAGAGCTACTGAAAACAAGTTTAACAGAACTCCTCACCAGGGAAGAGCAACTAAAAGAGACTTTCAGGTTCCAAATCACCCCAGAAAGACTAATTAAAAAATAACAACAACAAGAACAACAAACAACAACAAAGAAACAACAACAACAACAAAATGACAACCAACGTTGTTGAGGATATGGGGAGGGGAGCCTTAGTCACTGCTGGAAGGAGTCTAAACCAGCGCTGCCACTATGGAAATCAGGATGGAGGTTTCTCAAGAAGCTAACACTCAAATCTCCATCTGATCCTGCTCTACCACTCCTGAGGAGGTGCCCCACAGTTCGTACATGAATGAAAAACAGAAATAAAAAGGGGAGGATGTGACTGCTCTGAGCCACTGTTTTAAGGAAAACTGCTGGTGTTTGGTGTGGGATACCTCTCTATGAATTGGTCAGAGGGTTTCCAGAGGCTTCCAAAAGAATATAGGCGATTGTTACTGCCTGGCTACCCACCAGAATTAGATGGTAAGACCCACAATATGGGTACAGAACATAAAGGGATGGAGGGGGAACTGAGCTGGAAGTACCTGAAGGTACCTGAGGTGGAACTGAGCTGGAAGTCCCTGAGCACAGTACCTGAAGGTGCTCTGCATGCCACCTGCTGGGAGAGAAGGGCCATCACCAGCCTGTTCTGGCTGTAGGACATGCACACTGCCATGCTGACCCACCAGGTGAGATGTCACTCGTGCAATGGTGAGTGACTTCACTATCTGGGGGAAAATAACCCTACGTGATTGGATTCACAACTGGTGTGGAAAGGCATGCTGGTTCTACAAGCCTAGTAAAGAGCCAATGACTGGAGGGGTCATGAGACCAGGGGAGGGAAACCCAACTGCTGCTTCCCTGACATGCGGACAAACTTCAACATATTTATGTTTATACCTGTAGATTAGTACCACTCTCACCCTATAAAAAGAGCCTCTCCTTTCTGCAGAAGGAAATGGTTAAGGAACTGAAAAGGCTGACAGCGAGGGCTCATCCCTAAAAGAGACATCGGTATCTCTACCCCCAATACCCAGGAACACTGCAGAAAATGGGGCATACAGAACAGAAGAACTGGAAGATGGGGGAGGGCACCATGATGAAGCAATGCCATCTGGACATAATACAGCTGCTGCAGTCACAAATCCATGTGGCCATAGACACCTGCACAACATAGGCCCTTTCACACTCTATCACAGATGGAGGAGGTGCCCACGGGGCTGCACCCCTACTTGATGAGTGATTGACTGTTAGCAGTAGTGAAGTGTGTTATTACCTTCAGTGTTATATTTAGGAAGAATTTATCCAAAAGGAAAGGAAGAGGCAATAACAGAGCGCAATGAGAGGGTGACTGTAATCACAATAGAGCATATTATGTGTGAAGCTGTCAAAAGAAAGGGGAGAGACAGAGACAGAGAGAGAGAGAGAGAGACAGAGAGAGAGAGAGAGAGAGAGAGAGAGAGAGAGGGGCCCAATGACCTGCGTCCTATACCATCCAAATATCTGTCTCTATCCTTTTTGTCCAACAGGCATTTCTTTTTTTTTTTTCTTAAAAGTCTGGGATGAGCCAAAGACAAAGCTAGTCCTTTCTAGTAAATTTGTGCCGAAGTGAGAACAATCAGAACATGGGGACGAGTGTTATCTTACACACAACTGTCGTGTGACAGACTTTCCCACATTTTCACAATTCCACTCAGTCCAGAAAGGAAACTCACAACAGACCAAAGTAAGGACTTCGCCAACGTCCAATCTGATGCACTGATGCATTTTTATTGGAGTTACTAAGAGGAAGATGGGTAAGTGATGACTCAGGGCAGCTGGTCACCACAAAGGCCACCCCAGCACAGGACTGCTACAGCTCTGGAGCTCTCCACAGGGGTTGCAGGTGCCCTCCTCTGCAGGGCAGCAGACCCCTCCCTCAGCAGTTACTTTTCTAATAAAGCAGGGGAGGGGCCTTTAAGAATGTTCAAGTTTTTGCTGCCCCAGACATATGACCTGTTTGCTTCTGGAGGCTCAGGACTCTCCCTCTGCTCCTGGTGGGAGGTTTCTGTTTGCTTCTGGAGGCTCAGGACTCTCCCTCTGCTCCTGGTGGGAAGGTTTCCATGGAAAAGAAGCTGCCCTACATTTCCTTAGCTGTGGGAAAAGTGCTCAGGGTCCCTGAGAGGGCTCGATCTCCAGAATGCTTTCTGAACTTGCCTCAGGAATCCCTCAGCCTCTGAAAGCACCATGGTTCAGAGTGTGTGGTGCAGAGTCTGGAGCCCAAAGTCTGAACACACTTTGTCCACTGAGACTCAGTACAAATATAAACATATCGATCTTAGTTTTCTTATCAGGAGACAATGGATTTGATAAGATAGCAAAAGAGAACTTGCTTGTCACAGCACTAGATTTATAGTTTTTTTTTATAAAAAAAAAAGTTAAGCACCACAAATATTATTAGCCCTCAGAGTCCTCCATGGATGAAGCTTTCCTAATATAAAAGTTCAAGTTGTAACAATTGTTATATGTACTTAGCATGTGCTGGCCAGACCAGATTCAACATTGGGATTTGGGAAAAAGAGATTCACGAGCAGTCGTTCAGGGCATCTGAGGAGAAAGGGAGTTACACTAGGTGGTGATGACCGACAGTCCCATGAAGAACTCTGACTCGGTCCCACGGGGGGCTCCACGGTTGCCCATCTCAGCACAGGCAGACTGTGCAGTCACAGGGTTGTTTAAGGCATGCCCCAGGGGACCCAAGGCCATGGCACTGCAAGCCAGCCTTTACCTAGTGATGTGGGCACTGGCTGCCAGGGGAGGAAGGGAGCTGGGAACTACTGAGCACAAACAAAAGACATCGTGAGCATCTACCGCTGGTCCCCATTCAGCTTGAGGAAAGAATACTTGTAGGATGAGGAAGAGGAAGAAGGAAGTGTTTTGGTCTTCACTCACTTGGTACCATGGTCCCACTGAGTAAAGGGGAACAGGTGCTGATGTTTTGCTGGGAGAACTACTTGTCCCTCAAAAATAGAAAAGAGCTTTATCAACAGTAAATAGCCAAAGGAGGTGAAGAGGTAGTTACAAGAAAATAAGTCACGAAATTATTAAAGCCCACAGTGACCAAGGCATCACATTGAACTATTAAATGCCCATTTGATTGATCAGAGCTGGCGAGATTTCTGAAGTCATATTGCATGCCATGGTCTGAATAAGAAATCTCCCACACAGGCTCACGTGAAGAAACACTTGAGCCCCCCAGCTGATGATGATGCTACCCAGGAGGTTGCTCTTTGCTTTGGGGTGTAGTTTGCAGCCCCGAGTGACTAGAAGTGGACCTTGAAGCTTGACACCAGCTCTGTGAGCTGATGAAATACAAGAAGCAGCAGCTGTAAGTCCTGGAGACAAACCCGCTTCAGCTGCCAGCCTTCCTCTCCAGGAGGGAGGAATACCAAGTAAGGCGGAAAAAAATAACCCCCTTCCTCGGAGCTGCTCCTGCCAGATACTCGGTTACAGACAGACACCAACAGAAGAACAATACTGAGAAGTGGGGTCACCGTGGTGATAAGCTTGGTGGCTCCTACGCATGGAGAACAGTTTGCAGGAGGAATGTGGAGGAGTTTTTTGGAGTGGGTCAGAGTTCTAGACTGCTAAGAGCGGGGCTTGGGGGCGCTTTTGCTGAAAGTTTGGAAGGACAGGATACTAGTAGAAATGCAAACTGTGAGGACATTAGGCTTCAGAGAGGAGCAAGTCTCTGCTGGGAACTAGATAAGGTCATTCCTATTACACCCTGGGACAGACTTTGCCTTAAATCTGCCCTGTGCTGAAAATGAGAGCATGAATTAGGCCGTAACAGAAGAGGTCTTGAGACAGCGCAACGCTGTAGTACAAGTCCTTAGCGTGGTTGCTGCTGGCTGTTTTTCGTCAGGCTGTACAGTGAGAACTGAAAACAAAGAGCTGGGAGGAAGACGTGGAAAACGTGCTGCTTGGTGAGGAAAGGAAGAGTCATGAATTTAAAGTCACGGACAAGCCTTTGATTGTTAGAAATTAGCACCATTGAAGAAAATTTAGGACTTTGAATGGAGACAACAGCAAGAGTATCTTGAGGGCGAGATCTTTGCTATTGAAGGCTCCAGGACACAAAATGAAAACCCAGCTGCAAGCACAGAGCTGGAGAAAAGAGTGCCACCCCTGATGCAGTGATGCCCTGCTCACGGGGACGCTGAGGGGAATGTTTTCCTAAGTCTGGCTGCACCAGAGCTCAAAGCCGACAGCAACTGCTAACAGTGACAATTCAGGCTACTCTCAGAACCCGGCATCTTCCGTGTGATTATGATTTTGCAGACATGCAAAATGTGCAAGGCGCAAGGTCATGGAAACTTGCAACTATAGCTTAACAAACAAAACAACAACAACAAACAACAAAAGCCAACCAACCAAACAAACAAATAAAAATGCTGAGACCAGGCTTTGTGCTTCAGAATTTAGGCTTCATGCAGGCAGGCGCTGAGGGTCAGTGATGGGGCTATGAAGGTGAAGCCTAAGTTCCCAGAGAACCCAGGAGGCTGGAGCTCAGCCAGTGCCACACAGGCTCCAGATGCCTGACATGGAGGTGGCTATAGTTAGTGTTTTGGTTTCAGTCTTGTTTGGCCTGGTGGCTTTTTGTTTGTTTGCTTGCTTACTACATTCTAGCCCTCACCTGTAGAACCAGATCTTTTCTCGGTACCATTCCATATACAGCCATAACTTGTTTCTCACTTTTATAGGGGCTCAGAGTGAAGAGCCTGCTCAGAGATATTTGAGAAATCTCAACAGTGTTAAGGCTGTTATTATCATGAGGATTTTGAGGCTGAAATAAATGTCCTTTATAACATGAGACGGTCGTGAGCCTATGGGAACCAAGAACAGACTGTCTTATTTTAAGTGTGAGATGCCTATGGTCTCATAAGTTTGTTCTCCTGTTCCTTAGCTTCTGGTACCATTTCAGATGTTGCAGAATCACTGAGACATGGGCCTCGACTGGCAGAAGTGGAGCCCATGGGTAATGAGGAAGATTATACCACTTCTGGTTCTGGCCCAAGCTCTCCACTTCTTGATATTTGAATCTAAACAAGCTACACACAAGCTCCTGCCCCCAGGGACCAAGACTCTCTACTTGCTATGCCTTCACCACCATGGTAAACTGATATTCTCTGAATCTGTGGGCCAGCACGTGAATAAATCCTTCCTTTTCTATGCTGCTTCTGTCGTGTGTTCTGTGACAGAAAAGAAAAATTACCAGTAATTCTTAAGGTTGCCAAGAGTAAGGAAAGACGAGGAGTCATGAAATATTATATTCTTGTGAGTACAAATTGGGATGACTTTTCTGGGAGACAATTTCATAATATGTAAAAATATATAAAATATTCTGACTCTCATAAAGCTCTTAAACTTTGTTATTTTTACTTGGCAAGTAATCATTATTATGCCTATGAATATTTCATTAATTTTTACTGTAACATATTTTATAATACTTAAACAGGAAATTCTATAAATGTTTACCAATAGTTGATTCAATTAAATGAATAGACATACATGAATTTCCATTATCTATATAGTCATTTAAAATGTGATAAGGTTTTATTGACCAATATTTTATTCATATATTAAGTCATGTTATAAAATACAAACAGTGTGATTCAATCTAAACACTTAAAACACACAGAAAAATTCAGAAAAGATGCCACCCAAATTGTTAATAATAATTACCTTCAGGCACAGAGGTTGACTTTAATTTGTTCACTTTGCTTATCTATGCTTTTCTAATTTTTCTACAGTAAACATGCTGTTTGAGTAATAAAAAGGTTATAAAGATAGTGTATTCCCTTTATGTGCTTAGTTAAAAATGAAGTACTCTCGGAACAACAGTAGGGAACCTTCCACTGCCTTAATTTCCTGGTCCATGAAGAACATACAGCAAACAGTTTTCCCAGATGTCAACTGCTTGGGAGATAGCCAAATGCTACATGGGTGAGGCACTGGAAGCCACCAATCCCCAGGTCTCACCTCAGGCAGCAAAGGGTGCTCTCAGGAAAGAGTGTCCTGGGTCTGGTGGTTAGGAAAATGGCTCTCATGAGAGGTCTATATGGATGTTGGGCTGCCATTTAACCAATGGCCTTTGCTTCCAGAGTGGCAGGATCAGGTGAAAAGCTAGGAAGATAAAATCTTTGACCTGTACCACCAGGAAGCCATGAAGTAGCTGCCACAGTAACATAGTATTTTTTTTTTCTGAATTCAAAATGTGTAAGGTAGTTCCTGACCATCCTCTGCTCAGCGGTGAGTTCATTGCTCAGCTCACTGCTGTGGATTAATAGCTGCAGCAGGAACAGAACCTCGCTGCTTTAGGAAAACCGTAAGCTAAGGTGCTGAATGTTAGGTCTCATCCCCCCAACACACACACAAATTAAAGAGAATGCCACCGACTGCATCCCGAAATGACAGTCTGGGCTCAGCTCCGGCGGAACGCTAACAGGGTAAACCGAAGGACTGTTGTCATAGATCAAAGACTGCTTTCATCAGTAGTCCTCAGAAACCTGGGAAATGGGTTTCTGTCTGCCAGGAAGAGCAGCTCCTTCATCTCTCCTTGCCATATACCTGTGATGCATATCAAAGCCACGGTGCTCTTTTAGCTCATGACCTGCCCGGCCCCCAAACTCAGCCTGTTCCAGAGTCTACTCCCTTCCATAGCTACACGCTTCTCTTTCAAACCAGCAAGGCTCTCCCGACACCATCACACACACTCCGCGTCTCTGTTCCCAAGAGACAGTCATGACATTCCCGGTCTCTATGCTCTCTCTGCCCTGAGAGGTGGATATGAAAGCTTTCGATTCCCCAAGATGCCTCTGGCAACTCTCTCTACCTCCTGAGAGATAGCCATACAGCAGTTCCATACTTGCCACCCATAGATAGTCAGTCCAGTTTAGGGGTGTCACTGCACCCTTGTTTGCACAGGGGAAGAAACTAGGGTGTGAAATCAGGAAAGAGCACAAGGCATATCCCACTGGCAGCCTGAGCCGATGTGTCTGTGGGATTACCATGTTGTTGATCTTCTCATCCTTGCCGTTCACATACCCACAGTGGACATGCACCCATTCAAGACGCTGCTCTGACACCTTCTTTTACTAAAAAGATTACCTTCACCATGTTTCCTAGCACGGTCTTTGTAAGTTTCATACATGGAATGAGTTGGGACTGATTTGTCCACTATCCAAGGAAGATTTGCCCAACAGTTTTATCACTAACCTGTGATTGCTTTGAAATACGCTCTTTTGCCAAAGGAACCACAGAGGACCCCTGGAAGAGAGTTTTTATTTCTCCACCATGGCTTTCAAACAAATTCCATGACAGAAACATCCTGAGAACGGAGCATTTTAGACTAACTTTTCCAACTCCATATTCTACAGGAGTGAAACAATTCATTAACATGTTTCTACTTAGGACTGTCTGATTAACAGTCTAGTGGTCAATTTCCAAGCACAAAAATCAGAGGTAGACTAACTTCCCAACACGGCCTACCTATGATCTGGCCTCTAAAGTCCAACATGGCAGCCTAAGTGACAACCATCACGGGGTGCTTTGAATAAAAATGCCACCCATAGACTCATGTGTTTCAATACTTTGTCCCCTGTTAGTGGAACCGTTTAGGAATAATTAGGAGGCATGGTCTTATCGAAAGAGCCTGGGATAGATGCAGAGAATGGAGCCAGGAAAACGGCTCCGTGGGTGAAGGCGCTTGCCACTAAGCCTGATGATCTGAATTTAACCATCATGTCCCACATGCTAAAAGGAGATAACCAATTTCTGTAAGTTAAGTTGTCCTCTGACCTCCACACATATAGGCACACACACAACCATGCATACATGTATGTATACATGTGCACACAATAACAACAATAACAAATTTTTGAAGAAGCAATGAATGCTTCTGCTCAGACCACCTTTTTATTCAGCCTGGTTTTCTACCTCAGGGAATGATCTACTCATTTAGGGATCAATTAGCCCTATCAAGGCAATCTCCTGTCTTAGTTTGAATTTCTGTTGCTATGAAATTGCCTTCTTAGACACCCCAAGACCACCTACCCAGGGTTGGCACTACCCGTGGGCTGGGCCCCTCACACATCAATCATTAATCAGGGAGAAGCCTGACAGCCTTGCCTATTTTCTAGTCTTATAGAGGGGTTTTCTCACCTGAGAATTCTTCCATCTCCCAGAGGCATGCTCAGTGGTGTCTCCCAGGTGATTCCAGACCTCATCAGGCTTGACAGCTGTGATCACCCATCACGTCCATCAGATTGACAGCTGTGATCACCCATCACGTCCATCAGATTGACAGCTGTGATCACCCATCATGTCCATCAGGCTGACAGCTGTGATCACCCATCACGTCCATCAGGCTGACAGCTGTGATCACCCATCACGTCCATCAGGCTGACAGCTGTGATCACCCATCACGTCCATCAGGCTGACAGCTGTGATCACCCATCACGTCCATCAGGCTGACAGTTGTCATCACCCATCACGTCCATCAGGCTGACAGTTTTTGTCACCCATCACGTCCATCAGGCTGACAGCTGTGATCACCCATCACGTCCATCAGGCTGACAGCTGTGATCACCCATCACGTCCATCAGGCTGACAGCTGTGATCACCCATCCCGTCCATCAGGCTGACAGCTGTCATCACCCATCACGCATGAAGGCTTTTCTTTTGTTGGAGAAGGTCTTGACTTTGCACACATTGCTGAAGGATACATCTCATTTTCTTTGATATTTCTCTTGTTTTTAGTTTTTAAAAGTTAACAGCCTTTCTTTTTTATCACTTCATGTATGTGTACAATGGTTGTTCAGCTAGTCACCCTCTACTATCCTCTCTGGTGACGTTACAGCTCTGGAGAGAAAGGTATCCTAACTTGAGAAGTCAGGCTATCCCTGGAGTTGTAAAGGGGCATCCTTGAAGGGAAAGCTATCCAGACTCATTCGGAAGTCAGGGCAACACCTGAAGCTGTGGTGCAGTGGGGGATGGCATCCCTGTGGGATGTAGCCATCCTGCTCCTCTCTAGACAGAGGTGGCACAGCCGAGCTCTGCGCAGTTGCCCGAAGGGAATGTCCTAACAGGGCTATCCATTTCTTCTGCTCTGCTCAGCTCCAGGCCAAGATGTTACTTCTTCTGTGTCACTCTGCTGAAGGGGACCCCAGCAGAAATGTAGCAATCTCCTCCAGCTCTGGTGAAATGCTACTTTTTCTGCTCCGCTCCCAAGGGAGTTTCCCAGCAGATGTAAATGTTTCTTTTTATTTTTTGTTCAGTACCCCTAAGGGAATGTCTCAGCAAAGTTTCTTCCACTCCAGAAAAAGATCTTCACCAAAAACTCTTTTAAGAAATAGATTTATCTGGGAAGGAGTTCAGGAGAGAGGCTGCCTCTGCCAGGATGGTGAAGGGAAGCCCACAACTAAACAGGCAGAGGGACTTATGGATGGCTTCTTAGAGGCAGAGTTTTCCCCAGGGAGAAGATTTTTCTGCTCAGAGATTGGTTAGTTTTCCTGCTCAGGGACTGGCGAGTTTAGTTGGTCAGGGACAGAGTTGGCGCTAGTTTCAGGGCCAAAGTGTGTTTCTTTCAGTGGCTCCTTTTTTAGATTTTGGGCTCTAGTTTTGGGCCAGAGCATATTTCTTTCACTGGCTCTGGTATCAGGACCAAAGTGTGTTTCTTTGACTCTAGTGTCAGAGTCAGGGTGTGTTTCTTGGCTAAAGTGTTTCACTGGCTTGGGTTTCAGATCCATGACGTATTTCTTTCACTAGCTCTATTTTCAGGGTCAAGGTGGGTTTCTTTGGCCGGGCATTTTACCCTACATCTGGTCCTCTTCTATTCCATCAATCCCTTCCTCATCCCTACTAGAACTTCTTCTACGTTCATGGCAGGTGTAACTTGGTGAGCAGAATTGGAGTTGCTTATATGAGCACTTCAGACAAAATCTATCTGATCCTGAACAACTCACCAATGTCTACACCACTGATGAAAATGCTTCTTCCTTCCCAAGCATCCATTAACTACGTGGGTCTTCCTTCCCAATGAGTCCCCTAATACTACAGAATAATAGCAAGTCAAATTTTGAGCAGGTCTTGGGCAGGTAATCACAGCTGCTGTGAGTTCTTGTGTGTAATATCCACATGTATGTAGCCTATCCAGAAGACAGCAGGAGGAAGTAATTACTTCCTGGTTGGGTTTGAGACCCACTCCTTGAGGAGGGAATTCATGACTATTACTGTAAACTTGATGAAAAGCTTGTGGGTAGGGAGGTCATAGCCCCTAGCTGGAAACCAGTGCTGCTGTTTTGTTAAATAGACATGCTGTGCCATAAACTGCTTTCTAAAAATTTGTTGTTGTGCCTATAAATTACTGCTGCTCTCAGCCATGAGCAGAGAAGCTCTTTGTGTTTTGGCTCCTGGTCCCTGAGGAGACTTACAGCAGCTAAGTGCTGAGAGGAACTGTTGAGTGCTTAGCCCCCTTGAGAGTTGATCACGCATCTCTGGCTCCTTGTATTTCATATAACTTTAAACTATAGTCTGAATACATTGAATTGTATGTTCTGAGGATCCCGATTTCTGCCGCATTCCTAGGGAGGAAGTAGAAGATATTAGTTCTAGAGTTAAATGATCTCATCTTGAGTCTCCCAGTCTGTGAAGGGCCCCTTTATCATTTGAAAGTCTTTACTTTGCTGCTGCACTCTGTCCTGGCTAAGTGTTACCCACAGGTCATTGTGGAACACGACAGTGCTTTAAATCGTCCTTTCTGAGTTCTCAGATCCTTGTCATTTGATTGGGGCTCATTTCTCAAACAGATGGCTACACCCCTCATTTTTCCTACCTGTATACAGTTCAGATATTAGCTTGGAACATCTACATGCCCTGAAACCACCTCAATCCACAGAGACCACTTTCCCATCCCTCTAGCCATAAAGAGATGGGGTTTCTTTGGGTGTCCTCACTGCTTGAGCTACCACGGACAACGTTCTCCAATGGACTTGCCTAGCACTGGGAACCGCAGGCCTCCTTTTCCTGATTCCTGGGAGGACAGTTTTTATGTCAGCTTGCCGTAAGCTGGAGTCATATGAAAGGAGGGAACCTCAACTAAGAAAACGCCTCCCTAAGATCTGTCTGTAGGCAAGCCTGTAGGGCATTTTCTTAATTAGCGATTGATGAGGGAGGGTACAGCCCCTTGTGAGTGTTACCATCTCTGCACTGGTGCTCCTGGATTCTATGAGAAAGCAGGCTAAGCCAGCCAAAGGGAGCAAGCCAGTAAGCAGCACCCCTCCATGGTCTCTGAATCAGCTCCCATCTCCAGGTTCCCGCCCTGTTTGAGTTCCTGCCCTGACTTCCTTCAGGGACAGACTATGATATGGAAGTACAAGTTCAATCAACCCTTTCCTCTCCAGGTTGCTTTTGTGTTTCATCACAGTAACCCTAAGACAGCTCCCCTGGTCAGAAAAGAAGGGTCTTTCTCAGGGTTAATGGCCCACACTCCCCAGAAGCAGATCAGCCAGGACTCACGGGCTGATCAAAGCCACGAGGAAAGTGAACAGGGGCAGAGTAGAACTCATTCTTGTGCAAGCCATCTTAACTCTCCTCCATAAACTGTTTTCCTGTCATTTCTAGTGAGTGTCTTTAATAGAGTTAAATAGATTTATAGCTCTGTATGCACGCACACATGAGAGAGAGAGAGAGAGAGAGAGAGAGAGAGAGAGAGAGAGAGAGAGAGGTATGTACACTAATTTTGGTAATGAAGGGGACCAGTCAACAAGAGTGGGAACAAAAGAGGCGGGAGGGGTGAGACAAATATTCATACAACTAAAGTGTATGAAAAAATTAACATTTAATAGTAATCCATTGTATTAGGGCAGGGAATGTAGCTCAGTGGTAGAGTACTTGCCTAGCATAAACTTGACCCTGGGTACACTTGTTTCAGTACAAAAAATAAAATAAAACAAAAAGAAATCCATCATTTGCACAGGTACTAAAAATTAATTAAAAATTAATTAGCAGGTTATGAGAAACACTTTTGCCTTATAGCCTACAGCGCAGTGATGAGGAAACATTTCCCAGGGTATTCCCATCTACCCCTGACGTGGAGCACCACATCGCCCACCACATTCTTGATGTCAATATTCTCCCTCATACATTACTTTTGAAGGAAACAGCTTGTCTCCTGAAGGAAATACGGTATCGACCCAGAAATCCGGTATCTGACCTGGAAATCGGTTATCCCACCACAGAATAACATGCTCCAAGCATGAGAATCAAAACTGAGATGATAGCCAAGGGCGTAGAACTACGTGCAATTTCTCCTATTTTGTCGCTGTTGTTTTAAGACAGGGTCTGAGGTAGCTCAGGCTAGCCTCAAACTCACCAAGAAACCTGAGAACCTTGAACCTTGAACGCCAGGTCCTGACGCTTCTCCCTCTTGAGTGCTCAGACTATGGACATGCGCCACCGTGCCTGGTTTGTGCAGCACCAGGGCTTGGGCTCAGGGCTTCCAGCACTCCAGGCAAGCATTCAAACCAGCTTAGCCACAGTTCCCACAGCGACGATAACAACATTCAAATGTCTAAGAGAAACCATAAGTCCTCATTTCCGGGGTATGCCGTGAGGACTGGAGTTTAAAATGCTGTGCTGTCCTGGGGATTTTGCTAACTGAGTATCCTCTAGCTGTTCTTACCACACGTACAAACAGGTAAATGTCTAAGATGACAGGCTGGCCAATATCTGTTAGTATAAAAACTATTTATTGTGTGTATTCCACAGTGTGATGTCCTCATACCTGGTGTACACAACAAAACTGGCAAGAACATGATATTTTGGACTAGCGTAACTTCCCTCTCTTGGACTCAACAGTAGAGTGTTACCTCTCGGCGGATAACGAGCTGTAACAGCACACAAGACTGGGTCACTCCAACAGGTTCTCAGACAGCTGAAGGCTGAGTGGTCTGGCATGGGAACCAGCATCTGCTGAGGGATGTTTGCCTGTGTCCTCCAATGTACGAGGCAGTGACAGGGATGGAGAGAGGAGGAAGGAAAGAAAGGAAGGAGGAAGCAAAGATCGAAAGTAGGGGAGGGAGCGATGCCAAACCCTTCCTAGTAAGACACAATCAAATCATGGCAAGGTGAGACATTTCGAATAGGATTTAAAAAAATAAAACTACTTCAGCTACACCACTACGCAGTGCCAAAAGCTGTCTATGCCTACATCAAACCAAAGATGTATCCTAGAGTAGAAGCGAAAGGTGATGACGGACTCCTTCACCGGTGTTTGGGGGTCCTGCAAACAGCTGCGAGATGCTAGCAGAAAACACAAGACACTGAACTGGAGAAACCTTAAAGCTGTTTTGGAGATGGACAAGATTTACTTAACAGGCAACATGCAGAATCCCTGATTACTGGGCAGCTTTGCTGGTAAGAATTCAGCCTACTGAAGGCCCCACACATAAGTTCATATGTTTAATTTATTGATGGTTATAATAATGTACTTTGTTATAGAGAAAAATATCAAAACAACCTAAATAGCCAAAACCAGGGAACTAGCTAAACAAATTACAGCATATCCTTTAGAAAATTTAGTACTGCCATATAAAAAGATAAAGATCCTTATAAAATAGCTTAAGTATACTAGCAGATAAAAGAAAATCAAGAATAAATTACTCTGGATTACTCTTGTTTTATGTCAGACATGTGCACAGCAATGCCCGCTTGCAGCACAGAAATATATGTATAAATGTACACAGCAAACTCTTCCCTACTTTAAAAGTCTTATTGCAACATAATTCACATCCCATTCAGTCCACACATTGAGCGTGCGTGATTCATGGCTTCTATTATACCCAGTCATGCAACCGTCACCATCATCAACTTGAGAACACTTCATCTACAGAAAATGAAAGCTCAGACCCGTTGGCAGTCACTTCCCTCCTCCTCAACTCCTCCCCACAGCTGGGGGCAGCTTCTAATCTGCTTTCCATCCTGTAGATGTGCCAGCTCTGGACATTTCAGAAAAATGATTCTTTTTGTTTCTTACATCTATGCAAGTCTTTGCAGCATATTGATGAAGGCTTTGCCTAACCTCAGGTCACAAATATTTTCTCATATCTTCTTCTAATTGTGTGATCATTTTTCACCATACTACTCAGACCTAGAATCTATTTTGATGTGTGTGTGTAAAATATATATCTTATGTGTGTATATGTATGTATGTGTGCATAAGTATATACATATGCAAGCAAGATAAATACATACATACATATATACATACATATATATATGTGTGTATATATATATATATATATATATATATATATATATATATATATGAGCAAGATGTGTTCGTGTGTGCATGCACATGAGCAAGGAGCCCGACTTCAGTGCTGTGGAAGAGTTCTCTCAGCAGCCAATCACTGGACTGATTATTCTGTCCCCACTGCAGATCCATCATCCACAGGGATGAAGATCACACTAAATGCTCAGGATCAGTAAGGTCACTTCCAAAGAGTCTAAGCTCCAGGCGGGTACAGGACACTCAGGGAAAGTTGTCTTTATCTTTCACTCATTCAAGTCAGTGAAAGGTTGCGAGCGAACACACATGACTCTAGACTTCACTACCACTTTTCTTCTTTTCACGTGTTTGGGTTTGTGACTACATGCAAATCTGTGCCTGTACAACACACATCCAAATGCATTAAAGAAGGGAAATGGTGCGTGTACACATCTTGATGTGTGTGGTATACATGACTCCCTAACTACTGAGCCAAGACCAACCCCACAATATCATCCTTTAAGAACAGGATGCTTGGTGCACATATGTAGTTAAGTGAAACTGATTTCCCAAATTAGTACTCTATCATGCAGAAGCACCCAACAATGGCATTCCCCGTGCAGATGTATAGTATTTTTATTTTGGGCTCCCACATCTGAATCAGAACATAATTGTACAGCCACATAGAAACCCCTATGTGTTTGCCTGTTAAGTAAAATACTGCCATTGAAGATGTTGGAGGGGTGTGAAGGTAGTCCAATGGCAGGGAAAGGATGCACTGAGTAGTAGGGGATGCTGCCCTCTTGTTCTCTTGTTGTCCCACCTTACTTCTGATTATAAAATTTGGGTTTGTGGCTTATGCTTAAGAACGCCATGATGTCTTGCCTCATCTAATGGGGATGGATGGCCCAGATGGTTCTTTTTTTTCCAGAGCACCTCTGTTGAAATTTCCTCAGAGTTCTACATCCAGAACAGCTTTAAGACTGCTGGTTAAGATGATCCAGGCTCACAGAATATTCCAGTCAGGACTTGACCATAATCCAAAGTTTTCTTTGGGTCCCCATAAGACTATTGGCACCCCCAATCAGCAGGAAGTATCCTAGAAAACTATACCTCCATTCCCAAAAAGAGATTATGGATGTTTGTTTTTGTTTAGAATGTTAGTTACAAGTGGCTATGGATAGTGATCAAGAAAAAAGCTAAACAAAGGAAATTGGATTCAGAGTTCTTGTTTTGAAATTTAAAAAGGAGAAATGCTGTGGGATAATGCTCTCATACACTATAAAGATTTGTCATTCATAGTGGTTTAATAAAATGCTGCTTGGTCAGTAGCCAGGCAGGAAATATAGGCAGGGTGACCAGACTAAGAGAATTCTGGGAAGAAGAAAGGCAGAGAGTCTGTCACCAGCCAGAAGCAGAGGATACAAGATGAGAATGCCTCACTGATTCTAAATTCTAAGGTTCTAAGGTTCTAAGTCACATGGCTAAACATAGACAAGAATTATAGGTTAATTTAAGTCATAAGAGCTAATTAGTAATAATCCTGGGCTGATAGGCCAAATAGTTTATAATTCATATAAACCTCTGTGTGTACAGCTGAGGGACTGGGTGGAAGAGAAACTTCTCTCTACACCATATCATTCCATTTGATGAATTGATGATGATTTAATCTGTCTGATGGCTTCCTAAGGAGACCCAGTGGGATCAAATTCCTTGACAACATCCCCGAACAGTCATCTTTTAACACCCAAAAGAGATGGTGCCTTTCTACTCACAGTCACTAGAAGCATCTAGATGATGATGGTTGTTCATGGTTTGCTGGTTGTCTTCTCCCACTCTTGGCTAATGATTCTGTAACCACTGTCAGCCCCCAGGGTGGACATTAATCTAATAATGACATAAGTGGGCCAGTGTCCTACCAAAATGGTGAAGTACCTGAGATAAGTCACCGATAAGGAGGAAAGCATGTGTTAGCTTACAGTTCTGAATGCTTCCATCTGTAGTTGGTCTGTGACAAGGCAGCACATCACAGAGGAAGCATTGACAGAGAAGGACAACCTTACCTGACCCCACCTTCTAACACTTCATTGATTTCCAGTACCCCATGTGCTCAGGACTGGGCATTCAACACATGAGCCCTTGGAGGACATTCAAGATAGAAACTATAGCAATAAATAATTAAGCAAGTTATTACCAAGATGGGTGAGGGCTTTGCCAAGAGGGAAGAGTCCTGAAAAAACCTTGATGTGAGTCTCCAAGAAGTGGCACCTTAGATGAGAGAGTTCAGAGGGTGAAGACAGGAGAAAGGCTATCACAGTGCCAGGGAAATGCACATTCTTGCCAAGGACCTACATTAAGGGGGTACATACAGGAGGGGAAAAAAAGACTAGCGTGGCTAGAATACAGAGAAGGGGCACCATGTTAGGAAATGAAGTTCCACAAGGGAGCAGGGGAGACACAACACCCAGCCTTGAAAGGGCAAGGGTAAGCTCAGCTACTTACACCCATCTCACAGAGGCCACACTGCTTAGCCTCGAGGGAGTCCAGCTTCCTCAGCGATAAACACGGTAATGTAAACCTGAGTCACTGACTATGGGAAATATCATTTACATATGCATGAGTTTTCATCATAGCTGCTCCATAATTAAATAACATAATTAGTAGAAGCTGTTCCCGACTAGTCTCTCCACATCTCTTTTCTAGGCAGTTGTACTTTCTGTCCAAATTAGCAGTAATTGTCAACTTGACACAGTTTAGAGTCACCTAGGAAAAGAGGCACAATTGAGTAGTTGTCTTTATCAGGTTGCTATGGCTGCTGCGTCTGTGAGGGACTGTCTGGAGTATTAATTGGTGGTGGGAACCCACGTGTGGGTTCCATTCCCTAGTCAGGTCATCCTAGATTATAGAAGGAAGCAAATCAAGCCAGAGAGCAAGCCAGCAAGCAGCTTCCTTCCATGGTTCCTGCTTGATTTTCTGCCTTGATGTCCCTTGGTGATAGACCCTGACCTGGAAGTATAGGCCAGATAAGCCCTCTTTTCTCATTAGCTGCCTTTGATCAGAGTGTTTTCCCACAACAGAAAGGACACTAGAATATTTTCTATCACTTAGTTGCTTTTCTAGACTCAGTCCTCTGGTCACTGAGGTTCCTCCACAGTGGTTCTTCACATGCACACATTGCCTGGAAAACAGTAGCCCTTTCTTATCATGTATGGAAGGATTGGAAAAAAGGCACAGACACATTTCCCATTGGACTCTGTAGCAAACATTTCAGCAGCTGACTAGTAATGCCTGCTACGTGCACTGATTCAATACTAAATCCTACAGTAATTGGCTAGTAATGTCTGCTGTGCACACCATTTGTGTAACCCGTGTGTGTTTTGCTCTGCCTGGAGTGTAAGGACATTCTTGATCTACCTCTTCAGGCTTTTCAAGTATCCTCTCCAGCTACCCTGTCAACCTTACTAATTTCTTTTTTTAAAAAAATAATTCTATGTGTTTGTCATGTAGCAGTCTCCTCCTAGTCTGAGACATCTCTGCAGGACAGCCCCTTCAGACAGAAAGTAAGCAATCTGGAATCACTCAGGAACTCCCTGAAACTGGCCAGATTCACACGTCTCCCCAAGACCAAACAGGGCAGACTGCTAAGTATCACACTCGGACAAGCCAAGCTGCAAAGAAGACTCTGAGACCAGACCAGCCTCCTGGAAGGAGCAGAGACCAGCCAAGCTGCCTAGAGGGGTCCAACCCCCTGGAAAGGACTCTCTCCAACCTGGTGAGCAGCCAGCACTGTGCTGTGTGCTCCAGGTTTCCAGCTCCTGCATGCTGTCACCATGCTGGGCTGGGCCTTAGTGATCCAGCTGCATTTGAGTAAGTTTTGCTCACGTAAGTAACCCCTCACTGATATTCCTATCAGTAACCTAAATAAGACTCATGGTTCACCAAGTTGGACACTGGTGGTCGTCTATTGTGGATCCCTATTTGGGGTGAGTAAATGTGTGTGTTCTATGTTGCATCACCCCAGGAAACATCTGTCACAGAACAAAGTTCCTGTGATCTGTGTGCATATGAGTGCAGTTCCCATGGGAGCCAGAAGAGGGGGTCAGATTCCCTGGTGTTAGAGTTCTACGTGGTTGTGAGCTAACCAAAATAGTGCTAGAAACTGAACTCAGGTCCTCTGCAAGAGCAGCCAGTGCTCTTAACCTTTCCAAACTCCTAAGTCCCCTAATCGCTAACTTAACAACTGAGTGTCATCAGTCCTCCACAGGCTCTGCATTCTCCTCACCCAATGGCACCTCAGCTAATGCCAAATTGCTCATTCTGCACACGGGTACACTCAGAGCATGGTTACAATTCACTGCCCTCTGGAGCTGCTACTGTTGCGGGCTGCAGTCCCGCTCCCTACCACAGTTTCTGGGACATGATTGACACTTATTCTGCTTCTTGTTGCTATAATAGAACACCCAAGGCTGAGTCATTTATAAAGAAAAGGGGTGGGATTTATTACTCTTCCCTTTCTGACGGCCCTGAGAGTAGGGCACTGGCATCTGCTCAGTTTCTGGTGTGACCCTCAGAGCAGAAAAGCAGAATGAGGGAGCAGGCACACATGGGTAGGAAGCAAATGAGAGAGAAGGCTTGCCCCGGCACAGCCTGCTCCTAAGTGTAATCCAGTCCTGCAAGATCTAAATCTTCCCTATGAGACCTGACCCAGTATGGAGAAAAGTTAATCCACCTCTGAACAAAGACCACACACACAGACAAGCACACACGCACACACACACAAGCAAAAATGCACACAAACACACATATGCACATGTATGCATGCACACCTATACACACCTATACACACATACACATACATGCAAACACATGAATGCATATGTACACATGCACAAATACTTACATGTACACATATATGCATACACAGACGCATACCTCAACAATATATTTTTTAAAATTTTTAAATGTCTTTTAAAAGACATTAATCTAGTGGTAAGAGCAGGGCCAGTCTTTGACCTGCCCAGAACCCAACAATCCCACATTGAGGATCAGATTTCATCACGGCCTCCATAGGGACAAACCATATTCCAATGTCAGTGGTCAGCATGTGTTGAAATGAAAGATAAGTGAATTAGCAATATGCTACCAGACCAGAACTTCTCTGCCAAAGGATAAATAAAATGAGAAGGAAGCGTATATCTGTGTATGGCTGCTAACTTTAGGTGTAACGTTCCCAGGGCACAGAAAGCCCGCTCATACAGACATATGATTCCAGGTGGATGTGTAGGGTGCTTCTGGCTAGAGCTGGGGGATGAAGCAGGGCAGGGTAGGATGAACCTCATCCTGCCTGACTGCCCAGGCTGGGACTGTTCTCACCATTGATCGTTTTCAGCCCACTTAGGCACTTTTTGGGTCTCCAAACCCCTGACCTCCCACATGGAGCTCACAGCATGGGCCCTACTTCTCAGGCCTTCAGGCCGAGACAGGAGCTCCTCATTGGTCCTCCCACCTGCCTGTCTCAGGTCTTCTTGGCTCCCTAGTCCTTGTGATCCTGTCTGCCCTGACTCAGCTCACTGGTAATTACTTTTCCCTTGTGACCACAGCAATCCCTCAGCAGGGATGGCTGCTAGAAGGAGATTCTGACATGGGGATTGGAGAGCAAAGTTTTTGACAGGGGCTTTCAGGGGGACCAGTGAGAGCATGGAAAAGGGCAGGGGAGCAAAGCCCAGCTGGAACCTCAGAAGAGGCCTCAGCCCTCGCTTTTCCCTCAGGGAAGCCGAAGCTTGGCTGGGAGAGGAGACACAAGGCCTGAGCTAGAGGCTGTCGGGGTGTGGCAGGGCTGAGGGAACCTTGTATTGGGTATATTGTGCCTGCGAAGCTCAGTAGCAAAGGTCTCCAAAGCCAGTGTGTCTGAAAAAGGCCCCGATGCAAGCAGTCAGAATTCTCACAGAGGACTGAAGTTGGGGTCAGGAGGCCGGGACGCAAGAAGAAGAGACTGGAAGGAATTGGAGGAATCACCTGCTGTTTCTGCATCAATAACCGCTCCACGTATTTGGTTATGACCAATCCTCTACAAACCCTCTCACAGAGAGGCAGGCGCTTCCACGGTGTCATTTTAGGAGTCAATCCCAGACACTTTCTTCTACTCTCCCCACATATCAATCAGGGTGGATGGCTTAGGGTGCAAATGTCCTCTGGCTTTTGGTCCTTGACAGCGCCCACCAGCCCAGCTCCCCACAAATCGATTGGGATTGACAGTTGAGGACACAAGCAGACTACCACTCTGTACTGCTTGGCATAAGGCTCACCCAAAACTGAGTTTACTGAAACGCCCTGAGCAAGAAAAGGAAAGCAGTCACTTTAGTCAAGCCTCACGATAGATTAACCAATGAACGCAAGAGGCAAACAAAGGTAAACACACATAAATGAGTTTTCAGCCTAAAGAGAGAGTACCTATGGTTTAAACGAAGGGGCATCTTTGGTGGTATGTACCCAGCTCCACGCCCTGAGGTCAAGCAAACAGCTTTCTTGCTTCTGGGCTGCATTTGGCTGTTCTGCTCTGCATCAAGAAGAAGGAAGGCCACTGCTCTTCACAAGGTGCGTGAACTGGAGAACAGGGGCATTTGAAGCAATGTGTTCCAACCACATCAATCAGGCCTTTGTTACAATTGGATGTGATGGCCTTACCTGTTGTCTACCGTGTTCACAGGCTGTATAATAGCAAGAACTGTTTCACAGGAAATGGGTTTGACTGTGTAATCTTTGTAGGAAGTTTGTATTCCTCTATATACTTAGGAAGTGCTCCAAGGCAGAGGTCAGGATAAAAATATCTAGATTTATTATGACTATTAGCAATCGGACAAGTGTTATGAAGCCGTTCATTCCACTTCTGACATTGACAGTTGCAGAAAGCGACTTCCCCATGCACAATGGGATGCAGAGTGACTTGTTCACCTCCATCTTCTGCATGTGCCCTGGCTCCCAGTTTCAGGTGCGTGGAGAGGGCTGTGCACAGCAGCATGGGCGCTGGCTAGGACACAGGCTCTGGAACACATTCAGAATGCAAAGCCCCCCCCCCATCCTGAGAGTGGGAGACACAGACAATGGAATAGGCCACCCATCTAATGGCCGCCCAAGGCTATCAAAGGCAGGTGGCTTTGGTGTCTGGATTTTTTTTTAATTCTTTTCATATTTTTTTTCACTGAATCTCTATTAATGAAGTTGGCTATTGTGTTTTAACCACAGTCCTGAGAAAAGGGACACAGTGATTTCCCCGACTGGCTGAGAAACAGTTCTAAAGAGTATTATTCCTAGAATCTTTTGAGGCCAAAATGGATGGACCATGCACTCTGAAATTAGTTTTTCTTGCCCATTCTTTAATTCTTACCTCTTCCCTGTGACCAAATGGATATTTTCTATGTCTGCATGAACCTTCAAAGAGAATGGAGAATGATAACCCTTCGTGAAACTTGGCAGCTCACAGACTTTGCCTTACCTGGTTTGTTGAGCTTGTTAACGTTGGCAACAGTGTAAACGGAGACCACTCATTTGTTTCCTGGCTGCTCAGACCCAAATAATCATGTAGCTGTCCCACACTGGGTACCATTATGTAAACGGAGGCTGCTCTTTCGTTCCCGGGTGCTCAGACCCGAAAGATCACACAGAAACAATACTAATTACAACACTGCTTGGCCTATTAACTCAGGCTTCTTATTAACTGATTCTTACATCTTAAATTAACCCATTTCTATTAATCTGTGAATCACCATGAGGCTGTGGTCTACTGGTAAGGTTCCAGTATCCTTCTCCTTTGGTAGCTACATGTTGTCTGTCTTGACCCTGCCTACTCTCTCTATATCTCTTCCAGCCTGGCTATATTCTGCCTTGCCACAGGTCAAATCAGCTTCTTTATGAGTCAATGGTAATAAAACATATTCATAGAATACAGAGGGGAATCTCACATCACAACAGGGACAGAAAGGGCACCTTAGGTCAATCTCCATGTGTGGGTTTACAAAGACCGAATGACAGTTCCTAGAAGTCCAGCTTGTATCAGTGATCTCAACAAAAATTCCTGTGCACAACACACTAATTCAGAAGTATGTTCTCTACAACACAGTGGAAATCACAGCTATGTAATGTACAGACATTGATGAGGATCTGGAAGATGGGAGACTGGAGGTTCCAAACATAAAGGATCGATAAGGAAATGGCAATGCTAACTAGTTGATTTAATTGGTGCATGAGACATGTGTTACAATATTATACTGTACCCCAGAAAATTGTGTACTGCGTATTAATTTTTAAAAGAATTTATGGCTAAAGGAAAGTCACCATCTCTCATGTGGTATTTAAAAGTGGAGGGAGAGACATGAGCTGTGAGAATGTTCAGGAAGAACAGACTATGGGGTGGGAAAATCAGACCATGTTTACACACCACTCACCACCAAGAGTCCAAAAAAACAGACCATGTTTACATGCCACTCACCACCAAGGGTCCAAGGGAACAGGCCTTGCAGATGACAGAGGAAGGGGAGGGCAAACCGTCAACATCACACTGTTCTGAGAAAGGGACAACCCAGTATATACAAGTGTGGTTGGGAGAAAAAAGACATGAAGCTTGAAAGATAGACAGACACTCTACTCCTCTACCTCTTGCTTTCTCTAGAGGAGAAATCATTGCCTAGGCCAGTGGCTCTCAAACTTCCTAATGCTGTGACCCTTTAACACAGTTCCTCATGTTAGGGTGACCCCAGCCATAAATTATTTTTGTTGCTACTTCATAACTGCCATTTTCCTACTGTTATGAATTGTAATGTAAATATCTGATATGCAGGATATCTGATATGTGACCCCCCAGAAGGAGTCACAACCCACAGGTTGAAAACCACCTGCCTACGACAACAGGAATAGAAAGGAGGGTGTCCTGAAAATACTGAGAACTAGCTGGGGCAGGATCCATCCACACTGAGGGTCCAGGATCCGTTCACACCGAGGGTCCAGTTGGAATTGAAGGCTGTGAATTTATAACGGGACCAGCTATTGCATCTTCTCCAGCAGCTCAGGGCTGACAGGCACCACGTGACAAAAGATGGGACTTGGTGCTCAGCATCACTCAGATTCTGACGTGGAAGTCTGTCAGCCAGAAGGGTTTGCCGTCACCCACACAGGGACAGCAGTGCTCTAGCCCGAGTCCACCAACACAGATGGCCAGGGCAGGGTCCCCATTCCAGAACCTTGAGATCTGCCGGAGCCTGGGGGCATGACTGAAGCTTATAGTACCCTGGGTACACAGCTAGCAACAAGGAAAGGAAGAACAAGTCTGCAATGTTCTTTTTAAAAAGAACTCAGATTCTTTTTCACTTGTTATGTAGTTTGAGAAAGAGGCTTGTTTATTTTTACGGCTGTGTTTGGTCTCTGCCATATTACCTTCCCTGCTTCTCACCAAACCGTGCTTTTGCTCCTTTGCTGGTAAAGTTAGAGGAAGGGAGGAAGGGGCAAATAGAAGGGGGAAAGGAAGAGGAGAGGAGAAAGAACAGGAAGTCAGTTCTGGGTCCAGGTCTCTATACGCACCCATTTGTTCTGACAAGTCTGTGTTCCACTCTGCAGCCTGGGCTGGATATCAGCTTTGCTTCTGTGGAATTCTGAATATTGAGAATCACAGATGCTTTGGTGGGAAGATGATGTGTTACAAACCCCAAGTCCATGAGAAGGGGTGAGGGAAAGTTACTGTTTATCAATTACACCTCCAGGGCTAGCATGCAGGGAGTTTGGATTGCTACCCTGCCTTCTTTCCCCTGAGACACACCTTAGATAAGAGCACCACAGCCCTTCAGATCTTCAGGCACACAGCTATGAGTCAGCACTCTGAGACTGTAAACTACAAGTGTGGAGGTGGGGTGGGTGCTCCCGACTGGAGACCGTTTCCTCCGGCGTGCCTCCCTCCAGGAATTATTTTGGGTTCTAGTGATGAGCAAATCAAGGATGGCATTTTAAAAGATGCCGCATGCCCATTTTAAAAAGCTTTATAATTGCGAGAAGGATTTGGCAGCGGTAGCTGTGTTCCACTGTCCTCATCTTAGAATTGTAACTAGATCCAGTGACATTAGCAACCCCGAAGGCTGGCAGCTATTTTCTTCCACACCTTCAACTGGAGTCTACGCACAGCTGTGCAGCAATCACACGCTTCTGCGGCGACGTGGTGGTGCTTCTCAGTGTGGAGTTAGAAGGTGGCACCTCGGGAATTTCTTGGATTTCTTTTTTTTTTTTCAATTTTCTGCCTTATAGTTTCTCATTCTTTTAGGTAGAATGTCCAGAATTCAGGTTAACAACTTTCACACAGGACTGCTATTTTTCTGGTTGTAGAAGTGATATTTTTACCCATTGGAGAGGGTTTTTTTTAACAATTAAATTTATAAAATAAAACAAATAATCAAATTTAAAAACAAAAGTGACAAATCTTGTGTTTTCAAGTCATCCCCCTAGTGCCAAAGTCGGCTTCATACGGAGACGCTAGGCAAGCAATGGCTCTGTGCAAGCCAAGGCTCTGGACCTGGGCGGGAGCTGCTTCCCAGTTTGCCCTCCTCACTGCTCACTGATAAGAGGAAGCGCTTGGGCAAAGCAATGCTGCGACTCTCGGCTTCCACTCTGCATGGCAAAGCAGACTAACAGTCCTCTCTGGGGAGATGGCTGCCATCCGAGGGCTTGGTACTATGCCAGGCACCAGGCAACACTGAGGAAATACCCGGTCTTAGAGGCGTAGGAGCAGGTGAGGAGTCTCCATGCATCCGTAATAACCAACTTCTGTTTTCCTGACTTCTCCAAGGATCTCAGTTCTTAGGCAGCAACAAGGATATGCCTGCTCTCCCTGCTCAGCAGCTTAAAGCTGACGGGCTTTAGACATTAAGCCATCTCTAGACTTGAATAATCCCTAAATTGTTTTCTAACCGTTTATTAAAAGAGCCAAATGAAATTAGCATTGATGAGACCAAGCCTGCTCTCCTATGCACGGGCTGAGTTATTTCAGCTCACCCAGTCTGCTGTCACCGGGACTGAGCCCACCGCCCAGCACACATGGCCTGTTATGGTTTTGGTCCCTTTAAGAGACAAGCCACACCCACTCCCCTCCCCATCCGCTGAGGCAGGCTGATCTTCAGCTTCCAGCCTGAGCTTGCTCTCTTTTCCATCTTCCTCTCGGAGAGGCAGCTTCGCTTCTGCCTCTCTCCCCACTTCTCTGCTTCCCCCCTTCTCTGTCTCTTTCTCCTCTCCTCTTCTCTCTCTCTCTCTCTCCCCCCTCTCTCTCTGTCCCCCCTTCACCCTTCCTCCTCCATAACTCCCTGAATAAACATTCAACCTCACCCTGCATGTCTTGTCTATCCATGTTTCTGTCTTATGCCCACCCGCCATGTGTCTCCCTGCCTGGTACCAGCCATTGCTCCGGGACCAGCAGCCGTCTCTGCCTGGGGCCCACTGCCTGCTGCCACATGGCCCACCACCACTGCTCTGAGACCAGCAGCTGTCTCTGCCTGGGACTGGCTGCTCCCAGGGCCCCGCTGTCTGCCGCCACATGGCCTGCCGCCATCGCTCAGGCAGCTGCTCTGGGACCGGCAGCCATTTCTGCTGCCTACTGCCGCGGGGATCTTGCAGCATTTTTAAAAAAAGAACAACATGGCCCATAGCTAGATTTCCACTTGCACAGTGTACTTCAGTTTCCAGAGCCATCTTAGTGGTGAGATCATACATCTTTGGGGGAGATAGGGTGGCTGTCATCCAACAAAGGCACACGAAATACAACTAGACAAACCAGAGTGGCACGGAATCTCCAGTTGGTGAGGTGTGGAGCCAGGAACAAGGCTCTGGCTTCTAAACACAGCCTCCTAGCTTCTCCCTCCCTGTCTACTCTAAACACAGCCTCCTAGCTTCTCCCTCCCTGTCTACTCTAAACACAGCCTCCTAGCTTCTCCCTGCCTGTCTACTCTAAACACAGCCTCCTAGTTTCTCCTTCCCTGTCTACTCTAAACACAGCCTCCTAGCTTCTCCCTGCCTGTCTACTCTAAACACAGCCTCCTAGCTTCTCCCTGCCTGTCTACTCTAAACACAGCCTCCTAGCTTCTCCTTCCCTGTCTACTCTAAACACAGCCTCCTAGCTTCTCCCTGCCTGTCTACTCTAAACACAGCCTCCTAGCTTCTCCTTCCCTGTCTACTCTAAACACAGCCTCCTAGCTTCTCCTTCCCTGTCTACTCTAAACACAGCCTCCTAGCTTCTCCCTGCCTGTCCACTCTTGCACTTTAATCTTCTTCATTTTTTTGTTTTGTTTTGTTTTTTGTTTTTCAAGACAGGGTTTTTCTGTAGCTTTGGAGTCTGTCCTGGAACTAGCTCTTGTAGACCAGGCTGGCCTCGAACTCACAGAGATCCACCTGCCTCTGCCTCCCAAGTGCTGGGATTAATGGTGTGTGCCACCACTGCCTGGCTTGCACTTTAATCTTAAGTAAGACACTTAGCTAATGGTTCTTAGATTTGGGGTAATACAAAATGTCCCAGGGGATCTACAACAGAGCAAGTATATACCCCACCTCTAGAGATCCAGGAGCGAGTTCTTGGGTGAAGCATGTAGGCATGCAGGCCCAGAGCCTGGTAATTCTGAGGAGGACTGTAGAGGGGCAGTGGGCACATGCTTCCGTCAAAGCCACTTTTCTCTTCTCTGCTCAGCTCTGGCTTGACCGGCAGATAGAATAACTTTGAACCTTTTCTGTTTCTGTAACAAGCAGGCCTTCTAATGTCAGGTCCAGCCCATGATTAAAACCCATCTTACTTTTTGCCTCCCCTGTACTCTCCCAGAGGAAAATTGGTTCAGAGCCTGACTGATGTGTTGTTTTGCTCCTGAATCCACAAGGAATGGGTATGGCAAGTGTAATCTTATTTTCCATGCGGCATAAGTGGTTACTGCATTATATATGAATCCAATCTATCTACAGATAGTAGAATGTGATTAGAGTAACCCAGACTCAGGAACCATGTGGTCAAACACGCACATCAGAGAGACCAGTGCTGAACTGAAAAAACATCCAACTGGAATCACCCAGAGGCTCTAAGATGAGCTATATTCATCCACAATTTGATTCATATCTTCTGAACAGAATTGCAAATTGCATTTGACATTGTAGTTTTAATATAATAAACTATGTGGAATTGCCATAAAACCAGTGTGACATGGGAGCAGGCACTGATGCACCCACGTGCCCACTCTTCCTTCCTCTCTGTTCCCTTTGAACCCAATAATCCTCCCTGTAGTTTTAGTAACACTTGTCATCTACCTAGTCCTCAAGTTTATATTGGAAGTCTGAATATAGCAGGAAAGCCCTCTCAAAGATATTGGGAATACCCCTGAGAGAAAACACATCCGTGGAAATTTAAGTGACATGGGGCTTTCTATTTGTAACTGCTTATTGATAATATATATTCAATCAACTTGGACCACACATTTACTGTGTGCTTTTCCTTACTTTAGGTACTTGCCATTCAGTGGGGGACTAAACCCACGGAGCTAATGCTCAGTGAAGAGACACCAATAATGAGCAAACAAGACCGGTTTGGGGGTACAAGCTGCTGAAATTGTGCACCTTCTCATGACATTCTGGCTAGAACTCCAAGTAAGAACTTTGGAAAAAACCCTATCAGCTGCTCAGAAATCATTTGCAACTATACTAGAAGTAATCTTGAAAGTAAACCATCACTTTACTTTTACAGGATCCCATAAAAAGAACATGGCCCCCATGACAGCTGGACGCAATTCTAGAAGACAATGTCCCCTCTCCCAACAGTTTGTCCTCAGGGTTGGGAACACCGTTTAGGGGATGTTGATTATTGCTTGTATAATGTAGAGGGTTGGGGTAGAAAAAAAAAAGGGAAAAATCGAATGGGATAATAAATAATTTAATGTGAACTCATCCACACTAATCATAATAGTGGTTAAAAGAATAAATACTTGTGAACTACTTTTTATGCATAATTTACATTGGTATAGTTTTTATATATTGATACAAGTTCAAATTATATTTGTTATTGCTGTTTACAATATTTGTAAACCTATGCAAAGTTATTCTGTCAGATTGTATACATACATGTTTCTACCTCTGTTTAGGACATTTTGTATATTGATACAACCTTTAGGATATATTTTTGTATTGCATTATATATTATTCTTACCTCTGATCAAGATAATTATACATTGTTTACATTTTGAGATCATTGCCCTCATTTGCTGCACATTTGTTTACAGATTATTATATTCTGACATGAAGTCTTAGTCTTTAAGTTACACAGGTATTAAATATTACAGGTCAATAGTTGTTCATATTTGTTATACATATAGTCAGATTAATTAAGTTCTTTAGATACATAAAGATTGTGTTCTACCTAGACAGGTAATCTTCAACCACTTCAAGGATATGTAGAACATGACATTTAAATAACTTAGGGTTCTGTTGATATGAGACAGGATTGCTTCTGACAGCATTAATCTATTCCTAAGAAAATGTTGAGCACCTAAGACACTCCACTTTGAGTTTGTTTTCTTCTTGGTACAACTGGACTTTAGGCAAGGAACTGCTCATACCTCAACCACTGACAAAGTACATGGTATCCGGACTGGATAAGCCAAACCTTGCCAACACAGGGTAAAACAGTTCTGAAAATTTTCCTGCCTCTGAAAATGGTCTGTCAGTTATGCTAGGCCTTAGCCAAAGTTGGTTGCTTCAACATTGCATATGAAACTTTGGGTGATTACTGAGGTAGCCAATTGTCTCCATCATATACTGCTTGCTTTGGAAGCTGCTTGATTGTACTTCCTGCCTACTCAAGTAATATCATCTCCCTTCTCAGACCTTCAATGGGGTTGAAGATTAGATAGTCATAGTTGCCGTCCTCTTATGGCTTAGCTAAGCCTATTTCCGAGGCAAGACTTAAACTCTTTGGAAGAGAATGTTTATTAAAACATTTGTAATGTGTTCCTTGTTTAATATTGTTTGTGTTGGTTGTAATTTTATACTTGATATCTGTTCCTATTGTATATAGTTTTGTATTGGGTTTGGATCACTCTTAGATCACTTTAGACAAAAGGGGAAGGTGATATGGAATCTTTGCCAACCAATTATCTTTAAGAGTGGGACCAAGTTTGGGTGTGGCTTTCTGGGTCCCAGAGAAAAATGGCGCATGGCCCATATGAGCTTGAACTTCTCGTTCCTGTTTCATGAGTTTTCACCTTATAATAAATTAAAAATATAATTGTTTAATCTTTTAGCTAACTTGGTTATTTCCTGAATCAAGCTAACTTTTACAAGTGTGCCCACTTGAGGCTAGTCTATGCTATACATCAAGTATAAGACCAACCTGGGCTACGTGGAGAAAAGTTGTCTTAAAACAACAAAACAAAGCAGACATCTTACATATATCAGCTAATGATTTGTCTAACAAGTCTTCTATTTGTGCAATAAATCAACACAGAATCATTAACTAGAGCAAAGCACAGATGGGCAGGTCCAATAGGCTCAGAATCAAAGGAGACATGTTATTTTTATCACCTAAAATCAATACATGATGATGCAGAGGTTACCACAGAGTGTTAGATTTGAAGATTGATCTAATCACGGGTTGATATCTGAAATAATTGGGAATTGCAACTCAATACCCAAAACCTGAAGCGACAACTTTAATTAAAGTAGGAAAAGGAAGGACAGTCATATAAGGGGATGGAAATGGCCGCTCTTCTGGCTTTGTCAGGACACTACATATGCACAAGCCAATTGTCACATAAGACCCCATTAATATATTTAATTATTATGTGACTATTTAAACTTCATCAAATGGACAAAGTCACTGAATAACTACTTCTCAAAAGAAGACACACATGACAACAGGCCCATAAAAATGGGTTCAACACCACTACCCCCAAACCACGATGGAACATCACCCTACACATTTGTGAGGATGGATCCTGCCACAAGCTAAGAGATACTAAGTGCTGAAAACCGTGAGGAGAGCCAGAGTCTTACACTGTTAAGGGATGTAAATTGGCACCATCATTGTGGGAAATGGCGTGGGGCTCCCAGAAAACTGGACACAGACCTACACATGGTCCAGTCATTCTGAGTATGACCCCAGTACTGAGAATGACCCTGAGTACTGAGAATGACCCAGAGTATTGAGAATGACCCCGAGGACTGAGTATGACCCTGAGTACTGAGTATGACCCTGAGTACTGAGTATGACCCTGAGTACTGAGAATGACCCAGAGTATTGAGAATGACCCCGAGGACTGAGTATGACCCTGAGTACTGAGTATGACCCTGAGTACTGAGTATGACCCTGAGTACTGAGAATGACCCAGAGTATTGAGAATGACCCCGAGGACTGAGTATGACCCTGAGTACTGAGTATGACCCCAGTAATGAGTATGACCCTGAGTACTGAGTATGACCCAGAGTATTGAGAATGACCATGAGTACTGAGTATGACCCTGAGTACTGAGTATGGCCCTGAGTGAGTATTGAGTATGATCCTGAGTACCAAGTATAACCCCGAGTACCGGGCATGACCCCTAGTACTGAGTATGACCCTGAGTACCGAGCATGACCCCTAGTACTGAGTATGGCCCTGAGTACCGAGCATGACCCCTAGTACTGAGTATGACCCTGAGTACCGAGTATGACCCTGTATACCTACTTCTCATCTAGAGGAAGCTTCACGCTGCTTAGCTTGGTGGAGCCCCATTCTCAGTTACAGGGGCTGCAAGGTCTCCGAAGAAAGCTAGTGTGTCCCCAGCCATCTTCTAGACTGGGAAAAAACAGGGCAACCTTGAAGCTTTGGGCCCTTAGGGCTCCATGTGGGTCTTGGTATGTGGCCCGCAGGCTCTGCTGAGTGCTGGGAATCCCCAGGGTAAACATGCCTCTGGTATCCTAGCTGACAACCTTTCATGAGCATCCCTTGTCTGCTCCCTACCCTACAGCACTGGTGGGAGGAAGGCAGTGCCGAGTGCAGACCTGGCAGTAAGAGTCCTGGACCTTCCCCCACATTGGGCTTCATCATGGCTGGTGTGACCTGCACTTCCCACTCCTAGCTAGAGATGGCTCTCTTCAGACCAGACAATTGAGGGTCTTGGGAGGGTGGGGATGCATTTTTTCCTTCCTGCTCTCAGTGTTTCCTTTCTTCTTGTTATATAGAACAAGACACTGGCCTCTTCCATAGCTTGTGTGAAGAATTGCTCCATTTGCTGGGTCAGTGTGGAGCTCCTCCAGATACAGGGCAGACTCTAGTTAACCTATTATTTGCTTAAAATTTGCTGAGAGAGTTAACCTTGGGTGTTCTCAACACACACACACACACACACACACACACACACCTACCACACAGTCCACCCCATCCCACACCACACACACACATCATACCACACATACACACACATACCACACACATACACACACAGCCACTATGTGTGAGTTATAAAGATTTTAACTAACTAGACTATCTCACTATACAATCAACATTTATCAATTACATATCAATAATGCTGAGGGGGGAATTCCAAGAAAGTTTCTAAAATGTACCCTTGACTAAACAGCATCCTTTTAAAAAGCAAGTCACACCCAGATGTTGGCTGAAGATAATTAGACGCTTTATCCATTTAAATCCAGATATTGAAAATGTTTATCTTTAGAAAGGCAGGCACTCTATTTTGGGAAGCAGAAAGCTTGAAAAGTACAATGATTTGTCTCTGGCTTTTTTTTTCTTTTTACAAAAGCTATAATTCCCAACAAGCTGTCATTTCCTGCAGGATTTAGTCCTAAATATCTTTTATTTTTTTCTCTGTCTTTTATAAATTAACAGGCACAATTCCTTGCAACAACATCCAGAAAGAGATCTAATTTTATGGCAAATTACAATAAGTCATACTCAATATAGATGTGCACTAATGACCCTAATGGCTGCCTCTGGTGACCTAACAATTACCACCCACTATTATGTTTAATGTTGGCATTGCCACGTCAATGCTCTGATTGGTCTACGACATGCAGGCACTTTTCATGCTGTGATTGTTGCTGTTTGGAACCCAACTCATTGTGCTGAGACCTGCATGGTTTGGGGGTTGACCCGACTGGGGTGAAGAGAATAAAAAAACAACAGTGTGATGACCTAGGAAAACCCACTTAGCCTCACAGTCTCCATCTTGAAAAAGGGCCTCCTTCTTAAGATATCTGGTGATTTGGGGGTTGAACTCAGTTCCATGGAATGTGCTGTAGCAGCTAAAACAAACAAACAAACAAAACCCTAGACACAGCCAATCAGAAGACAGGGCAATAAACTTTACAAGGCCCAGATGTTATTGCAGAAGTCAAGCCCGCAGTCTGTGGTTTCACACCAATAGCCTAACCAATTATTTTAAAAACCGCCTTGCCCCATAGCCCTGACCCAAGCCTGAACCACCAACCCATGCAACTCCCTGCTTGTGTCTTTTTGCCTTTAAAAACTAACCCTCCCCCAAGTTCGGGACTGCATTCCATCCATCCACTGTGTCTGGAGAGTGGACCCCACTCGAGCTTGTCAACAAAGACTCTTGTATGTTTGCATCAGAAACTGTCTCCTCGGGGGTCTCATTGAAGGGTCTCATGACATGGGCATAACAACAGATGTTCAGGAACGCTGGGGTGGGCAGGCTGTGCACGCTGATGGACTCACAGCAGCTGGGGACCTCCGTATGTTTACTGGAAAGAGCACAAATGAGGAGGAGCTGGGTTACCTGGTCCCTGTAGGAGGCCTCTGTTCTGTAGTGGGGCAGCCTCCCCGCCATCATTACACACTCTCAGCACCCTGCCTTGAAAGCCTCAGATGCTGCTGCTGTATATGCTGCCAATATCCATCCTCGGATGGGGGAAGAGCTAGACATTGCTCTGAGCTGACCTGGAGAAGGCCTTGCCATTTCCGTGGGCCTGAGCTGTTGGATTCCTTGACATGGCGGCAGTGTGCTTTTGCCCACAGTACATGCTCAGTCAGGACATGGTTCACTCCCCTCACCTGCTCTCTGACTGCTTTCTTGTCAGAACAACCTCTCTTCCCTCAGATAGTTTACAGCAAGGCCACTCTGGCTGGAGACCTGTACTTTGAAGACAGTCTGTGCGATGCTGTCACTTGGTAGCTGGAGTTGTTTAACCTGGGGTAAGTGACTCAATGCATGTCAAACAAAGCAAATAATTACACTTGGCCACTTAGAGCTGTTAGACCTGGTGTCAGCAGCAAGAGCTTCCCACTGTCCCCACCTTCAAATCGTGATAGGGAAACTGCTTTTTTATGCTGCTCAACAGCCACACTGGAAGGGGGTAGCATTCACACAGGACCTAGTTTCCCCCTTGGGGGTCAGAAGACAGAGACACCTTCTGGGCTTCACGAGCAGGACAGCCAATGCTGTGTTAATGTCACCTGGTTTTGCGGTGGCCCACACATGGCCCCCAAGTCTTGGTTTTGACTTCTCAGAAGAAAAACATTGAGAAAATGAGATTTGCTGTTTGTTAATAAAAGCCTACTGTATCTCAACTCAGAATTCTAAAGTATATTATTTTAAAATGGTTCAAGTGTTTCAGTGCTCTAACTCCTTTTATGCACTGAGCATCCAACAGAAGAATCATTATTAAACACTCAAAAGGAAAAAAAAATCTCTCAAGGCAGGACTGGCTGTTTAATAAACAAGCCATTGAATTCTTGACGCTCTTTCTTTCAGATAAAGAGCAATGGCCAGGCATGCTAAAGAAACCCATCAGGGTACACCCACACCCGACACAAAGTGTTGGACAGACTAAGGCGGTAGCACAAAGGGCGAGAGAAACCATGGTTGTGAAAAGAACTCAGATACTTCTGGCACATTAGTCTCTGAGCTGTGTGCTCCAGGAGTACTGGGGCAAGCCAGCATTTGAAGCGTGTGAGGGGTGTCCCTTCTGCGAGGCAGGTGACAATGTACAAATTAGTATGAGGAGAGAATGACGAAATCAGTCAATTTGTTGTGGGACTATTTTAAATCCACAATAACACAACCGAAGCTCCCGGCTTCACTCTCCACCCGGCCAGTGTTTGTCCACCGTATGGACACTGAGTCTGAGTGGTGGAGACGAGCCACAAGCCTGTCACCTCCTGGTTCCGGACTCTTCAGCTCCAGGGCCATTACCATTCTTAGGCATTATTTGACTTCCCTGGCTCATGTAGCCTTCTCTCGCCAGAATGCCACAAGCAGAAGTCCCCAAGGGACACGTCCCTCCACCACTGCTGGCTGTGTTTCTCTTCCTCACTTCCCAGCGGTGCTGTGTCTGGCAGTGTTCTCTCCTGAGGGTCCCTAAGACCTCCTGTTCACAAGCAGACATCTTTATTTCTCCTCAGAGCCTTACGTGACCTGATGACCACTGTCGGGATGTGCCACCATGAGACTGCAAGTCATGTTCAGGTGGAGATCCAGGCTAATGGATCTCATTATCGGGATATGTCCAGATCCACGTCTGAACAGGGAGACAGCTTCAATCAATATCCAAATGAATAAATAATTTGTGATGTGATATATATCAACAGATAAAACCTATTCCAAATTTAATAAGCATTTCTGGTTTGTCTTCAGTTTTCATTTAAAAGGCATCCAGCCCACAGTTTGTGGAGGTAGAGGTAGGTTCGGATATGGAAGTCTTAGGACACTACCACATTTACCAGTCTCCTGGGGCCCAGCCCTCCCATGCTAGAATCTGCTCTATGGCAACAGGAATGATGCCAAGCTCTTCATTTCTAGACAGGATTGTAAAAGTTAATATAGAAGGCACCAGATTCACTCTGGAGTAACGGAGCAATGCTATTTTTGTTCAATATACACAAAGTTTTGCCAACTCTTTAATAGGTTCATATAAATAATCAAATACACAAAAACAGTTTTGCAAATTTAGAACTTTTAAACTGTATAACTTCATGTTAAGAATAAAAATCTTACCAGACATGGTGGCGCGTGCCTTTTATCCCTGCACTTGGGAGGCAGGCAGATCTCTGTGAGTCTGAGGGCAACCTGGTCTACATAGCAAGTTCCAGAACAGTCAGAGCTACCTAGTAAGACCCTGTCTAGAAACAAAACAAAAAAAAAGATCACTCTGAGAACCTTCCCCAGAACTGAGAGCCACAAGCTCTTTCAATGAAGCCACGCTGGTCTTTCTCTGCAGTCTTTCTCTGTTCTACAGACAGTAGTTAGCTCTGTGACCAAGCTATCTCTCCCTAAGTGTGTGCAAAAAACTTGATGGCTTTGGTGTTTCACATTTACAATGTTCATAGGACATTTGTTTATCATGACCCAACTCCAAACTATATCATGTCACCATCATGTAGTTGTGTCTTCTACTATGAAGAGTCAAATACATAAATAAAGGCAGTAATCTTCCCTGGGAACCAATATACAGTGGGTTTGTTTCTAGGGGGAGGGAAAGCATTAGGGAGCACTCATGTAATCAGCAAAGCTGGCTCCAAGGATGAAGAGGAAGCAGGTGGAGCACCACCATCTGTGCAATGATTACAGCCGCCCCTGGAACAGGGTTCACGTGGGAGCACAGAGTCGGTAGAGGGACATGAGGGTCAAGACATGTTCTCTGGGAGAGTATGTTCAGGGGCTGGAGTAGAACAGAGGGCACATGAGGAAGGCTCTTAGGATTTGGGGCTGGCAGACAGCTAGGCAGGTAGGCAGAGCAATTAACACTTGGATGTGCTGAGCTGGGGAATCTAGATTTTCTCTTCGAGGGGATGAGAACTCTTGCCTACTCAGGACGAGGAGGTGCAGAAATAAGCAGTTCTGTATTCTTTAACCACATGTTGTCTATCAACTTTCACTCTTTTGTGATAAGAATTCTAAACCAATCTAACGTTTTTGGTTTGTATTTATTTGTTAGTTTGTTGGTTTTTTGAAACAGGGTTTCTCTGTATAGCTTTGGAGCCTGTTCTGGAACTCACTCTGTAGACTAATCTGGCCTCAAACTCACAGAGATCTATCTGCCTCTGCCTCCCAAGTGCTGGGATTAAAGGCGTGCGCCACCACTGCCTGGCCAAATATACTTTTAACTGTATTCTAAATACTTGTCCTTATGCCCACAGACAAGTGTCGTCCCATCCCCTCATCAAAGATGCTTCATTTTGCAGCAGACAGAAACTACAGTAGAAATCCACAACTGGTCCAAATGCCCAGAATAAAGTGTGTGTGTGGAGGGGTGGACTTCGCTGATTGACACATCTACAATGTAACCCCTGCTAAGTCTCAGGGAAAACTGTAGCCAAGCGGACAGATTTTAGAAGTCAGAAGATCAGGACTAACTAGCTGCTAGATAGTGTCTTATAGACATGACAAGAAAGATGTACCCAAGAAAGATAATATGATCACCTAACAAGATGTGAACAATGGCCATGTGAGCTGACATGCCAGCATGAATGGTAAAATTTCACAAGGCCCACTCCTGGATGAAGAGCTACAGGCAATCAGTGGTCTCCAGGGACAATCTCTTAGTTTGTCTGGTTCCAAGTGGTCAGTATTAAGCACACCCCCACACAAACTAATTAATGAAGTGGTCTTCAATGTGGGCAGGTGTCGGAGGGCTTGGGGGCTAAGTACAATATTCATTGATGCAAGCCTCACAAAAATTTAGAAAAAGAAAAAACAAAAACACCCAAGAATGTATTCTCGGCAGCAAACCTTACCCAGCAGCGAGCTTGTCAAACCTTTCCTTGCTTCTTGCTGCTGACTCTAAGCTATCTGAGGGCTGCCCTTCATTTACTGCAGAGCCACAGAGCCAGCTCAGAACCAAGCCTGCCTCTTCCTACATGACGGCACAACCTTACCAAGCCATGGACTGTGGGGACCGCTTATCTTTCTTCTTAAGCCTGGACACTTACTCAGTCAACTTCAGCATGTTTATGCTGAAATCCTTAAGTCCTTTTCAAACCCTCACCTGCCACCAAATTAAAGTCCCCGTTGTGTGTCCAAAGCCATGCCCCAGACTAAGACATTTTCTCCCTGCAGAGCCTCTGCCTCAGGACTGGATAAAGATGACAGTGAGTAGGGGTGGGGACTCTGACATTCAACAAGGTCCTAAGAATTCTGTCTCATTGATGTGCTCAGTCTAGTGGTCCAAACTTAGGTCTCCCTGGGGCAGAGCATCACCTCAGAATTACTGTGAGGATGGCTGTAAGGAGGTCTGGGGGGATAAATGCTTACAGTTCTCCAGGACATGGGTCTCCTAAGCTGAGGACACCCTGCCGTGACTGCCAGCAGCGTGGATGTCCTTTCCCTGAGTGAGATGATCTTGTGGAGTCTTATTTTTCCTCCCTTGTTGTTCTCACCTCTGATGCTAAAGTTTCAGATTTCACACCTCTTCTGTCCAATGTCAGTTTCTTTTGTCCAAAACCTTACTTAAATGCATCATCAAAAACAAAACAAAAGTGTTGGATAGCGTCCTCTTGGCATTGAACCGCCTGCGCAGGAGGCTGTCTGGAACTCAATTATGGACTCTTGGCTAAGCGAGCCTTGAAATAAGCATACATGGGAAGCAGGGCATGTTTAGGAGAAATGAGTGCAAAAGAGAGACCTTGGGGGCAGGGCTGGAGCTGTGGGAAAATGGCTGAGAGGACCTGGGGTCCCTGGGACTGTGCAGTCAAAGGCAGTGCAGCCAGGGCTGGGTCTGGCAGCATTAGAGGAACTTCTGACAGTGTGTGCATGACAGGAGATAGCAGCAAATTTAATATTGTTCCTTGCTCAAAGGAGCCTGCTTCTTTGTGGAGTAAAAGGAGCTATTTTACTAGTTATAAAAACGGCAGTGTTTCAGACTGTCCCTGTGTATTTTTAGCTGTCGAGATGAGATGACAATCTTGTGACCGTAGTTAATGCATGATTTTCAGTGGTTCAGATTTGCTCCAGTACAGATCTGAGGATGACATTTTGGGATCTCTTTGTGTTGAGAGGAGAGAGATTTCTTTCTTTGTTAATGATTGAGAATAATTTCTGAGTCCTAGCATATTAGATTCTTCTTGAAGATCCCTTTCTCTCTCTAAAAAGCCAAAGGAGGAAAGGAAACCACAAGACCAGAAGGCGTGTCACAGCCAACTCGTCCAGTCCCCTAGCTCATGTTATTTCCATCTGAGTCATTTCAGACAGTAACTTGTTTGGACACAAATGCTGTGACATCCAAACAGAGCATCCACACCCTGAGGTGCTAAAACGAGAGCGTGGGAGGGTTAAGTCAAGATGGAGACACACAGACTCATTGGTTTGGAAGCTTTCATGCCCACTTTAAGAACTTTGGTGAAAGGCATCATTTCCTAAGCAGAGCAAAGCTTAAAACTCAGGGATTGGCTCTGGAGAAATGGTGCAGCAGTTAAGAGCACTTGCTGTCCTTCCAGAGGACCTGGGTCAGTTCCCAGTACCCACACTGGGTGGCTCACAGAGTGTACTTTAGCTTCAGGGATCCTCACTCACCTTCACTCACATGTACAGCTCAAACGCAAACACACACACATGGATAGACATACAGACACACATACACATATACAAATATGTAACATGATAGCTGGCCTGTTGGGGGTTCTGCCCCGCCTGGTACCCCATAGCCAGCAAGTCCCAAAGAAAATCACACAGAGAGTCTGTATTACTTATAAACTGATTGGCCCATTAGCTCAGACTACTTATTAGCTCTTATAGCTTATATTAACCCATTATTCTTATCTATGTTAGCCACATGGCTCGGTACCTTTCTCAGTGGGGTAGCTCACATCTTGCTTCTTTGGTAGACTGAGCAGAACCTGGAAGAATGGGCTTCCTCCTTCCCAGAATTCTCCTGTTCTCCCTGTCCCGCCTCTACTTCCTGTCTGGTTTTCCCGCCTATGCTTCCTGCCTGGCCAATCAATGTTTATTTAAAACATGATTGACAGAATACAGACAATTCTCCCGTACCACAAATACATGCAGATAGACTCACAGATGCACATTCACACACAGGTACACGCATATAGACAGATATACACTCAGATATACACACACAGTTAAAAATAAAAAATAAATCCTAAGATTTTCAAGGTATACAGGTATATATCATGGCTTCCACATGTGGAAGGCTTAGGATTCTTTTCTATCTCCAATGTGATAAAATGAAATAAAATATAAAATTCTGCAAGGAATGTTATAAAACACATACCGGACACCAACTCCTAGGTAAAAGGCATGCATGTTCTCTAAGCTGGGACATAGACTGAGCAACACTGTGAGACTAAACTCTGTGCAGATGAAGATATCATGTCTTACTCTAATGATGTTTCCCCAGTGATTATTGCTGCCTAGAAAGCATAGACACTTAAAAGATTCCCATTAACCTTGTGCAAATTAATAAAATTTAATTGTAATTTGAGACCCACCGTCCTTATCTTTAAAGAATCATTCTAAATAAATCTATGTGGAAGAGGTCTAAGGCTTCCATAGCTACAGTTTCATCATGGCGTTGTTAGCAACAGCCAAGAGTGTGAGAAACAATAAAATACGAGAGATGGGAAACAAGCTGATGAAATTATAGAGCAGCCGTAATGGAACACGGAATCATTTAAAATGGAATTACATGCACTTGATGGCATGGAAAGATTCATGAAGAATAGTCCATGTTAGCAGGGGCCCATGGAGGCCTGAGAGTTCTGCAATCTCTCACACACATTGTCAGCTGTGGGTCTCTACATGAATCACCATCTGCTACAACAAAAGCTTCTCTGGTGATGGTTCAGAGGTAAACTCATCTATGGAAATAACAATAAGTCATTAGGGGTCCGTTTGATACCACATCCATGTAGCAGAATAACAGCAGGTTCTTCTCTAGTGGATAATACAGGAAGTCCATGTTCCGGACACACGGCGGACCACCGCATGTGTGAACTCAGAGTATCTGTGACTGTGTGTGCAAAGCCACACAAGCGCAATCCAGACAAACCCCACCATGGGGGACAGTGCAGGCATGAAGTTCCCCCCTCAGCTGAGGAGTTATCTGCACTGACAGATGTGGGGAGACAGCTTTCCTTAAGGGTCTGTCCCTGGTAGGTCAACCTCGCTCTAGCAGATGGTCACACACCCGAGAGCATGTGGGGAGCGTGAACTGGACTTGTTTTTTTGTTGTTGTTGTTGTTTTTGTTTTTTTTTTTTTTAGCTGAGGATACGGAGGTGGATGTAAACAGGAGGTAGGTAAATCTGGAAGAAATTAGGGGGAGGGTAAATCTGATCAAAATACATCCTATCAAATTCTCAAACAGCTAATAAAAAGTAAAAATAAAAAAATGCCATTTTATCAAAAATACTATATTTATCACAAGGTCTTAGAAATTATCCTATTTCTGATATTGTTTATTTTTATTTTTTTAGTCATGAATATATATTATATTCACATATATACATGTAGCAGTAGGACATTATTCAATATAAAATTCAAAAATTATTAAAAATCATTTTCTTCCTCTCTCTCCTTCTCACCTGAAAACCCCATGGCCTGAAGATGGCTGATTCTGAACCATCTTCCATTGCTCTTGTGCTTAGGAAGCGAATGGCTTGGCCATTATTCGTTTCCATTTAATTTAGTTTGGCTTAATTTAGACAGAAATATTAAAATAGAAAAAAAAACAATGAAAGGCTGAAAGTGTTTAAAAAGACGGAGCATTCTGACTCAGCTGACATGAACAAACAGTATTCGGACGTGCATTTCATTGTGTGTGTGTCATTAAACAGCAATCGACGACAGTGAGAGCCCGCACAGGGTGTGCAAGACTACAAAAGGTGTGCAAGACTACAAAGGGTGTGCAAGCCCACAAAGGGTGTGCAAGCCCACAAAGGGTGTGCAAGACTACAAAGGGTGTGCAAGACTACAAAGGGTGTGCAAGCCCACAAAGGGTGTGCAAGACTACAAAGGGTGTGCAAGCCCACAAAGGGTGTGCAAGACTACAAAGGGTGTGCAAGCCCACAAAGGGTGTGCAAGACTACAAAGGGTGTGCAAGCCCACAAAGGGTGTGCAAGACTACAAAGGAAGAGGCTGTGGCACAGGACACAGAGAAGGGAGGCTGCTGTAGGCAGCATGACCTCTAGGGCTTCCAGGTCATCCTGGGTAATACTTCTGGAGGTACAGAACCTGCAAGGAGTTCTGTTACCATTACCCCTAAGGGAAGTACTGTGCTCACTCTGCTAAACAAGGCCCATCAGTCCCTGTGACTCCTCATTTATTACCAGCTGCCATGAAGCTTGCCATCTTAGCTCTTGCTGCAAGAACAGAACTCCAGAGGTGGCGTGGCATAACCATTAATCATCCCCCTCGCACACTCATAGAGGCTGGGAGGTCCAGGACCACAGAACTAGAAGATGGCATCTGAGGATGCACTCCTTCTGGTACTCCCCTCTGCATGCGTCCTCATGGGACGGAGAAGAGTGAGCTCTTCCTTTCTACAAGGACACTGGTCCCATTCTGAGAGTTTTACCAATGTGACTTCATTTACCCACGTGTCTCCCTAAAGCCCCCTTTCTCATACCATGATGCCGGGAACCAGGGACACACCATTCCATCCAGGACTGTCACCCTTGCTTTTCACCAGACGCTAACCAGCTGCGGCCAAAAGAGGACTCTAAGGACAGGATGGACAGAGTTTTATCAGATAGAAAATGATCAGATCTGAAGCCAGCAGAGGGCAGGGCCACATCCGGGGGGAGGGTGTGAAGGACACAACCAGGGGAATGTAGGCAGTGACTGCACTAGGTTGGCCCTTGCATGACTTCTGGGATCTAAAATTACTGTCTAGCCTTTTCCTGTGGGACAAACGAGGCTCAAGCAGGTTACATCACATAGCTTCCAAGTCTGGGAATTCGCTTCAGTCTCCAGAGCTGGCAAGCTCCAAGGCCACTGCTCTTTCTGCTTAATTATGCAAATCAGTGGAATTTAATTCGTGGAAGAGCATCCATCTTTGTCTGATTTGTGCACTGATGTATTCCCAGCAAGCAGAATACTTCTGTGCACATAGCGAGTGCTCAGAAATTATTTGTTGAATGAATTAATAAATGAATGAATCAAGAAAAAGACCACAAGCGACATGGAGATATCAGAAGTCCCTCATTGTTATGAGCAAAAGCACTGTAGACATTTCAGACTGAACGCAATTAAATTAGTTTTGCTGTGGCCCATTTTGCAAGATCTTCCAAAGCAATGTGCACATCTTAATACTGTTCACAAAAACAATGACTAGAAAGAAGATGGGATTTTCATTCTGGTTGGTGGGGTGTCCGCTGGCTGACGGCAGTGATGTAACACACCACCTGCGGCTTTGGCCACTCATGCAGACCTTCACCTGTCCTTAGCGCAGCTGCCCTGCCCGCTGCGACAGCAGGGCCTCCAAGCTGAGTGGAAGAGGGAAAGCTAGTCCAGCTGATGCAGGCAACGCCATGTCTTCCCTCTTCTGCAGCTGATATGTGTGTGTATGCATGTATGTGTATATGTATATGTTATGTATGTATATGTGTATGTATATATAATTTTAGTTCTGTCCTTGAACAAAGTTCAAGTGATGAGGCTTTAACATTTGAGTCGGTCCCCAATTCAGCACATTTCCAATTCAATTCCAGCAGCATTTACAGCCATCTCACATAGGCAGTTCCCCTGAACAGCTTCAGTGGAAACCTTCTCCCATGCATTTCAGTGAGAGACTATTTCAAAACCCCAGCTGGAAACTGCAGAGAAACGAGGATGGTTGGACTCAGTCATCCACGCGTGTGACTCCAATGGGAGCAAGCCTCTCAACGGTATATAATCAATCCCTTTGGGTGCCAAGAGCAAGTGGGTGCAGGCACGCATCTAATGTTGAGCAAAGCATTAGGGCTGTCAGCTTGAGTTCGCTGTTCTAAAATGGAGACCAACATGGTCCTCTAAGATCCCTGTGGATAGGAATGGAACAGTGCAATGGCTGGAACCCCTGTGAAAGACACGGGTGTACAGGCCTTGAGACACCAAATGGCATCCTCCAGTGACACGGCTTGTGGGTGACACCTCTGGAGCTGATGCCCAAGCTCCCAGCTCGGTTACACCCACCATTTGTACTGGCACCTGCTGTATACATCCCAAATTCGGATGGGTCAATGAGCGCATTTTTACTAGAGCCTGGCAATGATTTTCCACCCAAAAATTACTCAGTGTTTCTGAAAAGAAGGAACAATATGAAAATTATATTTTCAGTGATTTATAGCTATCTGCTCTGGGGCTGTGGAGATACTTTGGTTTCCTCTTGCATAATTTTATGGTCATAATATCTACCTGGAGTATAGCTAGCCCCTTCATTATTCTTGGATATTAACTTATCCTTAACTCAAAATGTGGGCACAAGGAACACTTCATTTTCCTACAGGAGAAAAAAAGGATTCTTTCAAACTTTTTGATAAATGGTTTCAAAACTCAATTCTACATTAAGATAATTTATGTTGAGGAGTAATTCAGTAAACATTTAGGCATGGTCAAAATATTCCACTGGGCTCGCAGGAGAGCCCGACAGTTGATAACGAAAAGCTCGCTGTGAGCGATTTGATTCTGGTGTCCAAGTACATGAGAGAACTCACAAACGGGATGCAGAATTACTTAGCATGTGAAGCCACTGCTCGAACATTCTTAGGTAGCTGTACTTCCTGCTCCACCATCCGACAGCTAAGGACTTGGGGAGCTGCCCTTCACCTTTGAAAGGCGGCACTCAACTTTCACCCCGCTGGGCGTGAGCACTGCGCCCAGGACAAGTCGTTTAAACTCTGAGTTTGAGATCTCCTCATCTGAACATGGAAAAGGAAGAATATTTGGAAGATGTTCCAGAGACTGAACATTTCCAGCCATCTGGCACAATGCCCCAACAGCTGTCCTGTCCTGCCAGCTGCTAACTGTGCCAGTGCTGTGGGTGGGGCCTCATGTGCTGTCACTTTCTGCCCATTTCCTGGTGAAGGGAAACCCAGAACAGCTTAATTCTCATGTTCAAGGTCACACAGAGAGTAGGTGAGTCCATTCTGTCTGACACCTAAGACTATTGCTCATTACTGTGTATGTGTGTCTCTCTTTCTGGCTCCCACGCCATTCCTGGCCATAATTCAACTCAGTTTTGGACAGCAGATTTTCTATGTGACTGATGGACTCATTATGAAACTTCTTTACCCTGACACCAATACTAACCACTGGGCTAGCAATGGAGTCTCCAAATCAGGACATGTCACCTCCTTGGACTGGACACATAAAGGACACCATCCTCGTATTATCAAACCACTTGCCTGTTCTGGATGTGCTGGGAAAGGGTTATGAGTCTCACAATCAGGATGTGTCCCCCGCAGTGCAGGGCCTGGGGACTGGCTGCACCCATTAGTAACCATACTCGCAGAGGGAAAACTCAATCATCGGCCAGAGTGAGATAATCAGCTAGGCTTCCTCTACAAATCCTCCAGCATATGGAATAACTAACAACCTGAAAAGGAAAGATCTTTCTTCTAATGTGGAAAAATGTCATTATCTATCACTAGTAGGGGGATGGGAAGGACTTACCAGACATAAAATACATTCCCATGGCTTTAGCTGGCTGGCTTCCATTTGGAGCTCCGTAAATTGTGCCTGCTTTGACTACAGGAAACCCCTCACACCCTCTTCCTGCTGGCACGAATAGATGATGTTCCTCAGAGAAATATTATCCTGAGAGCTTCTTGGTACACGAGGCACAAATGTCTTATTGAATTTTACAACTCCATAAAACCTGAATTAAAGTGTTAGCACTACCTGCTAACTGCCTAATCCATCTTCGCAGAGAAGCATGCATTTTTTCCTGGTTATTTCAAAAACCTCTATCTTGCCTGCAAGCTCGCTTGAAAAGCAGTGCTGAAAACGATTAGTAAAGCACTGAGCCTTCTGGTCTAGATCCATCCCGGGGGCCATCACTTAGACTGGCAGCCCAACGTATCAGATGGAAGATGGCAGAAGAACAATATCCATCCCCAAACAGCAGCCTTCACCATAAATTTCAATCTTGGCACTAATGGCTACCATTCAGCATATTCTATGGAACTAGCTAGAATTACTAGATCCACCTCTGTGACACATACTAGGTCCAATGCTGAAACACTTCTCCCGTGAAGGTGGAGTGTAAATTATTAATATAATCTCTGTCTCTCTGTCTCTCTGGTTTTTTGAGACAGGGTTTCTCTGTAGCTTTGGAACCTGACCTGGAACTAGCTCTTGTAGACCAGGCTGGTCTCAAACTCAGAGAAGCGCTGCCTCTGCCTCCTGTGTGCTGTGATTAAAGGCATGCGCCACCGCCCGGCCAGACCTCTTTTTAATTACTGTTGTTTATATGCATCTATATGTATCTGCACGGTGAATGCCACATGTATGTGGTACCCATGGCAGCCAGGACAGGGTGCTAGATCCCTTGGAGCTAGAGTTATAGGTAGCTGTGAGAAGCCTGCACTTGGGTCCTTTGGAAGAGTAGCAAGTGTTCTTTCTTATGTGCTGAGCCATCTCTGCAGCCCCATGGGCCTGCAAATGTTATTTAAATAAACCACCACGTGATGGCCACCTACTAGCTCCCTCTGTAGTCTTTATTGGGTGCATAATCATTTGGATACAGAGAGACTTTTCCAAGCCTCAGCTGCCTTATGTTTCAGGCACACAGTAAGATTCTGCTATGGTTTAAAATTCACGCATGAGTTGAGTGCTTGTCTGGGTGTGGTGATGCACCCAGCATCAGGAGGCAGAGGCAGGAATAATCTGCACTACACAGTGAGTTCTGGACCAGCATGGAGGGCTATATCGTCAGACCTTATCTTATATATAGAGAGAGGGAGAGAGAGTGTTGAGAATAGCACTGTGCACACATTAAGTACCACATAAATATTATATATATACACACACACACATTTATATGAATATTTATTAGCACCGAGCAAATCAAAGTGCTCAGTGCATGTCACATGCCACCGTCATTGTCGCTATCAGCAGCATCAGCCTGTCTGGCGCTATGCTTAGGCCTAAGAAGGAAACAAAGACTTCACAGGTATAGTCCTAAAAAAAGGTATATCCCCCTTAGGGGAAGAGAGAAACAACTTCTGGGAGTGAATCCTGATGGCCACTGAACCTGAGAGAAGCAGCCACTATGGTAACACTTTCCCATTGCAGTCTACCTGGAAGAGAAGTCATTAGCAGTGGCCAAGTAATGGCGCCCACCAAGCAGTTAGACTGAGGGACACGATTTTCCATGCTCAGTGATGACAGAAGCACAATGTATTGGGTGTGTAAGAAGGAGGAGGCTGGTTGTGTCTTAGCATGATGGAGACACTTCATAGAAGGGACAATGGTATTGAAAGCCCTCAAAAGATAAGCATTAAATATCGCAAATATTGTGTTAGGGCCTTGGATGTGGGATTCCCCTCTGTATGCTGTCATTACCATTGGTTAATAAAGAACTGCTTTGAGCCTATGGCAGGGCAGAACAGAGCTAGGCAGGGAAAGCTAGGCTGTGTGCTGGGAAAAAGAAAGCAGAGTCAGAGAGAAGCCATGGAGCCACCACCGGAGACAAATGTGCTGAAACTTTGCTGGTAGGCCACAACCTCATGGTGATACATAGATTAATGGAGATGGGCTAATTTAAGAGATGAGTTAGCCAGAAATATGCTTAAGCTATTGACCAAACAGTATTGTAAATAATATAGTTTCTGTGGCATTATTTCAGGGCTGAGCAGCCGGAAACGAACAAGCGGCCTCCTACAACAGGCCTTTTGTTTCTAGCGATGATGAAGAAATTGACTCTAGGTTAGGCATCCACTGAACATTACTAGAAAATAAAACTCAAAATTAAATGCATGACAACTATCTCCAGACACTGGCTAACAGGCAGCGACTGTGCATGGTCAGGGAGGAGGGACAGGCAAAGAATGGGGAAGAACCCTCATGAGGCCTCCTAGCTGCTACGAAGCTGAAAGTCACAGCCAGGGTGATGGAGCCAAGAGTGTTAGAGGGTCGCAGTTCCAGTCTGACTAGAGAGAACAAAACGTACCAGTGTGTCACTAACCTGCAGACTATTAGGACACTTGAGGTGAGTCAGAGGCCTGGAGGCAAGCCCTCCAGACTCCCCCTAGCACCAAGACCTGACAAGATCAGAAAGGGAGACAGCTGTATGGAGGCCGAGTTCCATCCACCTAGAACAGTCAGAAAAACAAGTCAAGCATCACAGAACTGGCCTCAGTGAATGGTAAAACCAAGAACTCGTGGAGAGGAGACAAGCAAGTATCCAAGGAGAGCCACAGAATGAAATAAAACATTTACACTCTCTGAGAAAGTTAACAGACTCCTCGGGTTCTGGATGTATAGCTGTCAGCGTCCAGTCCAAAAGCAAAGTTAGGAGCAAGAGAAGGAGGACAGGAATGGGGTGGGGAAGGCGAGAGGGAAAGGAAGAGAGAGAGAGGAAGGAAGGGAGGGAGAGAGTTAGGAGGGGACTTTAATTATAACAGCTACTCTTCAAATGAAAATGCCATTAAAGAACTGAAGAGATACTGTCTTAATGAATAAGCATTTTAAAAACTAGAAAATCTACAAGTAAGCAGTTAATCAAATGGATTTTCTTACCGGTTAGAGACAGTGAGGGGCAAGACTGAGAGCTCAATGGGAAAAAAAATCACACAATTAGGAGAACTCTGGGCAACAGAGAAAACAACCAGACTCGAAGGTCTGTGGATAGCATCCACTGCATGTGTAATGGGCATCCCAAACCAGGGGAGTCAGAAAACACAGTTTAGCGTGGTAGCTGAGATCTCCCTGAATTTACTCTTAAAAATAAGCATCTAAGGTATTCCTCTCTTGGGACTCTCCACTCTTGGGAGCTCTTTTCCCACTTTTCCTTAACAAATCTACAGCTGTTCTGCTATATAAAAAAATAACAACTAAAATAAATGTATAGATCCAAGAGGCTCATCAAACCCCAAGAGGATAAATATAAAACTAAATCACACCTGGGTGTCGCTGTAGTCAGGGTCTGGGCCAGGTGTTGCAGATTTTTGGTGTTTAATTAGAGAATAAAATCAAGGTACAAAGAGGCTGCCAAGCATGAAATAGTCTACTCAAAGCCAGGTGGTAGCACAGATTAGAAAGAAATATACTGTCGAGACTGACAGCAGGCCACAAGAATGAAGGGACTCGAGAGTCCATGATACTGCTTGGGACTACTTTTTATGGAGTCTAAGGGAAGGGGGGACATTGCTAAGGAGCACAGTTTGGGTGGTTCTGTTCTCATCGGCAGACTAAGCTGTACAACTGTTTCTCTACTACTCATGCCCTTTCCCATTCTGCATCTGATTTTAGTCCTATGCACATCTAATTATGCGCAGGCTTAAGATGGGAAATATAGGATTCTCCCTATAAGTTCACTTGAGGACACAGTTTTGCCTCATTGCCCAGGTGCCCAAAACCATCTCAGGCCAGATCAGCCTTCATACTCATTGACCCAGGCATACACTAAGTACAAATGAATACTTTGACGGTACTAAGGGGAGCGGAAATTTGTTCTATTGTTCAGAGTGGGCTGGGCATGAAGATCAATGCAGGTGGGGGGCGTAGGCTGCTAGCAGGTTTCTGGGGTGGGTGCACAGTTTGTCCAGGTAAGAGTACTGGGTGACGAGTGAATCACTTCAAGAGGGGTGTGTGCATAGTGCAAACCAAGTGGAGTCCCGAGTTACTGAACTGTTTCTGATCATCTACCTCATGGTCACGTTACAGGAGAAACTGTAACTCAAAAAAGGAGGGAAGAAGGAGGAGGAGAGGAGGAGAAAATAATGTAAATGATCACTGACTTTTCAGCCATAAGGACACAAGAAGAAAATGAACATTTTTTTAATAGGAGAAAGGATTTATTTGGGCACATGGCTCCAGAGGGTTAGGGCACACGATGGTGGGACAAAGTCATGGCACCAGTCACAAGAAGCTAAGCACTCACTCCCTGAGCTGCAAACATGGATCAGAGACTGGGTACCAGGAATGAAGCATGACTTCACTCAAAGTTCACTCCAGAGAGATACTTTCCCAAGTGACATCATACCTCTCAAAGCCACCCAAATAGTGCCACCAACTGAGTAGCAAGTATTCGAACATCTGAGCCAATGGGAAGCATTCTCATTCAAACCACCATGCAATGGAAAGACAGTTTTGTTTAATCAATTATTCTATTTCCAGGGTATAAATCCTTTTACTATATACTGTGCATAAAATAAAATGTATTGAAGAAAGGATAGAAAGCAATGAGGAAGGAAGAGAATGTCTTTAAGGAATGTTGTGTATTTCGACAGCCTCTAGTAGACTTCCATTGTAGACCAACCATTGAATTTCATTTTCTACTAGCCTATAAATGCTTAAAAAAAGGCAACTAGTCTCAGTTGTTGGTAAATTAAATTTCCATTTTCTAATACAAAGTTTTAACTCACTGCCATAAAGAAAATAAAAAGTCATATATATATTTGTATTATTGTATACATAATTTCTATTTTCAATGTAAAAGCACAAAGATGATAGGTAGTGATGGATGTAATGATATATTAATGACAACGACTAGGGAAGGATGTGGAATGGGTATAGAGCCTAGCAGATACAGAACAAAGGTGGATCCTTCCAGCTGTATGAACTCTCAGAATATCATTTATTATTTTTGTATCTTTTTATCCTTTTATTAAAACTAGATTCTTTTCTCACATAATATATACCTATTGCAGTTTCCCTCCCTCTACACCTTCCAGGTTCTCCCCACCTCCCCTACAAAGTGGTCAAAGAAAACTCAACTTAGAATTCTGTTTCAGCTAAAGCACCCGAGTAAGCTGGTCTGGAAGTGATGTCTTTAATCCCAGCACACATGAGTCGAAGCCAGAGAATTGTCATGAGTTTGAGGCCAGCCTGGAGCACAGACATTTCTTGGGAGCCTGGGCTACAGTGTGCGACTCTGTCTCAAGACAAAATGAGAGGAGAGAGTGAAATATTCTTCCAGGAAAAGCCAGGTGAGAGAAATCAGCACCAGGAAACTGCACATTACAGAAAATGCTGACAGGTTTTTCAGGCTTAAGCGAATGACGATAGATAAGGACTTGGAAGTGCAGGAAAGAACCGGAAATGGTAAATAAGTGTATAACACAAAGTAGGGGTGAAGAGAGAATGGCTCTGTGGTGAAGACCACAGGCTGCTCTTCCAGAGGCCAAGATTTCAGGTCCCAGGGCCCACACTGGGCGGCTCACAAGGACCTGTAACTCTAGTTTCAGGGTGCCCGAGAATTTGAGCCATGTTCTGGTCTCCAGGCACACCTGCACACACACACACACACACACACACACACACACACACACACACACACACACGTATACATACACACAAATAGAAATCATACACATATAATTAAAAATAAAATTTTATAAATATAAACAGCATGATTGCTTTTTCTTCTACAACTGATGTGGGAGTGTTTGTTGATTTCATTGGTTAAGCAATAAAGAAACTGCTTGGCCCTCATAGGTTAAAACATAGGTGGGAGGAGTAAACAGAACAGAATGCTGGGAGGAAGAGGAAGTGAGCTCAGAGATGCCATGCTCCCCACTCCTGGGCAGACAGATGCAATGAAGCTCCGACCAAGGATGGACATAGGCTAGAATCTCCCTGGTAAGCCACCTCGTGGGCTACACAGATTATAAGAAATGGGCTAGTCCAGGTGCGAGAGTTAGCCAAGAAGAGGCTAGATAGAAATGGGCCAAGCAGTGTTTAAATGAATACAGTTTGTGTGTTGTTATTTTCGGGGCATAAGCTAGCCAGGTGGCCAGGGTGCTGGGGATGCAGCCCCGCCGCTCCTATTACAACAGAATGGCGCCCGAAGTGGTAGCAGCAATTTCTCAGGTCTACTCTGCTTGCTAGAGGCAAGCAAGCGCTCTCATCTAAGAGATGCTTCCTGACTCAGCTTCAGCTGCAAAACCCTGCAGCTCTTAAGAGGTCCTGCCACGAAACACTTAAACGGTGTTGACGAAAAGCTGAACGCATGCTTTTCGGTTTTCAGCCGTAGCAGGAAAAAAGCTGCGCCATGTAAAAATGCTGCGCCATTTGAAAATGCTGGCTTTCTGGGCCATCCTGCCAGGGCAAACTCTGACTGTTTGAGGCAGGAGGGCCAACTACAGAGAGAGGACTTGTGTGTTGTCTGTGGACATAATGCTGCAACTTACTTGCTGACAGGAACCTTGAAATGCCATAGAGTTGTGGCAGTAAACATGGCTACAGCCAGTACCTCAGCCATGAGGCTGGAAAGCTAAGGAATGGACTGGATCTAGCTGGCAAAGCCACGGCTTTAGTCCTACTGATATTGCTTGGTAAATTAAAGACTCATGTGGTCAGAAAAAGAGAGATATACAGTAAAGAGAGATTCAAAGACAAAGAAAATTTCTAAATGGTTTACAGTGTGTAAAAATATATGCAAGCTAAAAGTTGAATTTCTTAAAGTAAAAACAAAAGGAAGAGAGTTGTTGTGTGTGGTAGTACACACCTTTAATCCCAACACTTGGAAGGCAGAGGAAGATTGACCTCTGTGACTTCAAGGTGTGGTGGCACACGCCTTTAATCCCAGTGCCTAGAAGGCAGAGACGAACAGATCTCTGTGAGTTCAAGGTGTAGTAGCATACACCTTTAATCCCAATGCCTGGGAGGCAGAGACAGGCCAATCTCTGAGAGTTCAAGGACAGCCTGGTCTACAGAGTTATTCCAGGTCAAAGATACAGAGAACCTGTCTCAAAAAGAAAAAATAAACAAAATAGAGGTTAAAATAAACTGCACAAAGATGGAAAATACACAGAGAATTTTCATACTGTATGCTATTATGCTCTCTTTGAATTATTTGAATGCTGAGGAAAGAGCAACAGCTGCTAAAAGATATTTATTTATAAATGCTGCTGAACTAATCCAACATAGATATTTTGAAAATGGCTTGACTTTGAAATTTGGATCTAAGGACATGATGTTTTGGAAAGGAGTTTCTTATTTTGTTTTCACAGAGGATGAGACCCTGTTCATTTCTTCTATTCCGATATGGTATGATGGACCACACCCTCCTGAAGGGTTGCTGTGAACATCTTCAGAAAATTGCTTCGCTCAACTGCCAACTGAGATGAAACTAGAACACAGGTTATACCATGAAAGACCTAATTAACGACGCCCCCATTCAGCAGGAAGCAGTTTGGAGAGAAAAAACTGCGCCCATATTCCCAAAAATTGTTTATAAATGTTCTTTTACATTTAAAGGGGGATATGATATAGATATGAATAATTTGTATTAGTATAGATTTTGCTTTATTGATAGAGATTTAAGGTGAATTTTGTTATATGTATATGCACATTTCTGCTATTAAGATATTGTGATTGTGTAGTTCATTAAAAATGTAATGTATAATTAAGAAATATAGGTTAATGGATAATCATCAGTAATAGTCAAGCTTGTAGTCATGTTAGTTAGATTTTCTAGATATATAGAGATACATTTCAGTTAGATAGACATTCTTCATATCTTTCAAAGACTGCAGAATATGGCCTTTAATGTTTTATTAATAACTTAGGACTTTTCATGACAATGCGACACTCTGCTCCTGGCAGCACCAATCTACTTCAAGAAGAAGATGGGCATCGAAGAGGATCCTTATGGAGTTTGATAGCCATTTGGGCAAGAAACTGTTCTTGCCTGGACTACTGCATAAACTGGACACAGAGAACCCGCAGAGAGAGGACTGCTAAACTTGCTTAAAGGTGAGATGGTCTCTCGGGCTTCCTGATTCATGAAAGAGTCTGCAAGACATTCTTCAGGACAAGCGGATAGTGACTGCCTTTGAAATTTCCTGCTTTGTGGAAATGTCTGCTGGAAACTATGAACCTGTAGGCCAAAGATGGATGCCCCAATGGTACAGAGGAACTTTGGGTGGCTGTCCAGGCAGCGAGATGTCTCTGTCATTTCTAGAGTTTTGGATTTCTTGTTTGCTTGGGTAATATTGTATTCTTCTGGAGTCTTTGGAGTTGAAGAATAGATAGATAGTTATAGTTTTTCATTGTTATGATAAAAGATAAAATAGATATAAATATTGTAACTGTAATTCTTGCTTGATAACTGTTTTGTTATATGTAATTTTTCTATGTTAAAGTTAAAGCCTTCCTTTTTTTGTTTAAACTTCTGTTTCTTTCTAAAGGGGAAGTGATGTGGGAGTGTCATATATCAATCTGTTGATTTCATTGGTTAAGCAATAAAGAAACTGCTTGGCCCTCATAGGTTAAAACATAGGTGGGAGGAGTAAACAGAACAGAATGCTAGGAGGAAGAGGAAGTGAGCTCAGAGATGCCATGCTCCCCGCTCCTGGGCAGACAGATGTGATGAAGCTCTGACCCAGGATGGATGTAGGCTAGAATCTCCCTGGTAAGCCACCTCATGGGCTACACAGATTATAAGAAATGGGCTAGTCCAGGTGCGAGTTAGCCGAGAAGAGGCTAGATAGAAATGGGCCAAGCAGAGTTTAAATGAATACAGTTTGTGTGTTGTTATTTTGGGGCATAAGCTAGCCATAGGTGGCCGGGGTGCTGGGGACGCAGCCCCGCCACTCCTATTACAACATACAACTTGCCTTGCAAGACAATTAAGTTTTTAAATTTTAAAATGGACATTGTAAAGGTTTATAACATGTAGAATATGAACAATATGATATGAGTGCGAATGACCAATAATGTTGGTGAGAGGGAACACACTGGTGTGAGGTTACTATACTTATAAGGTGTAACAAGGGAAAGTGGAAGTTTCCAGTGAAGACAGAAGTATGATACACAAATCAGAAACTTGAGCTGTCAGGTGTGACCTGTAAGGAGAGATGTCATTGTAAGCTGTAAGGTGTGAACTATCAGGTAAGCTGTAAGGTATGAGCTGTAAGTGTGAGCTGTAAGGTGTGAGCTATAATGTCAGTTATCATTTTAAGATGTAAGGTGTGAGCTGTAAGGAATGAGCTACAGGGGGAACTGTCAGTGTGAGCTGTCAGGTGTGAGCTGGGAAGTAGTTTTATTTAATTGTGAGGAGTGACAAGTTAAACTGCAAGCTGTAACCCTGAAAACATCCTCTAAAGGTGAACAGGAAAGAGAGGGATAATGACACGGATAGAAACGAAGTGGAATCTAAAATATACCCAACAGAATGCCGTAAGAGAACAGGGAGGAGCCAACCCCAGAGAGGAATGCAGAGGAAAAGCAGCAAGCCACTAAGTCAAGCTGAAATGAACAGTCACACTAATACACTACTGTTAATACATGAAACAGTTAAAACCATGGCCATGCATGCTAGCTGAAATGAAAGGGCACATATTTGTTCTCAAAAACAAGGCAAAGATGTGTCAGGAGAATTCATGAGAAAAACGGGCTCCCACAGTATCAGCGAGAAGTCTTAATAATATGAACATTGCAGGAAATATAATACATTTCACAAGATACACATTATAAGCGATATGATCATGATAAGGAGCAATTCATCTGAAAGATAAACAAGCCCACATAAATGTATGCCTCTGATGAAAGAACAGCACTCCTAAAACATAAAATGCTGAAACCAAAGGGAGAAAAGACAGATAGGCAATCACAGAGATTTCATCTTCTCAGTTGGTAACTCAGCAGAAACCCACAAAGGATGGAAAATACACAAAAACATTCTTAACGTTACTAACCAACTTATTACAGAACACCAGTCCCAACAGGAAAAAAATCCATTTTTTTTCAAACGCACACATTAAATGTTCATAGGTAGCAACAGAACATAATCTGAGCCAAAAAGAACTATCAATAAATTTCAGAAGATGCTATATCATCTATCCTTAAATTGGGAACACCTTCGTCTAATGACTGGTGTCTGGAGATGAGTGACTGAGTGTTCCCCATAAACTGGGGGAAGACAGCACCGGAACCCATTTGTGGGCAGGACAGTTAGGCAAGAAAGAGAAACCAGAGTCGCTCAGACTGGGCGTGAACAGCTAAAGTTATCTCCATCAGATGGAAACCCCGAGGCCTCCACAAACAAATGCTCTTAGATCTAATTATGTACAGAGAGCAAATCAACATGATACGAGGTCAGTACCTAAAACCAGTGTTGAACTTCACTAGCTCTGAGCAACATGAGGGGAGACCTGTGCAGCTGGAAGTGCACTCAGGCCACGTGGACTAGCTGTGCCCTCCTGTGACTGGAGTAGCTTTCTCGCTGTGTTACCAGAGCTGTTACTCTCATGGGAGGATTAGCACTAGCCGTGGAAACCAGACAAAGAATCTTTTCTATTCAAACATCCCCAAAGTGACCCCTTAACACACCTCACAACCACATGAAAAGCCCCACTTCTTCAGATGCATAAGCCAAGTTTTACCAATATAGACAGACCGTAAAGTGAGCCAAAAGGAAAGTATCAATAAATTTCAAAAAAAAAAGTAGAAACTCCAACCTCAAGTCAAGCACACCTTGTAGAGAGAATTTCACCCTGGGATGGGGGTAGCTGTTCAATATCTACCCACCCTCTTTGTAAAGTCCAATGACAAACCAAATTTTTATTCCACCAAAGTTTACCGGGGAGAAACCAATGAATTTATTAGGGTGACTTACAGAGCATGAGTGAGTGGTCACAAGGAGAAGTCTGGGTGGCCCTGAACCACACTGGAGGGTTTCACCCAGGACAGATGATGCCCCCCTAGAAGTCTGGGTGGCCCTGAACCACAATGGAGGGTTTCACCCAGGACAGATGATGCCCCCCTAGAAGTCTGGGTGGCCCTGAACCACACTGGAGGGTTTCACCCAGGACAGATGATGCCCCCCCTAGAAGTCTGGGTGGCCCTGAACCACACTGGAGGGTTTCACCCAGGACAGATGATGCCCCCCCTAGAAGTCTGGGTGGCCCTGAACCACACTGGAGGGTTTCACCCAGGACAGATGATGCCCCCACCTCAAGCTGAATAGATGCAGCCTCCTTCCCTCTGTCCTCTCAGCCCGTATACTCTAGCTGCTCTCTGATACCACGTGCAATTAGGACAGAATTACATAACAATGGGACAGGGGAGTGGTTTGGTACTCAGGTGAGGGTCTCTTGACTGTCCTTGCCTTCTCCTCTTGTAGGGAAAGCTAAGAATCAACAGGCCAGCTGTGGCGATCTTTCACAAGTCAGGGCAGGGTTAGTCCTGTCCAAACACCTGATAGTACCGTCATTCCCTAAATGTGCAGCTTCCGACCGGGGCTTCGAGTACAGAACACTCTGAGCAAATGTGTCTTCACCACATCACATTCCAAGTCCCCCTTTAGTGAGTCAAGAGAGGAAGAAGAAATAAAGCTGCCCAGGTAAGAACACTGCAGAGCAGGGGTCCCTCTGGTCACCACACTGGATGCTGAGCTGGAGGTATGGCACTGCCCCTCATCTGGCCCCTGGGAAGTGGTTTCCCAATCTCTAATCCATTGTCATCAGTAGGGCCTGTCCTGCACAATTTATGTGCAACCTGCCTAAGTTCAAATGTTGCTAATACCCCACTTCCCAAGACCAACAGTCTGCCACACCCATTCCCTTGAAGCCACTGGATTCAGACTCCAGAAACACTGTCACCAAAAGCACCACCAACAGCCACCAATCGGGCCACCAGCAGCTAACAAGAGGGCCATCAGCAGCTAACAAGAGGGCCATCAGCAGCTAACAAGAGGGCTACCAGTATCCTCACAGACACTACTCAGTCAGCACCAGAGAGAAAGCCTAAGTATCAAAGCAAGGAGAGAACTGGAGAAAGGAGCTTATAGGACAGGTGCACTGGAGGACAGTGGTGTCTAAAGTAAGTTTAAAGAGGACATGAAAGGACTGTCGGGTGTCCTCATGACCATGGCACTTGCTAGAAACCTAATCCTTCTTACTGGGTCCTTATTCCTGGGAGCAGAACACACACCAGGAAAGAACCCACCTGCACAGTCCTCAAAACACAGGCTCTGCAGCCCCAGTCACGGGTGTCCTCCCAGTGATGTCATCTGAGCTCTGCAGCCCCAATCACAGGCATTCTCTCAGTGACATCATCTGAACTCAGTGTTGGTGTCTTTTTATTTCTGTTCATGAGACCACTCTGAGCTTCTATGGCAGCTGTACCTGCTGGGGATAACCTGCCTTGAAGTAGGAGACTGTTCTTTCATTTCCCGGCCTCCCAGACCCAAATAATCCCACAGAAAGTATATCAATCACAACACTGTTTGGTCTATTAGCTCAGGCTTCTTATTAACTAACTCTTACATCTTAAATTAACCCATTTCTATTAATCTGTGTGTCACCAAGTTGGTTGTGGTTTACCAGTAAGGTTCTGTTTTGCATCCAGAGTCTGTCTCCTGCGGTGGCTATATGCCATCTCTCTGACTCCACCTTCTTTCTTCCTCTATCTGCTTGGAATTCCTGCCTTGCTCTATTCTGCTAAGGCACTGGCTGAAACAGGTTTACTCATTAACCAATAAAAGCAACACATATACAGAAGGACTCCCCACACCACACTCCCATCCACTGTGTCACACAGTTACCACGGAAAGTCATAATGTGTTCTATGAAAGAAACTGTTAAAAGATAGAGTTTAAGTGATCGCCAAACAGTAAATGAGTGGGCTGGGAATGTGGCTCAGTAGATAAGAAACCCCACAGGCTTTGCTGTGGCACGCACCCGTATGGCCACACACATAAATGCATTTTTAAACTTTACGTGTGCTTTAGGGTTTCTATTGCTGTGGTGAAACACATGACCAGAGCAACTCGGGGAAGAAAGGGTTTATTTGACTTATACTTCCACATCACTGTTCATCGTCTAAGAAAGTCAGGACAGGAACTCAAGCAGGGCAGGAACCTGGAGGCAGGAGCTGATGCAGAAGCCATGGAGGGGTGCTGCTTACTGGCTTGCTTCACGTGGCTTGCTGAGTCTGATTTCTTATAGAACCCAGGACCACCAGCCCAGGGATGGCACCACAATGAGCTGGGACCTCCCCCATCAATCACTGATGAAGAAAACACCCAAGCCAGGCAGTGGTGGTACATGCCTTTAATTCCAGCACTCAGGAGGCAGAGACAAGCAGATCTCTGTGAGTTTGAGGCCAGCCTGGTCTACAAAAGCTAGTTCCAGGATAGGCACCAAAACTACAGAGAATCCTGTCTCAAAAAAACAAAAAAAGGGAGTGGGGAGAAAAGAAAATTCCCTATAGGACTCCTATAGCTCAGTCTTATGGAAGGATTTTCTCAACTGAGGTTCCCCCTTCTCAGATGACTTTAGCTTGTGTCAAGTAGACATAGTATCCAGCACATGAGTGAGTGTTCCACCCGCAAATATGTAAGTTCATTAAGTACGTGTGTCCAGTACCTGCAGAGTCCAGAGAAGGGTATCAGATCTCCTTGGTCTGACATGTGGGTCCTGGGAACTGAACCCAGTACTCTCTGAGAACAGTAACTGCTCTAACCACTGAGCCCTCTCTCCAGACCATGAATGTATTTTTTTTAAATTAAATGGCATGATAATTAGCATGACTGTAATTCCCTAATGTGGATATATACCAAAGCATTACATACATACTGCAAGTACAAACAATATTATTTGCAATTATTTCTATGTAAACCTGAGTAGAGAACAGTACAAAATGTGACTCCAAAAGCTGTCTTATTTTTAACTAAATTAAATTGAAAATTATAGATTAGAGCAAAAAGGAACCCTCATTCCTTACTAATGAGAAATCAAAACTGTACACTTTAAAAGATGATTTGGCGTATCGTACAAAGTAAAGGGTAGCTTGTCCACACGATATAGCAGTAATGCCTCAGAGAACTTACCAAGTGATGTGTAAACTGTCATAGTCATTAAACACATCCATGGATCTTTACAACAGTGGTTACAGTTTGAATATGAAGTGTCCCCTATGAGCTCCTGTTTGGAATTCTCGGTTCTGGGGGTGGTGCTCTTGGGAGAGGTTATGGAAACTATAGGTCACTGGAGACAGACTCCAGAAGAAAATATCTCTCTCTGCTACAGGCTCCCATCATCAAGAAATGCTGTCTTTCTCCATGCCTAGAGACACAGAGCCAAGCAACCCACAGATGGAGATCATGAACCAAAATTACTCTCTGCCCTTGGGCTGTTTCTTTCGGGTATTTGGTCTCAGAATAGAGAACATAACTAACAGAATAGTTCTGGTTTCAGTCACTCACAACTGGAGATAAGTACAATGTCTACAGACAGGAGCTCGAGGAAACAAACTAACTTGTTACCAAAGAAATGTGTCGCCAAGCTATGGGAAGTCATGGGAGTAGCTTACACAGATATGGCTGAGAGAAAGGGAGCTAGGCAGAAAAGGCACACATTAAATGATTCAAACTGCAGTGGGTAACCATGGGGCTCAGAGGCAGGTCTGCAGTGTGTAACCATGGGGATGGGAGGCAGGTCAGCAGTGTGTAACCATGGGGATCAGAGGCAGGTCAGCAGTGTGTAACCATGGGGATGGGAGGCAGGTCTGCAGTGTGTAACCATGGGGATCTGAGGCAGGTCTGCAGTGTGTAACCATGGGGATGGGAGGCAGGTCAGCAGTGTGTAACCATGGGGCTCAGAGGCAGGTCTGCAGTGTGTAACCATGGGGATGGGAGGCAGGTCTGCAGTGTGTAACCATGGGGATGGGAGGCAGGTCTGCAGGTCTGCAGTGTGTAACCATGGGGATGGGAGGCAGGTCTGCAGTGTGTAACCATGGGGATCTGAGGCAGGTCTGCAGTGTGTAACCATGGGATGGGAGGCAGGTCTGCAGTGTGTAACCATGGGGATGGGAGGCAGGTCTGCAGTGTGTAACCATGGGGATCTGAGGCAGGTCTGCAGTGTGTAACCATGGGGATGGGAGGCAGGTCAGCAGTGTGTAACCATGGGGATGGGAGGCAGGTCTGCAGTGTGTAACCATGGGGATCAGAGGCAGGTCTGCAGTGTGTAACCATGGGGATGGGAGGCAGGTCTGCAGTGTGTAACCATGGGGATCTGAGGCAGGTCTGCAGTGTGTAACCATGGGGATGGGAGGCAGGTCTGTAGTGTGTAACCATGGGGATGGGAGGCAGGTCTGCAGTGTGTAACCATGGGGATCTGAGGCAGGTCTGCAGTGTGTAACCATGGGGATGGGAGGCAGGTCAGCAGTGTGTAACCATGGGGCTCAGAGGCAGGTCAGCAGTGTGTAACCATGGGGATGGGAGGCAGGTCTGCAGTGTGTAACCATGGGGATGGGAGGCAGGTCTGCAGTGTGTAACCATGGGGATGGGAGGCAGGTCTGCAGTGTGTAACCATGGGGATGGGAGGCAGGTCTGCAGTGTGTAACCATGGGGATGGGAGGCAGGTCTGCAGTGTGTAACCATGGGGATGGGAGGCAGGTCTGCAGTGTGTAACCATGGGGATGGGAGGCAGGTCTGCAGTGTGTAACCATGGGGATGGGAGGCAGGTCTGCAGTGTGTAACCATGGGGATGGGAGGCAGGTCTGCTGTGTGTAACCATGGGGATCTGAGGCAGGTCTGCAGTGTGTAACCATGGGGATGGGAGGCAGGTCTGCAGTGTGTAACCATGGGGATGGGAGGCAGGTCAGCGGTGTGTAACCATGGGGATGGGAGGCAGGCTAGCAGTGTGCAATCATGGGCGTAGACACAGACCAGCAGGTGAGGGGCTTCAGAGAAGGGGTAGTTTTGGACAGGTGAAAAGCAGGATGCCCTAGGTAGGAAAACTATTCCTTATGGTACTACTGTGGGAGGCACATATTGTTACTGTCGGAGCCCTTATGATAGTTCAGAGTGAACCTTAATGCTTGCCAGTTTGAAAGAGCATGTAGCAAACTGGGGGATTCCGGAGATGAAATGCAGAATACAAGAAACAATGAACTATGCTGCAAATGTATGAAGCAAGTATATTAAAAGAATTGTGCACGGAATGGACTAACCTCTATGACTGGATTCAGCAACAAGGCCCTGAAGACAGAAAGCCAAAGCAACTGTACACGCACAGTGCAGTAGCTGATAGAGCTGCTTCTTGGGGGTATGGGGGTCAGAGCTTATGAGTGTATGATACATATGTACCCTGGGACTGGATAACTGATGAAATGATTGGTGGGTAGAGGGGTCTGCTTAGACACATCAGATAAGCAAAGTAAAAAAGGTAAAATGATGTGTGTGGCGATGGGTTAGATTTGGGGACATCAGTTTGAACCAATGTTGAGCCCACTCTGGTTAAAGATGGCTACACAAAGAAGTACTGTCGAGATGGTATATACACATGCATTATCCTATATGCTTGCTGAGAGGACATAGAAACTTGACACAAACTACCTCAGCCAGGTGCTCAAAGGAGAAACCAACAGTGATAGATTGTTCTAATCGTCTGGGAGACATTTAACATGTCACCAAGAGATCATGTCACCTGAGAGAAATGGCTGATGATGGCTTCTAGCGAGTGACAGGGATGAGTCCTGGACACAGAGTTAAGATGAGAACGAAGGAGGCAGGCACGTGGGCATCAGTGCTGGTGGCTCTTTGGGGAGACATGTCTGCGAAGGAGAGGTGAGCAGAGGCAGTGCTAGATGGAAACTCAAGGTCAAGAGAAAGGTTTCAAAGTTGATGGAGACCTGATTGTAATTCTCTGTTGAAGTGACTGACTAGCACTCTGCAGGATATGAAAAACTATACAAAGATAAAACACCAGCCTTTTGGATAGCCACTACTGAAACATGTATGTGAGAACATTTACAAAAGTACCCTCATATCATTTTCAATAATCTTGCTAGGAGAGAGGTTAGACTCAATAAAAATTCGGATCAAGGCTCCCTTCATGAGTAGATGTTGACTGAGGCTTCTGTCCTATCCAGTCCTGCAGCCATTAAGTCCCAAAGAATCACACAGAGGTCTACATTAGTTACAAACTGATTGGCCCATTAGCTCAAGCTTCTTATTAACTCTTATAACTTACATTAGCCCATAATTCTTATCTGAGTTAGTCACATGACTTGGTACCTTTTTCGGTGGGGCAGTCACATCTTGTTTCCTCTGAAGCTGGGTTACAACTGGAAATTGAACTTTCCTCTCCCAGAATTCTCCTGTTCTCATTGCCCTGCCTCTACTTCCTGCCTGGTTGCAATGCCTATACTTCCTGCCTGGCTACTGGCTGATCAGAATTTATTTAAAATACAAGTGACAGGGTACAGACCATTGTCCCACAGAAGGTAGATGTAAAGGCAGTCTCACAAGCACTATTAAAGAAAGCTTAGTGGATATAGGTAACAGTGGGCTGCCCCAGGATCAAGTCCTTAAGTCAAACTAGAAGACAAGTTACCAGAGACCTTACATGGGGCAGCGAACGACAGCACAAAAGTCATAAAAACAGACATATGGTCACAGGGTTAGAACCGGATATGCCTGTACATAACTTAATAAGCACACGTGTGCTTCTTAGAGGTACTGAGAGGTCCTGGTAGCAATAATGCCACAGAGCCAGAAACACACACACTTCCCTGGGTCCTGATTTCCAGGAGATTACTTCTGGGACAAGAAAGATAGGGGGTGAAATTAAAACTTCTTGGGATGCCAGAAAATAAAGATATGGTTTGAAAGCCAGGTGATGGAGGTGCACACCTTTAATCCCAGCACTTGGGAGGCAGAGGCAGGCACATCTCTGAACTCGAGGTCAGCCTGGTCTACAAAGTGAGTTCCAGGTCAGCCGGGGCTACACAGAGAAACCCTGTCTTTCCTGTCTTGAAAAACCAATTAAAAAAAAAGAAAGAAAAGAGAGAGAGAGATTGAGAGGAAGGGAGGAAAGAAAAAAGAAGGAAGAGAGGAAAGAAAGAAAGGGAAAAGGAGAGGAGAGGAGAGGAAAGGAGAGGGGAGGAGAGGAGAGGAGAAAAATGCTTTGAAAAAAATGAGATGAATCAACTAAACACAGAAGACTATCGATCTGGATTAATAGTCAAGCTTGAGGAGTTAGGTCCATAAGATAAATAACGATGGACAGAATGCAAGAGACAGCTGAGTAAATCTAATAAACAGGTAAATAATCAAATAAGCAAATGGGGGAAACAGTTCTGATTTAGTAGAAGGACTTCAATTAATGAAAGTAGAAGGAAAGAAAGAAGGAAAACATCAGGCACCATCAGCTGCCTTGCCTTCTCTGAAGGATGGATTCCCACCGTGTGGCATGCAATATGTACATGCTCTCATCCAGAACAGAAACTAGTCCTGTGAATGTGCCCATTAATGTAACCTAATAACAAACTGCTAATCATCTCTATTGCGTGGTTCTTTCACAATCTACTAATGACAGTTTCTGAAATACCTTATTTTTACAGTATTTCATTTCCATTATTATTAGTGTAGTATGTAATGAGTGGTTTGGATAGCCCTTCTTCACAAAAGATTACAACAGATAATAAAAGTTTAGAAAGAAATAAAATTTGTGTTCCTGTCATTTTTTATCAAAGGTGACATTATAATAGTAATGTGCCAGGGTTGTTTTTGTGAGTCCTAACAATGTATTGGTGTGAGCTTCAGGAGAGCTTCGTGCAGTGATAGTCCTGATGACTGCAACTATTCTGAGATAAATTCTTTAACACAATACAACTCACATCTGCATTAAGCTCACAAAATTATGGGGATCAGTTCAATGAAGACATGCAAGATCATTCTATAGAATGAGTGCATTTCCGGGCTGGGAAGGTGGCTCGGTCAGTCAAGAGCTTGCCTCACGAGCATGGGGACCTAAAGTCACAGCACTCATGTATGGCAGCAATGCTTGTATTCTCAGCACAGGGAGGCAGAGGCAAGAAAATGCTGGGTCTCTCTGGCCAGACTGATAAGCCAAATCAGTAAGAGCGGGGTTCAGCAAGGGATCTTGTCTCAAATGTGGAGAGAGACTGAGGGAGACACCTAATGTCAACCTCCAGCTCTACATGCATGTGTATGTGTGCTCACACACATACACAAGGAAGCATACCCCCACTCTCATGCATATGTACATATGAACATACACACACAAACACAAAAGATCAATTCATTTCTGATAGAAATACTTACCAGAGATAATATCATCCAAATTCAAATCATAGCAAAATCAAATCAATTTCTAGTGGGATTATCTAAAATATATATGTGGATTTATTCGAAACAATAAAACAAAATTAGAGGACTTTGCAATCATATTATCATGAAGTCTCAATAATCACAAGAATAGAGTACTGACCTACACTTGGCTCAGAAGCACTGAGTAGACATGCCGGAAACTATGGTGTATGGAAGTTGTATTGCTCCACACGAGTGCCAAGGCATTCAGCAGGGAACTGTACTGAAGAACTTCCAGGAGAAAATGAGCTTTAACCTTTTCTTTCACCAAACACAAAAGTGAGTGCAAAATGAACCCTACACCTAAATGTAAAAGCTAAACCTACAAAGCTTCTAGAATCAGACAAAGGACAAAATATCCATGACCTTGACATCTTTTTAAAATATCCATGACCTTGACAGCTCTTAAAAAATGTAGCATGTAACACAAAATATTAAATACAAAGCAATAAAATGCAAACAAATTACTCGAGGAAGAGTCACCAAAAAGATAGCATACAAACAATAAATACCCAAAAAGATTTCCAGGGTAAGAGAACACAAATCACTTAAATGGCTACAGCTGAGAAGACCGACAACATAAAGAGTTGGCAGAGCTAGAGAGCAACGGGAATGTTTCAGTATTGTTATTGGGGGTGAAGGAAAAGAAAATGAAGAAAAAGAAAAGAGAAAAACATAACTTTGGAACAACCTGGATTTTTTTTTAGGAAGTTAATCACACCCATCCTGTGACCTGGCAGTCCTTCTTTTGGCCATTTCACATGAGAAATACAAAATGACACATTCACAGAAAGACTTGGGCAACAACTTCTTAGTACCTGCTTTATTCAGAATAGCCACCAACTCAGAACAACTCAGATGCCCACAAGGGAATAGATTGCTATTTCTCAAAAGAAGAGAACAAGCAAGTTATTTGTACACACATCAAAGATGGTCTCAACAAGCCAAACATAAGGAGACAGACATGAATGAACATGTACCTTGTGACTTCCTTTGTATGTAGTTCTACATTTGGCAAAGCTACCCTTAATTCTATGTAACAGATCAGTATTTGTAGCACAAATTTTAATTGGTCTTAATAATAAAAACTTGGGAGTCAGGTGTCAGGATCTGAAAGTTGAAGGATCAGAGAAGCAGAATATGACCAGCCATTAGAATTCTTACTTCTACCAATGCTCAGACCAAAGGGGAGATCCTGTCCCTAAGAATCCTCAGACTGAACGTACTCTCTATGAAACCTCAGACTGCATCTGAGCTCTTGTCTCCTCCCATCTTATATTCCTCTCTCTGACCAGCCATATCACCCCTGTCTCCACCTCCCTAGTGATGGGATTAAAGGCATGTGATCCCAAGTACGGGGATCACCTTTGTATGAGCTCTCTTTCTCTTTTAGACAGATTTGTTCTCATGTAGCCCAGGGTGGCCCTGAACTAACAGAGATTCATCTGTCTCTGTCTCCCGAGTGCTGGGATCAAAAGTGTGTGCCACCACTGCCTGGCCTCTATGGCTAACTAGAGGCTTAGCTCTGCACTCTGATCTTCAGGCAAGGTTTATTTGTTAGATCATGAACAAAATATCACCACAAGTATTTCTTTCAATGAAGTGAATGGCAAGTTGACTAGAAGTGTGCCAGAGGGCTAGGGTTGCAGAGAGGGCTCAGCAGTTAAGAGCACTGGCTGCTTTTGTAGAAGGCCTGGGATTCAGTTCCCAGACCCGACAAGGTTGTCCACAGATATCTGTAGCTCCAGTTCCAGAGGATCCAATGCCCTCTTTTAACTTCCAAGAGCACTGCATGCATATGGTACACAGATATAAATGCAAGAAAAACATCCACATACATAAAATAAAAATGTAAAACTTTTTGAAAGTACATAAGAATATTCAGGAATGTTTAAAATGTCCCATGTCTTGATTGAGGTTGCATTTATAGAAGAGAATAAATTCCTCAAAACTCACACACTTAAGTATACTTACGTGTCTGTACATAAATTATGACTGAACAGTGATAAATAAATGTCTGTCAGGTTCACACAGTGCTCTGATGGGGATGGTGGTTTACAACTGAGAGACAGAAGTCTTTTATCTCCTATGTCCCAGGACCCTGCTAATGTCTAAGGCCCCTATGACAGCAAATCAAGAGCAGTCCCCACTCTCACTGATGTCACTGGCTGTGAAGTCAACTTCAGGGGGACTTACCCAGATGATGGGAACACAGGGGAGGGGACTAACTGCCAAGCAGAGGGCCTCAAAGGAAGGAAGCAAATACATTGCTGAAGGGAAAATATGAGCACGGTATAAAGGGAAAAGTGGCTAAGAAAGAAAAGCATAGAAAGAAGTTAAATGGATAAAGGCAAGGAAGTGAAAGTGGAATTGGACAAAGAGAAGCCGGGCCAAGACGCAAGCATGGGAATTCAGGTCCCCCGCACCCAAGGGTGACTGTAGGAGGCCTCACTCTGAGGAGAACAGCAGTTGCATCTCAGAAAGCGCCAGAGCTGCTAGAGCAGGTGGAGTCAATGAACTGTGGGGATGAAGAGGAGGTCAGCAAAGGGGCAGAACACGGTGAAGGGTGTGCAATGCACCTGCCCAACCCCCTGAAGCAGGGCACAAGTTCAAGTTCACTAGCTCCCTCAAAATTGATATGGTACCTAAAAGCCCAACCTCCTGCAGCTATTAAAAACATTTCATGTTAGTGGTGGAGCCACTTCCCAGAACTACAACCTTTGTGGCTAGAACATCGGCTTGTTCAAACGCCCCTTTACAGCTATCAACCCTAGAAGGAAACTCAAAATAGTGTCACATTCTTGGGCACTAACTGCCTTCTGATGCTGGGCATGAAGCTCCTGATTTTGGCCATGCCCCAAATCTGTCTTCACAGTTGTTGGAAATTTTGGACATTTTATAGCTGTCCATGAGTCTGGGGTTTACACCTGACTTTGCTACTCCTTTTTCTCCCACATCCTGGAAAGTGAGCTAATTTTCTTTACCGAATGAGATCCAGACTGAAGAGCATGTCACTCTGTTTGGTGTCTGGTGGCAGCTTGGGTAGAGGTCACCCCTTTATGTCACTACCTGTTTAAGTACTCAGACAAAAAGAGGAAGAGGCAAAGTGGTTGCTTTTTGAACAATGAGAATGAGAATGATGAGAATCCTCCATTTGCTGGGAGTCATGGGAAGGAAATGCCTCATGGAGGCTGAGATGCTATCCCCCCTCAATTTACATGCAGTTATCCACCCAAGAAATAACTGTCGAGCTCTGACGTGTTATGGGCCTCTGTTCTTCCCTGGGGACCAACAGGAGAAGGCGCCCTGGACAGTCGCGAGGGCACAGTGGAGGACAGTTCATGTACTCCCATCAGAGGCCCTAAATGCATCCGCGCTGCTGCCCTGCTCTTGGGGAGTGTGGTCTGGCCAGGGGCTTGTGGAGATACCAGGCAGGGTCAGATGGATACACCTAGCAAAGAAGGGATTTTCAGCTCAGAGACTCTGAGGCCCTGGTGTGTTGGCATATGGCAACAAAAATAGATTTTCATTGTCAGTTTGAAGAGAAATCAGTCATCACACCCAAGAGTTCTGACTTCCTGGATCCGAGGATGAGACTAACAGGCATGTGTACCCCTCGCCCCTCACTCAAGATCTCCAGAAAGCTTACTGGCTCCGGATTCATCCCTCCCTACCCAACCCCCAGCTTCTGTCTTCCACCTCAAATGGCATTTCTTCTGCGAAGACTCTCTGACCACCCACTGCAGAGTTCCTCCCGCCTTGGTATCCTCACTGTTGCAGCATGTTTCAGAAATGGCCCTGTAACTGAGCTTGAAGTGTGGATGGGCTTCCGGGCACACCCACACAAATCCCTATAGGGGCCATGAGGCAGAGAAATCAATGCAGCCGCTTGCTTGCTCACCGGTGTATTCAGCATGCACTATTGAGCTCTGAGTTGGTCTCTGGCTGCTTTGTGGTAAGAATTCAACAGAGACACTATGCAGAGAGTGGGCAGCCAGTGCTGGTAAGGGAGAGTTGGCCTCTCACCTGAACATGCTTTGAGAAAACAGCGGCACACTTTGTTGGAAACTGTGTCTGCATTACCCCTGTCTGCCTCTTTGGCCTCAGAAAAGGGCTTGGGATTTCCCAGATTAATAGCAGATTTCTCTAAGAAATTTTCTACAGAAGAGGGAACCAAGGTCTCTCATCTACTTTATAAATAAATAAGAGTATCTTTTTTCTTTCCCTTGCTTTTGTCTGGATAGGAATTACCTTAAAAAATATGTACCTCTTCAGCTAACAAAAGAAAGTGGGGCTTTTTTCCCCTGAAAAAAAATTCCCACTTGTCTATACAGAGAAAGAACATTGTTTCTAAAAATTATATCTGCTAATTGTGTGTTCTATGGAAATACAGGTGGCTGGGATGATCTGGTCAAGCTGAGTGTACATTGAGAAAGTGTCGGGCACTTTCAACACAGTTCTTTTTGACAACTCATGGGAAAATTGTATGGACTATTCTGTCTACTTCTGAGATGGTGTGGGATGTCCTTCTGTCTTTGTGTTGCTTTTATTGGTTAATGAATAAAGCTGCTTTTATTGGTTAATGAATAAAGCTTAGCAGAATAGAGCTAGGCGGGAAAATTAAACTAAGTGCTGGGAGAAAGAAGGTGAAGTCAAAGAGAAGCCATGTAGCCCTACCAGAGACAGATGCCAGATGGAACTTTACTGGGTAAGCCACAGCAACATGATGATACACAGATTAATAGAAATGGGTTAATTTAAGATATAAGAGTAAGCCAGAAATACACTTAAGCTATTGGCCAAACAGTATTCCAAATAATATATTCTGAGAGATTATTTTGAATCTGGGAGGCTGGGAAATGAACAAACAGCCTCCTTCTACACCAAGGGTCATGAGTACCCTCGTTTGAGTGATTTTAACCTTTATCAGCTTTCCTATGGCTGTTTTCAGCCTCTTATACCTTAGCATGGTAGCTTTAGAGGGTAGGGTCTAAGGTAAAGTAATCCGGTCAGAAGGTTCAGCATTCAGGAGGTTTTCACGAGATCTTGCTGGGTTCACGACTGGCTTCTGCCTGCTCTCCGACTTCTGTCTGGTCATGTGACTGCTCACTTTTGTATGTTCTTGTATCGCTATGATGTCATATTCCATGAGGTATGAATTTTACAAGCTAAGCTAGAACTGTGTCCTTGAATGTCTGGAACTGAGAGCTACAAACTATATTTTAATTATGAAGTACACAGCCTCAGTATTTTATTAGATCTACTGAGACATGCGATGCTTATGAAACATGGCTGGGCTCCTAGAGACTCATGGACCTAAGTCCCAAACCCTACCCTGTCAATAGGGTTGAAGGTGATGCTTAGCAACCACTGCCAGCCACCAGGCAAGGTTCACCTCACTGAGAATCTAACAAGAAGCTCTCAGCCCTTATTCACTCAGAAAACTAACTTTGAATTTAACAGGAACCAGGTAGTGTCCTGCATGGCCCAGGAGACAGACAAGGATTTGGAGGACCCTGAAGATGCTAAAAGTCAAGAAAGAAACCACAGAGAGGTGTGTGGAAGACCACTCCTCACAGCGCTAGGAGCAAAGAAAAGGCAGTGAAAAAAGAAGGGATCCCTGAACAAAGCTCTAGCAAAGTGAGTATGAGCCAGGTGTGCTTCTCTAAGTATGTCAGACAGAGGAAGCAGCCTCATACATTCCACAGTGTAAGCTGCAGGTGACCAGAGAGACGGGACATCAAGAATACCAGTTGGAAAAGGTACCTGTTTTGAAACAATGCCCAGCTTTTAGCAGAACCTAGAGAGAGTCAACCCTAGTGTCTCTCTGGATGAGCCTAAGCAAGTAAGCTCACTTCCTATAGCTAAAGGTGGAGTTTTTCTGTCCCATGGTCACACTCAAATAAACACACTGAGGCTCATACTAATCAGAAATGCTCAGCTAATAGCACATGCTTATTACTAACTAGCTCTTAAAACTTATCCCACTTCTATTAATTTATGTGCTGCTGCTACACTTGTGGCTTTTAGCTCTATCCCATTTTGTGTGTTTGACTTCTTCTCCACCTGGTGACTCCTCTGGCTCCACCCTTCCTCAACCCATCATTCTCAGTTTGACTTTCCTGCCTAACTTTATCCCATTCAGCTATTGGCCAGTCAGCTTGTTTATTAAACTAATCATAGTGACATATTCACACAGTGTACAGAAGGATTATTCCACAGCACAGAACCTCTCATCTCTACTCTGGACAACAGCAGCGCCCACCTCATAGACTCATGGATAAATAATAATGTGTACCTTGTGCAAAGTCTACACTCTCATAAATAGCACAGGTAATATATTTCAGGTCAACGACTGGAATCATGTTGGCCCTGAAAATGTTGCAGCTCTTCTTCCTTTTCTCTTTAGTGTCACCATCACTGTGATGGTCATTCTAGCTCCTCTCCAAAGAGAATGCTCTTCCTACCTGCAACCTAATTTCCTTTGAGGAAAAAACCTTCCATCTTGGAAGAAAGCTTGTTAAGGCACATGGGATGTTCCCACCCTGAAGGGAAGTTTCTTAAACTCAGGAAGTAAACAACTCAAAAGCTTCAAGAAGTCCCTAAACTGAACAAAAAGGTTAGACCACTCCCTCTCCAAGCATATATGAAGAGTAATGACCACTCTCAGACCAAACTAACTTGAAAGGAACACTCTCCAACCTGTGGAGCAGCCTATGCAGGAGTCATGCAGTGAGCTCTAGGGTCTGGGGTTTGATGGTGCAGCTGTCTTTAGTCATTTCTGCTCCTGTAAGGACCCCACCCATGAACTTGTAAGCCACCCAATAAACCTCTTTAGTCCATCCAGTTTGACTTTGATAGGATCTTGCTTTGGTCTGTAGTTAGTTCCTATCTGGAGTAAGTACTTGTTCATATCTCCCCAGTCACATGATATTACCATCAGCATTTTCCAGAAATTCAAACTTAACCTCATGTATAAGCCAATGACGTTATTCTTGCTTTCCTCAGTGTAAAGGTATTGACTTCTACAACTACTGGAAGATAATTAGAAAGTACATTTGTTTCTCTTTTAATTGGAAATTAAAGACATCCCCTGGGGAAAGACATGAACACAGAGAAAATAAAGCTATTTCTTTAAGGAAACTGATCCCTATAAATTAACAGGGAAATTAAATGGACTAGAAAGAACTTCCTAGACTCTCCTAGGCTTTAAGGAAATAGTCTATCCACCCAATGGGAACCAAAGACGGAAATAAAAGAATAGCAAATGGAATCCAGCACCGATTTTAAAGAACGAGAACCAGTGTTGGCATCAGGAAGTCCCCATCGGGAAATGTATCGATGTAATTAATCACATCAATATGTGGAGAGATAAAGGCAATTGCTGTCTTGCTATTGTTGGAGAGTATTCCATCGGCAGCTGCTGCAGGGTTGAGAGAATTAGTAGAGGAGATGAAGATGGCAGCTGGGAGAGAATCCAGGCAAGCCCACGGAGACAGGTTAACATCAAATAGCAGACACATTCATAGCCTGCATCATGAAGACTAATGCAAGGAAAGCCGTGTGCACATTAAGGAAGTAGGTGAGCTGTCCGACTCTCAGTGAGTCATAGACACGGTCAGGAGCCCAGACTATGAGCCAGACTGATAGCTTTGCACCTGGGCTTTGTTGTTCATTAACTGTATGGCTTCAGGCATGGTGATAGACCCTTCTGAAGTCATATAACCCATAAAATGAAAGTCAGGATAGTGTTTTCCTGTGGGATGGGAGACGGCACAGCTGATGAGGGCCCAATTGCAAATGTGAAGACCCATGTTCACACCCCAGAGCCCATGCAAAGGCTGTAAGTAGAGACTGCTCTTTTGTTTTACAGCTACTCAGACCCAAATAATCACATAGAAACTATATTAATTATAACACTGTTTGACCTATTAGTTCAGGCTTCTTATTAACTAACTCTTATATCTTAAATTAGCGCATTTCTATTAATCTGTGTATCGGCACTAGGCTATGGCTTACTGGTAAGGGTTTGGTGTCTGTCTCCTTGGGCAGCTACATGGCATTTCCCTGGCTCTGCCTACTCTCTATATATATATCTCTGTTCGGATTTCCTGCCTGGCTTTATTCTGCCCTGTCATAGGCCAAAGCAGATTCTTTATTAACCAATAGTAATAAAACATATTCATGGAATACAGAGGGGAAATTTCACATCAAAAAGCCAGATGTGGAAATGCTATCTGCAAACCTGGTGTAGGGCACAGAGTCAGGTGGGTCCCAGTTAGTCAACCGGTGAGGGCTGGGTTCAGTGGAAGGCACTGTCTCAAAAGATGAGGTGGACAGCAAGGGAAGAAGACACCCAGCATCAGCATCTGGCCTATATATACATGTACTTACACAAGTACACATATACACATGCACACCTGCACACACACACACACACACACACAAATAACTATCTTCACAGAGTAACTATATGCATTAAATTAATTAATATTTATAAAGTATTTAGAACAGTGCCTGGCAGTGTGTGTTAAATAAAATACAAAATGGTACCAACAACCTTTAATACTATAATATAGAGAACACTACATATACACACATGCCTATGAGCACACACACACATAACTTCCTTCTGACCGGGTGTGCAAAGAAAATGTACACAAAGAAGTGGAGGGGACAGCTAACTAGAGGAAGAGGCGGGACTAATCACCAGAGATGCCAATCATCCAGTCACCAGAAAGAGGCTCCCCTGACTGTCAGGAAATCCTGGAATCCTGACATCTCAGAATAGGGAGCTGCAGAGAGAGGAGGCACAGCAGACCTCAGTGTGACCCAGGAATGCAGAGGGAGTCAAGAGGAGAGAGATGGAGTTGTTTTCTTCTATGTGCAGGGTGGTATGACAGTATTATTATGAAAATGTGTTACTGCAATATTTCGGTGGCTTAGAAATTAGACTGTTAGATGTAAGGATATGGTATTTGAGATCCAGTACAAGTTCTTGCAAATTCTAATTCCACAGCACCCAAAGGAAATTTCAGTTTAAGGGCGTTTGGGGAGATAGCGCAGTCAGTAAAGTACTTGCCTTGAAATGGGTAGCTGAGTTTGATTTCCAGAACCTGCCTTTTTTAAAAAAAATCCCAGAGATGGCAAAATATGGTTGTGACTCCAGTGCCAGGGGGACAGAGACTGGCAGGTCCCTGTGGATCTCTGACCAGCGAGCCCAGCCTACTTGATGGCCTGCAGGCCAATGAGAGCACCTGTCTCAGGGCTGTCTTCATACGCAAGCACACGTGCACATGCACACACACAAATGTGCACACAAACATACACACAAGCATAAAAATTTTTTAAAGAAATTTAAATCTAAGAAAGGATAATAAAGAAGAATATTATTTTAAAACCCGTATTTGGCCGTCCTTACTGGGATGCTGGCCACACAGCAGAGACAGATCAGCTCAGTTTTACACATGGAAATTAAAATAAGGGCAAAAGCGCATGGCCCGAAATGCCCATGGTGATGCCCAGAGGGCAGAGGCACATGCTTTCTGGTGCCCAAAGGAGAGACCCACTCAGAACTGCGCTGTCATCTGTGGTACCACCACAGTTTCACAGACCGGTGTCCAGGTCTTGTCAGTGTCCCAAGAACTTACCTGGCTCAGTGGGAACCATGCAGCACCAAGCTCAAGACACAGGCGATGACCCAGATGCCAGCACAGGCTGATGGGGAAAGCACAGGCTTTATTTAAAAGACAGCTTTCGATTCATGTCCCTCAAAGCTGTGTGACTTTGGGGAATGCTGCTCATCTCTCTGGGTCTGTTTTCCCCATCTATAAAACTTTAACGCCAGAATCCTCTTTGTCAGATGAAACGTCAGGACACTTCAGAATAAGTGCAGTGGGTCTTTAAAGCATATTCTTGCCTGTGTCTTGCAAAGACCTTGTTAAGATAACAGCTGTGGAACTTTTAAAAGTACGATGTATGAGAACAAAGCAAACAGAGAAAAGATGAAGGCCAGGAAGGCATCAGTGTTTCTGTGACTAGAAAATCTGTTAAAGGAAAGTAAAAGACAAGCAGCTGGGACTGGAAAGAGTGTGCACATCCTTGTAAACTTCAAGAACACAGGAACAAGATGGAACTGCAGTGATTTGCATGCTCTGGTTTAAACACAACATGATCCCCACGAGTCACACACACAGACAAGTGGTCCCCAGATAGTGGTGCTGTTTGGGGAGGTTTTGAACCTTTACGAGGTACAGCCTTCCTGGAGGAAGTGCATCTCTGGGTGCCAACTTTGAGGGTTTGCAACCTCTCTCCACTTCCTGTTCAATCTGTTTCCCATGTGTGTTTGAGATGCGATCTCTCAGCTTCTGGCTCCTGCCGCATGCCATCCCTTCCCGTCATTTTGGACTCTATCCCTCTGGAACTGGAAGCTGAAGGAACCCTTTCTTAAGTTTTATGACAGGAACAGAACAGCTGATACATGAGGTTCCCTATTGAATGGGGAACTGAGGTCAAAGGAGGGCCAGAATTGGTCCATGGGCACAAGATAAGGGACAAAGACAGGACTGTGCACATGCATGTAGCAACTCTCCTGACTGAAACCTCATCTTTCTTGCCTTGACGGTCTGAGTTTCCAGAGTACTGGCCAAAAGCAGGATTTTGTTTTGCTGAGTCTAAGACACTAAGGACCTGAAAGAGGAAATGAGTTCCTGGGACAGAAAGGAAGTAGAGGTCTGGAGAACTGAGGAGGAGAACTGGGCATCCTACAAATAGCTTTGGAAGGAGATGCTTCTCGGAAAGCATCCTGTGGCCATGGACACAGGAGGCAGGGCTTAGGTTTGGAAGCTGCTAGTGGCACACAAGGACTTTACCCTGGGTGACAATGTCGCTGGAAGACTGAAGAAAACTCAGCAAACTAATCTGGCATACTATAGACTCGGATGTTGGATACACAGCAGTCCTGGTATTGATCACTGTCTATGACCGTGTGGAAGGGCTCAAGGGCAATCTCTCTAACGGAGAGCTGTTACATCCGATCATGCACGCACTACAGGAGGCTGTACAGAACACGCTTTTGATGTAAAGCTGATAGAATCGTTCTATTTCTAGAGACATGACTTCCGGTCCTTGCACTGCATGCTCTCCTGTCGGCCTGGCTCTTGCTCTGGACCTGGAATATGGAACAGTCTTGCTGCTGTGCATATCTTTGTTTTCTCCCAGGAGAAAAAATGGCGTTTTCGTACTGTTATCTGGTATGCAAATGAGAGCAGAGAGAGATGACCTGCCAATCTGACCCTGACACCCACTCTTGGAAATCCCTGTGTTATATGGTAGCTTCCTGCTCCCCTGCCATGGACCTGAAGGATGCCTGTAGATGGAGTTTGGAAACACCAGGGGGCACTGCAGGGAGTCAATTGGGGTTCCTGCAAACCAGCCTTCCTTTATGCAGCCATCAATGGGCACATGGCCCAGTGCAGAGCTCTGGACCTACATCAGGACACAGACGGATGATAGTCTCACCATTGTGGAGGCCTAGAGCGTCGTAAGGCAGTAGATGTTTAGCCAGACCTCACTCTGTCATGAGGAATTCTGGGATCCAGAGTGGGCTAGGGTCCTCAGAGTCACAGGGAACTCAGTCTCCCTTCCGTTTCAGCACCAACTTTACAGACCCATTTGGCTCCTCGCACGGCATAGACTCAATAAAGTCAAAATGTGTCTGAACTTGCCCCTCCAGTCACACCCTTACACTCGCCCTCAGATGGGCTCTTCCCTGCTGTAAAGACTCAGTGGTCCATCCTGCACTGATGCTGTCTGATGAATGATGGCTTAGCGTGTAGCCGTGTGGCCGGGAACCAGCCCGTCCCCTCCAGCAAGTATAAGTGTGCGAAGTGGGCCTGGTTCACTCCCTCTGCCCTTACACAAGTTTGACTGGACTCCTCTCTACGCTTGTCTTCAGCAGCCCTGACATTTTCCATACTAGAATATCACAATCCCACACAGTGATCAAGTAACCAAGTTTGACTTCATGAATTAAAATGTAAAGAATGTTCCACTGAGAATTGTAAAGATCCTGAAGAAACCACTTCCCATTCTTGAACTACAAAGCGAGGTTGCTTCTTTTTTTTCAATACCCAAATGATCAGCACTAGCCACACTGCCAACAACGTCCCAACATTTTACCCATGGAGCTGCCTTTCTGGCAAGACAGGGCTGCCTAACTCCTTCCGGGCCACCACTGGCAAGAGTCACCTTGTTCCAACCTTGGGGCAAGAGCTCAGCTGTTAACCAACAGCACAGGTTTTGCCTCTGTTTGGAGTCTCTGACAATGGCAGTTCTCTGCATCTTCTACTGCCAAGGCCCAGAGCCTCCGCCTGGGCAGAGCAGCCTCTGCTTACCCTTCTCCCAGCCTGCCCCAGGAGGCAATACCCAGCTAGCAGACTCCACGAGACACTCCAAGAATACCCTCACCACCGACAGTAAGCATAGTCACTTCTCTTTGGGATGACAGGCCACTATGGAAGAGGTCTACATGGGATCCATTTTGCCCTGAATGAGCTTGGCCAGGGCTTCACCTTTCTTCATCACCAGGAGGGGAGCTGAGCCCAGTTTCCCTCTTCCCCTTCTTGTGTCTTGCCAGCCTTCCTCTCTGAGGAGACACCAGAGGCAAATGAGACACTGCTTTTCCATTGGTTTAGGTAGGCCAGGTCCCAGTATAGAGACCACTGAGCAACAGAGCTGACTTGACAGGGCCACCTCCAACTGTGGCCACTGTCTTTTCAGAGCTGAGCACACTTCTCTGTCTAAAACACTTCTGTTTGTCTTTGGATCTATGTGGGACTTTTCCTTGGTAAAGAAGTAGGAGTTTCTCATTGGCTACAGCTGCATGATTGACAGCCCCTTTACCAAAGACACAGTGCCCTCTCAGCCTGATACTGGGCTTATTTTCCTTAGGACCTAGGAGAGGGTCTGAGAGCTGGTAATCTGTTCCCATCTCTCGTCTGCTATTCTCAGCTTGCACCAAAGAGCTAAAGAAGAAATGGAGGAGGCTCTACCTAGAAGATATATTAAAGGCTTCTTGCAAAAACCCTCAAAGAGCCTCAAGCTCCTCAAAAAATTATAGCTTTCTCCAGACATATGCTGCACTTGGAGACACTCATGCTGGTCTCATGGAGACACTCATGAATGTGCCTGGGCTCATTAGTCCACAAGGGCTTGCTGTAAGTGCAGGTGGTTTTCAAAGGGCCAAGTTGGCAGGGTTATAGCATGACCAAGAACTAAAGTGCAGACTTGGCGAGTTAAAACTTTTCAAAGAAAAAAATTAGTTAAAATATTTAAGGGAAAATGGTGTAATAAGCATGATAGTCCAATTTAGCCAATTATTCCTTGAAAATACATTTTTGAACAAATTAAAAAAACGGACTGTAGCTAAATCAGCAGGAGATAATTTTCACATTCACATGGACCTCGAGATGACAGGAGAGCCAGAATTCAGTGAGTGACACTGTGGTCAGGAAGGGGCTTGTCCATCTAAATTCACAGGTGGGGCAATCTCCCAGTGAGATTCCACTACCCTGTGTACATTTACACCCCTCCCCAGTTGTTGCTGGAAAACCCAGAGACTCTTAAGGACTCAAGCTTTGACCCAGTGTGAACTGCCCTGCAAGACCTCAAAATGGAACAATGGTAGTGACGCTGTGGGGAGGGGGAGCTTTGCATAATCTAAGAGGGGTGCAGAAACATCACTCTCTAGACTCTCCTCCAGGATCAGAGAGACCACAAAACCTGACCACACGTCAGACAGCAAAACCTGACCACACGTCAGAGGATTCAAGCAATAGGAAAGCAGAGGAGGAGACGTATGTTTCTTAAATTTACCCATCAAGGTCTTCTGTCTTCAGGATGAGCTCTGTCGAGCAGGCCCCTTGGCTCTCTTGAAGGGAGACTTATGACTGGCAAACCTACCAACATGACAGAAATGCAGACAGGAGTCTGAAGCCCAGCAAGCACTGAGCTGCTGTGTCTTGCCAACACATGACACGTCGGCATGAAGGGAGAGCTGTTTGTGTGTGCTCCTCTCTAGTACCCAGGTCGTCTTCTCTGGGGACGCATCTGTTGCAGTGGCATTTCGTTTGTATTTTAATAAATAAAGCTTGCCTGAAGATCAGAAAAATAAAACAGTAACACTGGCCAGCCTTACAGACCAGGCAGTGGTGACACACACCTTTAATGTGAGTAGCCACATTAGTTTGCCATAGAAACTGGATGGTGGTGGTGCACACCTATAGTACAAGAACTAGAGAGGAATATAAGATGGGAGGAGACAGCTCTTAGTCTCATTCTGAGATTCCTGGAGGCAGGATCACCATTTTCAGACTGAGGTTGAGGTAAGAGGCAGTGACTGACTGCTTTGCTTTTCTGGTCTTCAGGTTGAACCCCAATACCTGTCTCTGGGTTTTTTTTAATCGTGCTTCAATCTGTTCACTGAATGAACTGCTCTTTAAGGGCAGAATTTAAAATCTGATATTCAGGACAGTAGGGCAGCAGGGTGACTAGTCACTAAGATCTTCTATCTGTTGTCCCTTCCTCGTGTCTGCTAATTCTCAGTGGGCCACACTTAACTGGAGACCACCTCAGGAAGAGCTAAATAAGACCCCTTACATGATGAGCTCAGAACAGGACCCAGCAAACCCCAAGTCCCTCTCCAAACAGGCTTGATCCCTCCAAGGTCTTCGAATGTCGGCCACCTTCACGGGCACCACACCTGCGGTCTCATCATTAAGACACATAGACTGCGGGAAAGGGCTTCAGCTTTCAGTGAATTTGACTTTCCCTTTTCATGGTGGAGTCTGAGCATTCTTTGGTTCTTGCCCAGGTTGACAAGGAAATGAACGGGAGGGAGTTATCATCCAATAACAAAAGTACATATAGGAACATATGCCAGCTCTATAAACCAGCAATCTCCATGGTGACCATTAAATTATTATTTCCCTTATTTCTTCACGTGCTCTGTGGGGAAGCTACCAGCAGGACTAACAATATGAGGGTGAAATCAGACCTGAGGCAAAGCAAACATCCCTCCCTCTGCTTCTCTTTGCAGGGTCACTGAGTTTATTGATGGGATAATTAGGAAGTTTGGCTTTTAGCCACAAACTGCCTCCGAGAGGGGGGATAAGAACACTCATGGTAAAATGTTAATTGACACACATACAAAGTCAAGGCTGCTTTCCCTGTTCTTCAACACCACATCCAGCGCTACAAATTCTCTTCTTACCAAGCTAAGAAGCTTCCCTAGGAAGCCCCAAGGAAGAATAGCAAACTGACTTCCTTTGGTCCCTGCCGCTCCTGACTTCATATTAACATCTACAGCCTGAGCCTTGAGCTATCTCTGAGGTCCTGGAAACTCCATTCCCTAAACTTGGAATAAAAGGGCCTTCCAATACTGCAGAGCATGGCTGGACAACCAAGCCAGCAGTTCCTCAACCATCCATTCGTCACTCTCAGGTCCCCTGCAATTACTGGCACTAAGCAGAGGCACAATAAATATTCAAGGTCTCTCCTCTCTGATTACCATCACTATTCCACACCGACACCCGCAGATGCCTGCAGGGAAGTGGCTATACACCCAAGGCTCAGCCAGACACACCTACACACACAGACCCCATATGTGTACATGATGTCCTTCTCCTGCCTGTGAGCATTGGGGCTGGAATTACTCTTCCCTGGTTTGACACTTCACCCCCTAGTGTGTTCCAAGTTGCCTGTTAATTTCCCAGCATGCTTTAAGAGGCTCCGTATTTTTCTAAGTCAATGTTATCATCTTAAATGTGGGAAAGCAGAGGCCTGGGTGGGAAGGGTAAAGGGCTTCAGTGAATTACAATTGGTTGAATCTGGTCTTTGTTGTCCAAAATAAATGGCCCCAAGTTCCTCTATGGGTGATTTCTCAGCCACTTGTCACCATGGGAAATTCTTATTGGCCGCATGAATGAGCTCAAAAGAAAAACCTTCAACTAATCAATCTTCAAAGATGGCAGCCCTGGCCAACAGTATGGCTGGAAAGATCCCAAGCCAAAGCCACCCAAGATCACCAGAGGCCACCAAGTGTGGCAGGATTCTTGATCCACAGAAACTCTAACAACTATCTTCTGGGCCAAGAGGGCCTGTCTGGAGTGATGATCACCTCTGGCCTGACTTGGCAGAAAGAGGCTACCCATGTGGATGCTCACACGTGTGGGTGGGATGCCTTACTTGTTTCACTAATTACCCCCAGACCGCCTCTTCTGAAGACTGGCGGATCAAGCTCCTTCCCAAGCACCTCCTTTGCCAGGGTCCCTTGACTTCCAAGGCTTAAGCTACTGGGTTTTTAAGCTAACTTATTGATTTACTTTTGGTTAGCTAAAATTCAAGCCCTAAGAAAAACTCAAATTATAACAGCCAAATCTCTGAAAACATGATATTCCTGTCTGATATGAGCAGAGCTGGTTTTAAATCACATAAGGGCCACAGCAGCACTCAGATCCACCATCTCACCGCATTGTGCCTGACCTGAGTATGAGCTGAGAGGTGAGAATTTCCCACTCCACTGAAACACATGCATGTTGACGTTAAAGCATGTCAGGCTTGAACAAAAGACACAGATGTCTGTGAGTCCAATACAGTTCTTACCTTGTACATGTGCTTTGCCTTGGCAAATTATCTAGAACAGTTGTCAGGGGGATAGAGTCATACTGCTGTGAATGTGGATGGTCCCGCTGTGTTGCTTGCTGGCTGTGGAATTCTACTGGATGGAACTGATATAATGCAAGTGGATTTGAAGGCCCGTGGGGAGTTCAGAGGTTTAAATGCGGCGGCAGTAAGTCAGCTTGTTCCAGAATCAAGTCACTTAGGCAGATTGGCATTGTGTTTTCTTTCTTGTTCCCTTTGTTCCTTTGTCCCATCTCTGGCTCACACCCTGGCATCTAGGTGTTAAAGCACTCTGGTCTCTTTAGAAAAGTTAGGAACAAGTGTTATTACTTGTGGCAGGTCTATCACCATGGAACCCGAGGTGCTATCCTCTCTTCGTTTGTGACATGCTTACAAGGTCTTTAAATTGCCTTGGGACAATACCGCTTTTAACCTTGGAGAAACAGACAAGAAAATTAAATTGATGTGTTCAGCTATTTCACAAATAATTCATAGCAAATAGCTCGGGTTGCGAGTTGCTCACTTTTGTTCTGCTTCGTTCCCTAGAACTGCCTGTCCCTCTGTGGGTAGCTAACAGCTGTGTGCACGCTGAGGAGGCAAGGACAAGGGGACTGAGCTGATGCCATGGACCCGCTCATCCTTGGACCACCACGCCTGGGCCTCTGCTTATGAGTGAGCATGCTGACAGCACTAGCCAGGTCCAGAGTGAAGCATCTTCAGATTTATAAGGTAAAGGCCACTGCTACCAGGATGGAAGTACATCCTATAAAATGCATCCTATAAAAAGAGGTGACCTCACGCAAGGTCAGCCATGACCAGAGAATGTCTCACAAATGGACAAAGACAAATCTTAATTAGAAACAAACAAACAAACCAAGATGTGGGGTTTGCTTGAGATGCCTGACAGAGGAATTCCATTTAAAAAAACGGCCTCTTCGGCTTCCTCCTTCCACCAAGCCCACCCACTAAAAGAACTGCTGAAGCAGATGACTGGAAACATGGTCTGTGCTTCAGAAAGAAAAATCAGCTGCAGTCGCTCAAATCTGTCACCAGTAAAGTAGGAAAGCGGATGAAACTATTTGACTTCAAACCCCAAGAACACACAGGAAGAGGAGAGAAAAGAAGCTGGGGCCGCAGGATCGCCCTCTATTGTCTCGAAGGTCCACAAACTCTAGGACATGTTTTGTTACCCATATAGCCAGTGCCTCAGCCTCAACCCCTGGAAAATGGAGATACTAACCAGGATCTTCCTCATGGGGCTAAATGGATCCCACAGAGGAAGCCTGTGTGACACAACGAAAGCACTGAGTCAATTAAGGTATTGTTGATATTACCTGCTGTCCCATTCTGAGTCTCTGGCCCCCATGGCAGACAGCTTCAGAACACTGTTGTGCTGGATGGGTGTGTCAGTCACACATCAAGATGGGTAGAGAGTTAGTAGCATCGCAAGGGCCCTGTCTGTCAGACAGGTGGGGTTAACCAGGCTGGGAGCTGCGAGTCCATTCCTAATAGCTGCTTCTATCTATTTCCTTCCCACTCTGACTTTCTTTCCCTTTTAATAAAGCAGAATTTTCCAATCAGTCATCATAATAGAGAGTCATTTCTGCTTTCTGTCTCCATTAATCTTCGCTATGGCCAATTTGTAATGATTCTAACACTTACTATCTTTCTTAATGGCAAGTATTTTGCCCCCATAAAGCTTAAGAAGTCTGTAGGATTATCTAAAGAATTTGCTTTGGCCATTTTATGGTTTCTTCAGGTTGGTAAACTAGTCTCTTCTCTGTATAAGACGAGGGCTGTTGCCCTTGAGAGTTGTTTGTTGATGGTTGACACTGGATTGGGACAAGGAAAGCATCCACAAAGACACTTCTAAGAAGACTTGAACATTGAGTCACACACACGTGTGTGTGTGTTTGTATACGTATGTATGTATGTATGTATAACCACATATAGCCCTGCTAGATGCAGTGACATTTTATTTGTATTTTAATATATAAAGCTTGCCTGAAGATCAGAGAGTAAAACAGCTACCCAGGTCAGCCTTATAGCCCAGGCAGTGGTGACGCACACCTTTAATCCCAGCACTTGGGAGACAGAGGCAAGTGGATCTCTATGAGTTTGAGGCCAGCCTGGTCTACAGAACAAGTGCCAGGACAGGCTCCAAAGCTATACAGAGAAAACCTGTCTCTAAAAACAAAACAAAACAAAAACAAAAAAAAATCCATGAATCAAAGCAGAGCTGTGGGTACAGTTTAACCCTGCTAGAGGAGTGAAGGTAGAGGGTCCATCACAGGAGGATTCCTACAGCCTAGACTTGAGTCGTCACTGCAGGGGAGCCACATTGGAAATCAGCAGAAGCAACTGAGCAGCACCAGGAACAGCAGTTTTAACTGTTCCTTGCAATGGTGTTGATTGTTACATTTAAACTGTCCTCATCAATAAATGATAAATATCACTTAGTTGTGTCCAAGGATGGCTTCAAACCAGATCACACTCCCATAGGAATGCAGGTAGCAAGTTCCCCTTCTTTGAAATGATAACTTAAATCGGGCACTGTGGCACATTCCTATAATCCCAGCCTTTAGGAGGTTGTGGCAATATGATTACAAGGTCAAGGTCAGCCTGAACCACATAAAAGAATATCCTGAAAATAAAGAAGGAAGAAGGAAAGAAGGGAGGGAGGGAGGAAAGGAAGAAGGAAGGCAGGGAGAGAGGGAGGAGCACACACATATGTATACACACCCACATGCACATGTGTCTCCACATGAACACACACCTACATACACACAGACACCACAAAAGAAGGAAAGGGAGAGGAAGTCATTCTATCATAAATAGAGGGCATCCTAGGAACATTTTTCTATAAGACAAATACTTCTTATGATATGCACTTCAAGTTCCATGGCATTGAAATGTATGCTACACATACAAAACAGCTCCATTCATTAGCACAGTGTCTGAACTAAAAGCAAATGGCAGGATGGGAAATGAGTCACAACTCAACTTGAAGAGCAGAAGCCACTCCTGGTGCTGAGCAGAGGGAGATTTGGTGAACGGATTGGAAATACACAACTCTCAGGAGACCACGAGTCGCAGTGCGACTGGAGGTAAAGGAACCATGGGTCATCACTGTCCATTCAGGTCCTGCACCTGCCCGGCTGTGCCCCTTGGCGCATGCTGCTAGGAGGGCTGCCACCATCTGCTGAGGCCACTGCCACCAAGGCCATCTGAAGTTCATCTCTCTCTTCCTGATCTCAAATGCCCTGGTGTTTCCCCACTAGAAGAACTGAATCAGAGCCTGTGGTGAACACAGCTGATACCAATTTCCCAGAGCCCGGGCAGAACTCAGGGACCCACCAACATGGACAAGAAAATGCGATGTTGTCATTCTCACTAAGACCTTGATGGATTTAAGCATGCAGTCATAGGATCAGGGGTTTGCTGTGAGACTGTGTCTCCTAGTAATACCAGAAGCTATGCCTATAAAGACTACCCACATGACTGTCCAAAGTGTGAGCTGAACAAGAATGACGTCAACAAATACTCCAGGTTGGATGCTGGAAGGCCTAGACCCAGAAATGCTAATTACCCCTGTCCTGGACCCCGTAGAAATAAACTTGGAACCTTCCTGTCATTCTAGAGTAGTGACTCTAAACCTGTGGGTCATAACCCCTTGGAGATTGAATGACCCCTTTCACAGGGGTCACCTAAGACCATTGAAAAACACAGATGTTTATATTACGATTAATAGCAGTACCAAAATTACAGTTATGAGGTAGCAACAGACTTCTCTCCTAGGGAGATGCTCACAAGGGCCTTCTTTCCTCCTCTGAACCCTGACCCTGCAAGCTTGGGTCCTTTCCTGGAACTCTGCTGCACTTGAGGCTCCTCCTGGGCCTTCCAGGAAAGCTGGAAGACCCAACAACTGTACAGCCTAATTCTCTCACCCCACCCTGGAGGAATCCCAGGGAGCGTATGCTTCTTCCCTGCTGGGATGGCTTTGCTTGCAAGAAATTCTCCACATCACTCCACTCGCACAAGAGTATCGTTTCAAGTACTTTGCCGCAGAGGATAATGTGTGCCCAGGGAGGTACGTGTGTACAGAGACACGGGCTTTGCTTCAGAGCCAAGTAGACATTCAGTTGTTGGAACCAACATGGGCTCTACCCTGTGAATTTCAGGTTTCTAGGCTGTTCTAGACCCAGAGGAGCTCTAGCTATGGAAGAGAGATTAAAGACATGCTCCATCAATCCCACCACAAGCAAATGGTTCTGAAAACCAAACAAAATGGAAAAAAAAAGCCAAGCTCACATGTTTCATTTTCCAGATGACTTGAGATAAACAGCTTGGAGGTAAAAAAGATAGCTAGATCTGTGTGGAGTCAGCTACTTGGTTACCAGAAATAGAGATTCATTACACCACGAGAAGACTTGAAGTGCCTGCCAAGCAAATGTTAATAACATGCTGATTGAGGCCTGGGTCTCCTTCTGCCCTAGTCATATCTATATCTCCAGCCCTTTGGTAGGGTCCTTTGTAGAACAGCATTCTGAGTAAGGATAAGAGGGCTTCAGACAGCCTGACTCTGCCACACTGGCTAGCTGTGAGATAGTGAACAAGGTGTGTCTCCTCTCTCTGTGCCTCAGTTTCCAACCCTGAAAGATTGAATGAGGCAACCCACACAAACTGCTCAGAATGGTGCCTGGTGCACGGTTAAGTATGACATGTTTGTTAAATAGTCTTGTCATTTTAAAGGCTGTTTAATTTGCATTTAGCTAATGCTAAGTACTATTTTCACAGAAGTCCCCAAAGGTCGGAGTTGAGAATACCTACAGTTTACAACCAAGAAAACAGACCTGGAGAAAGAGATTCATTCAGACCACCCTCTTCCAGTTCTTTGCAGGAAGGATCATAACCCTGGACTGTGACCTGTCACCTAATGAACAGCAGAAATCCTAGATATGTCCAGTGATGTCACTTCTGAAACAAGGTCCCCTTCCAGCCACTGCACCAATTACTCTCAATGATTCCTCCCTAGTCAAGTATCCATAATCCCCATCTGCAGGTAACCAGAAAAAAAACCTCAAAGCCCAGGACCCCAAGAGCTTGTTCCCCAGCCATGCATCCTCCACAGGAGAAGACACCACAATGACCCTGAGAACAGTTCTGTGAAGGGCTGAGCAAGAAGACTCTCCAGCCAAAACCGCAGCGGTGTGTGAGTATCAACCCTAAAGTGGGAGGCAAGAGTGGAACGGGGCAGAAGAGTATAGGACGTTCCCCGAGCGATGTGCACACCAGTTCAAATATTCTCCATACAACCCTCAACAGATGTCAATACCTCACTCTACAACATGAAGGAAGAAGTCATTCGTGAAAGCGCCCACAGCTAGTGAGCGACACGGTAGGTAAATCTATAAGTCCATCCCAAGGCTTTAAGGTACCCAAGAGAAGCAGCAGTGCATCAGTGTCTTCTTGGATGCTGCAGATCCAGCCTGTTTTGTTTGTCTTCCCCATCTCCAAACTACTGACCAAAGCATGGACTGCCCGATGCAAACAGCATTCAGAGGTAATTTACATATACTCCGAGGTCATAGCCTATATTACAGCTCCTGGTGGGAGCATTCATCTGCTTTGCCATCTCAGCAGTCAGGTGGGATCCTGCTGTCTCTCCTCGAGTGGTTTTCACTGTGACACGAATATACTCAGTGGGCCATGTGACTGGACCCCTGGCCTAGAGAGGTCTCACCAGTCTGTTCCCACCCTCTGCTCTCTCACAGAGTCTGTGCTTCTGTTCTGGATCCCTCCTCATTTGAAGCAGCTCTACATTGAGAACCGGTTCAAGGCCTTCCTGGGGAAACTGAGGTAAGGAGTATCAGAAGCCTCTGTGACAGCTGGCATGTTTGAAGTTGGATGGACCAGCTCAGCCCTTTAGTCCATTCCACTAATGACTGACATTTAGATATGTTCCTTGGAAACAGGAATTCACTGAAGCCTGAGGGGAAAAAAATGTTCAAAAACAGGGGAGCATGCTTAGTCATTGCCTCCCTCCTGGGGCAGACCCCCTTTGCTCCCATTCTCTAGGTACTCTGGGGTTGAGTGGGTGTGGCTAAGGAGAAGGGCTGGTTCCTGTTGGCCCACAATCAGGTTCCTCCATCTCAAAACTTCCACAGTGGATATTTCCTTTCCCGAAACCAATTTTCCAGCCCTAACCTCTAGGGTGCATTCCCATCCCTAATGTACGTAGCTCTCACCCTGCCCCCTTCCAAATTTAAACTTTTTCCACCCCTGGAGGGATGAGTCACGCAGCAGCATTGCTTCTGGAGAAGGCCCTCGCCTAGTTCTTGGTTTTAATTAGTCATTTCTTTTCCTTTCTATGTTCAAGCATCACTTTCTCCAAAAGCCTTCCCGAACATGTCCTCTACCCTGGCCAGGGTCAGATGACCTTTTATAAGTTTCAAGAATGCCTTTCCTTTCCAGCTTCTCCAGTCAGAGCCCACATCACACTGAACTGGAATGGCCTGTGTGAAAGATAAGCATTTCTGTGTACAATATAAACTACACACATACACATACATGCCGTCTTTGTTACTCAATAGCTGAACTTAATGTCCCATCAATGGGAAGGCAGAGAGACGGGCCAGGCAATTATTGCTCAGGGGCTACCACACATTTGTGCCAGCATGCTAAGCTGCGGCCCACCTGCTCTGGTCTCTGCTAGTGATCTCTGGAAGGCTTCATCGGTCCCAGAATCTACTCTCCAAATCCAATACCACCGTGACTGCCTCTGTTCCTCCTTCCGCACAGGGGACAACTCCCTGTCCTCCATACAATGCTGAGCACCAAGAGGCTGCTACAAACACATCTCAGGAAGTGACATGCAAAGGATGCTCCACTCCAGGCTGTCCCAGACATAACCAGATACATCCTCCTCTCTGGAACGCAATCTCCTAGACTCACAGGAACTTCTCCATGGGAAAGACAACCCTTCTTACTTCTGTTGTATTCCTTCCAAGTCCTCCCTGTTAGCCCAGGAACTGTCTTTTTATGTATAGAGCAGGGAGTGAGGTGGGGGGATTGATTTTGTACTCTCTAGGTTCTGTGTCTTGCAAAGCAAAGGCTTTTGGAATGCAAAGTCCTAAGCTCTTAAAATCCAGTATCTTACTTCCAAACTTTTGTTTTGCGTTTTCAAACTTATTCTGAAACTCAGAAGTCAAGACTCACACCATCCTGAGCCAGGCTGCAGCAACCTTTCCCTGAGCCAGAGAATGCCTGCAGGTCTAATTTACACAGGGAATATGCATGTGTGTGTGTGTGTGTGTGTGTGTGTGTGTGTGTGTGTGTGTGTGTGTGTTTTAAAGAAAAAGGAGGCAAGAAGTCAGAGCAGTTAAATACATGGCAAGAGCATCCCTCTGTCTAACTTGTCTGGTTCTCGGCAGTGTGCATTCTCGGAAGCCAATTATCTCATTTACTTCATTAACGCTGCCTGTGCATTCAGCAGAGGTTAGTGAGATAAATATATGAAGCATGATTGATTTCTGCTCATTTGGAATTTTAAAGAATTAACAATGTAACTGAATGGTAAAGGGAACACAGCTGAATGGCGCAAGGAGACGAACCAAGCTCCCTGAAGTTTCGAAGGCGGTCAAGACACTGAAGAAGTCCCCGTACCTCAGACACTGCCGAGAATGCTGCTTTGCACGTGCTGTCTGCTTGCTTCCCACCTTTAGAGAAAATGGGATCTTCCAGGGACCAGGACTCCTCTCCTCTGGGGCCGCTTCTCCCACAGTGAGATGGGAAGAGTCCCCCTAGCATGACGGCCCCGCACAAACTCTCACCAGTTCCGGTGGAGTCAGGGCCAGGACCGGAAGTTACAGGAGCTAAGTGTCCCGCCTGACGTCTTAGACACGGCCTCGTCAGATCTGCCAGCAGAGGACCCGGGAACATGTTTATCGTTTCATTTCATTTTCTGTATGATCAGCGCCCACACTGAACTAAGTTCCTAGAGGTTAATGTGGAGAGGAGGTGCTCATAATTTCAGGGATGCTCCCGGAAACCTCATATCGTGTTTCCCCGAGGCCAATAATTCGGCTTTCAATCAACGGTATGAAAGTTTATAGCAAAAGGGAATCTGTATGCCAGAAGGTAGCCTCCTTTGTCAGTATTTACTGACAGGACTCCCTGTTTAGCTTCCACACGGCCTTTTTAGCCAGGGTTCCACAGGCTCGGTTCTCCTTTCCCACTAAGCCACACCCCCAGTCCCAGCTATGCACTTGAAAGGGAAACCACAGCGATGTGGACCACGGGCACTTGGTTCCTAGAGCGTGCTGTAGCTCGGATACTGCCAGGCTTGTGAAAACCCATGTAGTGACTACTCCCTCTCCTCCCAAAGTTGCTGCTGTCTGGTCTTGTACACATGAACACCGGGGAGAGGCAATTTGGTGCTAGGAATGTCTGCCGGACTTTTGTTTGAAGCTGCCAGACTTCTCAGGTCAGCAGGGTGAGGAAGAACCCTGACATCTTGGAAGTTTTCCATCTTTATCATCTAGTCCACCCAACAGGGAAGCTAATTCCTAATCCCTCACTACCTGACCTCTTACACATAAGGAAACCGGGCCGTGAGAGGATAATAACTGTAAAGATGGGGGTCTAACCCAGACTACCTAACTCCAGAATAATAAGCTGTAAACTTGGGGTCTAATCCAGGCTACCTAACCCCAGAATAATAAGGTGTAAAGCTGGGGTCTAACCCAGGTCATCCCAAAGCTCCTGGTAAGGATAGCTTCCACTCACCTGCTGGCCTCCTCCCACACACACTGCAGCAGGCCCCAGACCAACTGACTCCATTATGGAAGTGCCATTCAGGCCATAAAACTCAGCATGTAGACAGCACCACCTGCCAAAACAAAAACAAAGGCCTAATCCATCAAAGCCCATAGTTCTGGGAAAGTCTCTAAACGTACTAACCTTGCTTTTTGGCTTCTTTAGTTCTACTTCTGTTAACTGCTCTTGTTAACTGAAGTATGACAACCCAAGTATAGTGATATTTCACTTGTATTTTAATAAATAAAGTTTGCCTGAAGTTCAGAGAGTAAAACAGCCATACTGATCAGCCTTACAGACCAGGCAGTGGTGGCGCACACCTCTAACCCCAGTAGCCTTTCAGGCTGAGGTAGAGGGAAGAGCCAGTGACTGGCTGTCTTGCTTTTCTGTCTTTGGGTTTTTATCAACTATGATACACCCAGGACACGGTTTTTGTGCTTAAAAGTTCACCCTGAGAAAAGCTCGGGGCTACGCTGGAATCCTGAACACCCAGTGTAGTCACCAGGCGACTTTCTATTGGCTTAATCCCACGTCTGAGCAGTCTTCCCTGGTGGGTCTCCCACAAGTTTTATACTGTCAGGCTATACTGAGCCCCGAGATAAATGGAGGAAGCATATTCAGAACAAAGTCTTCTGGGATCCTGAGCTCCGAATGCACTCAGAATTCTCTCTCCCCTGATCATATAACTCCTGCTTGCTGCTTTTCCCTGCACCCCTGAGGTCATGAACAGCAAGGCAACTGAGTACCTCATGGGATTAGCTGCAAAGCTAAAGATAAAAATCTCCTTCCTTCCTTCCTTCCTTCCTTCCTTCCTTCCTTCCTTCTTTCCTTCCTTCCTTCCTTTCTCCCATCCGTCCTTCCTTCCATCCATCCTTCTTTCATTCAGCAAATACACAGAGAGTCTCCCAAACAGAGTGTACTAGGGCAACTATATTCTAGAGACTTGGGTAGGAAACTAAGTAGAACTATTTAGCGGCTCTGAGAATGCAGACAGTCACTATTTGGTAATGGTCAAAGACTGTGAAAATCTAATTTATCCTGATTGATTGTCTCTCTGAATGTTATAGTAGAAGCTTGTGGGCTGAATTTAAGGAAAGAAGTAAAGGTCTATGGTGTGTGCACTGTGCCCATCCACTGACACATAACCCAGGAGGAGGCTTCCAGAAGCCTGCAGAAGCAAGGAGAGTGTGAGCAAGCGTAAGGCAGCACTTAGCGTCCACACACCAGTCTTACAGCATTTGCTCGGGGCACACCTCTGTGTTTCTCTGAAAATGTGTTCCCAGACGAAATCAAGAGAGTGGAAAATCATAGCGCTTTTAAAGAAGCATCTGGATGAAGATCGTCTGCGGAGCTCTTTCGCAGGCGACCTGTGATCTTGCTGTTTACTTTGGGGATGTTTGGTACTGACAATAAAGTCCTCAGCTGAGGCTTTTTTTATTCCCTTCGAGCTTTTAAAGTTTTCCTGCGTTAACAAATTGTTTTACCCTCAATCTGAAAGACAAGAAGCAGGGTTGTTCTCTTTTATTTTGAGACAGGATCTGGCTTGGAATTCTCTATGTAGACCAGGCTGTCCTCAAACTCACAGAGTTCTGCCTGTCTCTGCCTTCCCAGAGCTGGGACTAAAGAAGTGCACTACCATGCCAGGCTCAGGGTTAATCTTAATATATGATCGAGAAGAGCAATTAGCAATTATAAATGATTTTGCAGGCCTCAGCTTTTATCCCTTCTCTGTATGTATGTGTGTATGTGCTTGCATATGTATATGTGTTGAAGTGGGTGTGCATAAAAGTTTACATGTATGTGGAAGCCAGGGTGATGTCAGATGTCCCCTCAGTCACTCTTTATATACTGAGGCCTGCAAGGTCTCTCACTTGAACCACTGGCTCAGGTAGCCTAGCTAGCCTGCTTGCCACTGGGAAAGTTCTGGAAGCAGGGGCAGAGGCAGACTGCCACACCTGACCATCACTGACAGATGCTGAGGTCTGGACTCAGGTCTTCATGCCTCCATGGCAAACACTCTGCCCACAGACCCATCTTCTGATCCCGGGCGCTGACTCTTGATAATTTATATACTGCAGTGTCTATCACCCCAGAACTCTGGCTTTGTCCCTGACTCTGGGGATTAATAGGGTTGAGTGTGGATGGCAGAGATCACTAAACCAGCAAGGGAAGACCCAAGTGGTCCTAATTACCTGTCTGGAGCTAATGCTAGCATTGAGTTTGTGCCTGTTCTCCAGGCAGCCTCCTTGAGTATAGTGCCTACACTTCCTCACATAGTGACTAGGTTTTGAGAGCCAACTCAGAAGCCCTCTATGGCCTAAACTGGAAGGTTTCAGAATATACTTCAACTGCTTCCTCCTGGACAGCACAAGCCACGGGGTGGACTGGACCATCCATGCGCAAGTAAAACCCACCCCTGGATGGGTGGAGCAGGAAGGCTCATTACAAAGCATGGGGGGGCAGTAAACAGAAGGAGTAATTCATGGGGTACTATTTTAGGTGAGCTCCCCAAATGCTAGCTACAAGTGGATGTAATTGTCATTCACAGAAGAGCAGACGGATTCGTCCTTCAAGACCCTCCTGAGAAGCAATCTGGAGGCAGTGTGTTCAAGGTACCAGCTGAGCAGAGAGCAGGGCTAGGGACTCCTGAGCTTGAAGATGCAGGGCTGGCTGAAGCGAGGCTGGCTGTTAGGGACCAGTGCAGATGTGGGTAGCCAGAAAACCCTGGGCTTAAATTCCAGCTTTTCTACCTGTCAGCCTTGACAAGTTCTCAGCCTCTAAACAGACCTTCCTTTTCTCAAGAACAAAATGGGTGGAATATCATTAGAGACATGACAAAGGCTTTTGTGTGAGACAAAGTGCTTCTGAGCAAGCGCTTGGCTGAGCACTGGGTAGAATGAGCACCTATGAACGATGGCTCCTCATTTCCCCGGAGCTGGAGCTTTCCCCGCTGATGAAAACACTCCCACTGTATTAATGATCCTGGTATTAGAAGGGAGGCTGGGCTTTCCCTGGGCTAGAAACAACAGCATGACTCACAACACTGAACAACCTGTGTCGACCTGGGCTAGACAAACAGAGCTGTAGAATCCCTGCAGCACAGCTGAAGCAGGACCTGAAGCCTCCTGCCATACTGAACATTAACTCTCAAGTCGCCAGATACAGGGACAAGCAAGGCAGGCTACATGGCAAGGGCACCCGAAGGGCACAGGCAGGGCTATGACCATCAAGCCGAGGTGTTTCAGCACTACGATCCCAAGCATGCAGGTATGGACCAACCACAGCTATATGCCATCTAGAAGCAGGAAGTGCGGAGGCCCTTCTTGGGCAGGTAACTTAGTGCAGCCAGCTTAGATGTGCTGAGTTAACATGTCTGAACCAGTGGCATTCAACTGATGCTCAACAATGGTTCAAGCAAGGGAACAAAAGAATCACCCTGCCATTGGATTGAGCTCCATGGCATCAGATAGTCTGCAAGCCAAGAATGATAGCTCAGTAGCAGGTAAGACCCAGGGGCACTGGCCGTCTCAGGGGCAGGTGACAGTGACAGCAGCCATCACAGGATCATCTGAGACTCAGTGAGGGTGGCCAGTGTCGAAGGCTCTATCCAGGAGAAAATACAATAAGGTGGAGATTAAAAAATGCCAGAATCCAGGGAAGTTAAGCATGTTGGGCTGAATCAGTGGGAGGAGGAGGAGGGTTCAGTGGGAAATGTTCACGTCTGTGCTGAGTACAAAGATGTGTGCTTAAGGGTGCTGGGAACCAAACAAGTAAACTTCATTAGTCATGGGGAACTCGTGTGGCCAGTCCAGAGGGCTTGCTGCCCCAAGCTTGGGGCAGGGGTCAAAGAAGATAGTGATGGGTACTGCTGAGGAAGCAGGAAACAGGGTGGGGTGACACTCAGAAGGAGCAACATGCGGGGTGTGAGCATGTGCTGGGCTGAAACAGGTGTGCAAGGGTGTTTGCTTTGGCCTGAGCTTGGAAGGTCTGGCTATGAGAGACATGGGTAACTCCAGGGCTCTATTAGAAATTCATTGAGTAACCAGGGTAGAAGTCTCATAGACCTACAGAATAAAGTGTGTTTCCCATACCTGGCATTCAAAGTCCTCCATGATTTATCTCTAACTCGCTTTCCCATCATCCCCAGAAAGGTGAAGATGTAGGGAGCCGGGGAATGGAGAGAGGGTTTTCCATCTAGGAGGATTGTGAAAGCTGATGCGGGGGCTGGAGAGATAGCGCAGAGGGTAAGAGCACAGGATGTTCCTCCAGGGGACCTAGGTCTGATTCCCAGTCCCCAGACAGCAGCTCACAACCTCCCTAGCTCCAGTTCTCTTTTGGACTTCATTGATACTGTACACACATGATATACAGACATACATGCAGGCATAACACTGATACACACAAAATGAAAAACTATGAAGAAGAAAGCCAATGCATGCATGAAGCACCAGTGCAGGACCTGCACCACAGCTTATGCCTGGTAAATGTTATGATGACTTTCACTGCCAGCTGCAGCTGGGCATTGGGCACTGCTCTCAGTCACCCCAAGTTATGTTCCCATGAGGTAATGTTTTCTCTGGGGTGCCATTTGTTCATTCTCTGAAGGCACAATAGAGGCCACAAGTGCTCTAAGCACATCATGGAGCTTTGTAGGATTAACTGAGGTTACGGTCATTGTATGCTTAGCTCGGTGCTCACTGGGATTCTGTGTTCAATAAATGTTTGGTGCCATTGCTCTGCTATCCCTGATGTTAATGACATCTGAACTTCAAATCCTTCACAAGGAAAATCCCCTTCCCCATCACAACACTTTCCCTGTGGGCTGCTAACTCTGGAGTGTGCTCTTCCTCCATCTGTCTGTGCATCCTCTGGCCTCCTTTCAGGGGGTTTAACATGGCCCATGCTCTAAGCCCCTCTTCAGGTCCCACATCTTCTGCAGATCTTCCCCTAGCACTGTCTGCCTTCCTCTTTTGGACCTCCAGAGCACCAGTAATCAGCATAACTCGTTGACAAGTCATCAAGCCGTGCCGTGCCACAGCTCCCGTACTGTAGTGAAACCAATTATGTGAGATTATCCTAACGTCTTCCTTGCTGCTCGAGAGCTTTCAGCTCTCAGCCTTGGCGGGGGTGGGGGAGCTGGGTACTGCAGCACCAGCCCAGTGTCTGCATCTAGTGTGCAGGTTGTTCACCTGGAGATGCACACCAGGTGATAGAGACCAGGGACATGGTACCTTTGGATAGTCCTGGGAGAATAATGAAGAAACACGCCACAAAGGGCATTGATAAAAACACCTTGCCTAGGTGTGTGTGTGGGGGGGGTCTGAGCAAATGACTCATTCCTTTGGGTCACTCTTTCTCCTAGTTCTTCCAGCACAAAGCAAAGCCTCTTTCTGAGCCCTGGAGATAAGACACTGAAGCCCCAGGGATGCTCAGTCTTGGGAACCTAGGACAGGGTCTGAATTCAAGATCTGTTTGAACTTTGAAAGAAATAAACTCTTATCCCACATTCTCAAGCCTTATCCCTCATCTGGGGCCCTAGGCATCAAACAAACATTTACTGACTCCTGCTACAATACAGAGAGGACAGAGGACCAAGATGAGTAAGTCCTAGATCACGATCTGAAAAAGGCTCAGAGTCTTCAAGGAAGGCATCCTCAAAAGAACACAAAAGGCCAGGAGCCTACTCACATCAGGCCCAAATGTCCTCATGAGCACAGAGAAAGCAGCTGGTCCAGGAGGACCCCCCCCCCACATCAGGACCAAACATATTCATGGGCACAAAGGAAGCAGCTGGTCCAGGAGGACCCCTGCATCTCTCACTAGTAAATCCTTCCTCACCTCTAAGACCCAACCTAGTTCCAAACCTCCCTGGATTCTCTTCTGATAGAGTCACAGGACTCACTCCCTCATTACAGCCAGTGAGCTCTTCCTATCCATTCCGTACCATGTCACAAAGCATTCCACATGCCACTGCCACAATTATCACCAAGTTTTGCTTCTAATTTCATTGGACCTTGAAGCGATTGTGCATATGGAAGAGTTACCATAATGTTCAATTTTACTTATGTTCAACAAATGAGCCATGTAGATTACATCATTATGAATAAATGTTATAAATGAAAATGTAAAATCTATCTGAATTAATGCAAAGAATATTGAATCTGTCTGTTTTTAAATATGTGGACCTTGGGACTAAAGAGATGGCCTAGCAGTTAAAAGTCTATGCTGCTGTCTGTCCCCCTAGACCCAGTACTGCAGTCTCATTTGTATCTCTGCAACAGAACACATGCCTCAGCCTCCTTCACCCTCTGCCCACATCTCCTGTGGATCCCACAGACCTTCCCTGCCTATCCTGCCTTTCCCACCTGTTGCTTTATCCAGGCCTGCACCCCTAGCAGGCACACTCCCTGCTAACCAACAGACCACTCCTGCCAGTGAAGCAGGCAGGCTGTCTGTAGATCTCCCCCTCTCCTTCTGTTCCTCTGGATCCAATCCCCCAAGCTCATCCCCACAGCTATAGCAGATTTTCTCGAGTGACCTCTCTTGATGATCTCCCCCCATTCAAAGGAGATGATATAAGCAGATCATGGTTAAATGTTTTGCTCTTCTCTTTTCTGTAGACCTTTCAGAACCTAGCCTATCCCCATTCCTAAGAGTCAACTCCAAATACCCAGAAACACATCATACCTGTAACCCCAGTGATCACAACTATCAGGTCCAAAATAAATAGCCAACAAGGCAACACACAGCCACCACAGTCTCCAGACAGGAAACAGAAATCATAGAACAAAACACCTGCCCAACAAAGATAAACCCAGTAGTCAGAAGCTAGACCTATATTCTTCCCAATCCCAGATGCCTAGACACCAGCATAAAAACACAATAACAGTCAGAGCAGGGTGTCTCCACGAGCCCATCTATCCTACCAGCAAGCCCTAAATATTCCAACATAGCTGAAGCACAAGAAAAAGATCTTAAACCACCTGTGTGTATATGATAGAGGTCCCAAAAGTGGAAGTTAACAAATCCCTTAAAGAAGTCCAGGAAAACTCAATCAATCAGTACAAGAAAATGAATAAACCCATTCAAGACTTGGAAATAGAAATAGAATCAATAAAGAAAACCCCAAATGAGGAACTTTTGGAAATAAAAAGGTTAGGAATTCAAACAGGAACTACACAGGCAAGCTTTAATAACAGAATACGAAAGATAAAAGGAAGAATCTCAGGCACTGAAGACACCAGAAAACAAAGGAATACAATGGTAAAAGAAAATGTTAAATTTAAAAAACTCCCAACACAAAACATCTAGGGAATCTGGGATACTATGAAAAGACCAAACCTAAGAATAATAGAAACAAAAGAAGGAGATGAATACCAGATCAAAGACCCAGGAAATATTTTTAACGAAAGAATAGAAGAAAAGTTTCTTAACCTAAAGAAAAAGATGCCTATATATGAACAAGAAACATACAGAACACCAAGCAGATTGGACCAGAAAAGAAAGTTCACACACCACATAATAATTAAAACATTAAACATACACCACAAGTAAAGAATATTAAAAGCTGCAAGGAAAAAAAGGCCAAGTAACATATAAAGTTAGATTTATTAAAACTACACTTAACTTCTCAATGAAGACTCTAAAAGTCAGAAGGGTCTGGAGAGATGTTCTGTAGACTCTAAGACCACAGAAGTCAGCCCAGACTACTATACACAGCAATATTCTCAATTAGCATAGATTAAAAAATAAGATATTCCATTAAAAAGCCAAACTTAAGTAATATATATCTATAAATCCAGTCTTATAAAAGGAGCTAGAAGGAAAACTCCAACTCATGGAGGTTAACTACACCCATGAAAACACAAGAGATAATCTTAGACCAATAAAAATCAAATGAAGGGAAACACATACACCACCCCCACCAACAACAACAACAAAAACAGGAATCAACAATCATTGATCATTGATATCTCTCAGTATCAATGGCCACAATTCCCCAATAAAAAGACACAGACTAACAGAATGGGTGCAAAAACAGAATCCATCCTTCTGCTGCATCCAAGAGACACATCTCAACATCAAGAATAGACGGGTAAAGGGCTGGAAAAGGATATTCCAAGCAAACAGCTCTAAGAAATAAGCTGGTGTAGCCATTTTAATGGATAAAAATTAGAGTTCAAGCCAAAACTAATCAAAAGAGGATACTACATACTTATCAAAGGAAAAATCTACCAAGATGACATTTCAGTTCTTAACATCTATGTGCCAAACATAAGGGCACCCATATTTGTTAAAGAAACACAACTATAGCTTAAATTACATATTGATACTCACACACTGATAGTGGAAGACTTCAATACCCCAGTCTCACCAACAGACAGGTCATCTAGACAAAAACTAAACAGGGAACTAAATGCTGGAGCTAACAGACTGTATAAATTAAATGGGCCTAACAGATATTTACAGAACATTTCACCCAAACACATGAAAAATATACCTTCTTCTCTGCACCTCATGGAACGTTCTCCAAAACTGACTGCATACTCAGTCACAAAACAAGTCTCAACAGACACAATAAAATGGAAATAACTCCATGTATCCTATCAGACCACCACAAACCAAAGGTGAATTTCAACAACAGGAAGCTTAAAAACTCATGGAAACTAAACAGCTCTCTACTGAATGAAACATCGATCAAAATAGAAATAAAGAAATTAAAGACTTTCTAGAATTCAATGAAAATGAGTATACAGATTACCCAAACTTATGGGACACAAAAAAGCAGTTCTAAGAGACAAGTTCATGGAACTATGTGCCTACATAAAAAAACCTGGAGAGATCTCATACTAGCCACTTAACACAGATCTAAGTGCTCTAAAACAAAAAGAAGTAATCACACCCAAGAGGAGTAGACAGCAAGAAATAATCAACTCAGGGATGAAATCAATAAAATAGAAACAAAGAGAACAATATAAAGAATCAATGAAACAAAGAGTTAGTTCTTTGAGAAAACCAACAAGATAGAAAACCTTTATGCAAATTAACTAAAAGGTAAAGAGAGAATGTTCAAATTAACAAAATCAGAAACTAAAAGGGGACCCTAACAACAGATACCACAAAAACCCAGAGAATCATAAAAACATACTTTTATAAACCTATATTCCAACCAATTGGAAAAATCTAAAATAAATGGATCATTTTCTCTATAGGTACTATTTACCAAAGTTAAATCAAGATCAGATAAGCAATTTAAATATATCTATAGTCCCTAGTGAAATAGAAACTGACATCAAAGGTCAAAAAGAAGCTCTAGGCCAGATGGCGTTAACACAGAATTCTTCCAGACTTTCAAAGAAGAGTTAAGACCAATATTCCTCAAATTATTACATAAAATAGAAACAGAAGGAGCATTGCCCAATTCATTTTATGAGGCTACAGTTACCCTAATACCCAAACCACATAAAGACCCAGCAAAGAAAGAAAATTACAGACAAATTTCTCTTATGTCTTAGTTAGGATTTCTATTGCTGTGAAGAGACATCATGACCATGGCAACTCTTATAAAGGAAAATGTTTAATTGGGGTTCACTTACAGTTCAGAGGTTTAGGACATTATCATAATGGCAGGACATGATGCTATGCAGGCAGACATGGTGCTGGAGAAGATGAGAGTTCTACATCTTGAGCTGTAGGCAGCAAAAGGAGACTATGTGCCACACTGAACACAGCCTGACCACAGGAGATCTCAAAGCCCGCCCCCACAGCGACACACTTCCTCCAGCAAGGTCACACCTACTTTAACAAGGCCACACCTTCTGATACTGTCACTAATTATGGGCCAAGCATGCAAGCACATGAGTCTATGGAGCCGTACCTATTCAAACCACCACATCTTACAAACGTAGATGCAAAAAGTTGCACTAAAACACTTGAAAACTGAATCCAATCCAAAAACACTTCACAAAGATCATCCACCATGATCAAGCAGGTTTTATCCCAGAGATGCAGGGATGGTTCAAAATGTGAAAGTCAATCAATATAATCTACCATATAAACAACTGAAAGAAAAAAATTATTATCTCATTAGATACAGAAAAGCATTTGACAAAACCCAACACCTTCAGGATAAAAGTCCTGGAGAGAAGGAGGATACAAGGGACACACCTCACTAAAGGCAGTTTACAGCGGGCCTCTAGCCAACATCAAATTAAATGGAGGTAAATTCAAAGCAATTCCACTAAAATCAGGAGCAAAATTTCCACTCTCTCTATTTCTTTTCTAGAGCAATAAGACAACTGAATAAGATCAGCGGAATAAAATTGGGAAGGAGAAAGTCTAAGTATTATTATTTGCAACTCATGTGATAGTATGCATACATGACCCACCAGGAAAATCCTACAACTGATAACACTTCCAGGAAAATAGCTCATAAAATTAACTCACAAAAAATCAGTAAGCCTTCCTACAAATGACAAACGGACTGAGAAAGAAATCAGGAAAACACTCAAATAATATAAAAATATCTTGGGTTAACTAACCAAACACGTGAAAGACTTGTATGATAAAAAAGAAAACTTCATGTCTTTGAAGAGAGAAATTGAGGAAGATATCAGAAGATGGGAAATTCTCTCATGCTCACAGATTGGTAGGATTAACATGGCAAAAAAATGACCATCTTACCAAAGGCAATCTACAGATTCAATACAATTGACATCAAAATTCTAACACAATTCTCCACAGGCCTTGAAAAGACAATTCTCAACTTTGTATGGAAAATCAAAAAATCCCAGGAAAGTTAAAACAATCCTAAACAATAAAAGAACTTCTGGAGATCTCGCCATTCCTGACTTCAAGTGGTACCTCAGAACTAGAAATAATATATACACATGGTATTGGCATAAAACCGGATATACTGATAAATAGAATCCAACTGAAGACACAAACATAAATCCACACACCAAGCAGTTTTCTGTAACGAATCCAGAAATACACACTGGATAAAAAACAGCATCTTCAACAACTGGTGTTGGTCAGACTGGAAGTCTGTGTGTAGAGGAATGCAAATGCATCCATAATTACCACCCTGCACAGAACTGAAGTCCAAATGGACCAACGACCTCAACATAAAAGCAGAAAGACAAATGTGTATTATTCACTTATATGTGGATATTAGCCATTAAATAAACGATTGGCAACCTACAATCTATAAACCCAGAGAGATTTAGGTTTACAGAAAAGGCCAAGGGGGGCATGCATATGGATCCCCTGGAATGGAAAGGAATAAAATAGATTTTATGGATGGACTAGGGGCAGATGGGGACAGGAATGGGATGATCAGGTGGGGAGGGAGAGGGGAGATAAGGGGAGGAAAGGAATTTGGGGAAAGATGGCTGGAATCGAGGGGCATTTGAAGGATAACCTAAAAACCTAGTATGGTGAGAACTTACTAAAATAAATGAAGGCAATCCCAATGTGGTCCCCTAATAATGGGGGATATGGAACCCAGGTGGCATCTCTTGTCACCAAATGAGGCCCCCAGAACTGAGACTGGGTTCCATTTAGTTGACTTGTTGGCCAACGGGTTCATGGAAATCCCTAAACCACCCAGGTTGTTACTAAGACAATGGCTCTCCACAAACTGACAGTGAGGTCCCTTTGCTGAGGACAACATCCACAGAGCTCACTGAACATGGAGAAGTCGAGCTGGAACCTACATGGGGCCTTCCCCTCTATGTTCTAGTCTCTTTGGTGAGGGAAGGTATTCTTTTTTTTGTTGTTGTTTTGTTTTGTTTTGTTTTTTCGAGATAGGGTTTCTCTGCGGTTTTGGAGCCTGTCTTGGAACTAGCTCTTGTAGACCAGGCTGGTCTCGAACTCACAGAGATCCGCCTGCCTCTGCCTCCCGAGTGCTGGGATTAAAGGCGTGCGCCACCATCGCCTGGCGAGGGAAGGTATTCTATACGCTACCAAAAAAATCATAAACACCAACCAATGTCTGATCTGACTAAAGGCTGTGAGATGGAACCCATACCTGACACTGTGTGGGTGACTAAGACCCAGAGACTAACCCTCTATCCCAGAGACCTAGGGGAAAAACAAACACTACTGATCATTTTTAAAGGCATCAGTAAAATGGCTCCTAATGATATTTTGCTATACTCATATCAGCGCCTTATCCAACCATGAACAGAGAAGCTCCCTCCTGCACAAGATAGGAACAGATGCAGAACCCACAGCCAAACAATATACCCAGAGTTCTTGGAATACACATGGCTCTAAATAGGAGGTCTCCATCAAATCCCTCCTCTCAGAGCTCAGGAAACCCCAGGGAAGATGAGGCTGAGTAAAAGAGTCAGAGGGGATGGAGGAGACCAGGGGACAAGGCCCTCTGAATCAACCCAGCAAAGTTCCTCTGAACTCAGAGAGGCTGAAACAGCAAGCTAAGGCCTGCCCAGGTCTGCCTAGATCCTTTGTGTATATACAAGCTTTCAGCTTAGTATTTCTTGTGGGCTCCTGGTGGCATGAATGAGTGCGTCTCTGATTCTGTGCCTGCTCTTTGGGGCTCTTTTCCTTCTGTTGGGTAGCCTTGCCCAGCCTCAGTGTTTTTGTTTTATCTTAGATTTTATTTTATCATTTTTGGTTTTTATCTCTTAGAAGTATGTCTTTTTCTAATGACAGACAGAAAGAGAGTGGATCCATCAGGGAAGACAGGTGGGGAGGAATTGGGAGGAGCAGAAAATAAAAAAAGTGCTCGCTGTTCTTGCAGAGGATGGGAGTTCACACCCCAGCACCCACCGCAGGGGACTCTCCAGGGGATCCCATGCCCTCTCTGGCCCCTGCTGGCACTCAACAGATGTATAGATATATACACATAAACCAAAATAATAAAAGTAAATCTTTAATGAGCCCAAAGCAAAACACAAGTGTGAAAAGGAGCATTTCCTATCCTAGGTCAGGTAACTTATCCATAATGCTCTGCAGCACTTCCAAAACTACCACCTTAGGCTTCAGTGTGTTTAGTCAGCTTTCCGCCACTGCCAAGAACACTGCAAACAAACAAAAGAGAAAAGACTTATTTGGGCTCACAATTTGTGTTTCCTGTTTCTGTTGCTTTGGGGCTGTGGGTGAGGCTGGACACTGCAGCAGGGTGATGCAATGGAGAAGATCCATCTACCCTGGAGGAAATAGACAGGAAGGGACCCGAATTTGGGTATCCACATCAAAGGAAGGTCCCCAGTGGCACCCCACCCACACCCTGAAGGTTTTCCCACCTCCCACTTAGCCATAGGCCCATGACTAAATCTTGAATATGGGAGTCCTTTGAGAGACACTTTATATCAAAGCTGTAGGAAGTGATAGCAATTATCAATTGTGGTGATACTGTTTCTTAATATTTGGAAAATGAGATTCAATTTCAGAAGCAGCAGGGGACAGAAGCTGTGGGATTTGTGCTCTTGAGAGAAGAGGTGGGGAAGAAGTTCCCCCACTCTTCCTCTATTTGAGAGATGGGACCTGATCAGGGTAGAGAGACAGAGGCAAGGAAGGGCTGACACCATTTTCTGCCCACTGGCAAAGATGCTGCTGCCTATCAGGTCTGTTCCCTAATCCCCCGGGGCACTGATAAAATCAGTATCCCCCAGGGGTCACTGAAGTCTCACCTCTCCTCACCCAGGTGGCTCTTCTAGAGACCTGTGACACCCGCTTGATTAAGAAATGTAGGGTGGGGGGAAGACGGAGGGAGCAGGAGGAGGGGAGGGAGTGGGAGAAAAGATTGTTTTTTAAAAACATATAAAGTAATTAATTAAAAAGAAGAAGAAGAGTTACCTTGGTGAGGAGGGGTGACCCTGAGTAACGAAGCTTCTGTCGCAGGTCTCCCCTGGGGAGCCTGTAGTGTCTTCTCAGGTTTGTGGAGATTCCTCTGAAGATTATTAGGGCTTGGGATGAGCACTAGACTCTGACTGGCAGAGGCGGGAGCTAGAGTCAGAGTCGGCTAGTACAGTTTCATAGCAGGCGCTGTTCCCGCAAGACTCGACACACTGCAGGGCATTCACAACAGAAGCATGTTCTGGGGTTGGGCCAAGTTTTATTCCTGGTGTCTCCACCAGCTTGTGACACGACTTTGGGACAGTAACTTGACAGGAGCTTCACTTTGTTCATGTTTTTTAAGAACAGTGATGGTGTCGGGAACTGTGCTTAGCAACCCACGGGATGAATGGAGTGGCCCGCATTTGAGATAAGTGTTATTTATTAATTTCAATTCGTGAAGTTTAATGGTTTGCTTTCATGTTTTAAGCTAAAGCTTCCATTCACTTGCTCACGTTCTAGAATACTACAGTTAGGTGAGAACAAATGCTCACAGCCTCAGGGGTGCCAAGCAGAGTGTCCGTTCACTCGGCACTGGTGGGGAAATCATGATGTTCCCTGGGAAATTCCCCAGGCCTTCTTGCAGAGAAAATGCTCCAAACTTAAAGCGGCTATCCTGCATCCTTCTCCCCTACCTTCTCTCTCCTACTTTTTTTCAATTCCATTTTCTTTCTTCTTTCCTAAGAGATCTTTGCTAGAGTCTAAAGATATCAAAATATTAGGTCAAAGGGAAAACATGTTTGGATCAAATATATGTTCAGAGCTTAGTTTAATGGCAATTTATGCAAAACATGGGCAGATTCCTCAAACTCTAGCAATTTCATTTAAACTTATTTAAAGACATAAATGGCAATTTATGCAAAACAAGATGACACCCTGTGAACCATCACCTGGTTCACAGTCTGTGGTCTACTTTACTTCTCATCTGTGTGACAGACGATCTGAGTTTCGGGAGTTAGTACCATTTGTTGAAAAGATGACTATGTCTCCACTGTATTGCCTTGACGTTTGAGTCAGAGTTCACCACTACACACACACACACACACACACACACACACACACACACACACACACACGGGAGTCTGTCAATTCCTTGTTCTGTTCTAGTTTCCTTCCTGCATGTTTCTATGGTGATTTCACATTATATTGACTGTAGAAGTTTAGTAGGAGTCTTGAAGTCCTAAGGAATATGCCATAGGATTTTCTGCAACGATAATATTCTCTGTAAAAAAAAAAAGGTAAGTGTATTTTGCATAGTTGGAAGGTGTAACAGACACCATGGCTGCACCCTTTCACTCTCTTGCCCTCTGATGTGAGCGTCAGCTTTTTGTGGACACCTCTTTATGTGAGGAAGCTCTGCCCTGTTTCTACCCTGAAAAAAAGTTTATTTTTTAATCAGGAATATGTTTTGAATTGATTTAAAATATTTTTCCTATACATTGAGTTGATTTTTTTTAAGTTTTCAGGTTTACTTTGTTATGATTTATGGAATTGGTTTGACTTTTTTAGATTTTATTTCTTAATTGTGTGCATATGTGTGTTTGTCTGTCTGTATGGGTTAAGGGCATGAAGTACCTGAGAAGGCCAGAAAAAGGACTGGATCTCCTGGAGCTGGCATCACAGACAGCTGTGAGCAGCCTGTCATGAGTGACAGAAACTGAACTCAGATCCTCGGCTAGGGCAGCAAGCCTGTCAATCACTGAGCATCCCACCAGTTTGCACATGGACTTTTGATACTAAATTCACTTTTTAGGATGAAGACCTTGCCCACAACCTATCACTTTCCCTCTATATAGTGTTAGTATAAGCTGATTAATTTTTGTTTCAACTGCATACATCTTCACGAGGGACGTCAGCATGGATCTTTCTCTGCCATAATGACCTTGTAATCTGCCATAAAACCTCTGGTTTTGCTCTTGACTTAACACTGGCCTCACACAGCTCATAAGAAAGTGTGGCTGCTTCCTCGGCTCCAGGAATTAATTTATGTAAAACTGGTATAATCCTCTTCAAATGTTTGCTAGATTCCACCAGAGAGTCACTGAGCATGGACGACACAGGAAAACTCTTCACTGAGAACTCACTGTTGGGTTGAGCAGGGCTGGAAACCTGCAATACCAGTCCACGAGGCTGAGGTGGGAAGATCATGAGTTTCATGTCAACCTGAGTGACACCATGAAATCCCGGATCCAAAAATGAAAAGGAAGAAAAGGAAAGGAAAACAACCAAACAATAACAAAAACCAGCTCAGTAAGTATCTTGGGTGAGTGGAGCATCTGTACCTTGAATGCTGGTGTTTTACATCTGCCGACTCCACCTTATTTCTCAGATTTATAGATGATAGTCCCGGCACTCAGGAGACTGAGGCAGTTCAATGGATCTTGAGTTTGGGCCAGCCTGATCTACAGAGTTCCAGGAGAACAGGGTTACATAATCCCTGTCTCAATAAATCAAAAACAAACAAACAAACAAACAAAACCTTCCAGTGCTGTCTTTTTGACAGCTGTGGAGCCTGTTGTGATGGCACAATGGATTGATATTTGATAATTTTTCCTTTTTATCTTCTCAGTAAGTCTGGATGCAAATTTTATTTTACAGATATTCTCAAAATATAATCTTTCTTTTTTATTTTCTCATTGTTTTCGATGTCAATGTTTTCTGTTTGAACTTTATTTTGTATCCATGTTTTGCTCTGCTTTTCCTGTTTTCCAGGGTGGCGGCTTACATAGCACTAAATCAAAACTCCTTAGCAACATCTTACAAATTCTATATAAAAATAAAATACAATAAAAATATAAAATAAAAAATTTTAAATCTGCTTTCATCATAATTCCTTTGAAAATACTAATTTATCTTTTTTATTTCTTCATTGATGTAGGCATTGCTCAGAAGTATTTTATTTCATTTCTAAACATTCGAGGATTCTCAAGACAGCATTCTTCTACCCATTTCTAACTTAGTTCTGCGGTGATCAGAAGACATACAGGAATATTTTATAGCTTATTGACTTGCTGTATGGCCCAGATTAGTTTATCTTGGTAAATGTTATTTTTGTGCTGTCCCATTTCCTCTCTTTCTCCTGTGTGCCTTGTCCTGCATTTTGTGCTTTTGTTCTGTTTCCTCTGTTGCCTTATTAGCTGTAATCCTGCAACTCTAGTAGTTGCTTAAGCTTACAGCATCCTTAGCTGCATTCCTATTGCCCCAACAGTTGTTCAAGCTTGCAGCACCACTAGCTGCATTCCTGCAACTCCAGCGGTTGCTCAGGATTGCAGCACCACTAGCTTGGACTTCCAACTGCCATTGTGCCACTTCCTGCAGATCCCAGTGACAATGGCACAGGCCTGTTTCTCACCTTTCACTTACAGCGTCCACATTTGCATAGAAGCAATAACAATCTCCAGATATGATCAACTTTCAACTGCATTATTGGGGGTTTATCTTCCTATTTAAAAGGTGGACTGCATTGAAAAGGCGTGTCAACCTGTCTGTGGTAATTTGTCACACTCTGTCTTCCTGGGTGTGACTAGAGCTTGCAGCAGCACTGTTATCCTTGTAGCTGAGCGTTTTCTGTGCGGGTCTGCTGGCGGGAAAGTCTTAGTTTCCACATACCTGGCATGCATTTACTTTGAAAGAATACTCTTGGCGGGCACAGCAGAGCAGGCTGGTTCTCTGCTTTTGTAACTCCAAAGACGCCAGCAGAGCACATTTGTTTCCTTATATTCCAGTCTGATTTTCCTTCAGCCATTTAAAGGCTTCCCTTTTGTTACCGGCTTTGAGAATCTTTATTACCGTGTTTCCCGCTGGTGCTGAATTTCTATTTCTTGTGCCTGCAGTTAGTTCCTTAGATTTCTGACTGGCCCACGAAGAATGCCTCCTCTGGAGTTTCACATGGAAGAACAGTCTGCACAAGCCCCAAATGCCAGTCATGAGGCAACTTGTAGCTTATGACACCCGACCTGGAGAAGTTTGCTGCTGGCCTCCTGGAGCAGCGGATTGAATCAGAGGCAGAGGTGGACAAACAGACCTGTGGACAGAGGGTCAGGCCTTTGCTGTGGGTCAGAGTACAGGCTTCTACTAACAGGAGACATTTCAGGAAAGAGTTTATGCTCCATAGAAAAGGAAAAGATTGGACTAGAAGAAAACACATTGGCGAAGCGAAATGGGGAGGCCCTTGACAAGGAGAACAGAAAAAAAAATAAAATAAAAATGACTCGCCAGACTCCCAAAACTGCATGCAAAGCTTTACCCAAGGATTGTATAGTGTGTTTAAAAAACCTTAAATCAAAAGGGAGGAGGAAGAAGGAGAGAAGATGAAAAGGAGGGGATACAGCGTAAGGAGGAGGTCACGTGTTCCAGGTTGACTGCTATCCCCATCACAGCTTTGCACAGAGGCTTCTGAGAGCGTGCGTGTGCTCTTTTGGTCTCCTCTTACGAGCCTACATTCAGCATTTAGATGGCTGTAAATATCCTCAGCTGTGTCAAGAGAGCTGCTCTGAGAGAAAATTTGCAGAACACCTTCATCATGGTAACAGGGAGTGTGCATGACCGATAAATCTCAAAGAGAGAAGAGTTTAAAATTATGGAATTTTCTTTCAGTTTCCTAATAAAGAGAGAAAAGTTATATACACACACAGGAAAAAAAACAGAGCAGAAAAAACCCTGAAAGAGTTTAATGGTAACAAAAAACCTGCTTTGTTGGCTGGCAAGAGGCAACAGCTGAACCTGGGCAGAGCAATATGGCGTGGACATCTCACTGAATCCTGAATTGTGGGGCTTTGATGCAGAAGCTGCGCAGTGCCTACTTCTATCCAAGCAGCTAAGCCTCTTCCTGCTACACACCCAGAGCAATGCTTGAAAAAACATCGTCCCAAAACTGAAAATTCAGAGAAAAATGTGAAAGGAAGAAAAGGCAGTCCCAGTTGTCAAAACTAACAGAGGAGCTGGTGTGAGCTTCTATTATGGGGGTTCAAGAAAATATTGGAACAGACAGAGGTCCTCGGAGCTGGGAAGTGGGGTTTTTAATCCACAAAGAAATTCAGGGTTACAGAGAGTGCAATCCCAGAGGAATAAGCTGTCTGGGAAACAGCCTTGACAGGGACATGGGCTTACAGGAGTCACTGCTGCAAGAGGGTTCAGGGCTCCGCCATCATTGCATGCAGGTTTGACTATGCCAACGTTTGCCTGCCAGTCCTCCAGGTAAAGATGTCTGGGTTATTCCTCATCTACCAACACAGACATTGCCGCTACAAGAATCTTAAACTGTCCCCTGGTACACTAAAATAAGCTTTCATTAAGTTAATATCTAGGAGGGGAATTACTGGACCATAAAATACTATGAGTTGTTCACAAAATGTGAGTTTTCTTTCAAATGTCCTGATACTAACCGATGAGGATAATGTGTCTTTAATTTGAAGTTGTACAATAACTAAGAGCCTAATCATTTCACATGAGTTTAGCCATTGGAGGTCCCTCTTTACTGATAAACCAACTTAGCTTTTGTCCGTTTTCCTATTGCCTTTGAGGGGAGGTGTTAATACGCTCCAGACATCAGCGCTTCAGAAACACGTGCTCCGTAAGCGCCTCCCCTTGTGTTCTTTGTGCTCCTGGCTCTGTTCAGTTTGCCTTGTGCTGCCATCAAATATCACAACCTTTCCTTTGTAGGAGAAGACTTTTGACGCTCTTTAAGAGCTCTCTTCCTGCCTCAAGGTCAGACTGTGATCCTATGTATCTCTTGAAGGTTCCGTCTGGGCATCCACTCTGATTTCAGGCTGGGCTGATAAGGGCTCCAAGCAGAGTCAGTCCTCTGTATCCACAGGTCCTGCGTCTGTAGAGTCAACCAGCTACAGACAAAAATACTCAAGGGGGGAAGTTGTGTCTATACCGACCATGTACAGATAGTTCAAACTGTTTCCTAAACTATGTGGTCCACCGCAGTTCCTATGGCGACTGCACTCTGTTGGGTGTTGAATGTAATCTAGAATTGATTTAAAACATGTAGGGGGGGGCACATGGAGGTATATGCAAATACTGAATTTTATAAGAGGCTGAGGGTTAACACACTTGGTTACATTTGGAAGAGAGATGTCCTTGAACCTGGCCTTCACAGTCACCGGGGTCAGCTGTGAATGTTTCTCATGTGGTCTCAGCAGCAGTGATCAGAAAGCTCACCTTTCCCCACGGATGTGAAATTCTAATCACGTGTAAAATCGAGCTGTTCATGTATGCCAAATATATGTCTACTTAGATCTATTGACTTATTTTCTATCCGTATTTGAATGCCTCATCATTTATCTCATAACTTAAAAGGAAATCAAGTCCAATCCCATGCACTGTATACCCCTGGGGAATGTTGGCTATCAAGTGTGTTGCTGTTCTTCACAAATTTTAGAATTAATTTCTCCCAAAACTAGAAGAAACGTTTTCCTCCACTGACAGAGATGAAAAAAATTGGGAGGATTGTATGTTTTTAAAAACATTTTTATCTTCTTTTAATTATGTCTGTGTGTATGCATGTGCATACATGCATATAAGTACAGGTACCTGCAGAGGCCAGAGAAGGTGTTGGATCCCCTGGAGTTAGTCTTACAACCTAGTATAAATGCTGGGAAACCAACTTGGTCCTCAGCAAAAACAGCCTGCTGCCCTAACCACTGGGCTTCTCTCCAGTCGCACAGTAGTTTGGCTTGGTTTTATTTTCCTTTTTTTTTTTAAAGTTTAGTAAAGAAAGATACAGCAAGTACATGCTAATGGAAAACCAGTGCGTGACAGTATTGATAAACTATTCTAATTGCATCTTTAAGAATAAAATAAAGACCCGATGAAAGAAAATTCCAGAAGAAAAGCATAACTATCCTAATTCAGGACAAACTCCGCCACAGCCACCTCCAAATACATGAAGAGAGGAAAAGCGAGAAGGGAATTGATCAAGCAATCACCATGGGTATTTCAACACACGTCTCTCAGCACTGATAGATCAAGTGAATGGTCAACAAAAAAATTCAACAACAAAATAAGCAATATTGACCCGACAGCCATATCCTTCAGAGAGAGCAAACACATTCTTCTCAAGTACACATGGCTAATTTGCAAAAACCGACGACAACGTTCTGGGCCACAGAAGAAACTCCCGCCAAGCAATCAATGCCAAACACTGAATTCTGTAGCTAGAAGACAATAAAGTTAGAAATCAACAGCAAAATGACAGCTTTTAGAAGCGCATAGGACCAGCACTTGCAGGACTTTTCACGTCATAAAGGGAGATCCAGCAGTCTACCGCCCCTCCACTAAGAGTAAAGAAAAGGGCTACTGAGTGAAGAGGACCCCAGGGAGTCGAACATCAGCGTTCATTCCCTGTGACCTCAGACACAGCCTTCTGTGACATCCAGAAAATGAAGCGGCTGTGGACGTGTTGGATGAGATAACGCACAACACTGATATAAGTTAAAGGCTCTATGGATACATTGATTGTTTGTGTTTAGGGTTTTGATTGGGTTTTTTAAAATTTGTTTTAGCTGTTTATCATACTAACATCTGATTTACAGTACTGCAATGTAAATTTCTCTTTGGCATATTATCCCAGCACAGAGATCTTTTCCAAATCTGAATTGCCAACTTAAGTTCAAAGACAGTATTCTCCTAGAAATCTGGCACTTGGTTCTTTGGGTACTGGCGGTTGGGGGTTTTCCAATTTCACTATTTTAAATATCCAAAGACCCGTGCTCCTTTCACACTGTGTCACACAAATGGAAAGGAATGGACAATGAGGGGCATCTTCTCAAAGGTCAAAAAGATGTGCATGGTATTAAATACAAGTCCTGCTAGTCGTAGATGTGGAGATCAGAGAAGGTCTGGGCAACTGGATCCCCAAATATCCAGCTGGATTCTTCAGGCACCTCTCCAATAACACCAAAGTGACAAGAGAAAAGGCCAGAGGGGACACCACATGGAAAAAGTGTTAAAACGCAATGAGCATGGTATGCATGAGATAAAATGCAGCTGCTAATAATAGCATCTTGTCAAGTCATCAGGATTGTTCATTTGGAAGGAAGCTTGTGACGGAGTGATAAATGTCAAACTCCAGAAGTAGACACTGATGTCTAATTTTCCTACCCATTTGGCTCTGTTTATGTCCCATTTGTGCTACTTATAGTGTCACAGGCTTGAGAATGTCGAGGCTCAACACCAAAATTGCTTATGGTTCAGACATGACTCTAAGACCATGACCTCACATGCAAGAGGGGAGTATATCTCATTTTTCATTCCAAGACCCTAGAATAGGATCTGGCCTTAAAGGGTATGCAAAGAATGCCCGTGTGAGGGAATAAATGAGGGTATAGAAAGACCAGTAAAGGGAGACGTGAAGAAGAATTTTATTTTGGTGGGGAGTAGAATTCATGGGCAAGAGAACACTGTGAGGAGGCACACTCATAGTGGAATGTGACCGCTGCCTCTATCCTTTTGTTTAACAGCATTATTAAAGTATAATTAATTCAGAATAAACTACAATTATTCAAACAAGCCACAGGATGAGTTTGATGATGCCTATCATCCCTTTACCATCACCAACAATGGGAATATATCTATAACCTGCAATGGTCTCCTTATACACTGCCACACATGTAGACAGAGATTGCACTTTCATTTCCTGGCTGCTCAGATCCAAATAATCACACAGAAACTATATTAATTACAACACTGTCTGGCCAATGGCTCAGGCATATTCCTGGCTAGCTCTTACATTAAATTAACCCATTTCTATCAATCTATGTATTGCCACTAGGCTATGGCCTACCAGTAAGGTTCTGGCATCTTTCTTCTTCAGTAGCTACATGATGTCTCTTTGATTCTACATATTCTCTCTATATATCTCTGTTTGGGTTTCCCACTTGGCTTTACTCTGCTAAGCTGTTGGAAAAAAAACCACTTTATTCATTGACAAATAAAAGTAAAACATATGAAGAAGGACATCCCACATCTTTTCCCTTTTCTGTCTAATTAAAAAGGACGGTTTTAACTTTAACACAAAATAGTTCTCCGGCAAGAATTATGGTTACAATATTTGGTCCACTTATATTTGACAAATTAAAAAAATATTCTATCAACCCAGCCTTTGGACTCCCACCCATATCCATCAGTCATTTGGACATTAATGTGTCCTACAAATGGACTTTATCATTGGCAGAGTCTTTTACCCAAGGCAGTTTCTAGGAAGGGACTCAGCTGTGAGCCCCAGTGACTCTAGGATAAGCACCTCTATCTTAGGAGGGAAACTGCAGCATCCATCTCCAATGGTCAAAGGACAGTACTGGTCACATTTATCATCTTGACAAAACCTAGAGATACCCACAAAGGGGAAACTTCAGCTGAAGAACTGTCACAATCAGATTGGCCTGTGGTCATGTCTTAATTGATAATAACTGTAGAAGGGCCCAGGCCATTGTGGGTGGCACCATCCCTATACAGTTGAGCCTGGTCTATATAATAAAGGTAGCTGAATGTGAGTCAGAGAGCTAGCAATGAGCAAGTCAAGAAGTAGCAGCATCCAAAATCTCTATTTCAGTTCCTGCCCTGACTCCTCTCAATTGTGGGCTGTGACCTGGAAGTGCAAACCAAATAAACCCTATCCTCCCATGTGTGTTTGGTCAGAATGTTTCACCAGAGCAACTGAAAACAAGTTAGAGCAGGCACCCAGTAGCAGATGGACCAGGCCACGGAACTCACAAAGTAGAGAAATAGTTTCTCTTGCTAAAGGAGAGTCCAGTTTGACCAAAGAAAAATTTCTGTCTTTGTTCCATGTACACAGTGTATGTCTACTGCCTCATTAATATAAACACCCAACCCAGTACCACAGCAGAAGTGACTGAGACCCAGAGAGACCAAGAGACCACCCTGGTCACATCATCCCTGAGCTCAGAACTGGTCCCCAATATTCCAGGCAGTCTTCCTGTTGTGCATTGCCAACTACCATAGTACAGTGTCTGTAGCTTGTATTTCCACTGACATTTTGTATTATATTAAATACCAAAGATATTTTCCTTTTAAAGGTATTATTTTTGTATGTCATGTTCAAAAAACCTAAAAATTGGCAGTGTGGTGATGCTGATCCTGTAAATCACCCGATGCCTGTATTAGAAATTACCAGTTTCATGGTGTCCTGTCATTACACCAGCAAAGGCAATCATTATAGCTCATAATTCATGACAGAGTGGAGATACCATCAATTAGTCTAGCTCAAAGAAGTTAGAGAAAAGGAAAGGAAAATATTCATATACTTCAAAAGAGGGGGAACTCAAAGGCCCAGGCCCAGCCCCATTCCTTCTTCAGTAGGAGATGGTCTTTTATTGAGTTGCCCCAATCAGAGATAGCAAGCCTGCACCTTAGAAGCAACATTCTGATCAAATTCATTTCCTACAAATGCTACAAGACTAGCTCAGAAAAGTGAAACCAGGAAGATTGGCTAAACTAAAAGTCACATAGGAGTCCAGCAGTATGTGGTTAGTAGAGTCAACTGAATCATCTTTGAAACATCAGCCTGTCTGGTCCTGGAACCTGATATCCTCAGACAAGGTGGTGAGGAAGAGGCCTGGATGTGGAATGACAAAATCAAGAGAAAACTGATCACACCAAGAAGACCCCACTAAACTGTAACCCATAATATGTAAGTAGAAGACCTGGTGCAGACCTGTGCTTGCTGCTTCTGTCTAGGTGAGTTCATACGGGCTTAGATCATGCTGATTTAGAGGACCTTGTTTAATTGGTGTCCTCCATCCCTTCTGTTTTTTTTTTCTTTTTCTGCCTCCCCATCTGCAGGGTTCCCAAAGCTCTGAGGGGAGGGATTTAATGAAGACATCGCATTTAGGGCTGAGTATTCCAGGGTCTCTCACTCTTTGCATGGTATCTAGCTGTGGGTCTCTCTATTTGATTACTTCTGCTGCAGGAGGAAGCTTCTCTGATGATGGCTGATCTAGGCACTCCTCATGAGTACAGCAGAATGTCATTAAGAGCCATTCTATCAACCTGCTTTCTATCAACCTCTATTCAGTACTAGAGGCCCAGGGATGGCACTGCCCACAGTGGTCTGGGCCCTCTCACATCAATCATTAATCAAGAAAACACTCCACAGACTTGCCTACAGGCCATTCTGATGGGAGCATTTTTATAGTTGAGGATACCTCTTTTTAAATGACTCTAGCAAGTGTCAAATTTATCAAACAAACAAAAACAATTGACCAGGACAAACTCCAAGTTTTACAATTGCTTCAGGCCCAGGAAGTCCCCCACTTTGAAATGTAAACACCGAGGGACATAAGACTTACCTTCTAGTTTCCATAGGCAGAGACTGCTCATTCATTTCCCAGCTGCCCAGATCCTAAATAATCACACAGGAACTATATTAATTACAACACTGTTTGGCCTATTAGCTCAGGCTTTATTAACTAATTCTTACATCTTAAATTAACCCATTTTTATTAATCTGTGTATGGCCAAAAGGCTGTAGCTTATCAGAAAGGTTCCAGGTCCTTTTCCTTTGGCAGCTACATGGTTTCTTCCTGACTCTGCCTACTCTCTGCCTTCTAATGTGGCAGAGGTATATTCACCACCAGCTCTGGGACTGCTGGGTGGGAGCTGTGCTCACCACTTCAACTCTGGGAAGTCATGTCATCAACAAGTAACTTGCAGCATGATACTCACAAACCCTATTTAAGTGCAGGACCTCCCAAAAGAGCTAGAGTTCATGCTGCAGCACAAACCAGGGAGCTGCTGTTTTTAAAAACAAGCCTCACAGCCTTCACTGTCAGTGCTGAGTCAGGAAAACCTCTCTTAAAGGAGTCACAACACCCCTGCTCACCAACAGCAAAGCACATACAAAAAAAAAAAAACAATGTGCTGTGCTCAACTCTGCTCTTTTGCGTCTAGAATCCTTCCCAAACCCTTTCAGGTTTTATGTTGATGTAGTTGTTCCACATTGGCACATCATTTTGTAGGTTGGAAAATCTCCTAGAAATCTTTGAAAGTCATTAAGAGTCCACAATTTGTGCTTTTCCCTGGAAGGATAGGAGCTTAAATGTCATGGGTGCCTTGCTCAATAATTCAGAAAGTTTCTTTTTCTGTTGGACCAGAAAGCCAATAAGCCAATAAGCAATAAGCAAACATGGGCAGCCTGACTGCGCCTCTGTTCAGTCTTAGTTTTCCAGTCCTGTGCTTGACAGTGAGGGTCAGTCAGATGAGTTCCAACCTCCCTTCCTCACTATGACAATCTTGGATAGCCTTTCTTACCTACACTTTACCCAGCGCAGCTTTGGCAGTCATTAGCACATATGGAAAGGGCAGGTGTTTAACTGGTATGCCAATGGAGAAAACATTCACTATGCAAAGAAAGATATTATCATCAAGTAATAGAAAATTAGGAGAGAAAGCACTTAGAGGGTTAAACAGAGAGAGACAGCATAAAGACGTGGACACAGGCTTTGGGGTTAACCAGGCGCCAGTTTAAGACCAATCTCTCAGCTACTAGTCACATGACTGGGGAATATTATATAACTCTATCTTTCTCTATGATGTGCCTAAATGGGGGTAATAAGAGTGCCGATTATGTCGAGAATTAAGTGGTGCCTGAGACTTAGGTGAATAATGTAACCAGTGTTACCAGAAATTTGGTAGCACCTAACCCGGGGTACCACAATCCCAGGAAACAAGGGTTTCTTCAAGGAAGTCTCGAACTCATTAATGAAAGAATTTAATAATGAACTCAGAAGAAAAATTAAGGACAATTTTATTAGATTTTAAAAGAAAAACCCAGGGTAGTCCAACACTAAATCTCAACAGCTACCCAGAGGAGAGAGATGAAGAAGAGGAAGAGAAAAAACACACACTATTTATAAGCAGCTATGCATCAGAGAGAACTTGAGAGAGTGTGCAGAAGCCCAGGGTATCTAAGAGAGTGTTCTCGGGCTCTGGTCAGCTTCCAGAACAGAGATAGAGGGAAAGAAACTGAAACAATGGTGAGAAAGGTAGGCAGACGTAACAGAGCCCTTGTACATCCCTGTAGCAGGAATGGGCTTTCTGGGAAGAGAAGTACATTATCTCATTAAAGGGGTAATAATTCCTCTTGTGAATCTGCCTTCCTGAGGGGTGGTTCCTTAGCCAGGTGATGGAAGGCCCATCTGGATTAATTCTGGAGGAAGGAGACAACAGCATGCATTTTTCTTTCTGTGGACTAGAAGGAAATGGGTTTTTCTCACTGGGCCTGCAATGCTACTCCAGCATTTCTCATTCTTTCTTCTAAAACCACCTCCTCTCTTGTCCTCTGGCTGCTCACACATGGATGGCTGCCTCTTCTCCTCACTTTCATCTTCCCATTTATAGCCTGACTGTCCTTTTATATCTCTTTCAAACTCTAATGAAATTACCCTGGAGCTTCCTTCCCAATATAGTTTTAAAATTCTTTTATTAAAAAGCTTGATTCTTGTTAATAAAACAAGATTCTCCAGAAAGAGAACCCCAATTTACCTGTTAACATATGGCACACAACATGGAGCTTGCCAAAGTTCCCAGTGACAGAGGATGCCGGAAAGATAGCTAGATAGATAAAAGTGTTTGTCATACTGCCTGAGGATTGGAGTTGAATCCCCACAATCCATATGGTGCAAAGAGACAACCAACTCCCAAATGTTGTCCTCTGACCTCCACATTCCTGTGGCTTGTGAACACTCATGCTCTCTCACACATATAAAATAATATTTTTTAAATAAAGGATTGAAATGTTAGAGATGTGTCCTCTTACCACACCAGAATTTAATTGCAAATTAACAGCAATATTGTACCTAGAAAATCCTCTACTATATTTGACTAATCTGCATGTCAAAGAGCAATTATAAGAAAAACAAGAATTTGTTGAATGATAAAGAAAACACAGCAATTTCATAATCTATAGCAGGGGTGTAAGCACTGCCTACAGATAAATATATAACTCTATAAAATTCATAATAAAAATAAGAGAAGTCCTAAATCAATGTCTTATACTGCAACATAAACCCAAAGTAAATGGCAACAAGAGATGAATATGTATATGTGTATATGAATATATGTGATGAATATGTATATGTATACGAATATGTATAGAAATGGGCATAACTGACTAAGGTGCAGACCATGAGAGCTGTTCACTGGAAAATGATATTTTTTTCCTTTGGCCCAAACTAACAAGACAAAAAAAAAAAACAATCAAAAATTTCCTTGAAAACAATTAATGAAATCACAGCAATTGGTCAAGGAAGAGAATAAAGACACAACTAGTCATAGTATAAATAAATTCGCCTTTACCACCTATGTTGCAGTATAAGAGAATATCATAGAACATACTTAATAAATTTGGTCACATAGAAATTTTCTTCATAAAACACCATTACAAAAACTGACCCAAGGCTGAGATGAGATGAGGTTTTAGCAAACACGCATAGATGAATCTGACTTACTATGTTCCTTCAGGAGGTGCAAGTCAATTTATTTCACTCTAGGCCAGTGGTTCTCAACCTTCCTAATGCTGCAACCCTTAAATACAGTTCTGCATGTTGTAGTGACCCCAACTGTAACAGTATTTTCACTGCTACTTCATAACGGCAATTTTGCTAGTTATGAATTATAATGTAAATCTCTGTGTTTTCCCATGGTCTTAGGTGACCCTAAGAAAAGGCCATGACCCACAGGATCCTCAGGACCAACAGGTTGAGAAGCACTAATCTAGCAACCCTGGGGCTGATTTCTTGGCTAAGGGGTGGTGCACCAGAGCTGCTGTAGGTAATGCTCTTGTACAATGTAAAGATTTGTCACTTGTATTGGTTTAATAAAATACTGATTGACCAGTAGCCAGGCAGGAAGTATAGGCAGGGCAACCTGACTAAGAGAATTCTGGGAAGAGAAAAGGCAAAATGTCAGTAACCAGCCAGATGCAGAGGAAGCAAGATGAGAATGCCTCACTAATAAAAGTTACCATGTCACATGGCTAAACATAGATAAGAATTATGAGTTAACTTAAGTTGTAAGAGATAATAATAATAAGCCTGAGCCAATATTCCAAATATGCCAGTTTATAATTAATATCATCTTCTATGTGTTTCTTTGGGACTAAATGGTGGTGGGACTGGGCTGGACAGAAAATTCCATCCACACAAAGCTGTCTGATACACAAGGACAATATTTCCTTCATCCTCCATATCTCTGGGGAGATTCTTGGAGACCACCTGAGCAGCCTGTTCCCTGGCCACCTTCTACCCAACAGTTCTAGCATGAACTGTTCATCCTTGCTTAAATCAACTATTACAATGAATTAAAATGCTAATTGTCTGGTTGCATCATTTCGGCTCATTTATTACAAAGGGCTTCACCGTCTTCTCATTAGGAACTCATGAATTTAGTTTTTACTGTGCACATTATGACTAATTATAATCATTCTGCTTGGTGTGCAATTCGTCCCAAGCGAGCCAGCTTTTGTGTGTTTCTTTTGAATGGACGCACTAGTCTTTGTGGACTTGCTTGGCTTTGGAGATCAGGCTTGTCAGGTTTACCTTCTAAGTCCCTGCTCTGCGTCTGGCAATGGCCATTCTTCTAAGGAGCTGCTTAGTGGTGACAGGAATGTGGAATTGGACCCAGCATTGGGGCACTCCTGGCTGCTAAATCCTTCCAGCAGGCAGCATCAGACAATGTCTTCTGCCCATGGGTCTATTCATATATGATGGTCTGCACTGACAACTCTGGTTAAAACCCAACTCTGTGCAGTTTGTCCACCTAAAAACATAAAAATCTGCTTCTCTAAAGTATCAGTGTACTTATTTACACATTCACTTTATCTTATTAAACACACAAAATAGGTCCTAAATTATACTAAGAAACAATACCACCACCAAGGACAAACCTAGAACCAGAAATACAGTTCAGTTGGTAAAGCCATCCTCAGCTACATAGAGAGGGCAGGCTGGCCTATGCTACAGGAGACTGTCTGAAGAAAAAAAAAACAAGCTGTACAGATCTGCAAGGTAAACAGTAGGCACCAAAGACAGCCATGGCCTTGGAAAGCCTAGACCAGGCCAGTTCTCTTCCATGAGCTGCTCCCATCCCTAAGATCCCTTCTCACTTTATAATGTATTCTATTTATGGTGTAGTCGAAACTGTGTTCAAAGTTGCTTTTCTCTGCATGACAATTTGCGCTTGATATACAGCTAATTTGGTGGTGGTGGCATGGTTTTTGTTGTTTGGGGGGTGGTTTGTTTTGTGTTTTGGAATTGCAATTCAGACTTAGTACCTGCCTTTTCATCTTTTTATAATTTTGAACATTTAAACCATCCACAGTGGGGCTGAAGAGGGATCAGTTGTTAAGAGCACTGGTTGCTCTTCTAGAGGACCCAGATTCAATTTCCAGCACCCACATGATGGCTCAAATCCATCTTTAATTCCAGTCCCAAAGGATCTGATGCCCTTTTCTGACCTCCACAGGTATCAGGCACATAGGTGATACACAGGCATACATGCAACTAAAACACCCATACTCATAAAATTTACAAATACACTAAAAAATTAAAGAAATTGTTCACTTCATTGGAAGATGAAAGTGTGCAAACAGTTCACTAAGACAAATCTGTTACATATGCTTCCACCTTCCTCAGAAGTAAACGGGTTCATGAATTTCTGGTTTTTTATTTCCCATTCCATTTTGTAAGAACGGGCATCTCTCTTGTCTGTCTACAGTAGCCTGCTGTGAAAACGCCACTGAAACTACTTTTACTTCCCTGATAGCCTATGGAATCACAGTGTCCTCCCATTCTTGCTCTCTGGCTGTGCTGCAAACCCTCGAATGTCATCCTGTGTCCATCACACCAGCGCTAAGCAGTCCTTCAGAAGGACTTCGGTGTGGTGTTTGATATAGTACAAGACGCCACTAATTATTCCTTAATGAGCAACTGTGCACATATGCTGCTTCCTGTCTGTGGAGGCATGTCTGCGGAGGGGGAAAATTTAAGTGGATTTTTCTGGGTCAAAAAAAATAAACGTTACATCTTGTCAAGCTCCCCTCTAGAGGAAAAACATCATTTTGCATTCCTACTGGAATTACATGAAAATATTTGACTTTCACAGCCTCATCAAGTGTGTTACCTACACTATGGGCTTCTGATCAGAAGTGAGACAGAGTCTCTCCACAATGTTGTGATTTGCACTTATTATAACTAAGTTTAACTGCCTTCTGTATTTAGAAGCATGAGCTGCCATGGTTGTCTTGCCCATTTTGTTTTGCATTCCACAGTTTTCTTCCATTTTCTGGGGTTAGATCTATCTTGGGAAATTACCTCTGCTCTGAGCCTTCGGCTTTGTCATTTGTCCTTTGATAAAAGACAGGTTGTTCTTTAGTGTAAAAATCACCTTTCATTTTTTGGTGCAACTGATACTGCCAGTCTCTTCTTTGGTTATTTCTGGATTTGTGGTTCCATTTGGAAGTTTTCTCCTGCTGAAGTGAAGTGGTCCAGGTTTTCTTTTGTCATTTACAAGGGATGTTTATCTGGGATGTTTATGTGGGATGCTTATGTGGGATGTTTACATGGGATGTTTTCTACAGTTAGGTCTCCAGTCAGTGTGGGATTGACTCTGCTGGCTGTGTGAGATGTCAAACTATTTTGTTTTAGATGAATGTCTATTGTATCAAGAACACTTACTTTTAAGTATGCATTATTTTAAATTTTACATGTGGAATTAGTTACATGAGTGACAGATGAGCTGAGAAACCAAACAAGATGACTCAAAAATTGTCACTAGCAAGAAGCCATCACCTCAAGGCTAAACTGTCAAAGTCAGGAGAAAATGGCCCCAAGAGTTTAATAAGGTCTCCAAGTAAATGTTAAAATTCTAAGGAGAGATGGTATCTGTGGTGGAAAAGTGGAAATGCCTCTTTTTTTCCTATTTAGTGATCTCCTATCAATGATTCCCATAGGTCAACCCCAGATAGAAACCAAGTTCTAGGGAAGCCTGGGAGATGGATCCTACAGTTGTTAACACTTTGGCAAAACAGAGCAGAACTAGAGAAAGCAGTGAGGGTTGATGTGGGCCAAAGACCAGTATAGCACTTAATTGACAAGTGTAGATTGTATCTCCAGTAAGACAAGTCCCCAAAAGGTATATCATGCCTGCAGTTTATTAATATGCTAAGAGCCAAATCTTTATGTATTAAGAGGTAGATATTTGTTTATAGATAGTAGTGCTGGCTAAAACACTGTGGAGAGAAAAAGCAAATTCATAGCCCAGATGTATGTCCCTGGCTGTGAGATACATAAACAATTAACCTTACTAGGATGAAAGGGACCCAGTGTAGCCAACCTACCAGTCTTGATGCCCTCCTTGCGTGAAGGTATATTAACATTAGTCTCTCTTGTATATGTTCAGCAGTGGTCATAACTAGAAATGCTTGCCCTGGGGAAACGTGGACTGTTGGGGTCCCACAGACCCTTTATCACCATTGTTACCATAGTTACATAGCCATTATCCATTAGCAAGACAGTTGGTAACCACAGCCTAACACATGTCAGCTAGGTCGGTCTCTCTTGCTATCACCAGGCCCCCATCCTTTCTCCTGCCATGCCTCTTGCCAACTAGTCAGGCTTTTCATTACTACTGATGAATCTGTATATGTTGAAACTCAGATTTTTTTTATATGCAAAAGAAACAACCAGGTCTAAGTCTGTGGGCTGGGAGGATTTCTATCATCTTTCAAGGCTCCCCCTAAATGAAGTTTATTTACCATGTACTTTTGACTTATACTCAAGTACAAAGCCAACATCTCTATAAACAAAATTCAGCTTTTCCCATCTTCCTCACCTGGGGAGATGAGCAAGGGACATTGGTGCCATAGTGGAAGGCACCATGGTGCTGGGTCAACTGCCCAGGCTGAAGCAGTTTGCTTGTTCTCTGTCCTCCTAGTGCCCTGTCGCAAGCATACTACTTTGATTTATTATGACTGTTCTAGACTTTTATGGCTGTGAATCTCATAGCCCACAGTTCTAGATACATGGTCACACAGCTCCTCATATTCAGATGAACCAGTGTCATGGCAGAAGCCAGTTTTCAAAAGTTATATAATGATATAGACATACAACCAACTGCCCAGAACATAAAGCCCATGCTATGATTCCCTCACAGACATGACCTAAACTGTGTATGAAACCGTACCTACCACTGATGACCTCCCGCTGGTTTGGGCTCATCAGGTTCTATGACTCACATGGAAGAGGCTGGACCTGCTGTAGAGTCTCTTCCTGCTCTGGGCTACAGTCAACCTTTCATGTTTCCCAGAATATGAGCTGGAGCAGAATTCCCGGCGTAGATGTGTTGCCTCCAGAAGCCATGGACGATTACCAAACCTTGTTTCTTTCTCAGGGTGGGAGACTGAAAGACACAGCAATTTGTCTTTTGCTTTGGAGGAAATTTACTGGCATGTCTTCATTTCTGAACTCCTAAGAAGGTTAGTGATGAAAATTCATCACTTTCTCCCACGGGAGGTTTTATGTCCTGACCTCTGGAACATGAGCATCTCGCTGAGACTTCTGACATGCCAACCACCTCTCGCTCCTCTGGCCAATCAATGTATTATAATATCATCAGTGTGCTAAACCACCACAGCATGCTGCAGTATGCTCAGAAAACCTACATCTCTGTATACTCTCTTATGACAGAGGGTGGGGCAGTGAACATAAACCCTTTACCAAATCATACACATATAATGTTATTGATTTCATCTAAATGTAAATTATATCTGAGAGTCTTTTATAATTTAGGATATGGAAACACTTTTCAAAACAATGACAATATATTTCAGGCCTATTAATCTACCCAAACAAAGATATCACTCCAAGCATAAGAATAATGATCAGACCAACTAATGAACTGAACTTGTAGCCACCTGCTGCTACCATCCTAGGACCCCTGGCTCCAATAGTGCCAGGCTGGCAGTTAAATGAAGACTCTAACTTGGGAAGCATCACCTCTCTGTGCTTCATTTGTTCACTGATTCCTTTTGAATCCACAGACGCTGGATGAATGAAGGATTCAGTTGCTCAGTGATCTCCACCACCTCCTTTCTCTGGGATGCTATGTAGTTTTAAATTTTGCCATCATGGTCTGGGGCATGAGAGAGCCATCCAGGCATCCTTGCCATGAAGGGTTTTACCCACGTGACTAGGACTCCATTTGGAGGTCCAAATGCTAAGAACTTCAGACCCACTCATTTGGGGGCCAATAAAATGGCCCACAGGAGAGGTCCTGGGCTCTGCAGACTTGATGCAAGCTTCTCTCTGTCAGATCATGACAAGTCTTTGGGCCTCTGAGTATTAATTCCAACTAATAGTTTGTGTTCAGAAGCATTCCCAATGTCTAATTGTGCCCTTACTCTTTTCCTCGAGGCAAAATAAATCAAGTAAATGGGCAGATGAACGAGGACCCAGAGCTCTGGAGAACTGAGGGACGCACTACCCTGAAGAAAACAGGGGTCTTTCCCTCGAGGCTGGGTTTACCTCTTTAGGTTCAGATCTATATACTGGCTCAGATTCAGACAATGGAAAAGAAATTATAAACAAACATAAAACTAAGTTTCAGAGTACTTTGGGTTCACAATAAAATGGTGTGGAAAGTAGAAACCGTCTTCACATACTCCCTGCCTCTATACATACACAGCTTCCCCCATTATCAACAGCATAAGAACTGTCACAACAAATGGCCCTATATAGATTTTCATTTTCACAAAAAGACAGTTTACATTAGAGTTCACTCTTGACATTTATGATGGTCCAACACTTGAAATATGTATAATATCTTCCTTTACAGAACATATGAAATTGTTTCAGAGCCCTATCAACCCTCTGTGTTATGTTCATTAATCCTCCCTCCTCCTAAGCTCTGGCAAACACTGGTCTTTTGTTTTTTTACCATATTCATAGTTTTGCCTTTTTCAGAATGCCATATAGCTGGAATTACACAATATGTTACTTTGCCACTGAGACTTCTTTTACTTCATAATACACATTTGTGACCTAGAATAATAGCTTTTTAGTATAATAAACAGCCTTTGAAAAATTATTACTACAATCACAAGCAAAATAATATCCTAGGAAGCTCTTTCCATTTTGTCTATAGGACGGCTATGTTCTGGTAACTGTTTCCATATTTCTGTGGGTTATGACCCTTTGGCTGCCTCTCCAATTTTGCTGGTCATGGCAGTCATTGTCATGGTCTTGTTCAGGATGTTGAAGCATAGCCATATGGCCTCTTTTGCTTCATGGTTCCATCCCACATACTGCCACCAGTGAGCCTGTAACAGACTATCTTCCTGTTGGTGCTGCTCTGAGAGGAGCCCCACTGCTGAAAGGCTCTGTGACCCTGGTGCAGCTCCGAGCCAGAGCCACATTCTTATGCCTTCAAGGGCCCTCATTTATTAAAAGGAAAGTTAATGAGGGCCTAGAGAAATAGCTCAGTAGTTAAAAGAATGTACTATTTTTCCAGAAGATTCAATTTTGGTTTCCAACACTCAAGGAAGGTGGCTCACAACTGCCTCTAACTCCAGGTCTAGGGATCCACCTCCTTCTTCTGGCCTTCACAGGCACCTGCACTCACATGTACAGACTCACACACACACACACACACACACACACACACACACACACACGGAGTAAATAAGTAAATATAAAATGAAGCATAAACGTTTTTACTGGGTGAGTGACATACTGAGAATATTTACTGAAACTAGAAAGTCACAATTCTACATCATGAATGCACACCAGCAGACTCCAGGTCTCCATGCTTGAGAGACCTGTATTCTCAGTCTCCACCTTCTACAGTGGAAATTCTCCCATCACAACCTTGTACAATCGCAGCACTGCTTTCCATGTTTCCAGGGCCGTTCTAATAGCCAATTCACAGGACCCCCTAATATCATTGCCTAACAGTTAAATACCATGATTCAAGATAAAAATTTGAAGTTAATCAACTCTTACAGAGCAATCTTTCCTTTAGCATCTCGAGACTTTACTTCTTCATGTTTCCTTTGCTCTTGCTGGTACAGGCTAGCTAGTTCTTGTGGCTCCTTAGGGGAATTAATTTTTCCAGTCTTTGACTCAGAGCCTCCTCTACTGCATTATGAATCTATGGATATTAATATCAACTTGGACATTGTGTACAACTTAACCTTAAATACAGGCATGGTGGGAAGAAGGATGGTGGTGTGGGACCATCGGGCACAAGCTATTTCATATGAATGAGGCCTATATATCATCCAGTGTGCAATAGACACCAGGTTCCAGCTCATTTTCCCTTCCATTCTAATGGTCAAAACCTATGCGTTCAGGATGTCAGACAAGTGCTATGCCACTGAGCTACATCCCCAGTCTGCTGAGACCACTTAGTAAAGAGGGTAGGTCATGTCCTCAGGTCTTAGAGTGTTCAGAGGTGGCTGTGAAGCTTGAGTTATTCAGTGATCCGCATACCCTCGTCCCACCAGTCCCGGATACTCACCTTGGCAAGTCTGACTTGGCTGAGCTAGTCATCTGTGAAATTCCATTGCTCTGAATACAGATTTTGTGACTCAGACACTAACTTTCCTCAGACTGAAAACACACTTCTTTACATGTAACAAGGGTCCTTTGCCTTTTATACCCAGATATCAGTATTCTGTTATACACCCTCATTATCTTTCCACCAAACATCCGTAGTATTTAACAACAGCTATCTAGTACTATTCAGTCAGCAATTATTTCTCCTACATTTCGATCCATGATACAGCTCACTACTGTATATTCTTCTACCTCCTAATTCACTACAAGAGAAAATGTAAGCACTGGACCATTGCCTTGTTCCATGAGTCATCTATGTTTCATTTAGGACTTGTGGTAGGATCCATATCACCAACTGGATGGTAGTGAACCAGTCTGAAATCCCACTGTCTAGTTTCTTAATTTATTTCTGGTAGCAGTTCAAGCAGAATACATTCTCCAGGAGTCAGACTTTTCAGTGGAAATATGCCTTAGAGATCAATGTCTATAAAGAGAGGGGAGAGGAAAGGGGGATAGGCAGAGGAGAAATCCAACTGTGATAGTTTGCCCAATGGTGCATGACATTGTCCACTGTCAAAAGCAAGCTGGGGAGGAAAGAGTTTATTTGGTGTACACAGTACAGATCACTGTTTATCACTTAAGGAAGTCAGAACAGGAACTAAAAGAGAGGAAGAACCTGGAGGCAGGAACATATGCAGGGGCCATGGTAGGGTGCTGCTTACTGGCTTGTTCTCCATGAATTGCTTAGCCGGCTTTCTTATAGAACCCAGAACCACTAGCCCAGGAACAGGAACAACCAGAATGGGATGGGTCTTCCTCTATCAATCATTTTCATTAAGAAAATGCCTTATAGCCAGATCTTATGGGGTATTTTTTTCATTTGAGGTTCCCTCTTTCCAGACAGCTCTAGTTTGTATGTCAAGATGACATAAGACCAGTCAGCACATTATATTTATTTATGAAATTTTCACAGTAAAAATCAATGGTTTTATATACTGATTTTTTAAAGTATTTCATATTAGTTTCACTTTCTTTTATAAAAAACCTTCAACAATTTATGGGCTGATTATATAGCTTATACAATTCTAGTACAACCTTTGAAATTTCAATGCACATGCCAAATTGGATAAGCCACAATTTTTAATAAACCGTAAGTATACATACAACTAATTTAGCACCTGTCGTAAGATATTTGATTATGCTGTGTAAAGGCATGTCACTGTGATTGGTTTAATAAAAAACTAAATGGCCAATAGCTAGGCAAAAGTTAAGGCAGAACTTCCGGACAGAGAGAGCTCTGGGGAAAAAAAAAAAAGGAAGAGTTGCCAGCCAGACACATAGGAAGTAGGACATGCAGGAGGAGAAAAGCCACAAACCACGTGACACAAGAAGTTCATTGACATTCTAAGAGCTACATAGAAACAAGCCTAAGCTAAGGCTGAGATTTCACGATTATTAGTAAGTGTCTGTGTCACAATTTTGGAGTTGGAGGTTCAAAAAAAATGTTACACACATCATCCTATTATGAAGACACTGCTTCCAATTACCTTCTAATTGTTAGTGAATAAAGATACATATTTCATGACTTGAGAACAAACAGTCTAGAACATGAAATTTTTGTCACATTTTTGCTCTGTGTATTGCTATACAGAAGGAACACATCAGTCCAGGACCCAACCAAACAGCACAGGCTATTTGAAAATATTCTGAGAGGTAAGAAAAGAACATCTCAAAGAACTCACTTATTAGAAAAAGACTTTCATGCTTGTGGCTTCAATTTCTAGAAAAGAACAGGAAAGTGTTTCCTCCAAGGGAGGTTTTTGGTGAGCTACCTGTGAAGTTCTTGGGTGCAATAGCACAATTTGCTGTGAAAGGAGCACCAGGAATCAGTATTTTTTTCTACTTTTAACAAGCTGATTGGGCTGTTTGGACCACAAACAGCTGAGTATTATCGCTGTTCAACAATGCTGAGTAATAGCAAAGGCTGAAGTCTGTGCCAGGCACTGCTCTAAGCTCTGAGTGCCCTCACCGCAGCTATAAGCAAGCAACTGCTGCCATTTTCATTTTCTAGGTAACAGGACTGAAACATGCACTCGGAATGGATGATGCAAACACAATATGTTGGTGAGAAGTCATGTATGCTACACTCTACCGGGATAGAAAGCCAAAGTCAAGATCCTTTATGGAGGAACCTTAGACACCCTCCAGTCCAAGAGCTGAGAGCATTCTCATCTTAAATGTGGATAGCAAATACCTGATTATGCCAGTGTTCTGCTTATTAAAAATGGCGCTTTCATATGGTTGTGACATTTTCCAGACGGTAAGTAGCTGCCCATTGAGCAAATACCTCTCTAAGTGTAAGTAAGGAGCTCTGATAATGAGGCCTCTGAAGACCACATCCTTCATAATATGTTAACTCTCATCTGAACTGAGGCTGATCTTTCTTCAGCTAATTAAGATTTCTATTATTTCTATAAAATAATTAGTTCACTCCCCTTTCTTCTCTCTTTTCCCCCTCCTGTTTCCCTTCATAGATGGATATATGTGCAAATATATATATATATATATATATATATATATATATATATATATATATATATATATATATATATAAACTTTATTTATCATTGGTATATATTAATATATTTTTCAATTAAATTATTATGGATAGAAAAAAGGAAGTTTATCTCATAAAACTATACTATTTCATAAAAATATACTATTGCCTATTTATTAAAAGACCAGCATCTCTATCACTAGAAATTAAAGCCCTAACTCAATATTCATGAGAAAGTGTTTTATAATTAAGAAAATTTTGTTCTATTTTGATTGATCACTAGTCATGATGATGAGGATGTAGCCCACCGAAGCACCTCACTTAATGGCTGTGCAAAACACTTCTGCAGTAATATTAAAGAGTTCATAAAATTATCATTTTATAAGAAAGATTAAGCCTACTTGTTTAAGTGTAATGAAAAATTAAAATCCTATATCCTTTAGGGCCATAAATATTTTAAAGAAAGATATTTTACTTTTAAAAAATCTTTTAGAAAGTACATTATTTAAGAAAACACAATCATTAATATTGGAAGGTTTGTGTGGAGGCTTATGGAATAGAATTAATTTGTCTCCAATCATAGAAAGTTTTAACTAGAGGAATTTCCTAGCTTCTTTTGAACAAAGAAGGGAAAGAAAATATTGAAATGTATCTACTACTGCAAGAAATGCCAACTCTCTTGGGTGCTTTGCATAAGTTGTTTCAGTTAATTATCACCATAACAATTGATAAAGGGCACCATTAACCCCACTATCACCCACAATTTGCATATGGAGGAGCTGAGATTCAGGGAAGTTAACTATTTATTATTGTCAAGGTCACACAGTTAATAAGAAAATTAACATCCTAGGGTCTTTCTCCACACATCTCCAAAGAAAATGCTAGGAGCATATCGATGAGTCAGTGCAATCTGATTTGCATATAAAACTAGAATGGAAGTGTGAAAAACCCACTAGAAGCCAATGTTTTAATGTGCTGCATTTGCATATACAGGCAATTTTTATAGGTGACAGTTACTACTGATCTTTGAGTTGGTTTCAGAGAATAAGCACTCTGAGTCAACAGCCCAAATCGACCCTGGAAACTGCCATGGCATCACAGGTAAGGATATTTCTTTCCCATGATGTCATCAAGATACCTTGGTGTTTAAGACTCATTTAATAACATATCAGTTGGAAAGAATGGGATCTATCAGTAAAATAGATTTGTACACCGGGAATTTTCTTTCAAAATATGGAAAGTTACATATAAAGTTAATCATTATTAAGTGTCTTTTTTACCAGTGTCAGATTGTCCTAGGAAATACTGAAAGATCAAATAACAAGGGTCAAGTTAGAGAATGCACCACTCTCAAAAGAGAAAGTGGGTGTGGTTTGGAGTGTTACAAAAGGTTTTAGTTTTTTCTTAATCCCCACCCCACCGGTGTAAACACCTACAAACCAACAGGTAGGAAATTAGTCCCTTCTCCATTTTTCACTTGTTTAAGTTCATGAAGACTCTTCATTTTGCTTTGCATAACTGAAGGCTCTGTATGTGAGTGTGTGCGTGTGTGTTTATATGTGTGTGTGTGTGTGTGTGTGTGTGTGTGTGGTGTGTTACGCACTGCTCTAGGAGGAGGGGCAGAAGGAATCCTGAGGGCCCTGGCAGAAACATAGTTACTCTCTCCCTTTCAAAGCTACGTCTGGAAGAGGGTGGGGACTATACCAGCCCATCATCACGCTGTATGCCAGTCTCACACACGGATGCTTCTCCTTCACATTCTCCGGGAAATTTCCCCCAGACTAGGAAAAGGACAGGAAGGCAAACCGGCCACAAACGGCGAGTTTTCACCATTACCGCACAAAGGAAGGCAGAGTGCACTTCCACACCATCGCAACTCCGCTCTCTGGAGCAGCTCTCGACTTCAGCACCACGGAGAGCGGCACCTCGGCCACCCATGGGGAGCCAGATCCCCGGGACTCAGCGCAGGATTCGGGTCATCTAGAGGAGGGACAAACCTGCGTGTTCTACTCTCAATGTAAGTGGCTATGGTGGTTGGTTTATACTGATTTTCTCAGTAGAGACTGCTTTCTCCCTGAAATATGGAATTGAACTTTGTTTATTAGCCCTTTCGCAGGCATTGCTTAGATTTGGGGATCTAAGTCTGGAGCTGAAATCTTAGCTACTGAGTTGGTAGAATATTTCTCCCCTTTATCAGAGGTCTAAGTTTACAAGCTATTTAGAAATAGGAAACCCAGCCTGGTATCCTGGCCCTTTCATGCTGGGATAGTACCTTTTTCTTCCTAGAAGAGAGCGTGTGTGTTGTCTGGGCTTCTGCACTACTGAGAGGGTCTCTGGTTTGATTTAATATAAATATGGAGTTGGGAGGAGAACCGTAGCTACATTATAAGAGATTATTATCATTAAAGAACTACAGGTGATGATTAAAAGGTTATTTTTTCTGTTCTCCTTCTTTTTTTTATCTTTTTTCTTGTTACAAATAAGGTCCTGGAGATATATTTCCTTTAGGCATTCATTTCAAGATAACAAATATGCTTTTAATAAAAAGAGATGTAAATCTGGGCAGGACTTTGGGCATAAGCTTTAACACAGGGTCCCTCATTGGAGTATAAGCTGTAAATTCACTTATGTAAGGCTGAGTAGTTATAACCAAGACGCTGTGCCATTAATTGTCATTTAATGGATTCAGGGTAGATCTGAAAAAGGCAATAATGACTGACCCTGTCTGGTAGCAGTCAGTAAATTTTTGCCTCAGAATGCCACCTGCTGGTGGGTCCTTTTTCTAAAGCATTGGGCACACATCAAATTTATGAATGAATTCACATAAAATCCAGAATTTCCATTATGGATATCATACAAATCCATTCCCTAAAATCGACTATACAGTAACTTCCCAAGCTTCTAAATCACAGTGCAATTTCATATTGATTTCCTCAAACATTTGTTCTTTAGCTTAAAGGTATGTAGACTAGCCAAATCCTTTAGGCAGTAATTAACCCAGAAAAAAAATCAGAACTATGTGGTGCCTCCCTGTGGCTAATTGTGGCATGCATGTGGTATCTTCGACGAGAACTACCAGGAACTGTTGCTTCTGACAAGCAATTATCCCTCCTCCTCCAGCAAACACTCAGCAAGTCATGGGTTTCTCTTCTAGTTCATTCCAGACTCTTGTCACAGAGGTAGAGGAACTTCATAGCACTGTGCACATTTATTTTATTCCAAGACTAGTTTTAACATCATTATTTGAGCTGGTTATTTCATCTCTATCTGGAACTGTGTAAAATATGAGAGATAGACACCTAGTTTCGTGTCCTCTGCAGTAAAAATAGGCAAATGAGGATTTAAAAAAAAAAGCAAAGACAAAAGTCAAAGTACTAGTTAACTGGATGGTAATCCATAGCACAGTTTGTAGACACTAGGAATAACTTTTTCCTAAATGATGCTATTTTTGAGAAAATGAATTACTAGTAGAAGCATTTGACATTTAGGAATACTAGATGATATTTTCCAACCCAAGATCAAATGGATCTTCGCAGAACTGCTGGAGGGCAGCCCTTGCTATAAACAGCATGGATAGCAAGGATGGTCTGCTGGTCCCTTGCAGGGCCTGGCTGTGAAGTAGATGAACCCACATACACAGTGAAGTAACTAACCAGGAATCTGCTTTCTTCAAACTTTACTCCCACCAACTTAGGCCCAAACTAAGTTAGCTTCACAACTAATGCAATAAATGTAATGATACTCAGGGACACACGAGCACATACTGAACAAAGGAATTTATATGCAGTTTTTCACCCCGACTTCAACATATGGGGAAGATACAACTCAGAAATCATTGGAAATCTACAAAAATTTCAGGAGTGTGATGACAAAATGGAAATGTTTTGGTTTTCTGCTCTAGACATTCAGAACTTGACAGACAGACCCTCTGATGCTAGCTGCTTTCTCTGCCTAACATTAGCGTCACTCACTCATGGCAGAGCTGGTCCCTCGGAGTTGGTACCTTATGTTTGGAATTCTCAATGAGAAACAAGAAATAATACCTCTAGGACTATCTGGTTCCTGTATTCAAGAAAGTCAACACTGGTCAATACCGGAGCTTTATCATTAAAAATCAAATTAAAGACCAATCCGCATCAAGCATTTGAGAACTGACCTATTTGACCATGTATCACGTCTTAAACTCAGGGGCACTGGATGCCAGGTCCATATGCACTATAAGCAAGCAATCCCCTTGCTAACCAGGTTCCTGTGCCTTGACAGGAATCTTTTCAGGCTAAATAAACATAGAAAACACATGAGGCAGATGTGTGACCACAGCATCCCAGACGAATGCAGGAGCTAAGAGGCCAACCAAGCACACACCCGACAGAGGGTGCCCCGTCCACACCTGGGATATCTGGGGAAACATGGCTAATGTACTGAAGCTTCACTTCCTTGTCTGCTAAGAGTGGATGGAATAGCACCTACATAATGCCATACTGTCTTAAAAGTTAAATTGTTGATGCTTGTGAAGTGCTCGGCCTGAAGGCTACTGTGGTTAATGTTGGTAAGTATGTATATTAATTGTAAGGATTGAATAGTCATTTAGGAAGATAGCTAAGTTTATCATATGATAATTTACATTAGTAATTTATATAAAGCACTCAATATGGTGATTGGCACATGGTAAATGTATGTGTGTTTACCAACTGGATCGTTCACAGTCATTTGAAACAATGGCTGATTGTATCAGCATAGAATACAATCTGAGCCAAAAGAAACTGAGTGTGCCTGCATGTAATGTTTTGATCATCACTGTCTCTAAACTGTCTAGCACACTTGATACAAATGTCACTTAATCTTCAGTGAATACTGAAAAAAAGCACTGAGGTTTCAGAGAAGACTTTAGAGTATTGACTCTCTCCTCACTGTGGACTAGAACTCAGACTTGTTCATTAGAAGAGGAAGCGCAGAACCAGGCTGGGTTTCCACGGCACCTGATCTCAGTTCTGGCTTTTGTTTGGTTCTGCATCCAGCTGGAGAATGTTACTGACTGAATCGATTTCAGGCTTGGATGATCGGCACAGAGGCCTTTGATGCATGTAGCAATGTTAGAAAGAGAGAAAAAAGACAACACATCTCTCAAAAGGCCTTCTTAAGTGGCCATTTCCTCATTAGTAATCAAGCTCAACCCTAACTCCAAATCTATACACGTGTGCAGCTGGACTCGGGGCAAGATTGCTACCTTCATGGCTTACTCACATCTGGCTTCCTTCAGACTGACTGATGTGTTGGTGAGAGCAGCTTGATAAAAATAGCATTCAAGGGAGTTTATTAACCACCCCCCCTCAGATGGTTCGTCTCCACTGGAGTTCTTCTTGATGACACCAGCGTCAGTGTGCGCACTCTGGAAAATTAAAGCCACAGCATCTTAACAGAGAGGCTCAGTGAGTTTGATCACTCGTCTCAACAGCATTGAGTGTGGATAAAAGGCATCTGGGTTTAAAGTTTGTTTTTAAGGAGAGTATTAAGGACAACCAAATGCCATTTGCACCAAGGGACAATCCCTCCCTCATTGGCCCTGCAACTGGGATAGGGGTCCAGGAGGATGACACATGAGTTTTCAAGCTTGACCCTGAGCGCCAGCTGCGGTGGGCTGAGTGATTCTGTAGTAGGATGTCTTTTGTGGATTCTGCCCGACCCGTGGGATAAACATGTCCCAAAGTATGAATGCTGTCATATCAAGAGTAAATGGCAAAGAAACGGTAGTTAAATATATCCATAAGTGTACAAGCGTCTAAAAAAGCCATCATTAGCAGGATGCTAGGACTGGGGGAGCTCAGAATACCACAGTGAGGTGTAGGGGCTCACCAGTATTTAGTCTTTCCAGGTCTGCTGTGAGGCCCTCCTGTCAGAAGCTATCAAACTGAGTGGCATATCCCATGTTACATGCTATTAGCCATGCATGATCAGAAGCCTTATAAGATCTCAGTTTTAAATCCCAAGTTCAACTAGAAAACAAGGAGAACTGATCATTATTTGAACATCCAAATGCATCTCAAAGCTGAGACTTCAAAGGCTGTGAAAGACAGAGTTGTTTATCACCTTAAATCAGCTTTCAAGGTCATTCAGGAAAATGCAAGGATACCAAGGACAGTCTCCCTCTGACAAATCCCAGCCATACATTCACACACATGTGCACCTGTGCATGCCCCCCTACACACACGGTGTAATCATTACAGGCACACCATAGGACACCAATCCCCATTGCCCTAAGATGGAAACCTTTCATTTCACCTATTACAGTTTGTTCACTTAAGAGATGAGCACATTGATATTCTGATATTTTCTTTTGTTTTGCTTTAGTAATGAGAAAAAATTAATAAACAATAGGTGAGTTTTCTTTAAGTTTGTAGGCTTCGATGTCTACAACATTCATAGAGTTTGAATTTAGATTGGGTATTTCTGTGTTCCTGCAAAGTGCTCTCTGCTCTGACTTGGTTCAGTGGTTATTCTATTTCCTTTGAATTTGCTCCCCAAGGCTTCTTGCTATGTAATAGCTTGGTACCCTTGACCTTGTAGTCTGGACTCCTATCCCTTTTGGACATACCTCTGATGGGACGGGGAGAGCGAATCAAGCTGCCCTGCTTTCTCCCTTGAAGACAGGGGCTACTCCATCCCTAACACACAGCTCACATGCTCTTCCCAGGGTGAAGCTGTGATGACTAAGTCCAGACAGATGCTCCCAAGCAGGACAGAAATGCATCTTAGAACAGGCTGAGTAATTCTATGAGGAAGATTACTCTTCTGGGGTTTCAGCTTCCACAATTTCTGGGTGTTTCTGTGCCCAGACGACAGGCTTTGAAAATTAGCTCATCCAAACCCTGGGTGAGGGTCTGGAAGACAAACAAGGTGACAGTTCTCCCCTTCTCAAGTGCCTATAATAGTAAACCTGCCCACTATCTGAGCCTCCCTCTCTCGTGGAACCTGGGATCTGCCTCCCTCTCCTGTAGAATGACTGCTGGGGATCCCCTCCTGGGATCTGCCTCCCTCTCTTGTAGAACAATTGCTAGGGATCCCCTCCTGGGATCTGCTTCCCTCTCTTGTGAAACAGTTGCTAGGGATCCCCTCCTGGGATCTGCTTCCCTCTCTTGTGGAACAATTGCTAGGGATCCCCTCCTGGGATTTGCCTCCCTCTCTTGTGGAATGATTGATGGGCATCCCCACCTGGGATCTGCTGTTGCATGAGGAAGCAGCAGCCCCTGTGAAATGGTGGCACTTTGGGAAGACAGGGCTCAGGAGGAACGTGTAAATTGGAACCCTAACACTCTTCCCCCTGCAGTCTTTTACCAAAGTACACCCTAGAACAGGGCAGTTTGGATTCCCTTCCTGACTCAGCAGAGCTCACCATCAGGGTTTGTTGCCTGGAGCTGTCTTGGAGGGGTTTCCCATGACTGCCTCCTTCAGTTTTTGCAGATGAAGGAGCTGCCCCACCTGGCCGTGCCATGACTTTCCCAAGGGGAGTGTGACCAAGCTCCACACGGATTTAGATTACCAAGCTCTGACCCTCCAGTGCTCTACAGCAGAGGTCATCCCCCAAGGACCAGGAGCAGGTCACAGGTTAAATGAGTAGGAAAATAACAGAGCTCAAAATTCCAAAGTCTGCACAGTCATAAAACACCAAGTTTGATTTAAAAGCTTATTTCTTCCTACGGTTTGAGTGAAGAACCAAGCATTCTGCATGCCGCAGACACAGTCGGGAACAGAGAAATGGTTCTCGGGACCATGGCGAACTCTGGGGTTCTCGCTCTGAAACAGACACTCTCCGGGTTAAAGCTATGCCATCCTGGATCATCTAGATAGCGCGAGTGAGAACAGACAGGAAAAGGAGAACTCAGGCAGGAATAACTGGGGGTCAGTGCTGGCCTGGGGGTGTATGTGGTCTACCACCTCTATTTTACATAATCTGGAGCCTCGAAACTGGGTACCCGTTCAAGGTCCTGAGGCTGGCTAGAAAGGCCTGGTGTGAACTCAGGTTACATTATGGCTGCATCTTTCTAGTTTGTCATCTTAAATTTTTGTCATGGCTCAGTGAGGTGGCTCAGCCTTTATCATCAAGTCTCACAACTTGAGAGTTTGATGCCTGGAACTCCCATGGTAGGAGGAGAAAAGCCAACTCCTGAAAGTCCCCTCTGACCTCCAAAGTGCGCTCTCTCTCTCTCTCTCTCTCTCTCTCTCTCTCTCTCTCTCTCTCTCTCTCACATACACACACACACACACACACAGAGAGAGAGAGAGAGAGAGAGAGAGAGAGAGAGAGAGAGAGAGAGAGAGAGAGAGAGAAATAGATAAAAGTAAAGAAAAATCAAAAACCCTTGGCAAACTCTTAGGTGATCTGGCAAAGCCAAGAAGCCTCCAGACTGCCAGCACTGTGTGGATTCCAAGTCCTCTTCCATCAGCACAGCTGAGGATAAAAACCTCTTTTCTGCTGGTTTGATGGAGGAACTCCACAACCTGACTACGTAAAGCTCTTAGCACCACTCCTACAACATGAAAGCTTCTCAGTACATGCTAACTGCTGCTATTCACAGACCAGCATGAGCTGCTACTCTGTGCCACAAGGGAAGGGCAACAAGCCTGGAAGCCAGCACAACATGGAAACTGAGCTGCTTCTTCTGCTGAGAAGAGTGAAGGCAGCTTGAACTGAATCAAGTCTGAAGGAGATGTGGCGACTTCCCAAAGAGGCTGATCCCTGGCCTTCAGAAGAGGCAAGATCCCCAGTCCTGCTCCCGGACACACCTTTTCCTTGTGTAGATAGCTGGTTTGCCTGAGGATCAGTGGACATGGCCCACATAGAGGTGGAACCACATAGAGACATGGCCCACATAGAGAATGGAACCAAATGTAGGGACAGTCCTGTGTGGCCAGGCTTGCAGCCTAGTGCAGCTGCAGGTTAGTGTCAGAACTCAGCAGAGGCCGAGACATGGGAACTAAAGGCAGTGTTAGCCATGAGGCCAGGTCCACGTCCCACCCATTGAACCCGGGCATAACAAGAGACAGGAAGGGGCAGATGAAATTAAGAGGGAGAATGCTCTAGGCTCTGCGTCCAGATTGCACCCACATCGCGGCACACAAAACACTGTCCATATTGTACAGGTAAGAAAACAAGAATGCACCGGCTCTGCTTTACACAGACGGAAATAAAATTTTCCTTGCCCAATTCCCCACAGCCCTACACACAGTGCACTTCCTGTCACAGGGCTTCTCAGTCTGCTTTTCCACCTCGCTCCACCCCTCTAACGTCAGGGAGGAACAGTCAGTATTCTTCCAGTTGAAAACAACAACAACAACAAAACAAGAGCAGTGCTTCAGGTGGTTCAGCTAGTCTTGATGTCAGCGGTAAAGACAGTGTCGAGCAGAATTACAATGCAATACTCTTAACTCAGTTTTTGTTTATCCTTCTGGATAGTCCCCAGCTCCCCAGAGAAGTAACCAAGCCTCTTTGCCCTTGTCCTTCAGGTTGGGGAGCAACACCTTCAAAAACATGCAGCGCAGGCACACCACCTTGAGGGAGAAGGGGCGCCGCCAGGCCATCCGGGGTCCCGCCTACATGTTCAACGAGAAGGGCACCAGCTTGACGCCCGAGGAGGAGCGCTTCCTGGACTCGGCAGAATATGGCAACATACCAGTGGTCAGGAAAATGCTGGAGGAGTCCAAGACCCTCAATTTCAACTGTGTAGACTATATGGGGCAGAACGCACTGCAGCTAGCTGTGGGTAACGAGCACCTGGAGGTCACGGAACTGCTGCTGAAGAAGGAGAACTTGGCACGTGTGGGCGATGCGCTGCTGCTGGCCATCAGCAAGGGCTACGTGCGCATCGTGGAGGCCATCCTCAACCATCCAGCCTTCGCGCAGGGTCAGCGCCTGACACTCAGCCCGCTGGAGCAGGAGCTGCGGGACGATGACTTCTACGCCTATGACGAGGATGGCACGCGCTTTTCCCACGATATCACGCCCATCATCCTGGCGGCGCACTGCCAGGAGTATGAGATTGTGCACATCCTGCTGCTCAAGGGGGCGCGCATTGAGCGGCCCCACGACTACTTCTGCAAATGCAATGAGTGTACAGAGAAGCAGCGCAAGGACTCCTTCAGCCACTCCCGCTCGCGCATGAATGCCTACAAAGGACTGGCCAGCGCCGCCTACCTGTCCCTGTCTAGTGAAGACCCTGTCCTCACTGCACTGGAGCTGAGCAACGAGTTAGCCAGACTGGCCAACATTGAAACTGAATTCAAGGTAACCCTCTACTCCCTGGCCATCCTGCAGGCAGGTGGCTCAGAGTCCACGTGTACCCCAAAACAAAATGGCTTGTGCATCTATCTAAAACAGGGTTAAAGATCTTGGGTTCTTGTCTTTGGGGTTCACAATAGGGGTAGGTGGATATAGTCGTCTGTGGCGGGTGTAGGCCTGGGGAAAAGCAGCTCAGCCTGAGATGTTTTCAACTACATAGGCTAGTAGAGAGGCAGGGGGTGGTGATGGAGGGAGAGGGAGAGGGAAAGAGACAGAGTGAGGAAGGGAGAGAGAGAGAAAAGAGAGAAAGAGAGAGAATACCAGTGAGGCAGCTTTGGCCACAGAAGCCCAGAAGGTCCAAACACACGAGGATCTGGAGTTATTAACGGGGCTGGGACTGAGATTTAGCACTCCTGTGTCACTGGGTGGTTCAACCCTCACACGCACATTTCTGGAATTGTCCTGGACTGTGAGTTATACAGTCGACTTCAGAATGACCAGGAAAAGAACATCAGCTTTTCAAAGAATTTTGAGATAGAATCTTGCTACATCTTCCAAACTAGCCTCCTAGTTCTACTGCCTCAGCCTCCACAGGCCTGTGTTTACAAATATGGGGTGCCGTTCTCTCAACTGGCTGTGGCAGAGGCATGAGATCAAACTCTTCTTAAAGAAGGGTTGAATTTGTCATTCCAGTGAATAAGGTCCAGGGTTGTCCCAGAATTCAGCCACCTGGCCAATATCTCTGCCCACTAGGTCAGCTCCAAAGTTGAAGATCTGCCCCAAAGGCTATGACTGAAGTTTCAGTTTCGCTGTCTCTAAAAGAGAAGGTCCTACCCAGGCTTAAGAGTCTCTTTTGACAGAATGCTTACTAAGAAGAGCAGACATTTATTAGGCACTTGCTGCTACATGGCAATTACCTGGCTTACCTGTGACATCTTATTTAAGCTCAACCACCATGTGTCAAGGGTACAACGCCCCTATTTGCATACGAGCACAGGACTGAAAACACACAGTTTAGGAAGCAGCCAGACCCCGAAGCCGACTCAAGCCTGCAGCTGACAAGGACCTGAGCCTCATTCATGCTCTCAGCTCCATGGTTTCATCTGCTTTGTGGGCATGATGGCGGGGTGTGAGAAGGAGAGCAGCAGCCACAGCTAGACTCAGTCTATCTCGCCCTGTCGCTTGCTAAGAGAAGGCTGTTCTGGGTGCTGTGTGCCATGGACATACAAGGAGGCACCACGCACAGAGTTGGCAATCCAGCCGGGAAAAGATGTCACCAAACCAGATGTCAACATAAGAGGTGTCCCTGTGTGGGGCACAAGTAAGTAGTCAATGCTTAGTCCTGCCTCTGGCGAGGGAGCCTTTGCTAAGCCGCTCAGGCAGGACTCAGGGAAAGACTGACGGGAGAATTGGGCCCAGATGAGACAGGTGGAGGTGAGAGTCACAACAGCCCAAAGAAGGGAAGGGACAGAGAAGACGTTCCCTGTGACTACAGCACAGCTCCCTAGATGGGTGGGGGATTTATTCCAAAGAGGTACAGTGTAGGCATGAATGTGGGGGGCCCAGAGCACACAGACCCTGCTCGTCAAGTCTGAATACTTTGAATGGTATCCTGCAGGAAATAGAGATCCACTAAAACCTTGTGAGGAAGGTACTACAATGGTGACAGAGATTCAGAAATTTGATTGACAGGAAAGAAAGATGAATTACAGGGTGCAAACCGGAACTAGCGAAAGAGGCAATTTGGTTATGCAATAAGAGACCAAAGACGCCTGTCTGTTGGGAGAAGCTTGTCCCATAAGCCAGGGCCAGGCGAGCTCTTCTAATAGGAAGGGGCAGGGCCACGGGCTATGAAAACGGAGTGCTGTGATTGTGCCTACTTTATTCCATCTGCTCCAGCCCGGCCCTGTGCACTGAACCGGAGCTCCTCCCAAGATCGCTGTACTGCTCTTGGCCTCATTTGGACAGAGTGCACGGCAACCCAGAGAAGCTCCCAAGAAACAGCTGTTGCCTCTTTCCTTGTCTGTCCAGTAACCTCGGTCTCCTGAGGCCAAGGACAGCCCAGCAAATGGGCTTTGCTTGCTGCCCAGTGCTCAAGTGGACCCTGCACGCGCTGTGCAGAAGGAATGCCTAAGCCAATTAACCCAGCTATTAATCCTGGCCAAAGGTGGGAGAGCAGGCAAAGAACGTTATTGGATCAGATTATCTGGGTAATCGCGTGTCTCTCTACTTACCTCACACCTGAGAGTGTGCACCACTAGACTAACATTTGGAAACACAGCTGAGGCATTTGTTTCTATTAGTGAAATCAGAAGTCTGTCATACTCCAATATACATAATGTCTAAATCAGGAAGGTCTGTGAAAGCATCTTTTGAAAGCAAATATGACATTTGATTTCAAAAGTAAATAATGAAAATTGTGGCCATTAAGCAGGCTATGAACACGGTGAGAAGCATTTTCTAGAATGCAGTGGTTCACCCTGAGTAAAGAGGTAGCTGAAGGACACTCACTGGCTATTAACGCCTTGCTAGTTAGTGCACGTGAAGTAACTCATTTCAGACTGTGGATAAATGGCCCATTATAAATTAACCTGACTGATGTTTAGAACTTACGCTCATTCACCCGTCTCTGCATGTCCATTCCTAGGACTATAAATCTCAGAGAGCAGCTTCGCAGGAAGTCAGATTGCAGCGAGAGGAAAAAGAACCCGTGGGCACATTCTGTCAAGCACTCACGAGTCTGTTCTGTTCTCAAGGGACTACTTGTTGTTGTTCAGGTAGCCACATCATGAATACGACCAGATGGCATCAATTACATAGAGCCACCAGGATCACTGGAAATGTGTCATATGTCACCCTTCATGTCCTTTAAAACAGTCTAGAGTGGCCTCCCCTGGGTAGGAAACATTATACACAATAAGCCTGCATTCAGTCACCTTGGCTGTTGTTTCTGGAGTCGTCGTGATTTATTAACAGAATCAAGCAAAGTCATTAATAAGAAGTGTAACCTATACCAGGGTCTTGGGCAAATGTAGTTGAAGTGAGATGCAGCAAGCTGTTATTTTGGCGAGGAGACTATACAGCCACTCGAGGACTGTCTTCAGTCTAATTGTCTTGGCTCTAGGAAGGTGTCACTAGAGCCTTCCTAGTGCCTTGAATGGGACCTAGTGAATTACTAGGCCTTCTGGAAATTCTTGATGAAAAGAAGGAAAACTCCCCAAAGGGACATCATTCTGGCTACTGAGATGTGAGATTACTTGGGATGTGCTTTAGCCTTCTCTGACAGGGGCGTCTATTTAATAATGGAAGCACTTGATATGCATTGTAAATCTGGATCGTTCTAACAAGGCTCCCAGCTTGGTGGGGGTTCTAGTTTACTCTCTGTTGCTGTAATAAACACTATGACAAAAAGTCACTTGGGGAGAACAGAGCTGTGTCAGCTCACTGGTCACAGTCTATCACCAGGGAAAGCCAGGGCGGGAAATGCAGGCAGGAGCCAGGTCAGTCACAAAGCAAAGACCATAGGAGAGTCTGGCTTCTGGTTTACTCTCCCTGGCTCTCTCAGCTACCTTTCTGATACAGTCCAGGATGAATGACGCCAGCACAGTGGGCTGGACCCTCCCACATCTATCATTAATCAAGTGTCCAGTTGATAAAAACTAACCAGCTAACACAGTGGAGGAACGAAGCCCATACACTAAATAACCAGGGACTGACTATATGCTATACTGTGGGAGGGGGGGCGTGTGTGTGTGTGTGTGTGTGTGTGGTGTGTTCCAGGCTCTCCTTAAAGTAGCTCTTGGAGGTGGTATTGCCTGATTGAGTGAGAGCAGTGAGGAAGGACTACTACCAAGTGATGTCAGAGCTTCAGAAGGAGAGGAGGCCATGTGTGATGCCAGGACCCTCTTGCTCCAGCACATTCTGCTACCATTTAGGAGCAGGAGCTCTGTGTTCCTAAGTCAGGGAAGGAAGAAGCCTGTCAAGGTGTTTGTCATTAGTGATTGGCAGTCCTGAGATGGTTGAAGGTGCCACCGAGGAGGCTTTCCTGTTGGTACAGTGCCAGCTCGGAGGCACCCTGTGCTTCTGCCTAGAGCTCAGTGGGGGAAGAGTAGGGAGGGCAGGAAGATCAAACTGTAGCCCGTTTTGAGAGAGTGCTAATGACCTTTCTGTGTATCAATGGATTCTTAACCACACATATTATGAAAAACAGATGATGAATTATGTATCAATGTTGGTGCTGTCATTTAAAGATCCATTTTAAAAAAACCTCTGGGCCTAAAATACCGCAAACTAAAAATGCAAATAATGATAAATCAGACCGATTTACCACCTGCTGGGAGTCAGGTAAGCCCCCATACAAGGTAAAGATGATAGTCTGCAATCTGCTGGAGAGCATCTCAGAGGGATAAGAAAGAGGAGGGAGCACGGATCTGTCTCCTGATGCTGAGAGCCCAGAGGACATTTGAACCGTGGCCAACTAGAGCCTAGGAGCCAGGAAGCAGAGTAAAGGGCGAGCCTGGGCCAGAGGCAGGCAGGGAAAGAAGCTGAGCAAGCCTCCAGAGTTGGAATCGGCCTCTCACATGCTTTGGGTTTTAAAATTGTATAAACCAACTCCCTAGGAAAACACAGTTCCTTGAAGCTGGCTGGTAGTATAAACAGATGTCTGCTTAATATGCAGGGAACAGCTTGAAAATGGTTTCGTTTGCCACTGGGAAAATATTTTTTTTAAGCTGTGAAGGCTGCAGGTGTTAAAAGGAAGGGTTTTTTTTTGTGGGTGGGGTAAGTGTGGAGGAGATTCTGGCAGCAAAGTCCTCAAAGAAGTCTCTTTACTGTCATCCCTGGGACCCCTGGGGATAGAGGTGCCACACCAGCTCGGTGTGAGAACATTTAAGGACACACAAGCTGAGCGAAGGAAAGAGAGCTCTCAGGCAGGCGCCTGTCCATCTGTGCGCTGAGCCTGCCATCACTGATGGCAGGCAGATGTGGACCCACATGGTGCAAGTGTGGTCCCAGCACTTAAGGGGAAGGTGCTGTCTGAATGCGCTTAGTCTTCTCCGGGGCAGTACTCATAGGCCCCTGGACTTGAGAGCAAGATCTGGGGAGTGGCTTCGTGTGGGAAATAGGAAAAAGATGACTGACTGCCTTTGACCAGGCTCCGTCCAATTTACCATCTGAGTGTCTGGAGGAGCAGTGCCCCAGAGTGTGCGCTAATGATTGACGTCACAGGAAATCGGCTGCTCAGTATGCCCGTTCACTCACTGGGTCACAGACAGTACATAAAGTTAGAAGGTCCTGCTCTTGTGGGTTTGTGCTGTCGGGAGCATCAGCGTAGAATGTGTAGGTTGGGTGGCAGGTATCTGAGCAGGACAAAGGAGGCCACTACACTCAGGAAAGCGTGGGAAGGGCGCAGGCTCCCCCAGGCACTCAGATAACCAAGCTTTACTTTTTCAGTGCAGAGTAAGAGCCAAGAACTGGGTCCTGAGGTCAGACTGACCCACGTTCTATCTCCCATTAAACACGGGATTTCCAGCACCATCTGAAAGTTCATTTTCTTGTCTGAAAATGGAGGGTGGGAAGGACTGGACTCTTGTAACTGGTCTGGTGGATGCTGACTTCCCCTCCTAAGCTGTTCCTTTTACTCTTGGGATGTCCACCTCATGATCACCAGTCTGCAAGAACCTCAGGCACCTCATCCCACTTACTGCCCAGCGAATCCTCACACCCATGCTTTGCTCAAGAACAAGTGAAGAAGTTGGAGATGTTTACCCCTAGTGAGCTCTCAGTGTGGACGAGGGTTCAATGAGATCAGTACTGTAAGAAGAGAAGGCCGTCCTGAGAGAGCCTGGCACTGCGTGTCTGCTGATCCAAGTTCCCTCTGGTTTCCTACTGCCTCGGCACCACAGATTCCCTTCCAGTGAACACAGCTCACGTCTCAGCACCTCCTCTTCTTAGGGGGTCTCCTCAATTTTAGCTAAGCTTCCCACCCCCTTAGCAGATCTTTGCAGAACGAGAAAAAAATCTAGTCTACACACATGAGCGTCATGATTGGAAATGAGTCAGGGGAGTACTTTCAATTGGAAAAGTTCAGAGCGCCGAAACTGGATAAGAGAGCTGCTAAAATATTACTGTGGAAAGAAATTATGTGGGCTGGAAAAAGACAGTGAAGAGGAGGGAGGCTGAAGTGGGCAGGCACACCAAACACACAGATTATTTTTTTAAAAATATCTCCACGGAAAATATTCCTCATCTCTCTGTGTGTCTGTGTGTCTGTCTACCTCTCCACCCCACCCCCTCACACACACACAAATCATTTTCCTCAGAATTGCAACTGTCAGTCTAAAATATTAGAGATCTAAAGAAAATGGTGATGGTTCTTAAGGAAATTAGCCAGTGAGAAGCAGCACAAATTAAATCAAATTGATACACAAGGATTTTTCTCTGAGAAGTAAAGGTCACAGCGCCGTGCAAACTGGTTGTCTTATCTACACAGACTGTCGGGATGGAGACACGGGTTTTATGAGTTGCTGATTATTAGTGTTTTGTTAGCAGTAGACCGGCTCTAGAGACTCACAGATGACCTGTAGCTATTCTTTGAAAACCCTGAGTCTGACGCAAAGGCCCTAGGCTGGGGCAGAGATGAAGTGACGGTGTTGTCTGGAAAGATGGGCATTCTTCTGAGAGTCGCAGAAAGAAACACATTTTTTTGTATTGCTTTTTTTTTTTGTTTCTACTTTGTTAATTTTAGCTCTCAATTTGATTATTTCCTATCGTCTAGTCCTCCTCGGTGTGTTTGCTTCTTTTTGTTCTAGAGCTTTCAGGTATTCGGTTAAATCACCAGTGTGGGATTTTTCCAACTTCTTTATGTAGGCATTTAGTGCTATGAACTTTCCTCTTAACACTGCTTTCATTGTTCCCATAAGTTTGGGTATGTTGTGTGGTCATTTTCGTTGAATTTAGGAAGTCTTTACTTTTTCTTTATTTCTTCCTTGGCCCATTGGTGATTTGGGTGAGCATTTGTCAATTTCCATGTGTTTGTGGTCTTTCTGAAATTAGTGTTGTTGTTGAAGTCTAACTAACTTTAAGCCATAGGGATCCAATAAGATACATGGTGCTATTCCACTTGTTTTGTATCTGTTTAGGTTTGCTTTGTTACCGAGGATGTGGACAATTTTTGAGAAGATTCCATGGGGTACTGAGAATGTATATTCTTTTATGTTTGAATGGAATGTTCTCTAGATGTTAGATGTTTGTTAAGCCCATTTGAGTCATAACATCTGTTAGTTCCCTTATTTCTCTGTTAAGTTTCTGTCCGGTAGACCTGTCTGGTGGCGAGAATGGGGTGTTGAAGTCTCCCACTATCAGTGTGTGGGGTTTAATGTGTGATTTAAGCTTTAGTAATGTTTCTTTTACATTTGACTGTGGGCTATATTTGGGGCATATTCAGAATTGAGATTTCCTCTTTATGGATTTTTCCTGAGACAAATATAAATATCCTTCTTTGTCTCTTTTGATGGATTTTAGTGTGAAGTTTATTTTGTTAGATACTAGGATACCTACCCCCGCTTGTTTCTTTTTTTTAATTAATTTATTTATTAAGGATTTCTGCCTCCTCCCCGCAACCGCCTCCCATTTCCCTCCCCCTCCCCCGATCAAGTCACCCTCCCTCATCTGCTCAAAGAGCAATCAGGGTTCCCTGACCTGTGGGAAGCCCAAGGACCGCCCACCTCTATCCAGGTCTCCTAAGGTGAGCATCCAAACTGCCTAGGCTCCCCCAAAGCCAGTACGTGCAGTAGGATCAAAAACCCACAGAGGAGCACGGGACAGAAATCTCAAGGTCCCCGCTTGTTTCTTAGGTCCATTTGATTGGAAAATTTTTCCCAACTCTTTACTCTGAGACAATGTCTGTCATCAAGGTTGAGGTGTGTTTCTTGTATGCAGCAGAAGGATGGATTCTGTTTTCATATCCAATCTGTTAGCCTGTGTCTTTTTATAGGTGAGTTGAGTCCATTTACATTAAGGGATATTAATGACCAGTGATAGTTAGTTCCTGTTATTTTAGTTTTTGTTGGCGGTGATGCTATTGTGTGTGCTTTTACCTTCTTTGGGATTTGCTGCTGTGAAATCATCTATTTTTGTGTCTTTGTGGGTGTAGCTGACTTCCTTGGGTTGGAATTTTCTTTCTAGTGCTTTGTATAGGGCTGAATTTGTGGATAGGTATTGTTTCAATCTGGTTCTGTCATGGAATATCTTGTTTTCTCCATCTACGATAATTGAAAGTTTTGCTGGGTATAGTAGTCTGGGATGGCATCCATGGTCTCTTAATGTCTGTATAACACTTGACCAGGACCTTCTGGCTCTCATTGTTTCCATTGAGAAGTCAGATGTAATTCTGATAGGTCTGCCTTTATATGTTACTTGGCCTTTTTTCTTTGCAGTTCTTAATATTATTTCTTTATTCTGTATGTTTAGTATTTTGATTATTGTGTGGCACAGGGAATTTTTGTAGGCCAGTCTATTTGGTGTTCCATAAGCTTCTTGGACCTTCATAGGCATATCCTTCTTTAGATTAGGAAAGTTTACTTCTATGATTTTGTTGAATATATTTTCTGTGCTTTTGAGTTAGATTTCTTCTACTCCTATTATTCTTAGGTTTGCTCTTTTCATGGTGTTTCATATTTACTGGATATTTTGTGTTAAGCTTTTGTTAAATTTAACCTTTTCTTTGTCCGATGAATCTATTTCCCCTATCGTTTCTTCAATGCCTGAGATTCTCTCTTCCATATCTTGTATTCTGTTGTTTATGCTTGCATTTGTGGTTCCTGATTGTTTATCCATATTTTCCATTTCTGGAATTTCCTCTGTTTGTGTTTTCTTTGTTGTCTCTATTTCAGATTTCAAGTCTTGAATTGTTTCTTTCATCTGTTTCATTGTTTTTGCTTGGTTTTCTTTAATGGATTTGTTGATTTCTTCCAATATTTTGCTTGTCTTTTCCTCCACTTCTTTGAGGGAATTTTTCATTTCCTCTTTAAGAGCCCCAAACGTTTTCCGAAAGTTATTTTTTTAGTCATTTTCTTCTGCTTCATCTGTGTTGAAGTGTTCACGTCTTACTATTTCAGAGTAAGAAGTTTCCAGCGGTGCTGTGTTGCTCTTTGTGTTGTTGAGTGTGTTCTTACCTTGTTGTCTACCCATCTTTTCCTCCAATTGGTACAGCTGGGGCTGTGTCTCTGGTGATGACTCCTCCAGGTGCCAGTGGATCCAAGGCTTAGATAGTCGTTTGTGGTAGTGGAGTCAGGACCATGGTTCCGGTCACACTAAAGGTAGCTTGGTGCTTCCAGAGGTCGGGCCTGCCTGTGCTGGCTCTGGTGGAGGTTGGGCAGGTAAGCAGGTGGGTGGGTGGGCGTTCCTTGCCCTGCTGGCTCTAGCAGAGGTTGGGTTGGCAGACAGGCGGGCCTTCCTTGCCTCCTTCTGACTTCTTTTTATTATTCTGTTTTCCTCTGCATCTTTCTTGGTAATTTCTTCCTCTCATTCTTGTCTTCCTTCTAACTCACTTTATTTTTTTGTCCTTACAGCTTATATACCCCAGCAAAATCTTTCAAGAAATATAAAAATTACATTGTTTTTTCATTTTATTTTTTTAAGTGAATTATTACAATGAATACAAGTTTTTTAAAAAGCACATTTTCGCCGGGTGATGGTGGCGCATGCCTTTAATCCCAGCACTTGGGAGGCAGAGGCAGGTGGATCTCTGTGAGTTTGAGACCAGCCTGGTCTACAGAGCTAGTTCCAGGACAGCCTCCAAAGCCACAGAGAAACCCTGTCTCAAAAAACCAAATAAATAAATAAATAAAATAAAAAGCACATTTTCTGTATCCCTCACATAATTAAACATTTCATGTATTACAGGCAAAAAACAAGTTGTCCCAAGAACCCACATACATTCATGTCTAAGCAACTTGTTATAGATGAACAGAGTGTGAGCAAGCAAGGTGTTTTTCTCAGCCAGTTCTTTTGCTGGCAGGCTGCAATTTGTGGTTACAAAAAAAAATCATTTTACTATTTATCTCAAAAGGTAATTTTATAAGAAATCTTAGAAGATCCACAAATTTAACATCTATATATGAAAAGAATCAGCCAGCTCTATTTTAAATCCTCGGGGTGCACACCCGCTCATCAGCAGTTTTACATCAGGAAGCCGAGGGCAGAAATGGACACAAGGGATTAATCGCCCTCCCGTCTTAGCGAGAAAGAAAGGCACGTCAGCTGATAATAACTGGGCTGGTTTGTTTTTCTTCTCTGACCTTGACGAGTCTCTCACTCAGCTCTGTGCCTTTCGAAAACTTTAGATTGTCTTTTTGGGTTTTTCACCTCAAAGCCATTTGACAAAAACATCTTAGTCTAACCTTATTTTCAAAGCTTCATTTCATCTATGATGCACCTGAAACCTGTGAACACAACTCCCAACATTAAGATGAAAAGATTTTAAGCCAGCTGGGCTACTGGGACTCAATTGTTTTTCTTAATCATTAGCATAAGTCACAGTCTGTATGGCTCATCCACAGAAACTCCTGTGTTCTGGCTGTGTGACACTTTCTTGTTTTATGTTTTTATTCTCTGCTTTATCAGAGGCAGGTGCAACATTTTATCCTACCATTACCTATGTTAATTTTTCCACTAAACTAACCTTTATCATAATTCCTTACTATATTTATTCAATACTGTCAATCACCAAAATTCTACTTAAACTAACGCTATTATTACATAAATTCATTGCTTCAGTTAAACAGCACAGCTTGGAAGGAAATTTCCAAGAGATGATCATACTGCATTGAGGGTAGTGGGGATCTCCCCATGCCTACGACAACAGAGAAAAACAGCAGCAGCAAATACACAAAGACACAGCCGTATCAAACCTTCTGGGGCTTAGGTTCTCAGTGCCTGACCTCACCGAGATTCACCCATCAGGGTTTGGTTTCCTGGTGAACTGCTCCCCTGAGTCGGTGGCCATCTGTTGCTCCTCCGACACGGCCACTGGCAGTGGACAGCTTTTCCTTCCTTGCCTTGGGGGTATGGAGATGAGAATTGCAAGCCAACAGGAGACTTTTCAAGGTATCCAGTACCCTCCTTGGACACTCAGTTGAACCTCAGTCTTACACTGCTGCTCTAGTCTACTCCCCAAAACACTTTGGTTTATGAGAGAAGTATATGACACCCTACTACTGCTGCTAGTCATCCAAAATCTCTGAAGGACCAAGGGGCATCCTTCTTGTCACTTGTTTCTGGTGGCTGCTACCAGTTCTTAGCTTGCCAGTGCATTGCTCCAGTCCCTGCCACTATTGTCGTGGGGAAAGCTCCCTGTGTGGTTCTGTGTTTCTCTTCTTCTTAGAAGTATACCAATACTGTTGGATTAAGGGCTTCCCCTTCTGCAGTAGGGCTTCATTATAATTAGTTCTATTTGCAGCTACCTTCTTATGAAACAAGGTCACGTGCTCGTGGTCCAAGAAGAATGTGAATTGGGGAAGTGCAAAATTCAACTTTACACACAAGGGGAAAGACCAGGCTGAGATGAACTAGAGGAGGCCAAGACCTGGAATCCAGGCTGAACTTCAGGAGGGCAAACAGAGGCAGGTATCAGCAGTTCCAAATTAGGATGCCAGTACAAAGAAAACAGGAGGCTGCTTTCTGATGCTTTCTGTCTACCAAGGCCAAATCCTGATAATTCCATAAAAGCATCTGCGTGTGTGTGCATGTGTTTGTGTGTATGTATATATGTATGTGTGTGCACACATGTGTGATTGTGTGTGTGCACTTGTGTGTGTGGTATTTAGGGAAGAAGATGGTAAAGGTGAAAAGGAAGCTGGCAGAAGAAGGGGAAAAAAATTGATTCCAAGGCACTAACCCTCCCAAGAATGAGGCAGTCATTTTCAAGTTTGAACTTGGAGATAATAAAAAAGACTATTCATTATAGAAATTTTTAAAAATATAGAAAGTGGCTGGACCAAAGAATCAAAAGTAATCCTACCACATAAAAATACATATTTTGATATTTTTCTTTCTAGACTTCCTCCTCAGCCCAAGTGCAAAAATCTAAACAGACATGCTGAGCCCTGCTAACAGAACACTGCTAATGCACTTGTAGCTCCTCCTTCCTTATTCTTGTGTTCCCAAGGATATCCATTTCTGGTTTACATGCACAGGGCATGTAAACATGTGAACAGGGTGTCTACAGCTCTCATTTGTCTGTATCCTTGTATCTACTTTGTTCCCAAGTTCTTCATTTGTCATGTCTGTCCACTGTCAGTATAACAGTCTCCATATCTGCAGTCTGTCCTTTGTCCGTTCCCGTGCTCAATAAACAATCCTTGCCTGTTTCACCCCGAGAAGACTTTCTCCCAGGCTGACATCTGTCTCTGCTAAGATGAACAGTGCATGTCATCATGTGTCTGCAGAGATGAACGGTACACGCCATTGTGTATTTTCTGAGATGCACATACATGTCATTGTGTGTTGTCTGAGATTTTCTGTCCTGCCTGGTTTCTGTCCTCCCACCAGGTCCCACAGCTGTTTAGCCCCAAAGAAATCACACATAGGTCTGCATTAGTTATAAATTGATTGGCCCATTAGCTCAGGCCTCTTATTAACTCTTATAACTTATATTAGCCCATTATTCTAGTATATGTTAGCCACATGGCTCGGTACCTTTTTCAGCGAGGCAAGTCACATCTTTCTTCTTCCGTGTCTGGGCAGGACTGGGGAGGAGTGGGCTATCTCCTTCCCAGAATTCTCCTGTTCTCCTTGACCCGCCTCTACTTCCTGTCTGGTTGTCCTGCCTATACTTCCTGCCTGGCTACTGGCCAATCAGCATTTATTTAAAACATAATTAACAGAATATAGACAATTGTCCTGCACCAATTGTGTCTTTGCCAAGAGGAACAGTGCATGCCATCGTGTCTCTGCTGATATGAACTGGACATGCCATCGCGTCTCTGCTGATATGAACTGGACATGCCATCATGTCTCTGCCAAGATTAATGGTGCATGCCATTTTTGTCTATCACAAGTACTGTGAATGATATTCTTACACTAAAAGTCAGATTAACAGATGTATAGTGAATTCAGTTTTTAAATTTTCTCAGACACAGGAGCCTTCAGAAATAAGACCCTATCTTTCCTCCCTCCCAAAGGGCAGTCACATCAGAGCATTCCAACGTCTGGACGTGGACATGAGCTATTCAGTTAAGAACTGTGTCCTTTGTAGCTACCTGAAACAAACCAGAAAAGCTGGAGAGAGCATGGTTTTGATCTGCCGTTTAAAGTCTGTGTCTGAGAACTCCCTACATGGAGTTTAATGGGCAGATGAGCAATCATTTCCCCACCTCCTCCCTTCTTGTTTTCTACTGGACCCTGCCTCGGTCTCTGGACCCCACATAAATGCTTATGCTGGGAAGCCATTGGATTATCCAGATTTGGTTTTGGTGATGGTGATGTTTAAGTTTTCTAGGGACTGACACTCATTGAGTGAAGACCTACCATGGGAACAGGAATGCCATCTGTTTTCAGGCATGTTTTGTGGCATGTGGAGAAATGTAGCCAGACATGTGGCCATGACCTATAGCAACAGGCTGACGAGGCAACACAGCAAGGCTCGCTAGACTCCTTGTGACTTCTGTGTACACCACCATTCTTCTCCTGGATCTGAGGCAGGGGAGGCCAGTAGTAAATTTTCTTTATAACAACTCTCAACATAGGCCAGCAAGGAAAAGGTGAGGGGAACCTTCCTGGTTGTGAATTCTTTGGAGGAAACCTCCTAAGATCTAAAATCTGTCACCTGTCTGCAGCACTTCTGTGAATAGTTTGAAATAGTTTGAAGGTGTAGTCTTGCTCAAAAAGACATTTGCCCTTGTCTCCCAAAGTCCTAAATAGTCTCTCTTACCCTGTTCCTTCGTAGACTTGGTGGTCATGTTCGTCTTCAGTCCAAGTGCAGCTTCCTTGTAGATGTAGAGTGAGTTTCTAACAGATTTGCTTTTTTTCTAAACAAATGGTGTCCCACCATCATCCATTAAATAATCTGCTTCCCAGCTTTCTTGTCTATGCTATCATCTACCAGTTCCCTACTGCACGTGCTTCTGCTTCTGTGCTTTCTAGTACGTTCCAGTATTCCTTCTAGCTGTTAGCCCACCCATTCCTCAAGTTTCACTCCTAGAAATTTGTTTTTTTTTTAAATGATTACCAAGTTGGAGGATGGTGATGTTGGTGGGTATTAACAGTGATGGTAGTGATGGCAGTTGTGGTGGTTGAGGTGATCGTGGCAGTGGTGGTGGTGGAGGTGATTGTGACAGTGGCGGTGGTGGAGATGATTTTGATGCTGGAGGTGACCGTGGCAGTGTGATGGTGGTAGTGGAGGTGACCATGGTGGTAGAGATGTGTAGTGAGGGTAATGGGGTAGAGGTGATTGTGTGCTGTGTGATGGTGCTAGTTTTATATGCATGGATTTGTCTTGTACAGTTGTGTCAGGAATATATAACCAATCTGTGGTCCTGTCTTTTTTCTCTGAGTACTGTAGCTTTGGCATACACACTCCTCAAGTTAGAATATCACTCAATAAACACTGATACCTAGAAAACTCTGCCATCGCCATCAACAAAACCAAATCCATGTTAGTCCAATAGCTTCCCAACCTGAAGCATGTCTGTGGGAGTTCAAAGACAGAAGCAGGGCCAAGTCTGTGAGAGAGGTCACCTGAGAAAACACCAATCAAGGAAGGCCATGGGGGAAATGGTTACTCATCTGTCCATCCCAGGAAGGGAATTCTCAGACACATTTTAAACAGACAATGAAGACATTCCATTTCAAATCAAGTCAACCACTTCATTTTTTTCTTAGGTTTGTGTTCAGTGTTGCTGTAGTGATTGGATTTTGAACTACATACAGATAAGAAGTCATGTTTTTATGTAACCCATGTGTCATGAGAAGCTGGTAAATGCCACTTCAACTCCTGGGTACCAAAGAGTCCATTTAATGCCAATCAAGAAATCAGAGAACTGTAGTGAAACTGTAGTGAAAACTCTCTGTCACTAAAGGTAACAATCCAGAAATCTCTTTTGACATTGATTAAATGAATGTCTTTTCTTTTTTCCCATTTGTAAGCCATGTGATTGGAACCAAGAATACATTTCACACTCAAACACAGCATAGCGACAAGGTACCCCGAAATAAGTGCTCCTGAAAATCCTAGCACAGCCACCTGTCAAACCCAGAGAGAGGGAAGGGGCGCACTTTCCCCTTTACTTAGTTAATAGGGATAGTGGCCTCCATCTGCTCATTCCTCCCACTGCAGAGACAGCTCCAGCTGCACTCTCCCCCACTGCAGTGACAGCTCCAGCTGCACTCTCCCCCACTGCAGTGACAGCTCCAGCTGCACTCTCCCCCACTGCAGTGACAGCTCCAGCTGCACTCTCCCCCACTGCAGTGACAGCTCCAGCTGCACTCTCCCCCACTGCAGTGGCAGCTCCAGCTGCACTCTCCCCCACTGCAGTGACAGCTCCAGCTGCACTCTCCTCCACTGCAGTGACAGCTCCAGCTGCACCCTCCCCCACTGCAGTGACAGCTCCAGCTGCACCCTCCCCCACTGTAGTGGCAGCTCCAGCTGCACTCTCCTCCACTGCAATGCAGTGCCTCCAGCTGTACTATACTCCACTGTTGCTGACCAAGCAGTCAGAAGTTTGAGGCCACAAGCTCAGGTATCAGTAGAGGCAGTGATAGAAGATACAGAAAACTGATTAAAACTAACAGCATTTATGGTCTCCCAAAGTTATAGTGCTTGAAGGAAGCCGGAGGTTCAAATCAAAATGGAGCCCAAACACTGTGTGGTGTCTTCGTTTACCACATCACTCTGATCTTTCCAGTACCCTCAGCTACATAGTGTGAAATTAACAATAACAACTGGCTTCCCAGGCTCCTAGGAAAGATGGCCCATCACTGATGGCAAAGGGTTTCCCACCTTCCCACTCTCTCTTCCTCTCCTTTTCCCTTTCCTCCACCCTCTCTGTCAATTTTGCTACGCACCCTCTTCCGCATCCTCTGCCTCCTTCCTGTCCTCTTCCTCCCATTGGGTACTGGATGAGTTCGGTGCTTTGTCTGTAGAGAGCGTCTGGCTCCTCCTGCATGGTACCTGACAACTCTAGTCTGGGCCTTTTTCTGTCAAGCCTGGGACTGGGGACTAAGTCTGTCTGGGAACAACGTCTCTTCCCAGGCAATTATTGGGTTTGAAGTTCATTCTCCAAAGAGTCCACTCAACACTTTGGCACCGCACATTAGAAACTTGATGTTTTATGGACCTAAAACAGATATTTTAACATAAACATGGAAATGAGCTCCAGAAAATGTGCAAGAATAGAAAAAAATTCAAATTAGGCTGTAAACATCAGGAGCCAGAACTGATGCCTTTAAATAGTATCTCCTCTATACAGACAAATTTGGAAACCACACTTGAAGCAGTGTTGGGTCTGCTCTTAGCACGCATATGCCACACAAGTTTTGTCGAGTGCTCACGGGGTAGCTGCGCTTTAAACATTACTGCAGGGAGCTCAACAGCTTGGGATCTCATGGTCAAACTCTCCCCGCAGGCCATGCCACATGTGATGAGTGATGCTACATTCATAAAAGAGCAGGGTGGGGCGTGGACAGGGAGATAACTTCAAGAGAACAGTAGAAAAGACCCGGGTTCTGTCACGTGACTTTGACATGTTCTGAAGGCCCGTGTTCCTGGGCTACACAATCCCTTAATAACCCCCAATGCTTCAAGCCTTTTGTGCAGAACATTACCACACACACACCCACACACACAACTTTGTAAACTATAGAGGATTAAGCCCAGAATACTAGGCCACTATAGACAATCTCCTAACTGAAATGTAAGAAGGAATTATTGTTCCCATTTTACGGATAAGCAAATGGTCTAAGTAGTTAAAACATCCATCCGCAAAAGGTAGCTTCCCTCTAGCTACCAATTCTCGTACAAGGGCTAAAGATGCAGAGGGAATGAGAACTGGGCTCTGTCCTCAAAACTGGGGAAGAAGCGAAAGAGTAAGGTCATCACAGATGATTCATGGTAAAGAAACACAACCAAGAAAACACACGACCAAGCCGTGAACGGGCCAAGCGAGCAGAGGCTTCAGTGCCTCAGAAGGAGTTTCACAAATGGGCAACAGAACAGAAAGCATGAAGAGCGAGTGTGCAAGTGAGTGTGCACAGAGGCAGAGTGGGCTCAGAAGAGTTGGAGAACAGGTGTGTCTGGAGAAAAGTTTGGTTTCTGAGAAGGGGACTGGAGTTAGTAAGGTATGTCAAGGCATACTAGGACCCCGAGTTTTCCCTTACAGATTCTGGTGCTTGCGTAGAGGAGACTGTGGTTGATGCCAATCAGCAAGCTAATGCATAAGTTAACACTCTATAGGTTTTGCTAACAAACTGGCAGAGATAAGGATGAGCCTAGAACACCCACTCTGGATGCCAAGCAAGTGAGAACAGAAGGCAAATAGAGTCAGAGGAGTCCACAGAATACCTGCATGTTCAGTGTAGGGTGTGCAGACTTTGAGGTACCTGCTTGGTTGGTTGAAGTGATGGTCCAGTCAGCTCCTTACACTGCAGGCTAGGGCTGGAGGAGAAGTCCCAGAATAAAACCTCACAGGAGAGAACAGTGGCTGTGCGGTTGCAGGAAATCATACAGGAGATTGTGCCACAGGCTTGTCCTCCTAGTTCACAGAACAGGTATAACATCTATTTCTGTGACATCCAGTCATGAATTAGATCAAGTCACTTTCAAACAAAAGCTAGAATCTGACTTTTCTGATCACTTATAAGCACACCACACACACATACATCCTACATACATACACATACCACATGCCACGCACACCACATACCATGCACACAAACCCCATATACACATACCATACGCACATCTCACATACAGACACACATCACATACCATACACACACATACACAACACCACACACCCTATGTATCCCAGAACTTTTAGAAAGTCACTCCATCCATCTGTGCCCAGGATAACTGTGCTGTGTAACAAACAGCTGTTTCAAGGCTTAAACTAAATGTTCCCTGAATGTTCTCAGGTCAAGCAGTCAGGGTTCCACACACTAACACTACCCCCAGCATCTCACAAACAAGATTCTGTCTTTTCTCCTCCTCGCCCTCTCCTCTCTCTCTCTCTCTCTCTCTCTCTCTCTCTCTCTCTCTCTCTCCTCCCGCACCCCACCATCCCTCTCTCAGTCTTTCTCATGTGCATGAATGTTTTGCCTGCATGACTTCTGGGCACCAAGCCTCACACCATGGACTGGAGTTACAGACAACTGTGATCAGTGTTGGAAATCGAACCCAGGTTTTCTGCAAGAGCAGTCAGTTCTCTTGACCTTTGAGCAATTCCTCCAACCCCTCAAAACAAGGTTCTTAAGCCAGACTGCATATGTTAAATCAATTCATTATTTTACAAGTCCTATAGTATGTCATTCCTGGGCTGGAAAATACAAATGAGTAGTAAGTTTGATTTGCTATTTTGTCGGTTTTTTTTTTTTTTCTGAGCTGAGGACCAAACCCAGGGCCTTGCTCTTTTGCTCTACCACTAAGCTAAATCCTGTCAAAATACAAAGCTCTAGGACAGTTATTTAAATGCAAAAAAGGCAACACTGTAGGAGCCCAGGGCCTGAAACAGCAGGTTTCTCCAGGGATGTAGGGCAGACTACCCTGGAGTTATCCTTTGGGCAGCTGTGAAAAGGGTCTTAGTAGTGGCAAGGAGGGAGGCAGGACCCAGGGAGCGAGCAGCCTGCAGTGAGAGGCACAGTGAGGCCCTAAACCCGGAAATCACAAGCCCTGATTTGCCTAACTTGATTTTTGCTCTTTGTTTTATCATCAGAAGGCTCCACATTTTTAATTGCTACTTTGCCATCTAGCTATTAGTCCTTCTTAATCAATAGCATTTTCAGCAATCACAAGCAATTTTCAAATGTGCTTCTATACATATACCACACCGTAATGATTCTCCCAAGGAATCTCACATACATTTCTTATTCTGAATCTATAATCAGATGAGTCGTAACATAATTCTCTCTCAGGGTGTCACCTGGGTCATGACATAATGCTCTCTCAGATGTCACCTGGGTCATGACATAATGCTCTCTCAGATGTCACCTGGGTCAAGACAGAATGCTCTCTCAGATGTCACCTGGGTCAAGACATAATGCTCTCTCAGGGTGTCACCTGGCCATGCCAATTTCAAATTAGTGCCTCTGTGAACTGTTTTCAAAAGATACAGTTAATATATGGTACATATGTGGTTCCCATCTCCCCGGGGACTTTTGTGTTGAGCACATGTATTCCAAAGCCAAACAGAAAGGGTTTAAAAACCATAACACATCCAAAGTCTTCTTTTCTGGTTACACTGGAGATGTATTATTAATATAAAAATGTATTTGTATGGAAGAAAAAACTCATTTATAATCCTATCAGGTGTCAGCACGGCCAGGAAAGTCTTTCCCCTCCCCAGTCTGCCTCAGGCACTGTCACGCTCTGAGCTCTCATCCTCTGCACCCTAAATCTTAGAACATAAACGCTCCCCCAGTCATGTCCTGCACCCTTCCCGCCACTGCGGGCTGTCGATCCTGCTTTTATGACACATCACTGAGTCAGCGACAAGACACGTCCCCACCTAAGGCTTTGGTGGCCACCCTGCCTGTAGAGAAACACTCAGCCTAACCGGGGAATAAGACCTCTCCATGGTCCAATTCCTCCACCTCTAAAACTGGGTGACTAGTTTCTCCTTCTAGGCTCTGCCTTCTACACTTACTTCATTCAGGGTGACTTCCTTGACCACCCACACATGGGCAGAACCCATCTCTGGTGATGATATGCCAAATCACCCAGCCTATCTTTATCTGCCAACTATCGCCACATAAGATGACATGACAGCCACCTCCAAACTCAGTTCTCTGTAAACGAACATTTGTCCATGTTTACAAGTCAGAAGGGGAGGGTCTTCTGGGCCTGTGGGTGAAAGTGTTGAGAGGCCAAGACACAGCTTCACACTGCCACCCTCAACAGCACGAAAAGTTTGCTTAGATTTGGGGGGCCCTTGACTCAGCCTAAACTGGGGTTTGTTGCTTCAACACTCTATAGGATTTCAGGACTAGCCTGTTCAGCAAAGCAGTTTTATTAAAGACAGCTTAATACAGGCTGATGCGTGGGTGTTAAGGGAAGGAAAGACCCTCAGAAAGGAAGACACCCCTAAGCAGAGGCGTCAGCTTTCTGAGAGAGTGCAAGCAAAAGCAAGATTACCCTTATGTGGGTCCAGGCTGCCATGGAAAGGCAAAGCAATCATTTGTCCTAGTGTTAGCCACGGACACACCTTAGGGACTCTTGACATCTCAAAAGCTTGCTAAGAAACCCCACCCACCCACCTTTTGACAGGAGAAATGGGTGAGGTGGCTTCAGAAATGCCTGTCCTGAGCACATTCTTCTCTTGGAAGCAATCAGACACTCAGGGAGACAACAGAGATGCCTGGTGTCCCCAGGCCTGGGTTAGAACTCCCAGAGTGTTATTCCACTGTCATGCTGTCTCCACTGACCACAGCTGGTGTCAGTGGGAAAGGAGGGGAGCTTCTCCCAGGACTTGAAGGAAGGTGGATTGCTAAGCGGTCATCTAGCCCAGCCTGGTATTGAAGCCCCAAACCTCAGATTCCCCTGCCCCCCTTTTCCTTTCCTAAGCTCCACCCCATCAGCAAGTCCCCAGGCCATCTTGCACACACTTCCAGAGCTTCATATGCCTCAACCCCTCAACTACTTTTCCCGGCCCTGGCCACCTTCATCCCTCCTCTAGGTGATGGAACAGCTCCCTCATTGGCTCTCTGCTTCTGCTCCCACTTCTGCTCCTTGCAATTCACTCTCTCCTGGCATCTAGACTGATCTGTTGAGTGCATGAATCAGATGGTGTCCGAGGTTTTCCAATGACTTCCATCTCCCCAGAGGAAGAGGAGAGCAGCCCTCAGCAGCGCTGGACAGACATCCGCCATCTGCTCACTGCTGCTGCCCTGGCCTCAACTCTTCTCTCCTCCTTTGTTCACTCTGCCCCAGCCACTGCCCCTCCAGCTCTTCCTTGCTAACCCCTGACCCTCTCCCTTTCGCTCTGCACTCTCCATCCTCTGAAGACTGTCTGGAACACATCACAAATTTGCATAGCTGTCTCCCTCACCTTCCTCCACTCTTCCTTCAAAATTACCTCCTCTGGAGCTCCTGCCTCACCATCTGGATAAAAAGGTGACCTCTCTAGGCAGCCTTCCTTCCCCGGTAAAATGCAAGGCCCACAGGAGTGTGGCTCTTGCTTTGCTTATGGTTGCATCTCAAAGGCTTCGCGCAGTCCCTGGCATTGCATGAGTACTTAGTGGCTCTTTGTTCAGTGGCTAGTTAACACTGACCACATATCTTAAGATCATCTACCATGATCTTACCATGTAACAATGTCCCCACGGGCAAGAAGAGACCATGTCACTCCTCCTTGTAGCTCCAGTGCAAGGCAGATCAGGGAGAACACTTTCCAAGGCGATGTTCCTAGAAGTCAGTTGGCCTTTGGGTTAACACATTCTTAGCCAGTTTCTGCATCTTACTAATAGTTTTGGAAAGGAAATGTCTCCCAGGGATTACCACAGTCTGAGTGTAGACACAAGCTCCAATTTCACAAGCAAAACAGCCCACTATCTAACTCTGCACAGGGTTCCATTGGCATCGTTCACTTTGGACCAGCAGCCTCACAGGGGCAAGACATGACTGCCCAACTCTCCATGATGTATTGGGGTCCCAGCTAGTGCCTGCACCCCAGATGCGTGGTTCAACTCTGATGAGTAAATGAATGAATGAGAAACCCCATATTCTCCTGTGACAAAGCCTGGGTGCATACGGCTTGAGAGTGGTCAATGGACGGAAGCTTTGGAGGGAACCAAGGACGGGGTACTTCTGGTTTGGCAGCATCTGCAACTATATCATCAGCTTCAGCTACAATGGAACAAAGAGACCCCAAAAATGTGCTTTCAGAAAGCTACCCGCTGCGACTGTGCAACCCCTCAGGGACTGAGCTGGCATGGACAGGAATGCCACATCCTGCCAGGCTGTTTCTCTGTGTCCCTGAGGAACGAGCTATGAAATCCTGTAAGACACTATCAGGGGATGCTGCAAGCTTTCATTCACCCCGGTCCCATAGCATTCACTCTGCAGACAGGGATATGGGTGGGCAGGGGACTCATAACTGAGAAAAGTGAGTAGTGAGACCGAAGACAGTATTGGGAGTGAATACAGTGGGCAGAGAATCGCCACACTCTACCGTCCCCCTGCTTTCAGGGCAGTATGCAGGGTTAGGGGCAACAGATAACCCAGCAATGCCCTTGCTCTGGGTAGATTTGCAAAGCATGTGGTCTCCTCTATAGAAACGGGAGCAAACCTGATATGCTGAGAAACATACAGTCCAGACACATGGCCAAGCCCAGGTCAGAGTCACCGACATCTAGCACGGCCTGCACAGGGATGGATGCCCTCTCCCAAAGGAGCATTTGTAAGCCTTCCTCTCCAGAATGTTCACCCTTGCTACATCTTGCATCTGCCTCAGCCCAGCTAGCTTCTGCTCACCTGCGGGTCTCAGGTCATACTGCATCCCCCTTGGAAAGCCCTGCTGTCTCTAGGTCAGTGGCCCAGCTCTGTCCCAGGGCACTTCCAGCACCTTGTGGTTTCCATTTGGTTGCTCATAACTTGCATGCAAGGGCTATGTTTTACTTAGATCTGTATTCCCAGGGCCTGGCATACTGTGGCTACTTAAATACACTTGCAGAATTAGTGGGTGTGACACCTGAGTTTCCCAAACAGAACTGGAATTGTTTTCTTAAAATGTAGCTCTGTCCCTAGGCAAGCCTCTGAATCCAACAAAGGACCTGTTAAAAAGAGCAACAAGCACACCGATCTGTTACTTCTGGAATCTCACAGATACATCAGTGTGCTGATCCCTCACAATGTCAATGGCTCCAAACCAAGTAAACTAAAGTCCAGGTGGCTTATTAAAGTGTCCACAGAGGCCCAGTCAGCACTGCCTGGTACACGCATAGTGCCCCATGCCCAGGGTCCTGGCACAGACACAGCATTCCAAGCCCAGGGTCCTGGTACAGGTGTAGAATTCCATGCCCAGAGTCCTGGTACAGATACAGCACCCCATGCCCAGGGTCCTGGTACAGACGCAGCGCCCCATGCCCAGGGTCCTGGTACAGACGCAGCGCCCCATGCCCAGGGTCCTTGCACAGACGCAGCACCCCATGCCCAAGGTCCTGGTACAGACACAGCACCCCATGCCCAAAGTCCTTGCACAGACACAGCACCCCATGCCCAGGGTCCTTGCACAGACACAGCACCTCATGCCCAGGGCCCTTGCACAGAAACAGTGCCCCATGCCCAGCATCCTTGCACCGACATAGCACCCCATGTCCAGGGTCCTGGTCCAGACTGTGAGTCATCAGAACTCTGTCCCATCCCCAGGCTCTGAGCTTCTGCCCTCTGCTTACACTATGCACCCAAGGACTTTGCAGAGTGAAGTTACAGGAGTGAATCCAATACAGGCTTTTGTCAGCCTTATTCAAGCAGGCACTGGAAGAGCTACCCCGAGACAGATAAGTATCCACTGTACAGTGTTGGCCAATTCTTGTCATTTGCTGTATTGATTTACCCAGAATCCCTTGTTCTTTGCAAAAAAATCAGCCTGTCTGAAAAACAAAAATACCCGATAAAGTATTGAGGAAGCCCTACCTTGATGAGCTTTGTAGCAACATTGGGCTTACTGATGTGGCAAAAGTAAATGAAACAATTAATTGTAATTTTCATTGCAATAATGAGCACCAGACTCGGGGTCTCACCTAGTGTTTCACATCCATCAGCTGATTTCAGAACTCAGTCATACATGTTAAATCTTAGCATATCCATCATCTAGCAAACGAGAAGTATGTAGAAGGAAACAGACTAGGGCGGGTGCAGCATGAAGTCTTGTGTCAGCTCTAGAGTCCCACATGTATCTGGCATGCCCAGTACCATGCTGCCTGTTTCTCTGACCTCAGGCAACAGAATCCTCACACTGTCATGTAATGGGGCTTCTCCATCAGCACCATGGGAAATGGCATCTCCAGAACTTCATAGAAAATGCATCTGAAGGGCTGGAGAGATGGCTGAGTGGTTAAGAGCATTGCCTGCTCTTCCAAAGGTCCTGAGTTCAATTCCCAGCAACCACATGGTGGCTCACAACCATCTGTAAAGACGTCTGGCGCCCTCATCTGGCCTTCAGGCATACAGACAGAATATTGTATACATAATAAATAAATAAAAAATTTTTTTAAAAAAGAAAATGCATCTGAAGCGTCAGAACCCTACTAACACTGCGATTAATTCTCATACCCCTTGTCTTCATCTACAACACTCTCCACTCCATTCCCTGGGTCACACCCTTCAGTACAGCCCACATCACTCACTCTGTCCCTGAGAGAAGCGATGCCTCCATCCTCTCTCTGAAGAGAAGCCCCCAAGGACACAGCTGCTGGCAGCCCTCACCTAGGACAGCTTTTGCCCCTGATAGTGTTCACAGCACTGGGCCTGGGGCTGAAGCTGCTCCTTGCCACACCTCAACCTTACTGTGCTTCTCATCCCAAGAGCCTCCATTTTTGAATGATTCTTCATCAGGCCCTCTCACCCGTTACTCATCATCGCCACTGCTGCCAATGTGACAGTGATGCATGGTAGGGGTCGCCCACAGTCGCTTCCCCGTGGCTCAGTTGCAGCTGTTTGCAGTCTCAGTGTTTCCGTGTGAACACACTGCACCCTTGCAGCTCTCTGACTGGGTTCCAGGACTCTCTTCCTCCAGTGGTCTTAACCCCACCTCTCCTGGTCACCATGAGTGACCTGTGCTACTCATCTGTCACGATCATAGATGTAAACCCTTCACACGCCATACTTTGCAACCGCCCTTAAATCCCCAACTCCAGCAATACTGTCTTCCTCCAGAGCCCAGGAGTCACTGATACACTCCTCGTCCCACTTTCCTCCCCTCTAGGGTCTCCTTGTCACATATGCCAGCTTCAGTTCCACACATTGTCCTCAAAACCACCCTGTACAGCCCTCAACTCCTCTGGGTTTTCTGTTCAGAAAAACCCAAGTCTCTGCCTCATTTCAGTGTAAGCGCCCAAGAAGCACAGTGCATCTATGGAAAAAATGACCTCATTTTAAATTGATCACCATAAACCTCAAATGGGCAAATGGACTCTGTCATGGTGTTTGTTTTGTTTAGTTGTTTGTTTAGATAGATTTGATAGAGCCTTGTTTTTAGCTCTTCTCCAACTCCCTATTCAACCCTAGGCTAGTGTAAAGTCTGCTACCTCCTACCTGCACCCCCAGTGCTCCTGATCCATTCATTCCTGTAGTCTACCCGAAACTGTATCTGAGTTCTCGTCAAATCTACCACCTCCCTTATTAGCTCTTGGTTAGTCGATTTTGTGTATATTTAACTCAAAAAAAGGAAAAAGGGAAGGAAGAAGAGAGGGAGGGAGGGAGGAAGTTACTTTACTGTTGCCCTGACAAAATTTCTTAAGGGAAAGGGTTCACTGGGGCATAGTTCCAGAGGGACAGCCTAAGTGGTGGTGGGGAGGATGCAGCAGGGGCAGGAAGGATCCGCTGGCATGAGCAGGAGTCTGTTGTGCATACTGAGTTCATACTCAGGAAGAGAACTATGAACAGGACCTGGGCTGCAGTGCCTCAAGGCCTCAACCCTACTGACCCTCCCATGAGCTCTGCCTCCTAAAGGTGCCACACCCCCCACCCACCCCCAGATGGCACTACCAGCTGGAGACCAAGTCTCCAAACAAACAAGCCTCTGGGGGCCACTTGACATCAAACCACAACCAAAAGGATGAAGGCAGAGATGGAGAAAGTGAGGAAAAAGAAAAGACTCTTGAGCCTGCTTCTCCCAGCAACTATTTATCAGTTTTTCTTGTCTCCTTCACAACACAACTCTAGAGCGCCATCTGTCCCACTGGCTACAGGGCCTTTCTTTCTCCTCAGTGCTCTGTGCCCATACCCCTCACGGTCCCCCAGAGCCGTTTCATCAGGTGACTCATGACCCCCAAATCACTATCTTCAGTAAGGAAACCACAATGCTCTTACTTAGGGAGAGCCGTGAGTGAGTGATGGCAGACGACCGTGCTTAGAGCACTTGTGTTGTAACTGTTGCTGCGGCCATCTCTGGACCCAGCTGCATGTCAGAAACCAAAGCTCCTTCCAGCCATACAGAGCACATATCTCTGCTAACAGCCCCCCTTTTCTGATCCATTAGAGGCTTTCAGTAAATATTCCCTCCACGTAACTAGGTCCCCAAAGGGAAGAATGCTGGAGTCGATTTGAAGTCCACAGTCTTTTGAAATTTGATTTCTCAGATTTCCATTGAAGACTGAGTGTTAATCATCCTGAAATGTGTGGGCGTCTCCACAGCATCAACCTGAGAAAGTCACTTCTCTCTGCCCCACTGGTAATGAGCCTCTCCTGCTCTTCCTCCTAATTTTTATCTGTCAATCACTTTGACAAAACTGACAAGTTGGAGTTCTTCAACGAAATCAAGAAAACTAATAACTTGTTAAAAGTGATGCTGTTAAAACAGCAATCTCAGCACCAAGGTTTACCATAGCAACTGCTTTGCTTCGCGATTTCCATTTGCTATCTGTGTTGGGATCAGAAATTCATCTACAGATTTAACCCAACATCATTACAAAATCCCAACACAGTTTCCCTAAATATATGAATAAGTTTGCTATTAAGTTTATGTAAAAGATGAAAGAATTTTTTAAAAGCCAAAGCAATATTTAAATGCATGACAAAGCTGAGGGATTCAGAGAGCCAAACCTTGGCATTTAATGTAAAGTTACATAAATAAAGACAGAGGATCCAGGAAAGGACAGGCCATATGAAATGGTATGCTTATTCCAGAAGTAAGTTACTAAATCCAACATGCATTTACCATATGCTCAGCCACCCAGTCCCTAGTATTTACACTAGTGAGTAAAAACTTGAGCTTGAACAGAAACGTGTACACTGACATTTATAGCAGCTCTGCTCTTCTTTGCCAAAGGCTAGGAACAACCAATGGCTTCAGCAAGGGAGTGGGTAGACAAAGCGTGGCCCCACCACACAGAAAGAAACGAGCTTTTCATGCACATGACTACACGGATGAACTGAAGAGAGATGCTGCGGAGGGAAAGAGTCTGACCTCGAAGGGTTACACACACTATACAGTTCCCATGTATCTGCCGTTCTACAAAAGGCAAAACGCTAGGGCCTCCTTCTTGTCTGGCACAGACACAGCTCATGGCCCAAAGAAGCACAGCTATGTGCAGCGGTCCAAAGCGTGAGTGATGGGGAGGCTCACCAGCCTCCACCAGTGGGGAGGTTCAGCAGCATCCACCAGTGGGGCCTCCACCAGTGGTGCCGCTTGCTGGCCTCCGCCAATGAGGTGGCTCGCCAGCATCCGCCAGTTCCCACAAGGTACAAACACCTTCCGCATCACCGTTCTAAAGAGCAGACTCGAGCATTTCCTAACAGGAGATGAAGCAAAACAGGCCTAGGCCTACACAGCAGCTCACAAAGAGTGTGGCAAGGTCCACATTTGGATAACCCAACTTCTGGTTTTATGGAAGCCAAAGGCTTTGACAAGCTGAAAAGAACTTCATCTGCTATGAGGCACCAAGGAACACTGTCTTCTTTTCTTAACTATTATAGTGATAAAATCCAACAAAGGAGAATAGAGAAATGGTTTGTTATGGCTCACAGGTCATCACAGTGGAGAGGTCAGAGCACTGAGAGCCATGACGCGAGATAAAGGAGATGGTCTAGGACTGGACACTTCTTTGGGACATTCTAAATTAAGATATGATGAAAATAAATCAACACAGAATGCAAAAATAATAGTTATATGGGGAATAAACAACACAGGGTGGGAAAGCGGGCTAGAAACAGGTGAAGACACGCATGGAGGAGGTGGGGGCAGCCACTGTGTCAAAGCCGTCACCCAGTCAGAGAGGGGAAGACTGGGAGCCAGCTACTGACCAGAACAGTCCCAGTGGTGTTCAGGCCATGAACTCATTATTCACTGGGACAACAAGACATTCCAGAGGACAACTAGAGACAGTGACTTAGACAACTCCGTTCAGAGTTTTGCCGTCAAATAATGCAGGAAATTGGAGCAGTAATGGGAGTCAGTAAAGATTTATTTTTAAGACAAAGAAATAACGGCGTGTGTGTATGCTGAGCCAGTAGGAGGCGGGAAAGCTGGCAGCACTAGGGAGGAAGGAAGACTGTGGAGAATGTCCTGGAGCAGCTATCCAACCTGAGTGGAGGAGCTGGTCCCTGAGCAGCTATTCAGCCTGAGTGGAGGAGCTGGTCCCTGAGCAGCTATTCAGCCTGAGTGGAGGAGCCGGTTTAGGAAGGAGCAGAGGTGACTGGTTCAAGGAAAGAGAGGAACAGACTTCGTGAGCACAAAGGCACGTGGGGCAGTCTGTGTGTGGCGGTGAGCACGGAGGGCTTCTCTTCTGACAGCAAACAAGGTCCTCTGTGACCCGCGAGAGAGAAGGCATGACTGCGCAGAGCAGGCACATGCAGCTCTCTGAGCTCTCAGGGTCTCGGTTTCTTCACCTTTCAGCTGGAACTGATGACAGTCCCTCCATCACAGGTTTCTGTGAGGATTGAGATGGTTCCTCTGGGCTGCCTGTTGGCACTGGGAAACCTCTGCATCCCCAAACATGACCTCTGAGTGATGTGGGCCAGGGTAGGCTCTGTGCAGGTTTCACTGGGCATTCGCTCTTCTCCTATGGAACTGAGGGTAGAGGCCCAGCTTCCTTTACCCCAGAGTACGCAGAAGCAAGAGTTGCGCCTCTCACTGGTAACTCCACTACCTGGTATGCTGCAGATTCTTGATAATGAATAAATGAATGAATGAATGATCAGTGAGCGGGTGAATTTAGGGATAAAGGAAGACAGAATGCAGCTTTCATGTCACCACACCGCCCAGTCTTAGATGCCCAACACTCTCCACAGACCCTGCATGCCAATCTGCCCAAGCTCGGCAGCAGCCATGACTCCACTGAGTTTCTGAAACTCTTTTTTTTCTACCAAAATTATGAATAAAAATGGAGCATGGCCACTCTTGTCCGAGAGTATTTTCTTGATCCTTCGCCTTCCCCTAGCAAACAAGCACTGCTGACCTCACAGTCTAATGCAAAGTGACATTCTATGTGACATCCAGGAGGAGCTGAAATTAACTCCGGCCAACGCCCGCACTGCTCCTCTGCCAGTGACTGCCTGTTTGCTGAGGAATCCAGGCTTTGGGAGGGCAAAGCTGTCCTATCTGCCAGCTGCGGGCTGTGAGTCCCTGGGTTGTTGACAGTGATTAGCATAGCGACATTTGACATGTGTGTGATTACAACTAAGAAATCAAAAAGGAAGCCTTAGGGAGAAAATGTCAAGGGGGAAGGTGGTGTGGAGGTGGCATGGAACATTCTTTTTTCCCAGCATTTTGGAGCACTGTCTGGACTCCGAACTATCTCTTAGGAAGAGAGACAAGTTGGAATGTCACTAAGTAAACCTCCCAAACGTATTCAGAAAGACTGGCCTGGGGAAGGAGAGACCCAGGAGCAATTCATTAAGGAAGGGGAGATGCTGGTGAAGGGGTCAAGACCTAGGAGTGTTTATTCAGTAGGCAGGGAGCATAGGAGCCCAATTTGCTAGATAAGTATGTATATGCGGCAGGGGAGCATCATGTTAGATGTGAATTATAGTTCATATTTTAATGTATAAGCCAGTCTTCCAGAACATGAAAAAAACACACCTGTGGGGCTGGAGAAATGGCTTGGTAGTTAAGAGCACTCACTGCTCTTCCAAAGGTCCTGAGTTCAATTTCCAGAACCCACATGGCAGCTCACAACTGTCTGGTACCCTCTTTTGGTGTGCATATGTTCATACAGACAAAGCATCCATATACATGAAATATATAAATAAATTTTTTTAAAAAAAGAAGACAGGTGGTGGTAGCACACGCCTTTAATCCCAGCACTTAGGAGGCAGAGGCAGGAAGATCTCTGTGAGTTTGAGACCTGCCTGGTCTACAAGAGCTAGCTCCAGGATAGGCTCCAAAGCTACAAATAAACCCTGTTTCAGAAAGAAAGAGAGAGAGAGAGAGAGAGAGAGAGAGAGAGAGAGAGAGAGAGAAAAGAGAAGAGAAGAGAAGAGGAAAGGAAAGAAAAGAAAAGAAAGAAAAAGAAAAGAAAAGAAAAGAAAAGAAAAAGAAAAAGCACACCTGTGTATATTGTTTTCCAGTTCAGCCTCCCAGTCATAGCTTTCCAGTAAAGCCTTGTGAGGCAGTCACCAGCACAGACAGAAGTGACATTTCCCTACAATCTCAGAATTGACTCAGCTTTAGGCACAAGGACCTGCTGCTTTGAAAGAACCTAGCAGGTGGGGGGCAGATGCATAGACAAGACAGATTCCTGGGCCCAATCCCTAGGAATTCTGGCTCAGGGAGTAGGGTGGAGTCTGGGAATCTGTGACTTCAGCGTGTACCCAAGGTGACTGACGCAAGTGGCTTGTGGATCACAAACTCAGCAAAGGCTAACTTAGAGAAGTCAGGCCCAGTCTAGTGCAGACCTCTGGCTCCAAGGCCCTTCACAGGTTCACTGTTGGCCACCAATGCTGAGCCTCAGTGCTATGCTGCGCCAGTCACCCTGTGGGGTTCAGTGTGACACACCCTGATTTCTCTTTATTCTGTTAGAACGATTACAGGAAGTTATCTATGCAATGCAAGGATTTTGTGGTGGGCGTGCTGGACCTGTGCCGAGACACAGAAGAGGTGGAAGCGATTTTAAATGGGGATGTGAACTTGCAAGTCTGGTCCGACCACCACCGTCCAAGTCTGAGCCGGATCAAACTCGCCATTAAATATGAAGTCAAAAAGGTAAGCTTCCTCACCCTTCCTGGTCTTCCTGCCTGGCTTTGCAGGGCCGCTGGCCTAGCTTCGTGCTCATGCATATCCGTGTCCCCACAATGTGACTGTGATGACACCCCATTCTGCGTGGAAGGGATCTGCCAGTTCCGCAGAGCTGCTCAGATCTCACCACCCCTTCCTACCTGGGCTCCCATCCCCCAACAGAGAGAACTCCCAATCAGCCCAGGGCAGACCTTATGCCTGAAGAACAAAAATCACAGTCTCCAAACTGCTGTAGGAGCACTCCCAGAAGAGCTCCCACGGGCCAGCAAGCAAACCCCAGGCCTTGCTGAGAAGCACAGCACTGAGCTGGGTTTCTGCCCCTAGGAAAGTCACATAGAGAGCTTGGAGAAGAGGGCAGTGAGAACCATGGACCCCAGAGTCTCATAAATGTTCTTAATAGATAGCTCAAGTAGATGCCCAAAGGAAAGTTCATCAACTCGTCAGTACATGCCAAGGCGTCTCAGTACCCCTTATATCCCCAGCCAGAGTTACACTGAAAGACCCTGTCTCACAAAATAAAACTTCTTTAAAGAAAAAAAAAAAGAAGAAGAAGTAACTAAATGATATTTAAATGGCCCAATTTGGGTCCTGGATATTTCTCCTCTTCCTTGATTATCCAAGTGGGAGCAGGCAGGGGGCATAAACCAGCCATCAACAAGGGACCTAGGAGGTTTTCACGATTCATAAGATTTTCTGCTCTTTTACTTTAATAATGATCATAAGTCCTGAAGAAAATGTTATTTCCCCAAGGCTCTGAGCCCAAAAGCAAAGCAAAGTTTTGCCAAGTGCTGGGGGAAGTCAAGCTTCAAGTTCAAATCTATATTCTCAGTTTATGGAATGCATTTTTAACCTAACCCTGGAACTTACCAGGTTTTCCTTTTGCTTTGTTTTTAACCAAAGCACAGATGTCTCATTCTGGAGCTCTGAGACTTCCTACACCCTTGGGTTCAAACAAGCCTGCTGTGGGGGCTGTGTGACATTAGTGAAGATGAGCTTGGGGTCCTCCAAATCTCCAAATACTCCTCTCTTTGCCAGCAAGTAGCTTCCTGCCCTATGAAGGGCAGGATGATTGGGTTTGAAACAGCCAGGAAACAGGAAATACTGGGGGTCTGCAGTTTATAGTCACAGGATTTGACTAAGCAATCACAACCTTGCCTACCTTGTAGACAGACAGTACCCTTTTTCCCTAAAACATAAATTCAGATCCTCTAGCAAAACTGTCCTTGAAGGTAGAATTACCCAATAAACCCAGATATCTGGCCACTTCCTCACAGTCATGTCCCCCTTACTGTCAGCTAAAGGTGCAAATGACGTGATAATGAATGAGATAGAAAACCCAAGCTCTCCATGGTCATGGTCTTTGGGGTCAGGATAAAAAGGATTCAGGAGGGAAATTATTTGCCCTAATGGAATTTTCCAATTAAGGGAATCATAAAGGTCTCTAGAAATATCTGTCACGAATGTCAAGTGTCTGCTGCCTCCGTAGGTGGGAAGATGATAAAGGACCTCTGTGGAATGCTAACCTTGTTGATTTCAGAGACCTCCGCCGGGCAAATTCCCTCAGACCATGCATGCCATCATGCAAAGGCAGACAGCCCTGTAGCTTTTCTTGACATTTGTTCTATTGTGAATCACTAATGAAAATGCCTAGTATTAGAAGGGCTTATGAATCATACAATGGACTTTCAGTTTTAACTTAGGAAATTGAGCATACTTTCATAAATACAGTCCTACTCTGGACATTCGGATTCCAAGTGACAAATGTCAAGGCCAGTGGACAAGTCCATTGATGGCCTTTTGTATCTGACGAATAGATGGATAGATGATAGACAGACAGACAGATAGACATGATAGACATGTAGACGGACAGACAGGTAGGTAGATAATAGATTAGATAGATAGATAGATAGATAGATAGATAGATAGATAGATAGATAGACAGACAGACAGATAGGTAGACAGATAGATGGTAGATGATAGATAGATAGATAGATAGATAGATAGATAGATAGATAGATAGACAGACAGATAGTGGCTGGGGACACTGTGCCTGACCGTGCATGAGATAGTGCCTCTTATCTGAACAGCTGCCTCTTGGCAGGACTTAACCCTAGCATCTAGCCCAGTGTCTGTGGCCATTAGATGAAGATGGGGAGCCCCTAGTAAAGAGGACAATTCTGAGCTAGTGTAGGAGACAGATTTCGAGCCTGACTCATATTCTACAGCATTATGGTTTTGGTTGAGTCATTGAAGCAATTTCATGTTCTAGCTGCAAAAGCAGATGAACGCGCTTTTTCTTCATAGAGTTTTTGTAAATTTATTCTGGAAATGATGCAATCCCCTATACTTCAAAAGGGAAGCACCACTATTGCTATTCGGCGATGACTACCTTTGGAGACTCTAAGATGTCCTACTGACCTGAGACATTCTCTAACTAGTCCTGTTATCTCCCCCCAAGAATGCTAAAAAATGGTCCCATGGTAAGGACATCATCTAGTATAAAATTCCCCTTGGAGTGGCCAAATGTCTTGTGAGGCTGTGACTATCCTCCATGACTTCTGCTTTAGTCTGGCATCATGGTGCACACCTTTAATCCTAGAACTCAAGAGGCAGAGGCTCTGTGAGTTTGAAGCCAGCCTGGTCTACAGAGTGAGTTCCAGGACTGTCAGGGCTACATAACAAGACCCTGTCTCAAAAACAAAAGAGGGTAACTCAACCTCGGTATTACAGCACTTAAAGACAGTGTTCGAGATGTGGCTGAGGGTGAGCCCAGTGAGGTCAATTTGGGTCTAACCATTTACTGATGGAGTCACTTGAGCAGACACTTAGACTCTGTGTGCCTACTGCTCGCATCACTAAAGCTAGGGTAATAAGGCCAACTTCACAGGCTCTGATGAGACTCAAGTGGAATAAAATATGTGTATCTTAAATATGGCCAGACCTCAGCCCCTGTGGTTCTGAAGAAGGAAGTGTTAGTCTACTCATTGAAGGGCTCACAGCCAAGGGGGCATATCAAGGGCTCACTTAAGGACGTATCTGCCACCCACCTCCGAGAGCAATTTCACCTTATGAGAAATCAGAGATAAGAGCCTCTATCCCTCATGTCGCCTTGCACCAAAGCTCTACAGTGATGAGGCTGTGCCCTTCAGCTACTTAAAACCACCCTTTATCTCTGGCTTGTAGCTACTCAAAATGCTTCATCATCTCCTTGGGCCATAGCCAGCTGAGTAGGCCTGCTTGCTGCCTATCTCAGTCTCAAATACCCTTCTCAAAGGCCTTCCTCTTCCACAATCTACTGACTCTAAATAAGCTTAGGGCATTTCCAGGCACACCCTCTGGAAAGGTCCAAGGACCCTAGATCTCAATTCCAGCTCAACCTTGATCCATAAAGCAAACCCAGGAGACAGTATGTGGTGACACTCGGTGACTGTCACAGAGATCCAGAACCTGTCTTTAGTGAAGTATACAACTTGTCTAATGGAGAATACAGTCTCACTTCTCTTCCTCCTCTCTATTGCTTCATGGCCTGTGGACTTAAAGGGGTGATGTCTGCCTTCCCTGGGGAGCTGTTTACCCAGGGTCGCCACACAAAGGCTGATTCAACTGAGGGAACCAGGTAGCTTCCTAACCGGACAGCAGAATTTGGTAACATCATGAATGTGGTATATGGCTTTACAAGTGTAAAAGATGCTAGAACAGAGGGTCGTGGAGGCTTGTGCGGTGGTTGCTGGGCCAGGTATTTGCATGCAGCTGTGAAAAGGAAGCCCCATTTGTAATAGAGACCCTGGGATGCTGGAGATGCCAGGATCTTGGGACATCGCCCTAGGCAGCTGTTTTTCCGGCAGGGTCCGTGATGTTTTCAGTTTAGGCTTTTCTCCTCTCAGATGAACTTGGATTTTTCCCAAGATGAAGACTTCAGTCTTACCCTCAGGGCACCTTTCCTATTGTCCCAGTGCACAGCAGGAGGTTTCTCTTAAAGATGCTATTCAGTAATTACAGCCACCCATCTTGTCTGTAACTCTCTCCTTTCCCTTCCAGTTCCCACATTCGTCAAATAGTTTTGCTCCCTTTACTGCACTGTCTCTCACCCACAGATTCAAATAAAAGCCATGAGAAGTAGCCCTTGCCTAGCCTACAAGCTCATGTCTTGAGATTTCTTCTAGCAATGTTGCCAATAATTCTGAGCTATCAGATCACAGGCAGAATATAGCTAAGTTCTTTACCAGAAAAAAAAAAAGAGAAGCACGGACAGTGTGCTTATGACCCTACGAAGACTCAAGAGCTGGGCCTCCCCTGCTCATTCTGTCCTAAACTCCCACGAGGATGGTCCATTAAGCTCTGCATATAGCGTTTTAGGGCTTTTCTAACTCTAAGTTACACACACACACAAATTAATCTTGAAAAACAGCTCAAAGGTCTACAGAGCACACGATCATCTTTAATACAACAGCAACCCCACTCCATACCAATTTCGTATGTTAGTTACTTTCTCATCTTGAGACAAAGATACCTAACAAAAGCAATTTAAGTTGGGCGGTGGTGGCACACGCTTTTAACCCCAGTACCAGAAGGCAGAGGCAGGTGTATCTCTGTGAGTTCGAGGCCAACCTGGTTTACAGAGGGAGTTCCAAGACAGCCAGAGAAACTCTGTCTCAAAAAGCAAAAACAAAACTTAAAGAAGAAAGAGTTTATCTCACAGTTTGACTGTTGAGATCATGACAAGGCAAAGAAGCAGGGGAGTCACTCTGCATCTGTAGTCAGGAAGCAGGAGAAGCTGGTGCTCAGCTTGTTTTCTTGTGTTTATTCAGTCCACCCAGCCAAGTGGAATGGTTACAGTGCACATTTGGGGGAGCTCCCACCTCAATTAACCCAGCCTAGGAACTCCTGGGCAGATATCCCCAGAGGCTTGTTTTCTAGCTGATTTTATACTCTGTCAGTTTGACAGTCATACTAACCATCACACATACCAAGCCAGCAACCTCCACAGCTCTTTCCCTGATGCTGCGCCTCATTTTGAGATTCTTCTATAAGCACAGGGACAGAAACTCATAAAAATGTGTCCACGACTCAACACCATGTTAGTCTTTCCTCACAGGGAAACACTGAGGGGGAAGCAGCTCAGTGGGAGAGTGTCTGGCTGCCGGGAAGATGGAGACTTGGGCCAGATGAACACCTTGCACTCACTTTATAGACTTGTCATAAATGGATCCATTTTTCTACTGGAAAAGCTGCTAGAAGGAAACAGAGCCTGCTGGGCAGCAGCACTGCAGGGGAGCTAGGAGCGTGGTGGCACGGTTCTCGCTTACCCGGTATGTGGATATAGACGCTAGCCAGGGGCTTCTCCGGAAAATCACATGCTGTTCTAACCTTCCAGAGCCTCGCAGGAAAAAGAGAAAGTGAGGTCCAGCAGCAGCCACAAGCAGCTGGCATTGTCCCCCGTGTGCATCCTCCATGGACAGGACACTGGAGAGAGGGCAAATGACCTCTGTTGAGTCCCATTTCATTTCCTTTGTCTGCACAAAGCACAGGCAAGGCCAGTGAACAAAGGGGACCTGGGGACAGGAGGCCGTTCCAGAGGACACTGGAGGGGCCAGGCAGACAGGCACATGCCCAGGCAGACATTCCCCCACTGTGCTTCCCTGCGGCACATTGTTCCAGCAGATGCTCAGCATCGAGATGAGAGCAAGCAGCCTGGCTGGTCAGGCGCTACCCCAAGCTGCACTACGTGAGGCTGCCCACTGCCAAACCATGTTGGTACCAACGCGTCAATCATCCGCCTCTTCAGGGATTCCTTTCCTCACTTCCATGGCTCCAGCCTGGCCACGTGGCACAAAAGTGCCCAGTGTCCATTAATCACCTGGCTTAGAAGGGCTGTCTTTTACTCCAGGAAGTGTGGTTTTCCCCAGCAGGAAATGTTAATGGAAGAACGAATAATCAGAATGAATATATATGACTCATGATCCCTTTTCTGCCTGAAACACCTCCTAAGAAAAGCGGTAGGGAAGTGCCTGGCAGATGCCTACTTCCCTGTGTCAAAGTCTCAATGCCCTTTATGTGTGTAATTCCATCTTAGGACCTCAGTTTTCGCATCTATATATAAGAACATTTAACCTTAGAAACAATCTTCAATCTTTATTAGCACACATAATCTAAGAAAATTGTATGAACACAATAGATTATCCAATTGACGATATTTATCATGTTGGCTTTGTATGCAGAACTACCCCTCCAACTAAATGAACTAAATGAGTTCAGTACCACTATTTACAATATTTTGGGCCAGGTCATTATTTTTTTTTCTGTGAGGAATGCCCAGGGCATCACCCCCCCTCAACTGTACCAACCAAAATGCATCTGACTGCAATCTCCTTCTGAGAACAAGGCGGACAGAAACACCCTCTGTGGGAAATTCTGGACTCATTTCCAGACTCTGGGCTACACAACCCCTTAGTTCTAAGTCTCCAGGATAGGAACCATCGCTATCCAAGGACTTTGTACCTCTCTTCCCTAACAGAGGCACCTGGGAGCTCTGTGACTGAGGCCTGTCCCTAACCAGTCCTGAACAGTAAGCCTTGAGGGAAGCGCATCAGTTAGTGCTTTTAAAGCTCTCAAGAGGTTCTCAGCTTTGGAGCATGAACTCACAGAAGGTGGGAGTCTCTCTGGAAACAGTGCACATCCTGTCTGTCATGTGCTGTGTTCGGTGGGAAACCAGAGGCCTTGCTGCTCCTCCAATTCTGTAATTAGGACTCGTGATTAAAAACACATCTAGCAGAACCTAGATGACGCTCAAGGCTGTCCCTAGAATACAGACTCAACATTTCCAATGCCTCTGCTATAAACTCTGTCCCTTTGGGCTTGGGAACCTCAGGAAGCATCTTGCTATTCAGGGAAACCCTGGCAATCTCAGGTGAGTCCCAGTGGGTCCTGCAGTCAGAGGGAAGCAATGGGGACTCTGCCTTCGGGTCTCACATCAGGAAGCACTGGATACTCACAACTGGTCTCAGGCACGCTCTCTCATTAGACTGAGTTACTACTACATCCCCACATTCCACCCTGGATGGAGGGACACAGTATGTGGAAATGCCTGTAGGCCCCTCTGCCCTCCTACAGGCAGCTTGTAAAATGCCTGACACAATTTTCTCTAATGACAGGACACTACTGTTAACTTGCAGAAGGGACCCCTGGTCTTGGAGGTGAGAGCTGCCACTGTCACCACAGTTCAGAGCATGTCTGCCTTTTTCAGCTGTTTGCTGCACATGAACCATTGTGTAAAAGAAGAATATTTTGGAGCACTTTTCTCTTTGGTTACCACGTTTCCTGTGCCTCACAATTTTAATGGGCTCAACTGTATCCATTGGGTCCTGGGCTTGTTGCAGCAGACTGAGCTAGATCACGACTGCATTCGGAATTGAGGGTCAGTAAGCAGGAAGGAGTCTGACCGGTTTTTAACACAGGAACAGAAACTCCTCTTCATCCCCAAGAACAGATGCAAACCATTTACTATCACAACATGCAAAAAAATAAGAACTATCTTCAGATTATCATTTTTACCCCATAAATCAAAAAGATCTTGACTTCTGGCTAACTCTAAATAGACTTAATGCTAAAGAAAAATGTACATTTGGATCATATTTTTTGGTTCTAAATTTCCATAGATTTAGACTTTAAATGAGGAATTGATCTTTCACAAATTCCTTCCATTGTGTCCCATAATGCCCCGTTCCTTTTTAGCACTCATCTGTCTAAAGACACTTGCAAATCCTTTTCATGGAAGGCGAGTTTTGTAAGTATAATTGCAGATGGAAAACTTTGCTTAATATGGATGTGTTAGTTAATGCAGTCTGAGCCACAGTTGACATCATGCCTGAATGGTATTAGCCTCTAAGTGATCTTCCTGCATCTTCTCTCTCCCTCGTACACACACACACACACACACACACACACACACACACACACACACACAGAGGCATGCACGCATGCACACTCGTGCCACACAGTAATCATATCAGGTCATGTCCAAGCTTAAATCTGCTATCTCCATATAAATGAGGAGCTCAGTCTGTGATCATCACTGAGGCTGGGCTCATGGCTCACAAATGGTCATGAGGGTGATGTCAGGACAAATTACAGAAGTAGGATGGAGTAGAGAAGCCAGTGGTGGCTCCCCAGAAGTCTATGGAGAGTGCCTAGCACTGGAGGAGTCCCGCAGTAAGGCGGGGTCCATGTTAAATGCAAACTACCTGCAAGGAGAGGCCACTACCTCCCAGGCACGTCTGGGCAGAGGGGCTCCCATGATGGGGATTCTGTTGTCTTTCTCTTTGAGTGAGCCTTCAGCAACCTAGACTCCAGAAGCCAAGGGTGGGTGCTCTTTCCTGGTCGGGGGACCCTGGCAGTCTGGCAGCTTCTTTCCCTTCAGCACTGTCAACCCCACCAGCCCAGGACCCACCCTGCCACCCCGCTATCCTGCTACCCCGCCACTCCCAGGGCCCACCCTGCCACCCCCGCCACCCCCTATGGCCCACCCCGCCACCCCCAGGACCCACCCCGCCACCCCCAGGGCCCACAGGCTGCTCTGTGGCTTGGTTCCTGCCTTCCTCACTCTCATGTCACACTGAACTCCCTTCTGACCTCCCCCATGGTCTAGCCCTCCTCTTTAAACACTCCACACTCCACAACCCCATCCCTTCAGCTGTCCTGATTCAGAACTGTCTCTCAGGGGGCGTCCTGATCACCCCATCTCAGCATGACGTCACTGTCTATCCCTCCCACACAGCCACTCCTCCATCCCAATGCCGTCATTTGTGGGGAACGTGATATGTTTATTTAGTTATTTAATTTTTTTCACTCAAACCCTCCAGTTAGAGTCTACACTGTGTCCTTAACTTCGGGCAGACCCAGGCAAGTAGTCTCAAAACTACTGAGATAATTACTGAAGAAATGAATGAATCACACCTGAGCTTTTATCTAGTCTTTTCAGTGAAGACAACAGAACCCCAGGCTCCAGGTGAAGGGCAGTCCTAAGAGCTGTGGGAGGGGCTCGTGGGCTCTGAGGCTCTAAAGGGGAGGAGCAGAACTGGAGCCCCAGGGTCTACATTAACCACCAAGCACCTCACTCTCAAACTCCTAGTCCCTGGAAACCAGGTCATGTCTGATGGCCTTAGCGTACTTTTAAAAAATACTTTGAACATAAAAATTCCATTTAATAAAAAATATTAGTGATTTGATCTCCAAATTGCAACTGGAGAAATAAAAAATTAATCTCTAGTTATTATATACTTGTTAGTATACTTAATAACCAATGTAATACGTATGCTAATTATGGAAGAGTCTTATGAATCACCCTCTTCTACTTCTTATTCCACTTACTAACTGGGTGCACCCTGCTGACTGCTCTAGCCACTCCCGTTTTGATGGATGTCAGCAGGTAGAGCATGATGGGAGCAGAGATCTGCTCAGCTGACTGTGAACCATGTGCCAATCAATAGGATCCAGCCTGTATCCGCTAAAGGGCTACACACGGGGACCTGAGACCAGCCAGACGGTAAAAGAGACTAAGACAAAAATGCTGGGGAAAGAGTCATGGAGAAAGAGGTGGCTTTGAAAGTGGGAGTCAGAAACGTAAGGAAAAATAAAGCTGTCCCCAACACAGGGAACATGGGCTTGCAGATGGCCGGGGGGGGGGGGGGTGCGCTGGGGAGCAGGAGGCAACATGAAAGAGGGAGGAAGGAAGCCTGGAGTAAGAAAAAGCCTGGCTGTCTGGGAGGGGCTGAAGGACAAAGTCTCCTATAGAACGGGGCAGGGCTGTTCGGGTGACCTCTGCAGACAAGAGTTCTCATATCGCTTATCTTGTTTCTTATATGACATGGTGAAAATAAGGAAGATAATTAAAAGTAAGGCAATAACATGCACTCCTGTACCTCAGACAGCAGCTGCTTTAATTTGTTTTCAGTCGTCTAATTCTTTCCTGTGCACATAGATTTGCAGACTTCTAGCTTTAGAGTAAATGATTTTGTAATTCGATTCGTTATTAGAATGGAACTGTTTTTCTGTATTTTTTCATAGGTGCTCTTTTCTATGCTAGCAGACAACCAATGTGCCGTTGTATATGTTTTCCTTATTGTTCACACTTGAAATATACTTACATTTCCCTATAGTCTCAGCTACATTTGCCATTACTGTGACAAATACCCACCATGGGGCTGGAGAGGTGGCTCAGCAGTTAAGGGCACTTGCTGTTCTTGCAGAGGACCCAAGTTCTGCTTCCAGCAGCCGTGCTGGATGGCTCTGTAGCTCCAGCTTTAACTGTGAACTTGACACAGCCCAGAGTCACCTAAAGGACGTCTCAGGTGAAGGTCTTCCCACATCACGTGGTCCTGGAGGCACAGGGCATTATCTTGATAGTTTATAGGCATAGAAGGGTCGAGCTCGCTGTAGGAGGTGCCTTTCCCTAAGCAGATGGTCCTGGACTATATAAGAGAGTTGTTCTTAGTCCAGGAGGGAGAGCCAGCAAGCAGCATTCCTCTGTGGTTTCAGCTTCAAGTTCCTGCTCAAGTCCCTGCCCGATTTCCCTCCAAGATAGGCTATGGGCATAAGATGAAATAAGCCCTCTCCTCCCTGGTTTGCTCTTGACCATGGTGTTAGTCCCAGCGACAGAAAACGAACTAGAATCGGTGCTGGGAGACAAAAGAGGGGGTGTGGGAGTCTGTGGACAGCGCTGTGTCCAGGGAATGAATGTGTGGCGCTATAATTTCAGATATAGAAAATACCAGCTTCTAAGTCAAGCACCAAGTCAGTCCAGAAATGTCTGTGAGAGTCTGGTCCGCCAATCATAGGATGAATTGCTCAGATCCCTAACTCACCCCAGCAGAAGTATAATTCCAATAAGGGAAGAGGTGGAAGCCATTTTATAAGCACAGAGGACTTGCTGGTAAAAGCTGGGCAGCACTGAAGGAGGCCTTAGGGCCCCTCACAATCGGGGTGGACCGAGAGAGGCACTCGGGAAGAAGGGAGTGGAGGAGTCCCCTGGCAGGTGCCAGCAGAGGCCACCCTCCTCTTCACACACAGGCTGCACTCTTGTGCCAGCTGCAGCCACTCGGCTTTCTAACAGAGAAGGTAGCTCGTCACCTCACGTCATACAGCTGGGAAAACGCCATGCAGAGACCCAGACTCACACACATACAGAAAAGGCCTCTCTTCTGAACCCTTAGCCACCACATGCACTGCCACACTGTGCTGGCCCCAGGTGTTGGGAAAGCCTTCCTGCTCAGGAGGCTGGCAGAGGAGTCCCTGCAGGAATTTACTGGGAACCCTTGCTCTGCTTCCCAGAGGTCTGCAGAGGTACCTCACTTCTCACCAGCTCCTCCCCTTACCATCCTCATCCAGCTCACCTGGGTCACTTTCAATTAGAGCAGCATCATTGTACATGGTTAGTGTTTATCAGTTGTTAATTGTTTATGTGTATTGTGTTTTGTCCCCATGTGTGTCTGCATGCCACATGTGTGCCTGGTGCCTTCAGCAGCCAGAGTGGGGTATCAGATCCCATGGGACTAGATTTACAGACACCAGTGAGCTGCCGCGTGGTGCTGGGAATTGAACCTGAACCTGGTTTCTCTGCGAGAGCAATAAGAGCTCTTAACCACTGAGCCATCTCTCCAGCTCCACATATGGCTAATAAGGACCTTTGTTTTGTGGGCAAAGGGAAGTGCTGACTGACTTGGAAGCTGCTTTTGGTGACCACCGAGGTGAAATTTAGTGGAATTAAGATCCTTTAGAGAGGGTTTACAAAGACAGATTTCAGCCACCAAATCCATTAGCATCCATTATGGCTCCTAAGCTGTTATCAAACCACTGCCCTGAGGGAGCTGATGGCTCTCTGCAGGGACAGGGGACACCCACAGGCTCGCAATGGCCCTCATACTTGTAATCTATTGCATTTGCAGACAGGGCAGTTATCCTCAAACCTCCTTACATAGCTGTTAAGAGATGTCTTCCAAAAAAAAAAAGAGAGAGAGAGAGAGAGAGAGAGAGAGAGAGAGATGTCTTCCCAAAATAATTGAATGCTTCCCCCAAGAAATGCATGTTTCTGACCAAAAAAAAAAAAAGCCCTTTTACTGTGATGTGGAGAAAACCTCCTATGAAGCAACCACCGTGTGATGGCTCGGAGCCACCGAGTGAGCCTCTCAGTGCTGCTTTGGTCACCTCACCCAGCGCAGGGACTGACGTGGCATGTCCTTCTGACTATGCCTTGCTTTATTGGTTGATGAATAAAGCTGTTTTACTTTGCTCGTGGACTTCTAGTTTGTAGTAAGTTCCAGACTATGGCACCTTGCAAATGTTCTCTTTAATGAACTGACCAGACCCACAGTCAGTGCTCATCAGGGGCCGGCTGTGGGTCTCTGAGTGGCAGGTGACACACAGGCCACTGTGGTGCTGTAGGCTACTAATAGGAAAGGAGGTTTATCCTAACCTAGACCTGTTGTCAGAATTACTGTATCATTCATGCAGTTTGATACGTTATCTGGATATGCTTATAGATAAGTTAAATACATGATGGCTGGAGATGCAGGCATAACTAGTAAGAATACAGATCTCGCGGTGGCAGGCACGTCTGGCCTCACATCCTGGCTGTATGGCCTCAGTTTCTGAGCCTCGGTTTCTTCATTTGTAAACCAAGAGCTAAAATTAGATCTATGCCATAGGCTCTCGTAAGGAAGTAATCAATACAACCATGTCATTCAGAGCCTCTTAAATATATGCAAGCCACGGTGAGTCGTGCCCACTTTCTGCCTTCCGTTGCGGATATGAATCTGACTCAGTGTGCCCACCTGGCTTGCCAAGAAATCCCATCTCAATCTGGGCTGGGCATTCTCTATTTGGGCCTGAGGATCCACCAGTACAACCATAGGAGCACTCTGACTTGTGCCCCCTGTGGATACCTTAGCCACTCCAAATGCTGATCCCCACCATCTGGCCTAGCTGTGGCTCCCTGTTGTCATCCAACGTCTTTTTAGAGCATCCAGAGTATGTTGGGAGAGCGGGTGCCAGGGATGGGTACAAAGCAGACAGAAATCCCAAGTCTCCAATATATCCCTATGGAAAAACCCTCCCAGGGCGATGGTGCTATGGCCCTGAATGTCCACAGAGAGCATCCTTGGCCCCGCTCTCCAGAGCACCACTTAATGACACCTGTGTACACCATCCACGGGAGACTCCCAAGCCCTTCCCTCCTCTCTGGGTCTCTCCCGCCCCGCTTCGGTGGGCCTGCATCACCCCAAATGCCCTGCAATCTGGGAGCCACTTCCTGTTCTACAGACACAGGGCCCTCCTGGCCATGCCTCAGGAAACCAAAAGCAAAAGCATTCACCTCATCTTTCAGGATGTGTCTTCAGCTAACAAAACAAAGCAAGCTCATCTCCCAAGCATGCCTTTTCAGATGCCAACCACATGCACAGGGCCAAAGGAGGAATGTACTTGTGGCTCAGGGCAGGGCCAGCAGCGCTGGCTCACACTGCTGTCCATGGAAGGGAGACTAGGAAGGAAGGAGAAAGAGCGTAAGGGAATAGTTATGGGAGCCACACTTTATACAGAAGGTGGAGAAGGGGAAGAATATGGGTGAGAGGGGCTGGGATGTGGAGGGCATGGGGAACAGACAGGACACAGGATGAGTCTGAAGGCAGAGAGGGTGTGAGTGAGGAGCAGGGAAGGATCTCTGGCCCAAGTCTCCTAGAGGAGATTATGTGGAATGTTGGGCATGGAAACTGAACAAAAGTGCTCCAGTTATCTGTGAGGATATACAATCTAAAGGCTTAGGAAAACAGGTGACAGCATCGCTCACAGTTACACGGCCCAGTAAGTCTAGCAGGGCTCAGCATGTTCAGCCTCCGTGAGCATCAGGCCCAAATGTGATATACACAAACTCATACCACACACAGGAAGGAACGATGGATGGAAGGAAGGAAGGAAGGAAGGAAGGAAGGAAGGAAGGAAGGAAGGAAAAAAGGAAGGAAGGAAGGAAGGAAGGAAGGAAAAAAGGAAGGAAGGAAGGAAGGAAGGAAGGAAGGAAGGAAGGAAGGAAGGAAGGAAAAAAGGAAGGAAGGAAGGAAGGAAGGAAGGAAGGAAGGAAGGAAGGAAGGAAGGAGATAAAGCAGGGAGCTACAACGGGGAGGGACAGGTAGAGGAGGAGTAAGGTTCCACTTGGACAGTGTTGAGGAAGATTGTGTACAGGACAGCTTTAGGAGGAGGTCAGCAGGGATGGCAAGGCATTTAAGGAGAAAGTGACAGGGTGCAATGTCGGTAAGTACCAGATTACCAACAGTCTCACAGATATGGGAACAGACAGGAAGTTGTTTCTCATCATGGAAAGTGGCCGCTGGTCTGGCCCCTTGTCCAGCTGCATAAGGCCCCGTTCTTAAGAGAGCTGCATCCTTGCCAGCCGAATATTCCTCCTTCCCTGTCTTGGAGTGGTGGAAAGGCTGGAGATGACCAAATTTCCCATCAGCCAATGCACCTCCAAGACTCTGATCTTCCCTCTTGGACCTTAGAGCCTAGGGGCAGTGTTTGCTGTAGGCTTGATATCGTGTGACTAAAGGCCACCCAAGCCACGTCTGGAAAGAAACATAAAAACAATTCTGCATAGCTCCAGATGGCTCTGAAAATTCAATTAAACCCACAACTAGCCCAGGAACCTTCCCCATCATAATTATATTATTGATCATTAACATTTAAAGAGGCTGCAAACAGAATACTGGACACTGCAATAAATTATCATTGTCCACGAGGCAAGCTCAATGAATCAGCTGCTCCTGGAGCCTTCTGAGACTGTCTGGTGCTGTCATTTAGAGGATGTTGCTCTATTCTTCAGTGCATGGGGTACAGCAGGGGTGGCAGTGGGGGCAAGGCTATATACATAAAAACTTCCTTTCTGGATATCTGGTCTACCCCTGTAAAAAACAAGGCTGCTGCAGCTTCTTCTAGCACCCGAGGCACTGACGCTCTGACTAGTGTTCAGCCTCCATCTTATCGTGGCATTTCTCAGAGAAGAGGAGAGAACATTAAAATTATCCAAAATGGAAGACTTGGGGAATAGGGTGACCACGGTGTGTATGAACAAGGCAAACTAAACCAACATCTACTGAGTGTCAATCAGGGATTTCTGCCAGGTTTTTGGTTAAAGCCAGTGCTTCTCAACCTGTGGGTTGCGGACCTTTGAACAACCCTTTCATGGGGGGGGGTCACATATCAGAAATCTGCATATCAGATATTTACATTACAATTCATAACAGTAGCAGAATTACAGTTATCAGGTAGCAACAGAAATAATTTTCTGGTTGGGGGTCACCATGACATGAGGAACTATATTAAAGGGCTGCAGCGATAGGAAGGCCAAGAACAAATGGTGAGCAGTAATGTTCTTTAGACACTCAAGTGTGAACGGAGAGCATAGCATAAAGAGCTATTAGACACGCCTCTAAAATGCCTTAAAACATGAGCCTCGTGTGGAAAGAGGTTTGGGGGAGAGAAGGGATGGCCAATTCACAGTCTGACAAGGGGGAGAGAAGTCGGCAATCCTTGCCTTGGGTGATCAGAAGCAGAGCCATGGTGCCCAAGCCTGGGAAAGAGCAGCAGTGAAGTAGTGGACTCTGTCAGTGTACCTGGGGCACAATTCTCAGCTGTGAAATGGTGAACACTATCAGTGTGCCTGGGGCACCATTCTCAGTTGTGAAGTAGTGGACACTGTCAGTGTGCCTGGGACACAGTCCTCAGCAGCTGTGGCGACAGACTGCCCTGTAGGAAAAACAAACATAAGGAAAGAGACATTTCTGATTGATAGTAGTGATCTAGAGGCAAAAACAAAGGAGAGGGGTTGGCTGTCTTTGCCCTACAGAAAAGTCCACATGACGAGGAGCAGTTTGGAAGAATGCAACCTCCACACCCAGAACCACAGAAAATCAGCTCCTGAAGAGTGGTGGGCAGAGGGCTGGCCGCACCTGGCTTCAGCACCAAGTACTAACGGGAGAGCAGGCAGAGCTTGAGTGCAGAGCTGCTCGGGTTCGCAGAGGCTTGCCCAGGGTGTGCAGCAGCCTACCTGGGGCTCTTTGTAAGCAAAGCAGAGTTGATGGCCTGCACCCAGGCCATTTAAGAGCAGGTGGAGTAATCTGGAGATGAGAAGCTGGGAATGTAGCTCAGTGGTGGAGAGCTTAGTAATGTGTGAAGGCCTGAGTTTGACCCCCAGCACCACAATGTGTGTGTGTGTGTGTGTGTGTGTGTGTGTGTGTGTGTGTGGTGTGTACATACAGAGGAGTCTGTAAGACTGCCATCCAATCTGAAGGGACTTAGTACCATAAGGACTGAGAAGTTAATGGACACCCCAAAGGTAGGGCCTTAAGCATCTTAGAAGACAGACTCTGTATTCTGTGCTTACAGGTGTGTGCCAAGTACCAAAAGGCATTTACCACACATCTGGTGTGTGCAAGGACAACTCCCTACCAACAGAGACGTTTACCACACATCTGGTGTGCGCATGGACAACTCCCTACCAACACAACCCGGTTTATATTAGGCGCAGCCAAGACCTAGAGCATCAGGGTCACACCCATATCATTTCTAATTCTTAACCAATGTCTATTCAATTTTTCAACATTTACATCTCAAAATGTAACAACATTGGCAACCGTCACATTTTGTAAGTTTGAGAAATACAAAATTTAAATTTAAAAACTGATGGCACCAAATCCCAAGTATATGCCAAATCTATATAAAAATAAGTGTCAGGAAAACTAAATATGGGCAAATATGATATGCAAAAGTCAGCATTGTATAAATTCATAGGAGATGAAGTTAATTTTAAAGTATAATTTTAAAATAATCACATAAAATGAAATACAATTTTTTACATTCTTTTTACATTCAAAGTAGATCTAATGTATCATTCCCAAGTCATGCACACAGTGATCAGAAAAAGAAATCTGAAAAAACCTAGAAATATTAAGATATAACCCTAAATGATTTCTCATAGACTCTTGCATCCAGTGCAATGATCTAACATTTTATCTGCTAATACAAGGGAGTCTTGTGAAAACAGTGTACCCACCCACCCCACCTGAGCCCCATCTGCCTCGGCTGGAATTTCTATGCTGGTCGCACTTAGGGTTTGTATTTGGTGAAAGCATTTTCAGTCTGTCTTTGTCTTCTTTCATTTCCCTAAACACAGGTACAAATTCCATGCAGATTTCCTGTATTGCCCGCCATCAATAACTGTGAGCCTGTGCTCTTGTTGATAACGAGTTTGAATTAAGAATCAAAGATTACTCTTGTAAGAAATAAAATGTTGCTTTTAGTGATGATCAAATTTCTTTCTCAACTTACAAACTACCAAACAAAAGTTCTCTGTTAAGAAAAGACAGCTCTGGCTAATTAAAATTGCAGTGCATGGCAGAAGTGTTTTATAATTATGAAATAAAATGTGTCAGCGAATATTAAGACCTGCCCATAAATCACAAACTGGATCCATGTTTCTAAGCCAGTGAGAGTTCCCATGAGTAAGCCCTGGTTGTGACCGATTAAAGACCAAAGAGGTGTCTGGCTTGCTCACAATCCTTGGGACCAACACTGGCACCTGGCAGGCCCCACATGTCTCTATCCATGGATCCTAGAACCCACAGGGCAGAACAGCCACAAGAGTGTTACAGGGGTATCCAACAACCTAACCAATTATCCAGTCTCAGCTAACACTCAGGGAACTGGAACCACAGCTCTGCCAAGTAGGATGTAGCAGGTGGAGTTTGGCCAGGGGTCTGAGATTCAAACGAGGTCCCTCACCAAGGCAGTTTTTAGGGCTGAGTATGAGTTATTTTAAGCTGTAAATCTCCATGACCTTTCATGAGACTACAGGCAGAAGACAGATCAGACACTGGGGCCATCATGAAATCAGTCCCTGATAGTCTTGTCCAAAAGTGGGGGGGAGAGCCCAGGGTTTTGTCTTTAGCATGATAACTTGCTCCTTCTAAGAGGACAGAATAGGAATAAACTGGTTTTGAGCCATCCCCTTGCATATTCCCGGTATCTGTCTGCACTGGAAGTTGGCTGACCAATGAGTAGGTGCTGAGAGACAAGAGTTCTACATCATCCTCAGTGGCATGCAAACCTGGAGAAATCACCACCCCTCTGCCTTGACTTGTCTGATTTTAAATATACCTTTTAAAAATACAGGAAAACAGTTCAAAATGTTACATTTGAAGTCACATCAGCCTGGGTTGAAAACCAGATCTTGTTATAAACAATCACTTGTGTAGCTGGCTACAAGCTAGTGACTTCTGTGTATCAGGCCCCTCTACTTAAAACAAGGGTATAGAATTCACACCTCAAGGAACTGATATGAGAGTTTTCTATGGCTTCAAAGTGTTTGAGAGTTCCCTTTAGGTTTCTTAGAGAGAAGTCTGGTCCTCAGTGTGACAGTGTTGAGAGGAGATAGCCTAGTTCAACTGAATTAGGTCATAGGAGCATCACCCTCCGAATGGATCAGGTTGGTTGCAATCAGGAAGATCTAGCAAGAGTGAATCAGGACTAAAGAAAGGCTGCTCCCCTCTGCCCTCTGGCTTTCTGTCATACTGTAAGGTCTCTCCAGCTCCATCTCTCAACTGATACCATCCTCCATGTTGTGATTTAGCCAGAAATTCCTTACAAGAGCCAGAACAGACGATAGGGTCATCCAATCTTAGACTGACAACCACTAATCCGTAAGCTAAATAAACTCCATATCTTTCTAAGATTCCAGCTTAAAGTATTTGGCTATAGTAACTAAAATAAATTGACACAGCGTTAGACAACATAATGACTAGTAAGCATAAGGCCTTACATGGAAAATATTCAACGAATACTATTCATCTCATCATTGTAGTTATGATTATAAAAATATGTGATTTATGTTAAAATATTGAATTGATTGTAGCATACTACTACATAGAGAAATTAAGCAGTTCTCATCCAATCTAAATATTAATAATCAAGCCCTATATTAGACTGACATTTTAATTTTCCCTTGTACAACCAGATAAAAGCCTGCCTTAGTTCCTGACACTTCTCCATATCTGTCTTTTAGTAAAGATGTGAAGGCAAGTAAGTGTTCACCAAACCCTGAGTAACAAAGGACTGTTATATTTAGAAAATGTTCTGGGATGATGAGTCACCAATAAAATCATGGAGCAGATCCTAGGGGGACACAGGAGAGCATTGCAATCATTGATCAACCAAGAGAAGCTTGCCCATCACTAAAGTGACATACTCACAGGGGAGTAGGTCTTTCAAGATTACAAAGGACAAATCACATGCAAACACAAGAGTAGCTATCCACACTGATAGTCATGAACTATGGTGCTGTCTTTTAGTTATTTTTCTATTGCTGCAAAGAGGCAACTTATAAAAGGGTTTATTGAGGCTTACAATTTTAAAGGGTAAGAATTCATGGCCATCTTGGCAGGGAGTGGGGCGGGTGGGCAGGCATGATGCAGGAGCAGTGACTGAGATCACATCTCATCCACAATCCTGAAGCAGGGGAAGCTAGCTGCAATGGCCTAAGCTAGTAACACACCTCCTCCAAGGCCATACCTCCTAATCCTTCCTCAAAAGTTCTGCCACCTGGGGACCAAGTATTCAAACATAAGTCTGTGGGAGGCCATCTTCATTCAAGCCACCACCATTGGCAAGTGAGTGGCAAGTGAGTGGAGACCCACAGGAGTTCAAGACATCTCTGGGACTGAGGAACTTGGCAGGACTTGAAGGTGAGCAGGGAAGTAGATCTTGAAGGCTGATTAGGACCTGAAAATCTGGAAGAGCAGGATGGAATTTGACAACAGACAAGAGGTGGTTACTTAGGCCATGCTTGAGAATGTAGGTGCAGAGCTTGCCTAGAGATAAGGGTTCAGGAAGGTAAGTACCACAGACAACCCTAGAGAGTTTTCTAGAGGCAGGTCCATTTCTTCTTTATGTCAGTTAAGGAAACAGCTCCAAGTGAGGTGGAAAGAACTGCTTAGCTGTGCAGAAAGTCCTCCTTGTGACACTGAAAACACAGACATGGTCATCTAAACCTTCAGGAGGACCATGGCTTGACAGTTTACCCTGATTGAAGACCATGTCTTATAAATCACTAAATCCCAGTGCTCTATTCACCTCCAAAGGCCAGCCAAAGTTTCTTGCCGCCTACATCACTTAACAGTCCACTCCCTGCTCAGGAACAAGTGAAATGCCGTTAGTTTTGTTCCCTGAACCTCCACCACTAAGACATAAGTTGGTTCATGAATGACAGTCTTCATCAGAAAAGCATTTCTTGGTGAGAGATGATAATGAGCCATAAGTACAGTCTTCACAGAAACCTGCCAATCTGTGACATTGTGTAAATAATTCTAGTTGACTTAAAAAAAACTGGGAGTTGAGAAGTAGGAGACAGTCTTTATGCCTTACTATAGCTGGAAAATAAGGATAGAGCTAGCTCTTATAACTTAACCTGTTTCTCTTTATCTACATTTTGCCTGAGGATTTTTACTTTTCTTTCCTTCTGTATATCTTACTTTCACTAATTATCATGTCTGGCTGACCTGCAGCTGCCTGGCTTCTGGCCCCAAGCATGTATCTTTCTTTCTTCCTCATTCTCTTGTCTTCTTCTCCCTTCTTCCTAGATTTCTTCTCCTACTTATTCTCTCTGCCTGCCAGCCCCACCTATCCTTTACTGCTTAGCTATTAGTCATTCAGCTCCTTATTGGACCAATCAGGTGCCTCTCTTCTGCCTAGCCACAGGCTATCAGCTCTTAATTAAACCAGTCAGATGTTTTAGGCAGACAAAGTAACACAGCTTTACAGAGTTACACAAATGCAACATAAAAGAAGGTAACACATCTTTGCACCAGTAAACAAATGTTCTACAGCATAAACAAATGTAACACATCTTAAACTAATATTCCACATCACCACTGGCTTGTTTTGATTTACTGCATTGTAAAGCAACACTCCTTTACAGAGTGTTTCCAGCACTCATCCCATGACTATCCCCACGTGAGAGAACACAGCGAAGATGGAAAGAGCAGAGGCCAACCCGCTGGCAAATATCTGGCCAGACTTGGAGCCCAGGTAGCCCAGCCACAAGCCCTCCATTTCCTACCCACCACCAGGAAAACCTCGGGACTTGTCTGGGCCTTTTATCTGGGCTGTGGAAGTCAATAGCTCAGAATACAGTTCCCTGAGTATTTAATAGGTAGTTGAGGGATTCTTGCAGATCCTCTTCAACTATTATTGTTAAACATTGGCCATTTCCTTAAAGGTGAATTGAAAGCAGGAGAAAGAGTGACGGGAAGGATTTTCCTTTGAGGTGTGAAAGAAAAGAAGCCACAGACTAATTAGAAGCAAAGGGCAGGCTAAGGTTTAGCAGACATGCCAGGAGTCCCTGCGAACACAAACGAGCCTCACAGCCTCAGCAGGCCAGCCGTACCTGAGGGGAGCGTGTTTGAATGAGGCTTTAGCAGAAAGTAGTTTTGAATGCAAACATTCCATTAACAATAACTGTGGTGCCAGTGGGCCGCCAGGATAATAGGCTTGGGATGGATCTGAGAACTAGAATCAAGCACATTTGGTCTTTCGTGCCCTTGGGGTCCTATTCTCAGGCAGGTGAATCCCAGTCCCTTGTCGGGAGAATTTGGTCTCAGTGTCACAGGCTGCTCTCCTGGTGGTCTGCCTTCTCTCCGCTGCAGCACCCACTCTCTGCAGAGCTTCATCCAATTACAGATCTGGCTGGGCCTCGCTTCTCCCACAAAGCCGCTTGGCCTCATGTAAACCCACCTCAAACACTCAACTCCAGCTCATGACAGACTTGGCATTCACCAGGAAAGTCAAGGCAATCATATCAGTTCTTCCCCATGCTCCAGGCCAGAGTGATGAGGGCAGGAATGGCTCAGGCAACGCTCTAAGCACAGTGTGCCTTTTGCTCATGCTGTCCTCTGTGAGTTAGATAACAAAGGAAGCAAGCCCAAACCTACACCCATCTCCCGAGTTCCATCCTATTCTAGTTGTGGGCTTTTCCACTGAGCCTCCTCTGACCTTGCTTCTGAAGCTCTTCTTCCTGCTTTTGTTTTGTGGTTTTGTACCCTTGCACAGAGTTCCTTTGTGTTCCGATGGTCAACTTCTTTTCTTACTCTTAACCTCCTTGGAACAGGGGTGATATTTTCCTGTGCTGTAGAATAACAGAAGGAAAATTCTGTGATACACACTGAATTATCTGTCACCAAGTTATCTTCTGAGGCCTGCCATGAATATAGAAAAGTGCCCACAGACAGGCGAGCATCAATTTGGCTTCAGCTATTAGCTGCTGTCAACTTCCCGGGAGCGGATTATAAAGTCTATCTAGAAATAAATAGCAAACTGGAAGCTAGGTTGCTTTATTGCGGGGAAATGAATGTGCCTTATGAGAATCAGCCAAGGTTTGGTCAAGGGCAGACAGGCTCCGGTCAAGGGCAGACAGGCTCCGGTCAATGGCAGACAGGCTCCGGTCAAGGGCAGACAGGCTCCCAAGAGCCACCTTCTCTTAGTTGAGGCCACTGTCTTGCTGTCAGGGGAGCAGGAGAACATGGGGGTAGATGGCTCACACTTATTCTCTCAGAACCCTGCTGCTCAGTCACAGAAGTCATGGAGTAGGATCTCCCCAAAGAGGCTAATGTAAGCATGGTGAGAGCCTTCCAGGGCAGCGACAGTGTAGAGAGCGCCACAGGGGAGTCATGTGACCCTCCTCTACTCTCTCATGGGCATAAGCCCCACACTCTGTTAGGACTGCGTCTCCAGAACAGGACCATTTCAGCGCCCAGCAAAGGCAGAGTCCTGGAAATGACTGCCCCTGTGTTTACCCAGCATTCCGCTCTCGATCCATGTTAGGACTAGACCCAGAGAATTCCAGTAGCATTTATATGACTTCCTGTCACTTGCTCCACTTCTCTGGGAGGCAAGGGGCCAGGGTATCAGAGCAGTGGTATCTCCCTCAGTCTAGGAGAACCTTGAAGGGGAGACCACAATGGCCGCTGTGAATCTGATAATGCAACAAGAAGCCTCGCTGCATTTAATACTCGGGTAGCAGTATCATGGGGGTCAAACAGCCATAGCCAGCATCCTTACAGATGGTCTTTTGAGGCTGTAAGTTCCCAAAGATGGAGATATATGTACACTGCTATCTGCACTGAGAATTTCCAATAACTCCATTTACGTTGTTCTGAGAATGAAGAGGGAATGCCTTGCATTTCTCAGTCATTGTGCATGCTCGTTCCTCAACACCCAGTGAAGCCAATGGGAGGGAACGGGGTCCATCACACTCGGGCTAAGCAGTGGGGAAGCTTGTAAGGGATGCCCAGTCTGTCTTCTCTCTCATGGGACTCCTCAGCAGGGCCACCAGATGGGCCTGCCAACAGCGAACAATGCCTTCTGTCTGCCATGGACAAAAACAAGTACACCAAATTTTCTCAAAGTTTTTAGCTTAAATGCTTACTATCCGTTTCCTCTGCCAGGACCCAGGGTCAGCTCAACAGATGGCCAGGAAGCAACAACTGTCCACAGGAAAAGACGGCTTTAGTGACAGCAACTCAGTCAATGTGCTAGATGGAGCAGAATAAGGAAGACTGTCTACAAAGACACGTCTTTGCACATCTAAGCATAGCTCAGGAGAGCCCCAGACAGGGACAAACACCACCATGGCCCTATTGGCATATCTTCACTCTTTTTGTCTTTCTCCTTTAACTGGCTTGTTTGGAGAACAAGTTTACACAGTAAGAGCACTGTCCATGTGACCCCAGTTATAAGGAACTGCCTGCTAGGTGTCCGTGTGACCCCAGTTATAAGGAAGTGCCTGCTAGGTGTCCATGTGACCCCAGTTATAAGGAACCACCCACTAAGTGCATCCTTGCCTGTCAGCAGAGCCCCAAATACCCAAGGGACAAAACTTCAGGGGCCATAGTCCAATAGTAGTACCAAACTGGGGATAAAGTGGCCACTAGAGGTTCATTTATAACTTAACCATTGGAACCAACAGTTCCAGAAGGAGGTGAGTGATGACCCCAAAGGAAGCCCCTACATGGAGGCACACTGTGTCAGTATCCCAGCACAGAGGCACACCACAGGCCATGCCCAACACCGGATCAGTGGGGAAGCTCTGTAGAGTTCTCCCAAGGTTTCTGGAGATGCTGTGAACATTTTCCTCGGCTGCACAGGAAACATAATCCCTCACTTAATCCCCAAGACAGTGTGATAAACCCTGCTTTGCCTGTGAGAATATTGAGGTTAAGTAGCTTGTCCAGGGGCACCCAGCTAACCAATGGTAAAGTACAATTCAAAGAGAAAATCCTTACTCCCAAAGCTATTAGTGATTTACACTGTGTAGCTTGGTCCTGAGCTCTGTGCCAAGATAGACTCTCTGATCAGACAACCAGCTTGGACGAGCGACAAACATTCACCTCAAAGCTGCCCTTTCCTAAGTCTGAGACTTCTTCAGGCCCTGGTTGATCAGTCGTTCTAAGGAGGCTCTGGCCTTGGCCTCAGCATCCCCAGGTCAGAAGCCCCACCCACGCCCGTGCCCTCCCTCCGGTGCTTGCCATGGCTTCCCCGGCTCCAATGTTCCTCCTGGGTTGTGTACTGTTCAAGTGCTATGACGCCATTTTCCTGTTCGCATTTTGTTTTTGTTTTTGTTTTGTTTTTACAGTTCGTTGCTCACCCTAACTGTCAGCAGCAATTGCTTACCATGTGGTATGAAAATCTCTCAGGCTTACGTCAACAGTCTATCGCTGTGAAATTCCTGGCTGTCTTTGGAGTCTCCATAGGCCTCCCTTTTCTCGCCATAGCCTATTGGATTGCTCCGTGCAGCAAGGTACAAACTGCTTAAGGTGTGCATGTTGTTTGCAGTTATTTCTTCTCTTTTCTTAGCGCTTCCTTTAAGTCAGCGGAAGAATTCTTCCTGTGTTGTTCAAGTATTAAGTTGGAGCTAGGGGAAGCACTTGCCTAGAGCACATAGACTCGGGGTTTGAGCCCCAGTACCACAAAGAAAGATGAAAAGGAAAGAAGGAAGAGAGGGCAGGAGGGAGGAGGAAGAGGAAGAGAAGCCCTGATAGAACAAGGAAAAGTAGAAAATCCACAAAAAGAGAAAAAAGATCTCAAAATCTGTCTTTAATTATCAGTTTTTAGAGGGAAAGACAGGTGAGAGATGGGCTGTTATGACCTGCAGGGCATCGCTGAATGAATAAGCAGCAGGACAGAGCCAAAGTCCCTTCCCTCTACATCTACAGCATGTTGAGTGTGTGCTCCAGCTCACAGCACACCGTCATCACGGTGTAGGAACAGCCATTGCTCCCTGAGGACTTCCTCTGTTATATGTTCTTCTTGGGATAGTCCGTTTCACTCCCTGATTGCATTAGAACACGTGAGCTCCAGGAGCTTCTTCAGAAATGAGAGCGACCCAGAGGGCTGAGGGCTGAGCACAGCCCATGCCAGGCCCTGCAGACTCGCTGCAACGTCCGTCAGCCTCCATCAAGAGGTTCTGGCCCACATGGCCAATGAAATAGACTGCAAGAAGAAATGGGAGGAGCATCTAGAAAGTATGGGACTGAATTTGTGCCTAGGGAGGAATATCAGAAAGGCAGAGGTGAGAAGAGGAGTGGCCCTATAGGTTCTCTGACGCCTGTGCCGCTGTGGGCTCCACCTTCCTCATGGCCCAGGCATTAGGACCGGAAAGCACCCACACTCCAGCTCCAGGAAGAGTTTGTGCCCCAAACACCAAATCATTAAGAAGCCTTGAAACATGCCCCATGGGGTTAAGATTATCTTCAAGGCTCTCAAACTACATTTATCTAGGGACGCATTTTGAAAGGCATTGAGCTCAGGTGACCAGCGCTCAGCGGAGAAGAACACAGGAGTCTACAGGGAGACTGCTCCACAGACACCTTGAGCAGCTAATGCGGTTAACACCGTGTTGCCACTGAGCTGACTCTCCTGTCAAGTCCACTAGTGGGACACTCGGGTCAGAATGGTGAGGCCAGGACTTCAGACTGCTGTTCCCTCCCCCGCGACCAAAGCAGCCAGGAAGGGAACTCAGTGCCTCGGTGTAGGTAAGCAGTCCTCGAGGCGGAGCAAGCTTCTCCCACAGACAGAAAACTCCAAGACTGAACTGTGTGTCCTCAACACTGAGAGTCCTGTTTCTATGGCAGCCTCATGTCATGGACTTCTAAGTCAAAATTCTCCAAGCAATATATATGTAGGCAGGGTCAGGATTTTATTTGGTTTTATTTTCTGTCCTTTTTTAAAATGTCGGAGAGTGGCTAGACCTGAACTGGAGTGTCGTGGGCCACAGGCTTCAGGCACATGTCTTCATGCTGTGTCTTGAAACTGCAACCAAGCAGTCTGTAATGGATTGAAACACCCCTGCCCAAACTACACACACACACACGCATAGAACCTGTGTGGCCAGGAACATCTGCATTTACTCTCTTGGGTCTTCAAGCACACTCCTGAGAGTTCAGTCATTAAAATAACATGACTGAGGAATTGCTACTAGCTCCCCCACCCTAACAAAACTGACTGGGACAGCTTCCAGGAGCCCAGGGCTAGCGAACACCAGCAAACATCTGCACCTCTCTCTGCCAGGTGCCTTGTGAAAGATCTAATTCTTCATAAACTTGTGGTAGGTCTGAGAAGACTCACAAATAACATACACATGTCCAAGCCCACCCCTGAAAAGGTCTATTTGTGGGGAGAGCATTCTGGGCATCCCAGGCCCAGGAAACCCGGAAAGCTAGCACAGCATGGACATGGAAGGTAGAGCCACAGGCATCTTCCGAAACAGCACGGAGAAATTACTGCCGCAAGATCTAGCGCTTGACTGGGGCTTCCTTTTCTCTTCAGAAACTTGATTGACAGTTAGTGCTCCAAAATCTTTCACTAAGACCAAAGAAATAAAACACTAGTGACAAATATAAGCTGATCATGAAGCCACTTGTCCTTTCAGCACATTTACGAGACTCCACGTCTAAGTACCACTGGGTGGGGGTACAGTGGACACGTGACCGACAGGCCTGAGTCTGTCACACAGGGTGACTCTCGGTGGCATCACTCATTACAAGGCAAGAGTCCCTCATTAAAGTGTTTGTCAAGCTTGCTTTGAGGCAGCTAAGGGACAGATAAAAGAGTCAAGATATTTTTAGTCTTTCCTTCTACCACTTAAAAAAAAATCTTTTCAAGTTTGGCAGAGATGTTGCTGGGAGTTTCAGAGAGGTCAGATCTTGCTTGTGACAAAGCCAGCCAGTTCTAAGGGCTCCTGATGCACAGAGAACCATGTCCTCTCAGGAGGAGGCACTGGGAGGAGTCTCATAGGCTGATCTTCCAGTGAGGTCACTGCCTTCACAGCTATTTCTGTAGTCTCATGAAAACACAATGTCATTCCAGGGATTCCATGTTCCAATGACATTATCACGTGCCTAGATATTAGACTGCCATATCCATTTATAGATGGACTTGTAAAATGTCACTGCCAAACTTCACTAACTGGATCATGTCCATCAGCATGTAGTGACTGCTAAGAGGCTCTGTTCTCAACCTAATGGTGCATTCTCTTCATAGACAACTACCAACACTGAAGCTATCAGATTAGCCTTCTGAGACGAACTCATTAATTTCCTATTGAACTCCTAAACCTGTCTTTTCTACTATTACATTTTAAGTTTTGGGGGTCCCTAAGAAACAGAGTTAAATAAAGAGATGAGACAGCCAGGTATATCAATAGCAGTTCAGTAAAAAGATGATGCAGCCAGGTGTATCAATATAATATCAGTTCAGTAAAGAGATGACGCAGCCAGGTGTATCAATACAATATCAGTTCAGTAAAGAGATGACGCAGCCAGATGTATCAATACAATAGCAGTTCAGTAAAGAGATGACACAGCCAGGTTTATCAATATCAGTTCAGTAAAGAGATGAGACAGCCAGGTGTACCAATATCAGTTCAGAAAAGAGATGATGCAGCCAGGTGTATCAATAGCAGTTGAGCTTGCTAATTTGTCACCTGACAAGCATGAGCAAGTGACAGGCGTGTGCAGGCGAAGGTGAGTGCAGACATGGGTAAGGGGCAGGCTTTCCAGGATCGAGAAAAAATTAATAGAGACTTTGTTCATCGTTCCTCACTGTCGTCACCAACACGGGTATGGCCAGGAAGGCCAGTGAGTTCCTGAAAATGTCGGCTTGAGTTCAGTCATTCCTAGGGCTCCTGTGCAAAGGGCCTTCACTGCTGATTAACCAGTTTCCGGTCCTCTTCGAGTCCTAAGCTAGGCTGAATACCTGTTGAGACCTCAGGCAGTGTCTCATCAGCAGGAAGGATCAGAGTCAGCACCAGGGCAGTGTGCGGGGAGGCACAAGTCCAGGTAAAGAAGAGCCGGGAGGAGCTACTTCCTCTGTTACCATCACTGCTCAGTTATTGACAAAAGTAGTCCCAGCAATCGGATGGGGAAAACTATAAACATTTCCCAGACCCACCGGGATGCCCTTGCAGTGTGCAGTCTAAAGCCTGCTGCACAGCTCCTGTTCAGAATACCCAAGTACTTGTAGGCACTCCCCTCCCCCGCCCCAAACAGGCATCTAGGGAGGACAGGGCAGGAGAGTCAGCAGATCTGAAGGATCTCGGCTTTGCTGGACCAAGTTTGTGGTTAGAAGCAGGAGTCCCCACTCCACACTGCCCAGGCGCCAACCACAAGAGAACAGACTCCCCCACATTCATCTCTACTAGAAAGCAAGCCTCCCTCCACTACAGAAAATCACACAGCAGTTTTCTGTCACAGCAATGGAAGGAACATTTGTGTCAGCTGACCAGTGTTCCTCTTCCACTGCCAATACTTCTGCCACCGAGTCCCAAGAGCTAGGCCAGAGGTTGGAGAGATGGCTTAGAGGTTAAGAGCATTGCCTGCTCTTCCAAAGGTCCTGAGTTCAACTCCCAGCAACCACATGGTGGCTCACAACCATCTGTAATGGGGTCTGGTGCCCACTTCTGGCCTGCAGACATACACACAGACAGAATATTGTATACATAATAAATAAATAAATATTTAAAAAAAAAGAGGTAGGCCAGCAGCAGGCACCCTGCTGGGACAGGACTAGGACGTGTCAGAGGCAAGTCACCCCACTGCAGACACACTCTGACCCCCACACTGTCCCTTCTTATTTAGCTTTTACCATCATTTTAACCCATGCCTCCCCACTAGGAAATCAGTAGCCCTGAAGGGAAGGGCCAACTCTTGGGGGCTGTTTTGTCTTTATCCCCTCTAGTGTCCACTCCAAACAGGTTCACAGCACACATGAAGACCCTGCATGGGTCCTCTGTGAGCCATTGCAGACAAGCTCGTCAAGGCTCAGCCGAAGCAGGAGCGATGGTGCAGTGGGGCAAGCACTTGTTGCTATGGAGAGGACCGGGGTTCAGTTCCCAGCATCCGCATGGCAGCTCAGGTCCCAGGGGAGTCAACATAGTCTTCTGACCTCTGAGAGCACCGGGCTCCCATGATGCACAGACATACACATAGGAAAAAGGTCATCTGTATAGAATAAATAAATCTAAAGATATTTTTCTAAAAGAGTCAGTCAAGTTTCTTAGGCTCCGCACTGGGGGGGGGGGGGGTCCCTCGCCCTCAGTGCCCTCGGTCAAGAACTCTCTACTGAGGAGGTGCTATTTCGTGTCTGTTACATCAGTCATTGCTTACCCTAACCACAGGAAGATTTTATCTTTTCAATCCCATTTTATAGAAGAAACTGAGACACTAATCAATTTAATTGTCACAAATGCATGGCATTGTGATTGAAACTGAGCATATACAGGTCAAGAGATTTGCCCATAGTCACTGCGATGCCACATGTACACACAGCTCCAGGGACAACCATCAAGAGATTTGCCCACAGTCACTGCGATGCCACATGTACACACAGCTCCAGGGACAACCGTGAAGAGATTTGCCCATAGTCACTGCGATGGCCACATGTACACACAGCTCCAGGGACAACCATGAAGAGATTTGCCCATAGTCACTGCGATGCCACATGTACACACAGCTCCAGGGACAGCCGTCAAGAGATTTGCCCATAGTCACTGCGATGGCCACATGTACACACAGTTCCAGGGACAGCCGTCAAGAGATTTGCCCATAGTCACTGCGATGCCACATGTACACACAGCTCCAGTGTGCCGACCATGGTGCCTACTGTACACATCTTAGTTGCTGGCTAAACTTGAAATAGACTTGACTCAGATATTTAGAGCTGACTAGAATTTTCTAGAAAAAAAAATCAACTACCACAGGCCAAACACCAGCTGTTCCCTTTCCCCTCATTAGAAACCCTACCGTAAAAGCCCCTGTCACCGAGTGTTTCGTCTGCCCCTAAACCAGGTGTGGTCTCCCACTGTAATATGAAAACACCCCAATTTCACACTCTAAAATAAGTCTACTGCCATAAAAGGAAGATACCTGAGGCCTGGGTTAGGCTTTTTGTTTTTAGATTTTGTTGCTTTTAAATTGCTTTCACATGTGTTGATGTGTCTATCCATGAGAATGACACCATGTGGGTACAGGTCCCCATAGAAGGCAGAAGAGGATGCTGTTTCCCCAGGAGATGGGGTTGCAGGTTGTTTGTAAGTTGCCCAGATTCTTTTCTTTAAGAGAGTATCTCCTCCCAGGGCTAACCTGAAACTGCTCTCAAATTCATGATCATCCTGCCTCGACCTCCCAAATCCCAGCAGAGGCTCACAGTGACGGCTGTGCTCTCCGCTCACAGGGCCGAAGCAGTGGCTGAGCTGCTTCAACACATTTTCAGACTGCAGGTAGGGTAGGCTGTGACCACACCTTCCAAAGCCCCAGCAGCAGCTGTACCTTGACTCGGCTCTGACAATTACAGAGCTGGGAAATCTTACTAAGTGGGCTTTTGCCTTTTCTCGGCTCATCAAGTAGGCTTGTGGGAAGCAGTTCTTCCCCTGGGTAATCTGTTTCAGAAATTATCGTTGTAGGTAAAACAGGAAATTTCAGTCACACACACAGCCACAAACACACACACAAACACTCAAACATAACATGCACACACACACACACTTAAGCACACAAATACACTCAAACACACACACACACAAACACTCAAACACACATGCACACAAAAACACACACACACACACACACACACACACACACACAAATACTGAGTGCAGTGGGATAACCTTCTAATTGCAGTTCCTGAGGCAGGAGACTGCCATGAGGTTGAGGCCAACCTGTCTCAAAAGAGAGAGTTGAGGGAGAGGAAGAAGCAGGGAAAGGAAAAAGAGGTGGGAGAAGGAGAGAGAGGATGGAGTAGGAGGAGGAAGAAGGGAGGAAAGAAGGAAGAAGAGCCACTGAAATGACTTGGTCTCATCTGCCTCCGGTTTACCCATAGAATGCTTTCAAGTGCAGAAGAACTATCAATTCCTAACCTCGCACTCCCTCCCTATCGACCACAAGTGAAAACTGAGACCAGGGTAGCCTTCCAAATCAGTGGGAGGCACTGTCAGAGGTTTTTGCTGCATTTTGCAGGAAGCATAATCGTTTTTACAGGCTCATCTTGGGCTAGCAGATAATAATGCCCTGAAAAGATAACAAAAAGAAGATAAATCTCCTACAGCAGGGACTGCAGGGATGATCACAGCCACCTTGGGTCTAGTAACACACATAGTGAGAGTCAGGGAGAAGGAAACGGTCTGCCCCACCATATTCTCACAGGGCCCATCAGTGGGAGACCCCAGAGAGAGACTACAGGGAAACTTGCCAGCCATCTTTTAAGAGCTGTGTCCTTCTCAAAGTGTCTCCATCTTTCTTTGATGGGCTTTCTGGGAGACACGGATCTGGTAGCCCATGCCTGCTCCTCTGCCAGAGTCTCCAGCTTCCCTTGCTGTTATGAAAACTCAGACAGTGACAAGACACAGTGTGATGGCCACTGGAGGGTGGCCCGTGGGCACAGAAAAAGCCCAAGGTCAAAAGGTTGCAAAATGAGGCTCCAAGATGGCAATATTCTAAATGTTGAAAAATTCAAATTCGATCCCAGTATTTAATTCAGATATGTCTTGATTCTTTTGGAGTCATGTGAGATACTGTTTATCCTTCTACTCTGCAGTATCAAATTAGTATATTTGCCTCTTGTCAAAAATACCAGTCAATAAGCATAGATATTATATAGATACATACATACACACATACATACATATATGAGCTTAAAGTATAGAAATGCTATGTGTAAGGAGTGTGGGAACCTATGATTGTCAGATGAACTCTCTTTATGAAGGTTTATGAAGTTGTTCCCAGCATGTCTTCAGGAAATAAACATGTGGGCACCAGTGACTTTCTCCATGGTCAGGGACTCCTAATGTCTGAACCTCAGTCATGACTATTTTAAAAAGATAAAACTCAGCCTTGTATAAAATTCCTATCAGTGTTCTCTATGACATCAGAATAATTATAACTCATGTTACACTGATGACTAGGGGTAGTTACTAGGCGGCACATACTAGAAGAACATCATCAAGCCAGCTAACACACAAACAGTATGCTGACCTCAGCAGTCATTGGGGATCTTACCATAGAGACCCTGCAGTAGACGAATGTCCACCGTTGGTCAGGCCAGTACTCAGTCTCCCAGGTGACATCTGCTCCAGGACTCCTAAGTGAGGGACGTGTGAAAGTCAGAGTGTCAGTCACTGAATCCTCATAACAGAGTGTCATAACTGAATACACACTGGAGAAGCCGGGCAGCCAATGCCTGGGGGAGAAGGGTCAGACTTGGTGAGAGAGATGAAGATGGCCTGGTGGGGATGTGTGTGATCTCATCAGGACAAAGAACTTTAGCTGGAAGTCATTAGACAGAGAAGGTGCTCCCAATGCTTGCTCCCCAGGAAGGTGAATTCCGGGTCATTCCAGATGCACTGGAAATAATCACACCAATTATTGGACCCCAAGGAGAAACCAGTGAGGTTTTAGAGGTGGCATAAAGCCTGCGTTCTGTAAATGCTGCTGTAAAATTACAGATGTCTGCTGAGACAGGCAGGCTCTCCCTACAGAGCTCCATGTCTGCTGAGACAGGCTCTCCCTGCGGAGCATCAGCTAGCCTTAAAACGCTGACTCTACTTCTCTGCCCTAGAATGTTTTTCAAGCAAGCAAGAAAAAAAAAGAGTCCCATGTGATTGCAAAGCAAATAATCCCTGAGTAGAAAATGAATCAAAAGTAAGAAAAACAACAACAAAAATCCACATACCAAGGTGCATCAAATTTCTTGGAAGTGTAGCTAAAGCCTCAGCAGGAACCATGTGGTTCTAAGTAAATTTATCAACATACAAGAAAGATGGAAAGTGAACTATCTGAGCCTGCAGCCCAGGCAAATGTACAAAACAACATGCACTTTCAAGTTGTAGTTCTGTTTAGCACTGTTTTCTCAGGTTTGAAGGGTGTAAAATCACACCCATGAGGCTGAGGGGACCTAGGCCAACAGACGTAACTTGATTATATGTCTGTGTGCTCTACTCCCTTGGACCCTCCCCGAGACCTATAAATGGGAAGAGAAAAAAAACCTTGGAAGTCAGTAGAACTTAGATCTAGTTAAACAGCCACTCATGTGTAAGTACAAGAGACAATGCCTGTGTCCCTTCTGGCTTCTGCCCAAGATGGGAGATTCTCTGGTTAATGTGTGGTTTTGTGCAATAAAGTGATGTGTCACAGAGAACCGTGCCCACCTGACCTGTCCTGTGCACACTCTGTCTCCAGCTAGGACGAACCCTGAGGAGCCCCTTCATGAAGTTTGTAGCCCACGCCGTGTCGTTTACCATCTTCCTGGGACTGTTGGTCGTGAACGCATCTGACCGCTTTGAGGGGGTTAAGACCCTGCCCAATGAGACCTTCACAGACTACCCCAAACAGATCTTCAGAGTGAAAACCACGCAGTTCTCCTGGACGGAGATGCTCATCATGAAATGGGTCTTAGGTAAGCCACCTCTTTTGCTCCTGACTGACAACGCCTTCTAGACTCCCCTTCTGCTGTGCACACTCTGGGCTGATGCACCAGCCCACGCAAAAGTTAAGAGGTGTACAAGAGGCACAGAAACCCCAATTTTGAAAGGAAATGTTTGGGGGGTACCCACTAGGTACTCTTCCATACAGTGTACTGATTGTGATTATAAGGTGGCTTTGCCTGGGAAATGAAGGTTCCCTCTTCCCAGAAGACACTAGCTTATGCCATTATGAAAAAAAATAGCCTAATCAATACAGAGAGTAACACGCATTATTTGTTTAAATTAGTGCGCTAAAAAGGTTGTAAGATTCCTATCTGTGGTGATATTTTATGCTGTCAAGGTTTGTCTGGACAATAAATGGCTAATTTGAATGTAGAAAATTGCTGTTAATTTAATTTCTAACACTAAAACCTGCAGATAAATAATAGGAGGGGAAATGTCTCAAGGAAAATATTGAAAATGTGCTGAAGCTATTATCAATAATATAATAAGCAAAACTTTAATAAATGGAAATCTTCATATTGCAAAGATTCAAATTTAATGGGGCTATTTCTAGTAAAGTGAAAGTTTAAAGATAACTGAAATAAATTTATGTAGTAGCAAGAGTTGATCCATTAATTAAATTGGTTCAACAGCATTCACCCAGATTTTGCTTTGGTGGCAAAGTTTAATATTTGTATAACTGTCACCATGTTTGTAAGTATTAAGTCAAAAAAGTATTCAGGGCTGGAGAGATGGCTCAGCGGTTAAGAGCACTGGTTGCTCTTCCAGAGGACCTGGGTTCAATTCCCAACAACCACGTGATGGCTCACAACAATCTATAATAAGATCTGGTGCCCTCTTGTGGCCTGCAGGCATACATGCAGACAGAACACTATAATAAAATAATTAAACCTTTTTTAAAAAAATATTCAGGATCAAAGTGTTTATGCCATCAAACAGCAAAATCATGAACAGATATGTAAAAGTTCTGCAACACATGGCCTGTACTAACATGTAGCCCAAAAAGGTCACAAGAGTTGAATTTCCAGAGAGCATAATGGGTGCCCAAGCTGAGATCAACTGGAAACATGGACCCTACATGAACCACAGAGGAGGATGTTTTGACTTAAGGCAGTCAGAACAGCATGCCATGCTTCTCAGGGTCATGTGACCAACTGACAAGCCTATGGCTTCATCGTGGAGTCATTGACCCTAACTCTGAAAAGAGACACTGAAGCCTGGTATGGGTTAGGTTATGGCCTTTTACAGTTCAGAATCTAGTCCAGGTCTCCATTGGACATCCTGGGTTTAAAAAAAGTCAAACATTTTAACAGTAGGTACTTTCAGATATTCACACACTGAGTTTATTGTAGGCACAAGTTTCTGTCCCATAAGCCTCTCCCAAGTAACCACAGAGGATTAATATTAATTATAAATGCTCGGCCAGTAGCTCAGGCTTATTACTAGCTAACTCTTACATTTTCAATTAGTCCATAATTTTATCTACAACTTGTCATGTGATTTGGTAACTTTTCTCAGTACAGCATGCTTCTCTGTGTCTGCTCACTACCCCTTCTGACTCTGCCCTTCTTCCCAGCATTCTGTTTGTCTCTCCTTCAAACCTTATCCTGTCCAGCTATTGGCCAGTCGGCTTCATTAAACCAATCACAGAGACATAAATTCACAAGATGTAAAGGAACATTCTACAGTTTGAGTAAAAATGTGTTTACAGTGCAAGTTCTGTACTCACCCCATTTTCCTACCTGTACCCCAGACTGCAGTGAGTACAAGATCTCTTCCTTTAAACAAATACAGTTAATGCTAAGCCTCCTGAGCCATGACTTCCTCCTGAGGCCTCCTATGGCTCATCCTAGAAGTCAGAGCATTAGAGAAGCAGGAGAGCTGCATCTCCACCCAGCAGGCCTCTTCTCTGACTTACACAGCCAGGGAGAGACACACCTCCACCCAGCAGGCCTCTTCTCTGACTTACACAGCCTGGGAGAGACACACCTCCACCCAGCAGGCCTCTTCTCTGACTTACACAGCCAGGGAGAGACACACCTCCACCCAGCAGGCCTCTTCTCTGACTTACACAGCCAGGGAGAGACACACCTCCAGCCAGTAGCCCTCTTCTCTGACTTACACAGCCAGGGAGAGACACATCTCCAGCCAGTAGCCCTCTTCTCTGACTTACACAGCCTGGGAGAGACGCAGCTCCAGCCAGTAGCCCTCTTCTCTGACTTACACAGCCTGGGAGAGACGCAGCTCCAGCCAGCAGGCCTCTGACTTACACAGCCTGATTCCCCTCTCGGTCATCAAAGCAGAGCTGAGTTTAAGGACTTGCACACCTCAGACGTGTTGGAGAAGATAAAAGCCCACTCACAGTGACCTCTTTCTTGCCAAGTTTAATGCATAATAAAGACTTCACTTTCTTACTAAAGGGGAAAATTGCAAAATGTTTATTACAGTTAATTCAAAAAAAAATATGAAACTCAAAAGGTGAACCAGATGAGCCTCCCATCATTAGGGTTCATGGCCAACCTTGCTCGCTTCCCCTTTTCCTTCACCTCTGTTATTTTGAAGCAAGATCAGGGAGCATAAATATTTCAACTGTTAAAAAAAGGAAAGAAAGGAAGAAAGGAAGAAAGGAAGGAAGGAAGGAAGAAAGGAAGGAAGGAAGGAAGGAAGGAAGGAAGGAAGGAAGGAAGAAAGAAAGAATCGTGTTGTTGCCAGGTATCATGGTGCACGCCTTAATCCCAGGACTTGGGCAGAGGCAGGCGGATCTCTGAGCTCAGGGCCAGCCTAGTCTACAGAGTGAATTGCATACCAGCCAGGGCTGTGTAGACTATGGCAGAACAGTGAAGTCTTGCTTCTTTTCTTTGATCCCATGCCTTCTCTGCTTCATATTGCTGATTTGTTTACCATGCCTGTGAATTTTAATCCAAATGAACTGTTTTCATTTCAGGTAGACTTCAATTTGTGAAATTCATATTTTTATAACTCTCAATTCTTTTTATATCATTATATTGTCTATTTCCTTCCCCAATGTGTTTATATTTTTTGAATATATTGTATATATTTATGATACCTTTTAAGTCTTGACTGTCATTTCCGTGTAATTTCCACAGACTGCTCTTTCTCTTAGAAACTGGCATTTATCAAGGTTGATCCGTAGTACTTCACATATTGTGTTGAACAGCTGAGTTTTATTGCCTGAGTCCGTTTCTGTTGCTATAATAGAAAAACTAAGGCTGGGTAATCCATAAAGCAAAGAGGGTTCCTTTGGCTCTTGTTGTGGAGGGAGTACCTAACACAGGGCAGCTGCATTGGACAGGACCTCAGCGTGGAATGTGGGAGGAAGCCAAGTGCGTGACTGGATGCTCCCTGACCTTGCTTCAACACAACACAGGGTGCAACAAAAGGGGGTGCAAGTAAGACTGGCCATGAACCCTAATGTGGGAAAGAAGATACTGGAGGCAAATCGCCCCATGAGAACCCCTTCTTGAGATCCCCTTGACAAGAACCTTCCTCATTCATCCACAGGAGCAATAAGTCACTAACAGGAGGAAGACATTAACTCACGCCGGTGCCCAACACCCCCTGCTGTGCCTAACCTCCCAACTCTGGCACACTGGGCACCGAGCCTCAACCTGAGCTTTGGCAGAGACAAGCCATCGTCAACCGCATGGTCTTCCTTCTAGAGAGCTTTTATGCGGATGGGGCTTAAGCTATTGCCTATCAGCTTGGGTCATTCTTCAGGTGTCCTAGGAGTGTAGCACAGGAACTTTACCATAAGACTATTTATTTATGGCTGAAGAGACTCACTTCTGCAGTCCTTACTGGAGGCTTCAAGGGCCAGCAAGGCCTTTCAGTTCTTGGTGGTTACAGCTCATTCTCCCCACCCATGTCAGCTCTCTGGCTATTGGGTGTGGAATTCCAGCCCATTTGTTCATGGCTTGGAACTCAGCCATGGACTCTACTTAAACAGCCAGAGTCAGGTTTGCTTTGGGGCTTGCAGAGTACCCTTTCCTCTGGAGCTCTGCCAGGTGACATCTAATTGCCTCTGCCTCTTCAGCCCCTCCCTGTTCCTGTGCCTACACTCTCAATTCCCTCCACTGCAAAGGGGGGATGGGCTCCCAGAAAGAAAGCAGGCCTTCCCAGTGGCTTCTCTTTCCCCAGGGGGGCCACATGCCTGTGCTGCCTCTTTCTGATTTCTGCAAACGATTCTTCATTTTACTCAACTTCTGGGAACAGAAAAAACCAAGACACATCTTCTAAAAGAGAACCAGAAACCTTGGTCAAAGCTAAAGAGGACAGTCATGGGAGTGCATACTTGTAATCTTTGTATCTCTGGAGGCTGAGGCAGGAGACTCACCAATCTGAAGCCATCATGAGCTACAGAGGGAGAAAGGGGGAGAGGGAGAAAGGGGAGTAGGGAGACAGTTGGGGAGAGACAGAGAGAGACTCAGGATGCAAGATCAAAAGGAAATAATTCCTTTATATCTCCCTACATCTAATCCGCAATCAGTGTTCTTTAAGAGGGAGGCAAGTGGACTCCTCTCTCCCTTCAGGTCTTCAGATTCCACGGAAGAGCTGAGCAGCCTGAGAGCTCCCTGCTCTCGCTGTGGGAGGCTGAAAGCATCTGGGACAGAAGGGGTGGAGTGGCCTAAAGCCAAGAATCAGCAAACTGGCTAAGTTCCAAACCAGGATTTCAGGGAGAAGAGAGGCGATGGCAATGGGGGTGGAGCCTGTGCAGCTTTTAACAGAGGGGACATTCTAAAGCTTCAGTTCTCCCAAGAGTGCTGTGTTAAGAATGGGTGGTTGTGGGACAAGAGCAGAACAGGGTCCAGTTACAAAGCCCCTATAGGAGTTGGACATCAGATGGTTAGTGAGAACAGGCCACGCTTTGAGGGTAAAATCAATATTTACTGCTGAATTACCTGTGAGAGGTGAGAAAAGGAGAACCATCGGGAACAATTTCTACTGTTATAGCTTGCAAAATGGTATCAAAGAAAGTCATTCAGTAGGATGGGAAAGACCAGGGTGGAGCACGGCGGGGCAGAGGGGATGCAGACTCCACTTTGAGATACACACTACAGATTTTCTTCAAAGGGCAAAGACTTATACCATCTGGAGAGAAACTAGAGTATATCAGACTGAAGAGAAGATGTTAAGTACTAAACGGGTATGTCCGTCTGAACTCTGGAGAAGCTGGGGGCTGGAAACAAATTGAGCATGGCAGTATATTTAAGCAAATTATGGTATCACTCTGATTGTGAAAGTGGACAGATAAACTAAAGATCAAGCCAGAGGCCACAGCAGTGTCAACACTGGGAAGAAAAGGAAATGCAGAGAGTAGTGAGCCAGGAAGTGTTGCTGACAGATCGCGGGATGCTGCATCCTGAGGTTGGGGCATCTGGAAGCAAAGCTCCTGAGGAGGTGGCAGGAAGTATGATCTAGTGTCCATGTCCAGGAGCCCAGGTCCAGCTGAAGGCACGGAGTACATGGGGTGGCTGATACGGTGCTGGAGGTGCTGATGGTGTTGTCTGGGCAGAGCACACGGTGTGGCTGATATGGTGCTGGAGGTGCTGGGGGTGTTGACTGGGCACAGAGAACACGGTGTGGCTGATACGGTGTTGGGGGTGTTGACTGGGCACAGAGAACACGGTGTGGCTGATATGGTGCTGGAGGTGCTGGTGGTCTTGGCTGAGCACACGGTGTGGCTGATAAGGTGCTGGAGGTGCTGATGGTCTTGCCTGGCATTTTCTAGCCACCACTTTTTCTCAGCAGGTCCATTAAATGTTAGGTATTTTCTCATGCATTAGGCAGCCAGATATCAGGAAAACAACAATGAGTATTACTAGTGTGATCTTGCCCTAAATACCTTCTGGAGCTCTTTAATTGTTGCAAAAGTAATGACTTTGAAAGATCTGACCATCATCTACAGAAGGTTCTTTGCGCTGACATGCCTTGAGATTCAGCATCCAGGCCTGTCTCTGCTCAAATACAGGAGAGTATGAAGTAGCATTATCCCTGCTGAGGGCCTTGGACTTCTGCTCCCACATGGCTAAGAACGCCTTTTACTGACTGCCAACAGAGATGCCCAAATCTCTGGTCTGTTGCACTCCAGATGTGTAGAAGGCTGGGCATGCTGGCTACACAAAGACACAAGCCATCGCTCCCTCCTCACCAGACACAGCTCAGACAGTGACAGGAACCTAGGGTCTTGAACAAGCCCAGCCTGTTCCCTTCAGATATGGAGGTCTTAGCCACTGAGAAGTGAAAGGTCTTGTCCAGGCCCCCTGCTTCTGCCCTTCCCTTTCCGTGCCTCAACACAGAAGTGATAGTGACCTATTTAACCCTAATCTTGTCTCGTCACTCTGCCTCAGAACTTCTCATGGCTTTCCATCTCCTTCACAGTGGCAGCTAGTGCAGTTACAACAGCCTTCGATGGCCTCCAATCCCCAACCCCCCTCTCTCTACCATCTTCCTCCCACTCACTACGTCAGTCCCTCCGTTCTCCTTGTCTGTTTCTGCCTCTGAGCCCTTTCCCTGGCTCTTCTTTCTGCGGGGATCTGCGCTGTTCTAGCTTTGTCCAGGTCTTTCTGTGAGATGGATCCGGGGATTGACAACAGAGTCTCACATATGCTAGGCAAGCAGTCTGCCACAGACTCAGGCCCCCAGACTCCCAAAGGTCTTCTTCAAATGAGGCCTTTATAATCAACCTGCTCAGAAATCTGAGTCCTCTTCGTCCCCCAGTCCCTTTTCCTTCTCCCTAGCACCAAGACTGACCAGACCATGTGGTCTCTGTCCTCTCCTGCCTGACTCAGCGTTCCTGAAGCCACCCCACATACAGCTGACTCATCCTCTCCATGAGGGGGTAGGGATCTGGCTTCCTCAGTGATTTCCTTCAATGGTCACACGGCACAGCCCTGCCATCTCCAGCCCTGCTGGATGACTGCCTTCAGGGAGCAGACCACGGAGAAGCCTGGAGGACACCCAACAGCTGCCTGGCTTCACATCAAAGCAGCGGCTCTGGGGTTCTGGAGAGCTTGGAGGAGAGTCAATTAAAGAACATGTCTCTAAAGATGCCCTCAGAGAACTATGAAGTCCTAGAGAGCCACAAAGACCAGAAAGACTCTCCGAATCCGGGTTCTCCATCTAGGAATCTTTCTGTGGAAGACTTTCTCTCCCTAGTCTCTGAAAAGCCCACCATTAGTTGTCTTTTTTTCATGAGTTATTAATCCACTCTTTCCTGGCAAGGCAGGCATGCACACGTGTGAAGGCTGACAGGCATGCACACGTGTGAAGGTCAGAGGCAGCTTGTAAGAGTCATTTCTCTCCTTCCACCCTTTGGGTTCTGGAGATGGACCTGCGGCTGTTGGATGGCACCAACTGCTCCTACCTGCTGAGCCACCTCTCAGCTCTGGTACCATTTTCTTCCACACTTGTGAGCAGTGCCGAAAACTCCATTGATGGGTGAGATACAAATGTCAATATAGCTGCAAAATACATGCAAATGCAGCAAAGAGGGGTGGATTGGGACTGCAGTCAGGTAACAGCCCTGGCCGACCAGCTTCACCCCTCTTTGCTCTCCTCTCATTGGCGTTAGGTTCTCACACCTGCTCCCTCACCTTTGCCCACCAGGGTTCTAAACTCTGAGGGCACATCTGAGCCTGAGCTCCTAATCATACCTCCATGTTTAGTCAAGAGGACAAGCATACAATCCTGTTTCCATAATTCCATCCTGGTTCTTATATATTAATTCACTCTTTCAATGGCGCCTTTGGGTATTTAGCCAGGAAGTCTGAACATGATACCCCAGATGACTGAAGTTTCTTCCAGCAAGTCAAAGCACATTACTACCCTGCTCATGGTGTTTAGAGACTGCCCACAGGCTTGGGGTAAATCCCGGTTCTCAGCACAGCCTGGGGAGAGTCTATTAGGTTACAGAAAGCTCTCCTCACCCTTGAACCTAAGTTCCTAGAGTGACCTGTTCTCCCACATCTCAAAGCCACTGCAGTCCCTCCCCTCACCTAGCTAATTTCTTTTTCCTTAGCCCAGGAGCCTCTCTTCCATGGATCCACCCTTCCACAGATCCACCCTTCCACAGATCCACCCTTCCACAGATCCACCCTTCCACGGATCCACCCTTCCACGGCGTCTACAAAGACACAGCACACGGGCACCCTACTTGGTCCTACTCTGCAATGTTGACCCTCTTAGCCCTGTGCCTCCCGAAGTTGGCCCCTGTATAATTTTTAGGACAGCAGCTGTACTGCCATGGCAGATGGCTATCTATAGCAAAGCTATCATTATCTCGACGGTTTTAGCCTTAGATTGGTGCCTGAACCTGCACATCTGGTCAATGGATGACTTCTGACTACACAGCCTAACCTTGTGCCTAGTGCAGGGCATGGCAGAGGTGGCAGAGCAGACAGCAAGGAGTCTGGACTGCTTGATTGCCTTTGGACAACTGACGTGCCAACTTTGTACCTAAGTTTCATCTTGAAAATAGGGATAATTACAGTTGCTGTCAATCAGCGTATTTTGAAAAGTCAATTGGTATCTGTAAAATGCTTAGCCCAGGGCTGGGCAACTAGAAGGAGCTCAACAACTGCTGGCTGCTGTAACCAGAATAAAGGGGGAGAAAGAGACACAGATAAATTCTTAGGAAATTATTAGTGTCATCTTTCTGCCTGCCAAGCAAATGAACCCCTATCATGGAGACAGCATTGGCTAGTAGGGGCAGGTAGAGAGCTTCTGGGTGTATTTCCTTCCAGTGAGTCCTTGGAGCACCCATCCTGGCCCAGTGGTCAGAAACCGACTTCAGGAAAAGGGTAAATGTGAAACCCTGGCATACAGCAGCAGAAGTGGACCTCTCACTATGTAAGAGATGCACCTGATTCTATCTCAGGACTCTGAAAGGGAAGCCCTGCTGAGTGCCATGGAGGCCAGACTGGGAGTGAGTGCCTTTCCTCCCTCCACCGAGCCCCTCTCCATAGACTGCAGGCATTACCCTGAAGCTGTAGGACAGATTCCCTGGAGGCGTCCTAGTGAGCTCCAGCTTCCTTCTCTGCCAGGCACCTTTCTTAATTATTGGTGACCTTGTTCTCTGAGCTCCAGGCATTCCTGAGTAATGGGAACTTGGCCTGGAGGGGTCTCAAGTACTGAGCATCCTTTACCCCTTGGGTCCCTGAGCTCCAAACATTTCTCTGATTGACACGCTGGGGCAAAAGACCTGGGCTCAGCTACTACACAGCACCATACACTACCCCAGCATCTTGAAAGCAGGAGGCCCAATTTCCCTCACCGAAGTACTTAATTTCACACACTTCTGTTTGCATTAGGCAATTCCTGCTGCTCAAACCCTCACCCCACGTTACTTTTACTTATGGCTCTGGAATGACTTAAATTAACCTAGGCAATTAATATTTAAATCTAGGAAGCCTGACAAGGACAGCTGACCATGGAGTAATTTTCAGGGCCTGATGAAAATAATTTGCATTTTGGATTCATAGAGCTTTTAGTGTTTGAAGTTCCTCCAAAACACACTCAAAATCAAGGGACTTATCCAATGTCCCACTGCCAGGCGAAAACTTGAGCCTAGCGTTTGCTGACTCCCAAGCAGTAACCTGCCATGCCATAGAGGACAATGTCATATTCCACTATGACATTTAATTTTAATCTTGGGGAAGAGAAAATAAAAACAATCAAATCCACATCTTCCCCAGCCTGTAATGGGTTTTCTAGTAACACTTTTAAATAAGCAGATAAACATATGTTTCTGTGCTAAGAAACTTAGGACACGCTGAATTGCTGCCCACGGTTTCATAGGGTGAGCTGAGACGTGGCTTTGTTAAGAGAAACACAATCAGGGGCTGTGAGAAGCCTTGTAAACAGACCTGCAGGGGTAGGGCCATTTCTCACGGTGGGGGCTCCAGTGCAGTCTTCAAAAAACAAGGCGGGATTCTTCTGTAGACAGCTGCTCTAGACTGCTTTTTGCCTTGGAAAAATATTTCAGTTCCTTTTATTTGATGGGCCTTTTTCACCTCCGGATGCTGATCCAAACAGTCCCTGGGCAGAGTCGCCGAGGACTGAGGGCAGTCAGCTCCTGGTTCTCATGTGTTTTGAAGTGGGACTGGAACCAAGGTGGCCACACTCTGGAGGACAGAGCCACCACCATCGTCCACTGCCAGCATCATCTCTGACTAAGAGAGGTTTCGGCAGCTGAATCCTCAGGCCTGTTTTGTAATATGAGCAGCTGTCAGTGGGCTTGTCTTGCCATCTGGGGAGAAGCAAGGGAGGAGCACAAGCAAGTGTCCCGGGCAGAACCACTGGGGACCTAATCTATAACGACTCCATATTAAAGTGTGGCTTCCGGCAGCCTTCCCTCTCATACACCGCCTACAAAGTCTGACCGTGGATGGGGACCCTCTTCTCACTTTCAGAGCCGGTTTATCCATGAAGGTCAGGGACAGGAACGTGTCTTCTCTGTCTTTGAAGGCGGTTTCCATCTGTCTGTCTCTAGCTCCCCCTACACAGCTGACATGTGCGTTACTACCTAGTTCCCTGGGCGCCTGCCAGGGAAACTGAAGATGGGCCTGACTTTCTTCCACAGGAATGATCTGGTCGGAATGCAAGGAAATCTGGGAGGAGGGGCCGCGGGAGTACGTGCTGCACCTGTGGAACCTACTGGATTTCGGCATGCTGTCCATCTTTGTGGCTTCCTTCACCGCCAGGTTCATGGCCTTCCTCAAGGCCAGCGAGGCCCAGCTGTATGTGGACCAGTATGTACAAGATGTAACGCTGCACAATGTCTCACTTCCGCCGGAAGTGGCCTACTTCACCTACGGTGAGTTCCAGGGGCCTCGTGTTGGGTCTGAGATGGGGGAGCATGCCAGTCGGTTTGGGTGGTTCCAGGACCTGGGATTTGTAGCCCACGGGTGCCCTAAACTCTCTATGTCTACAGCGCTTACAGAATGTGGACGTATTTGTGACTTAGAAATGGGCTTCTGCCTTTGGAAGAATGGGGTTTGTTTGGGAGAGGTTCTGGGAGCATTTCTGTCGGTTTAGGGTTTTGTTTTCGAAGAATCCTTTTTTCTCCCCCTGACATGGGGAATATATATATTGAAATTTTTCTGTCCATTCTGGATCCTGTATTCTGCACAAAAGTATGCCCTGTTTTAGTTCGGCATTCTTTCTCATGGTGAGATAGGCTCTTAAAAGAGACATTACTACATTGATCATACGGGTTTGAAACGGGTTTCATGTGAGTTGGTGGCACAGCTAAGGCTACTGTCTCCAAGAAGCCTGAGGAGGGCTACAGAGAGCTCCCCTCTGGTGACGCCGGGATTCTTGAGGGCCCTGCAGAAAATAATTTCAGAAGGAGCCAGTGTGAATGAGAGTTGGAGTTTATTTAGAAGAGATTTTTGTAAGTAACCCTCACTAAGCTTGTTGGATCACCCACCCCCCAAAAAGCATAAAAGTAGAAGAGGGACTAGTTTGGAAGAGGGGGATCAGCAGTAGTGGCAGGAGAACAAAAGAGGGTGACAGATAAACATGATCAAAGTGCATATCATAGATGTATAAAATATCAGCACGATATTGTTGAGTATAATTTGTATACTAATAATTACTTTTTAAAAAGAGATTGTGACATAATATTTGAGTTTGGGCTTTAAGAGAGAATGAAGAGACAAAATATCAGGCATCCACGTGTGGTGTAAGATTTTCAAGAGTTGCCTTTCTTTACAATAGCTCCTCGCACGTGCACACACGCGCACATGTGGTATGCACACACAATTTTGGCAGCTTCTGAAGGTGCATTCGGAAGGGTTGCTAATGATCACCAACAAAACCACAGGCTGGCCCCTGTGATGTGTGGGATGGCATTATAGCTGCTAAGGTAAAACTGTAGGTCACAAAGTTGCATAATGGAACTAAAATGTTTTTTACTATAACTGCAGAGCCTCACTTGTGAGGTACCCAGGAATTTGCAGGTTTATACCTTGGAAAGGAGCAAGGTGGTACTCAAAGGTCCTGTACATCATTGCTATTTTCATATTATTCTTTAGAAATGTATTTCTTTAGAAAGAATGTAGGCAACCTCCACAGTCAATTTTTAAAATATTTTGTTAATTCTTTGAGAATTATCACAATACATTTTGATCATAGTCACCCCACGCCTATCCTCTAACTCTCCCTGACTTACCCCTACCTCCCCCCAAGCCTGTCCCCCAACTCTTCCTGACTTACCTCTACTTCCCCCAAGCCTGTCCCCCAACTCTTCCTGACTTACCTCTACTTCCCCCAAGCCTGTCCCCCAACTCCTCCCTGATTTACCTCTACCTCCCAAGTCTGTGTCCTTTGCTTTAAAAAAATATCAGCTCCAGTTTGTGCAGCCTATATACTCCTGTGTGGGTGGGCATCCACAGGAGGAGCATGGTCAACCTACTGGGAGCCACGTCTGTAAAGAAGACGGGCACTCCCTCACATGCTAGAATGCTGACTGGCTTGCACTTGTGCTAATCTTATACAGGCAGCTGTAGACATACTTAATGACTTTTTTGTTTTGTTTCATTGAAATAGCTTTTTCATACAATATATTCTAATCCTGATTCTCTTCCCCTCTCTCATCTCCTCCCAGATTGTCCCCACCACCCCAGTGGTTCATCTCCATGTCTTTCTCTCTCTCTCTCTCTCTCTCTCTCTCTCTCTCTCTCTCTCTCTCTCTCACTTTAGAAAACAGCCAAATAAAAAATAAAAATAAACAATCAAACTAGAATAAAACAAACAGGAAAAAAGAAACAAAGAAAAAGCAGAAAAAACACATAGCCATGCAGACAGACAGACACACACATACACACACATAAATTCATAAAAACATATAATCAGAAACTATAAACAAAAGACCCATATGATTAAAAAAGAGAGACCAAAGTGTTATGAGACAAAACATCTTCAAAAATATCATTGAGCATTGAGTTTGTTTTGTGTTGATCATTTACTGCTGGGCATGGCGCCTGCCCTTAAATGTAGTTTGTATAGCCAGTGATATTCCACTGGGGGAAAAAACCCTGACCTTTCCTTTGTCAGTAGGAGATAACGTCTGTGTTGCATGAGGGGGTCTCCGATCTAGTTTTCCTCTCAGCACTGGGACTCCATCTGCCTTGGCCCTATACAGGCCCTGTGCATGCTGCCACAGTCTCCATCAAAGGCTTAACAACTAACATCTCCATATAAGAGAATGCATACTATATGTTTCTTTTTGAACCTAGGTTACCCCACTCAGGATAATTTTTTTCTAGCCCCTCCCATTTATTTGCAAATTTCATTATTATGTTCTTTTAACAGCTGAGTAATACTCCCCTGCGTAAATCTATCACGTATTCATTATCTGTTCATCTGTTGAGGGACAGCTAGGCTGTTTCCAATTTCTGGCTACTATAAATAGAGCAGCAATGATTATGGTTGAGCAAGTGTCTCTGTGACTGGATAAAGCGTCCTTTGGGTATATGCCCAAGAGTGGTATAGCTGGATCTTGAGGGAGATCAATCCTCAGTTTTCTGAGGAACCACCACATTGATTTCCATAGTGGCTGTACAAGTTGGCACTCCCTCCAGCAATGGAGGAGTGTTCCTCTTGCCCCACATCCTTGTCAGCATTGAGCTATCATTCATTTTATTGATCTTGGCTATTCTGACAAGTATGAAATGAAATCTCAAGGTCGCTTTGATTTGCATTTCCCTAATGACTAAGGATGTTGATCATTTCTTTTTTCTTTTTTTTTCTTCTTTTTTTTTTTTTTTTTTGGTTTTTCAAGACAGGGTTTCTCTGTAGCTTTGGTGCCTGTCCCGGAACTAGCTCTTGTAGACCAGGCTGGCCTCAAACTTCCAGAGATCTGCCTGCCTCTGCCTCCTGAGTGCTGGGATTAAAGGCGTGTGCCACCACTGCCCGGCTTGTTGATCATTTCTTTAAGTGTTTCTCAGTCATTTATGTTTCATCTTTTGAGAACTCCTTGCATAGTTGGATAACCCCCCCCCTTTTTTTTGAGATAAGATTTCTCTGTCTATGGTCCTGGATGTCCTGGAACTCACTCTATAGATCAGGCTGGCCTCAAACTCATAGTGATCCACTTGCCTCTACCTCCCGAGTGCTGAGATTAAAGGTGTGTGCCACCACCACCAACAGGCTATGTACCCCATTTTAATTGTATCATTTGTTTTCTTAATGCCCAATTGTTTTTAATTCTTTAAACATTTTAGATATTTACTGTAGGTGGACTTTTCTGCCTCATCAGCCACCTCCCAAATAACCACATGGAGATTTATTAATTATGATAGCTTGGCCAATAGCTTGGGCTTGTTTCTAACTAGCTCTTATAACTTAAGTTATCCCATTTTTATTTATCTGTGTGCTGCCCTGAGGCTTGTTAACCTCATATACAGATTGTCCATCCTGTTTCCCTGCTTCCTCCATGTCTCCTCATGACTCTGCCTTTCTTCTTCCCAGCATCCAGTGTACCTGGAAATTCTGCCTAGCTATTGTCTGTTCAGCTTTTTATTAAACTAATCACAGTGACATAGCTTCACAGTGTAAAGGAATATTCCACAACAATTAACCCTCTATCAGATGCATAACTGGCAAAAATCTTTTTCCATTCTGTAGTCTGCTGCTTTGAACTGACCACATGATGTGAATGTGGCTTGTCTTGCAGCCATTGCTTCCTGGCCCCTGCTTCTGGCATTTGTTAATGTAACAAATCCAGATTTTTTTCTTGAACGGCTTATGATTCCTGCTCTATGCTGCTCAGGGAACGATGGACATACTCTTCTTAATGTAACGGTACAGGCTGCAGTATTATCCCTGTGTGACTTCTGTTCCTTTGTGAATTGTGTCAGGTCAGCTAGCAGCACATTATTGTCCTTGCCTTTTCCCATTCACCTTGGGCCCTTGGAAACGTGCCTGTGCCCCAGCTGCGGGAGCCGAGCTCCCTCTTGTGGAGAGACTAGCAGTCGAGCAAAAACGTTCAGCAGCAAAAACGTAGGCCCCGGGGATTTTTTAGGTTTTGAACAGACTTCTTTTCTGGTGGAAGCAGCTCCGAGATGAAAGCCTCTTTGTTTGAATCACACACTGCAGCTTGTTTTATGCCCACGCATCCCTATAGCCGACAAACCCATCCAGGCCGAATGGTCCACACCGGAAGTCCCGCCCCAGCCGCCGGGAACAGACAGAATCTAGCTAAGAGGAGATGCTGTAGCTGAGGTTGAAGATGATGCATTGTAGTTGACATTTTTTTTAAAGAAAAAAAATTCATTTCGGTGTCGGTTTGACTGAAAAATCCACTTCCTATTTCATAACACTCAAATGTGTTATTTATCCATAGAGGGCAGCAACTGTTTTAGAAAACACATACTTGGTTCTCTTGATCTGGCTTTCGTGGGCTTCTGAGTTCTGACCTTGGTGAGCATGTAGTCTGTGTTAATGTATTCCAAGTGTAATTTGGAAAGTGCTGCATGAAACTCTGTGGCACAGCTTCGCTTACTGAAGGCTTCTAGTCTAATTATTTAGCAGTCTAGCTCTGAAAATAAAGAATAAAATTCTTCCCCCTCCAGCTCCCTTGGGGTGCCAAAAATTGCCGTGTAATATGCTTTCTATTTGCACTTACTGGCTCTGAGAAGGACCCCATACCCCCAAATCCAATCTTAAAAATGGCAATAGTAATATCTGCGCTACAGGGCTGTTGTGAAAATCACAGCTAATTTAGTGTGAGGGCTAATTTAAGTTTCTCAATGTTTCTCATTTAAGCTTCATTCAGCAATTCTCAACAGGGATGCTGTTGGCTTTGTCAGCGGGGCAGTTTTCACCGTGTGATGCAGTCTAGAATGTTCTGAGATGTTCGGCATCTAAGGGGTACTCCTTCCCAGGGGAGCGGTGCTGCCCTCACCTGAGACTCACTGTCCATCCTGATCCTGACTCCTCGTAGGTAGCAGGTCTGCAAGGGATGCTGGTCCTTAGACTTAGGTCAGCAGTAGCACAGTAGGGGCCCAATGCAGGTTCACTCTGCTAGAGGATGCCTGTAAGGCAGCAAGGGCCCCAGGACTCTCCAGCACAGTTGTGGCAAATCCATGTGGATGGTCACCACCTCTAAGACCCTAGCTGAGTTAGGAAATAAAAAAACCTGCCAGCACCCACCTCCTCAGGGAGGGGGTGGAGAACAAGATTATAAGCCTGCCAGCACCCACCTCCTCAGGGAGGGGGAGGAGAACAAGATTATGATCTCAGGAAAACCCTTCAGATTCCTGGTCCCCAGAGGAGCTTGTTCGCTTTGACTCACGGTTAGAAGTTTCTTCAGTCACCTCACAGGCATTTCTCAGTGCCTGCTCTGTACCAGATTGTTCTGAGCATGTGTGACTTAAAGGCCACAGTCCATGAAGGCTCATGAGATTGTCTGTCATGGTCACATGGGGACAGCGCGGCTCAAAAGAGCTAGTTGGACTGATTCTAGGCCCAGTGCTCGTCCCCACTGCTTTGTCAGGCTTCCCCAGTGAGCAGCTCAACTCCTGTGTGTGGAGGAGGGGACTTACTGGTGAACACTGTGGCAGCTGTTTTAATGGATGCACACAGGACAGACTCCATGGCAACCTACCGGGCAGAGGAATCTCACCCAGCCTGCAGGACTCACAGCACCTTCTGGAAAGAGATGATTCTAACAGAATCTTGAAGGATGGTTGGGAATGAATCAGACCTGAAGTAAAGGACACATGTTCCAGGCACGTGAGCATCTTCTGTGTACTGCACTACCTCAGAGCAGAGATGACCAGAGAATGGCGCATGCTTCTGCGTGGAGCCTAACGGGTCTGGAGAGATGATGACTCAGCAGTTAAGAGCACTTGCTTCAGAAGGACCTGAGTTCGGCTTCCAGCACCAAAGTCAGGTTGTTCACAACCACATGTACCCCCAGAGGGAGGGTCCTGAAGCTCTCGAGTCTTCTCGGGTACCTGCACACAGAGACATAAGACAATAAAAACAAATTTTTAGAGCTACCTAACTGGGTGCTCTTCTGGAGCTGACCCCATGCCCCCGTGAGTAACAAGGATTGTTTTCTTCCAGCCAGGGACAAGTGGTGGCCTTCAGACCCCCAGATCATTTCCGAAGGGCTGTATGCCATAGCCGTCGTTCTCAGCTTCTCTCGGATCGCCTACATCCTGCCAGCCAACGAGAGCTTCGGGCCCTTGCAGATCTCCCTGGGAAGAACTGTGAAAGATATCTTCAAGTTCATGGTCATTTTTATCATGGTATTTGTGGCCTTCATGATCGGAATGTTCAACCTGTACTCCTACTACCGAGGTGCCAAGTACAACCCAGCGTTTACAACGTGAGTACCCAGCACTCTCCCTCCCTGAGCCCCCCCCCCAGGTTTCCTGGGGATCCTTGGGAAGTTCTTGCTAGCAGCTTCTTGAAGAATCCAGGTTTCCTTGAGGATGATGTGAGTTTCATTCTAAATGGTTTAGGTTTTAGGTCCTGACTTTGTCACTATGTGGCTCTGGGGCCTGGAACTCCTGATGTAGATGAGGCTGGCCTTGAACTCACAGAGCTCTGCCTGTCTCTGCCTCCTACTGCTGGTATTAAAGACATGCACCATCCCCAGCCATTTCTTCATTTTTAAAATGGGAATGTATCAGTTGCTTCTTTGTTGCTATGAACACCAAGACCAAGGCGACTTAAGGAAGAAACAGGGATGACTTAGGTTTACCGTTTCAAGTGCAGGTTCCACAATGGCAGGAGAGGCCCGCGGCAGGCAGATGGATCATGTGTTCAGCCACACACATGAGGTGCAGGAAAAGAGTGGGCTGTGAACTCTCAAAGCCTGTCCCTAGGGGTGTACCTCTTCAGCAAGGCTACACTACCTCCCCACACCATGCCACCAACTGGGGATGAGTCTCTGAGGGGCATTTCTCTGCCAGAGCACCACAAGAGGTGATAATAACAGTTCCTGCTTCGTGACAACAGTGTGAGGATTCAGCGGGATGGGGTAACCTGGAAAACATGCACTACATGGCTGGAGAGCCATATATTTATCATGTGTGATTATCACAGCAATATACTTAACCTGTATTACTTAGGAACAGCACCCGGACAAAACCCTCACACCTCATGCTATTAGACCCAGAGACTTATAATCCAGGAGAAGTGAGACGAGGAAGAGGGTGAGGAGGGTGAGAGAGAAATGAGAGCTGGGCAAGGTGAGCACAGGCTGCTACCTTGCATGTACCCTGAGCGTAGCAGAATTCTCCAGGGAGACAAGATGGAAGCACGCGTCTCTGAATAGCCTACTGGAGAGACAAGGGAACTTATCCGTTGGATCTCTCCCACCTGCTGTCCCTCAGGAGTCAGATTCACTGACTCCTACACTTCCAGGGACTTGCTGAGGCCCCGGTCCACAGCTGTCCACACCTGGCTGAGTACAGGGCAAGCTCTGCAGCTCCATGCTTTTCTACAGTCATAGGGGAGGCCCAGGCAGGGAAGATGAGAGGCAGGGGAAATGGCTGCTTCAGCTAGCCAGATGCAGGACAGCACAAAGACTCCACACCCAACTGCACCCCCAAGAAGATAAGAAACAGAGCTCATGCAGCCTGTGTGTAAAAGATCCAAAACTCTTCCCCTCCGTGAGGAACAGTGGGATCTCCTGGAGGCCACCAATAGCACTCAGTAGCCCTGAGCCAAACTCATATTGTGACGGACGTTACTGGCTAATGTAATGTAAAGTCATCGGATGTATCTGAGCTTCTGTGTCCACATCTGTGTTGATACAAAAACCACAGCTCTCGTTGTAAAGGAAACAAGAGATGGTTTATTCCAGAACCATTTTGAGTAAGCATGGCCAAGGAACACAGATTTAGGTTACCACCAAGTCCATGTTTCTACATGGAAGCAGTTTCATGAAGTTGTATAGTTTATATAACGATTGGGTCCATCAGAGAGGCAGGTACAGTGAGATGGGCAAGGTTTCCTACAGGCTCAGGATGCTAAGCTTCTGGCTTGGCAGAGGCTGGTGGACTGCTAAGGTAATCAATATTAAGAGGGTTTTTCTCTATTGTCTCAAGATGTTTGTCCTGACACCTTGTTCTAGGTGGGGCTAGAACTAGCCCAAGATAAGGTAACCAGCTTTTGGACCTGCAGCATCCCAGTCTTGCCACAGAACTCAAATTCTATTCATCTGAGAAGTCTTTGCAGACACAACTTCTTTCCAGGAGTTCTCGTCCACATCTGTAAAAACGAGACTTGCCCACCTTACTCAGAAGTGCCTTAGCCCTCCTCAGACAGCTGAGGTGTTTCACGCAGGGTGTCTGGGCGCACTGCCTCCAATCAGTCTTTCTCCAGACCCATAACTTCTAGAACTTGCCATCGTCAAGCTCTGGCCAGAATCTTGTTGCAGCTGGTTCCAAGAGTGCTAAGAACCTCCTGACCCATGTCCCCAGGAAGGCCTGGGTAGCCTGACATTTCAGTTCTCCAGCCTCTGGAAATGACTGTCCTCTGAGCAATCCCCACCTTGTAACAAGGCTCCGCTAGCCCTGCTCCTGGAGAAATCACGCATCAAGGAGAGATACCTGTATCTTAGAAAAAGTGGTTTGAGCTCCATGCTGCTTACCTCAGGACTGTGGGTGGCACTGCCTGCTCAGCTGGGTAACCCTGCATGCTGCTGAGTCCCGGGGGTGAAGTGTCCACAGAGAAGTCCCTGCCAGGCCCAGTGCTGAGGATCAACAGAGGCCTGCATGCATGCAGCACCCAACGGTCAGAAAGACTAGATTTCCATCTGCTCTTAGCTGGGACTCACTGTAGCCTTGGGCAGGCTCTTACATCCCTGGGCCCTGGATTGCTGCAGCTCTGACAGAAGAGGCGTAAAGGTCAGCCTCACAGGACTGTTGTTAGGGTCCAGATAGAATCAGGAAATCCAGTGCATAGAGCCTGCAGTGACTGGCAGTGACAGAGACGGATGTGGGGACTGAGCCGGCACTATAGGGCCCTTTCTGGGCAGTGGTCTAGCTGGCAGACTGGCCTCCAGCACAGGATGTAGTCAGTCAGACTGGTTTATATTTCTTCAACACCCACTGAAGAAATGGAATAAGCCTGAACCACCCAAAAACAAATTTGCTCTGAACGTGCTGGGAGGGAGTACAGAGGATTGGCGGGACTGGAGGATGGCAGGGCAGGACATAAAGGCATCTAACCAGCAAATGCCACATTGTCGACAGATGTGGGAAGATGTCAGCCTAGCTCAGGGCCATGCTCAGAGTATTTACCCATCAAATGTCTTGCAAACAGGAATGGGGAATGAACGGGAGAAATAAAGCCAGATTGAAGGCCACCTAGTAAGCCACTGGCCAGGCAATCCACAGTTTGGGTATCTGTGTTGACTTTGTCTGTTTGGCTGTTCTGGCGGCCCCTCTCCCCTCCCAGACCACGTCCACAGGAACATGAGAGAGGCCGGACTCAGAGTGGGCGAGTCCAACCACAGTTCTCAGCTAAGGCAACGAAGCTAATCAATACAGGGCATTAGGGCAGGGTGCCTGAGTTCGTGTCCATGGGTCATGGAATCAGGATGAATGGTAGGATGGGGTGGGGAGATAATAAATACACTCCATGTGCCAGGCACCAGAGATACTGGAGACCAAACCAACAATGACCCCAGACCTCTCAGGGTGGGGAGGAGGAGCAAACAGCACAGCAGACACAATGAGAACAAGACAGGAACGCCTTCTCCTCAGCAGTTCCTGGAAGGACATGTGTAGCTGCGAGTGGGTTCGATTGAATGGGAAAGTCGATAGAGTGATGAAGCAAAACGAGGAAAGAATGGAGTTTTGTAAATGTCACCGCTTACCTTTTGACTGCCTGCTGAAGCACGTCGCCCCCAAGAGATCAGCGCTGGCATTAAAAATGTCAGGAGGGAATAAAGGAAGCTGTGTTTGGGGACTCAAGGTTGCCTTAGTGTTGGTGTGCTGGTGCTGAAGTTAGACACCACTGGAGTGCAAAGCTGGATCTTCCCTCTGCCCCGCCCCCAGCACACACACACGCACACACACGCACACACACACACACACCCCACAGGAAGTTCTTTCTGTAGATTCTGAAGTTGCAGGCTAAGACAGGGCTCCTCTCCTCTGTGCTCATGGTCTTCCAAAAGCCACAGTCCTGTGGAAGGGCATTTGGGTTCGAACACACTGCAAGAGTCATCTCACCCTCGCTTTTGGAACTGGCCCCCAATTCCATGCCCTCTGTGTTCAGGGGAGGCTGGGCTCCCAACAGCTGCTCAGGGGGTCGCTTCAGAAGGCAGCTGTTAAGATCCTGCCCAGAGCCTTCTCATGGGAGCTCACCCTGGGGTAAAGGTCAAGGCAGCTCACAGAGCCAGTGAGAATGGAATCTCACTAAGCCCTGTGCTGTCCTAAGGCGAGGGTATGACATATATTCTGAGAGTACTGGGAAGAAAAGGTAAAGTAGGGTTTCCTGTGGACTGCAGCCCCCAGCCCTCAACCAAACCCTGTTCAGATTCCCAGGGTACTCCAGTTCTGAATCAAGGACCACTCACCCTTCCCCCTGGTTCCCATAACCTCCACCCAGCAGACGTCAGGTGAGGGACTGGAAGAATGTGGGAGGGTTGAATGGGTTCATCTTCAGGTATGAACAAGGACCCAGCATCTTAACTGAGACCAGCAGTCCTCAGATGACATCAGGATCACCCAGGGGCAGTGGCTAAATTTCAGGTTTCCAGGAGCCTGCCTCTTGGTATCTAATCCGGGCAGAGCAGGCCCGGAACACTGTATGAACTAAGTCTGCCCCTTCCTGGAGAACAGACTGTTCATGGACACAGGGATGGGGGCAGTCATGATCTTCAGGGGTGGTCAGTGGTGAGTCTCACTGCTGCAGGGGATAGCTCTGCACCTCTGCCTGTGTGGCCAGCCCTGTGCGGCTCAGCAGTCAGTGGTGAGTCTCACTGCTGCAGGGGAAGGCTCTGCACCTCTGCCTGTGTGGCCGGCCCTGTGCGGCTCGGCGGGCCACAGGACAAAACAAATGAAAACCTGTGAAAGTTCCCCTTGCTGGGAGGAAGAGAACTTGACTGAGGGGAGGGAGATAAGGGGGAGCTGGGATCTGAATGAGATCACACATGTATAAAGTATCAATAATTTTTTTAAAGAGCCACTGGGATTTTCATACATGATTAGGTCACAGGGTTTTTGTTTTTGTTTTTAGTGAGACTCTAAGCTGGGGGTGGCTTAAGAGGACGTGCGTTCTGTGCCCAGAACCTGCATAAAAGAGCTGAGTGAGATGATGAACTTACAAACCCAGAGGTAGGGAAGCACAGACAGGAGGATCCCTGCGGCTCCCCGACAGCCATGCTACCCCAATCCATGAGCCCAGGTTGGTGAGAGACCCTGCTTCCAAAACCAAGGTCAGCAGCTCCTGAGAAATAGCACCCAGGGGATCCTCTGGCCTCCACACCCATGCCCATGCACACACCTGTGTCTGCACAGACATGCACACATACAGCCACTCACAGGTGGATCTCATCCAGCATTATCAGCACACCAACACAACAGGTACCATCTGTGCTCTTCCTTTCTAAGTGGAGAGTCTGCTCGACTGAGCATCTGCCTGGTAGCTCAGACCACGCAGGCAGGTTCTCCTCAGCACAGGGAGCAGACGGTCCAGATCCAGCAGGAGCGAGGCAGGAGTCAGATCCCAGGAGCATTCCCAAGCTCTCTGCCTTCCACTCCAGAACCAAGGGTTCTCTAGGTCTCGGGGGCTTTACAGAAGCGCTTCTGTGGCAGGGCCTCCTAAGAGGGAGGAACAAGCATGTGTGCGCACAGCTGGGACCTGTTGCACATGACAGACGGCGTGCCTGCGGGCAGCTGGTGATCTGTAAACCACCCCTGTTAAAAACTGGGGTGTCCAGAAGGGAGGACAGGGAATTTGAGACCAGTCGTGTGCTCCTTGAGTCTCAGAGTAGCCAAACCGTGGATGTGGAAGGCAGAGGAATCGGCCTGAGAGCACACCTCCTTCACAAAACTCAGGCTGGAATCATAGGAGTTTGCTGTCCTTGGGGTTGGATAGTTGGTTACATCATGGAAGTCAAACAAACTTAGGCCTGCTTTTTGCCAATTTGTTTTATAGTCAACTTTGCTGAAATTCATGAATTCCATAAAGCAAAGATGTTCTGCTTGAAGAGTAAATGGGAATGTTGACATCCTGGCACTCAGAGATAACAGAGTTAGGAAAACAGAGACTAAAGGGCTCTGCTCACACATGAAATTCTACTGGAAGAGACTGCAGAGGAGATAATGTGTCCTCCTTATAGGATGACACATGGATTAATGAAAATGCATCCGGGACACTGGACTATTTAGTCATTGTAGGAACATCACAGAATGTACTGACACAAACAGATAGCAGAGCCTCCTACTTGCCTAGGCTGTATGTCACCACCAACAGATTCGTCATTATGCAGTGTATGACCAGACAAACGCTCAGATAGGAGGGGCTAGAACCATGAGTGACTCAGGACAGACGCAAAGGGCTCTCTCACACAATACATAATGGCTCCCTGTGGCCCCAGTAGGTAGCTTGGCTCCCTCCACTTAACCCTGATCAGAGATGAAGGGTGGGCCCTGTCCACAAAAAATAATTAATTAATTAATTAATTAAAAAAATAAAATGACCGTAGCCAACCTTTTCTATAGGCTCCGTGGAAAGACCATCACAGCACACTCATCTAATCAAAAACAGGTCCTTTGCTAACATTGCTCTATCTCCCCAGGAATTACTTTTAATGGAATAACTTTAGAAGCACTGGGCAAAATTAGAAGCTCTTGTTTTCCACGATAGCTTGAGAAATTTCCACACTCCTTAATGGGAAAATTCCTGTGTCCCACCTCGGCCCAGGAGCAGGAGGTACAGACACACTGCCTCCCAGTGGGTGCATCCTGCAATCCCGGGGGGCACTGGGCAGATGACGGGAACCCTGCAGGCTACCACATGTGTCCACCATACCTGGAGACCACAGCCCACTCGGCCTGAGCCTGAGGCTCGTGGACAGGAATGAGCAATGCCTCAAGCAGTTCATCACAGCCTTTTATTTAACTGCGTGGTTGAAAGACCGACGCCAATTTAAATAAAAGGAGGCGCTGGACTCCCGAAGGCCAAAGGGAAGACTAAAATGCTCGTGAACAACTGATGCACACTGAACTGTTTTGTGCACCTCACAAACATTGTGTTGATTCACAGCAACTTTATGAACTATAGACTTATTTCCCCATCTTATGGCTAGGAAGAAAGAGATCCAGAGAGCCTGCGTTACTAGGCTCACCTGGGCTCAGAACCTGCCGTCCTCTGACAGCAACAGCAAGGCCAGTAAACAGGAAGTCAAAACACATTAGCACAGATTCATCCGTTCTCTCGTAAACACACCTTCAGTTCCTGGAGCTCCTTCTGCTCAGCCAGATAGATGTCACCCACCCCAAGATAGACTGCTTTCCTCTGGGTTTTCTAATCCCAACTCCTTATTAAGGCCCAAGATAGAACCACGAGGTGATTCAGAGGCAGAGGCGGGAGCTCTGGGGCAGAGCGCTCAGCAGGAACAGTTTTCCTTGGACATTTGACTATCACCCTCACCCTCCTCAAGCCTTGGGATCGTTTTGGGTCCCTGAGATCCGGGTGTTAGAGGAACGGCCCCCTACAAGCGTTTTATCCCTGCCAGGCGTCTTCCTCCATCACCTGCAGGGATGGCAAGAGGGTGTTACTCTCCGGCAGAACTTAATAGGGCACAGCTATTGTCTTTATGTGAAGAACAGCCCTCTGATCTGATCCTCTTGCTTAATGTTAGCCTGCGAGCTGCACATTTGGGTAGGTAACTGAACAGAACTGAGCTGTTGCGGGGAGGGCTTCTGAAGAAGCAGCAATTTTCATAACAATCGCCCTAAAGTGTCGCCTTGTTGATCAGTTTGTTCTCTGAGGCGCGTGCACGCTGCCTCTTCAGGAAGCCTGTTATTAAAGCCTCATTATCCAGGCGAGACAGACCTGGTGGAGAACTGATTACCTTGTCCCCGCTTTCTGCGTGACAGATCAGCCCCAACCTTCCCACGCACACTCCCGCCCAGGGAGACAAGGGTGAATCATGGTCTATTCAGTGCCTCTCACAGGCTCTCGCTGCTTCCACTTGCTAAGAGTGCTTCTCATGTTATGGTGGCCTATTGACGAAATTCCATCCCTTCCACTGCCAGCCAAGGCAGCTTGGGCTGGAGGAGCCAGAGGGATAATTTGCATGAAGTCAAGCTTCTGTAGTGATCTGGCCCATAGGAAGGGAAACAGGGCCTGTTCAGGAAAATCAGTAATCCCTCAGAGTTGCATCATTCAATGGGCCAAGGCTTCTGAGCTGATGGGGCTGTGTGTGCTGCCAGCCCTCATAGAAGCATGCAGCAGCATCTGGCTTACAGCTTGACAGCGTTCTCACTAGCACAGTCTAGATTTCTTTCAGATTCAACAAACCAGAAAATGAATAAAAGAATAGCAGCCATTCAGGGTGCTCTTACTATGCATGTTATGGGAGTTGTTCTTTTAATCTTCCTAGCAACTGAGCAGCAATACAGCGCCGTTCTGTCCATTTCATAGTTGAGTAAACTGAGCCCCTAACAGGCTTTGTAACATATTTAAACATGCACACATCGAGAATGAGTATCGGGGAGGTTCGGACCCAGACATGCATCCCCCCCCTCCCCCCCCCCCCCCCCCCCCCCGCCTAGCACTGTGAAGATTTCTGTGACACGGTTGAGGAACTCTGGCAAACTTCACAACCACTGGGGGAGAGGAGGCTGGGGAGCCAGCAGCTGCCATCCTTGACAACAAGGAACCCCAGATGTGGCCAATGGGGGCTTTTGTAAGAGGCTTTGTGGTAAAGATCAATTAAGTCAGTCCCAGGGGTTTCTTTCTGAAAGGCAGCTCCGGATGTTGACGGTGATGAGAGTAGACTTTTGGCCTCCTCTCCTGGGTCTTGTGGGTCCTGCAAACTCTAGGCAATGACCCAAGCACAAGGGCCCAAACCTTCAATGCCAGTGCTCAGGGGGCTGAGGAAGAAGGATAGCCGTGAGTTCAAGGCCAGGCTAGGAGACCTTACCTCTATTAATCAGATAAGCAGACAAATGGTGGGTGGTGATTTAGATGCTGTCCTTCCACAGGACCTTAGGGCCTAGCTCAAGGGCCCAAGGGCCAGGCCCTTGGGATCAGTGCTGTTTTACTGGTTTGGTTCTAAGACACTTTCTTTCTAAGAACATATTATGTAGGCTTCCAAGGTGTTGGTAACAAAAATCTTTCCCCGTGGAGGGCAGTGAGACTGAGTTCCTTTCATTTATTTTATTCCTGCCACACCCTGGACTAGAAGATACTAACCTGGCATCTCCCACTGAATGTACATCTCCCCAGCACACACATCCCTTTCTTTCTTAGCATGTCTGTTGTTTCCATACTGATTCCTAGAAGTGCTTATGTGTGTGCAGAGCTGGGAGGTGGGGCCAGTAGGATCAGGTTCAAGGCCGCCAGCTTCGGCAACACACTGAATTCAAAGCCAGCCTAGACTCTAAGAGACTGTCCCCAGGACATCATTTATTGTTGGCTGTATGGTTTGAATTTAGATATCCCCACCCACAGGCCCATGTGTCTGTGTAGGTCGGTTATGGGACCTTTTGGAGATGGAGACTGGTTGGAGGAGCTGGGTTGCTAGAGGCAGGCTTTATCTGTTATAGTCTGTCCCGGGCTTTATCTGAGCCCCTACCTGCTTCCTGACCACTGAGACTGGAGCAAACCACCTCATTCTCCTGCCACCCAGTGTTCCTCCATGATATCATCTCAAACCATGAGTCCTACCTTAAGGGGCTTCTCTTCGGGCCTTTGGTCAGATGAACAGGGAAGGTTCTGGTTGCATTGACTGACATTGCAGACTCAAGCCCTTCTCCCTCTCATCTCTGACTCACTGGGTGTTTTGACATTCGGGAGCTAATGTCTTTGTAATTGGATCTCTCGATGTTTGTATTCATAGTTTCTGAAACTCTCCCCAAGCAAAGATCATCTAGTAAATTCTCAACAACATCATGTGCTAGTTTCAGTCATAGGAATTTTTTCAAATTTTAACTTTTCCATTCCACTCAGAACTTGTCTATTCAGACTGTGTGAGTCTAGATAAAATATGATGCCTCTCACAGCTTAGTCTAGACAATCCGCAATAAATCAGCCAGTGAGGCCTGCCCCTTCAGTAATAATGGCAAACACTGGTCTGTTCACAGTGAGAACACTGAATGCCCCTATGGAGCAGACTAGGTCCAGATACAAAGCCCAGGAGCTGACCGGGGCTCTAACGTCCCGGATGATCAGTGCCCACCTTTTCTGTTGCTTCAGCTCATCCTGCCTCACACAAAGAGAAGATGGAACCACAGACTTTTTTCTGTTAGACTAAGACTCTTCTCAGCCAGTAAGGAGTAAGGGCTACTCCTCTGGAGAGGAGACTTTCATTCTGCCACTCCCTGCGGTCTGGGCCTCTTGTAATTACCCTCTAGAGATGAAGCTAAGTGGAAGTTCAGAGGTCAACCTTCTCACTGTAGAGATTTCAAACACATACTGTAGAGAGGATGTATGTCAAACACACTGGGTTGGAGTCAGGGTGAGCACTGAGCTGTCACTTTAGAGACCTCACTGTGAACACACCAACAGACCACTGTGAACACACTCACCAACAGACCACACTGTGCACACGCTCCCCAACAGACCACACTGTGCACACGCTCCCCAACAGACCTCACTGTGAACACGCTCCCCAACAGACCACTCTGTGAACACACTCACCAACAGACCTCACTGTGAACATGCTCACCAACAGACCACACTGTGCACACGCTCCCCAACAGACCACACTGTGAACACGCTCCCCAACAGACCACTCTGTGAACACACTCACCAACAGACCACACTGTGAACACGTTCACCAACAGACCACACTGTGAACACGCTCCCCAACAGACCACACTGTGAACACGCTCCCCAACAGACCACACTGTGAACACGCTCCCCAACAGACCACACTGTGAACATGCTCACCAACAGACCTCACCGTGAACACATTCACCAAGAGACCACACTGTGAGCACATTCACCAACAGACCACACTGTGAACATGCTCACCAACAGACCTCACTGTGAACACGTTCCCCAACAGACCACTCTGTGAACACACTCACCAAAAGACCACACTGTGAACACGCTCCCCAACAGACCACACTGTGAACACGCTCCCCAACAGACCACACTGTGAACATGCTCACCAACAGACCTCACTGTGAACACACTCACAAGAACATAGTCTTCTAGATGGGCCACTCTGCTTCCTCTGGTTACAGACAGAACGCCCAGATGAAGGAACTGGGACTAGATGAGGGCTCAGAGGTGGACTTCATAGTGATAAACCATACATGCTGGATCTGAGCCGTCTTCCCTAACTAGAATGTAGATGGCTTGTCCTGCGTGTGTTCCATGTGGCTCACTGGTGTCAGCCAGGGACCTGTTGGCCAATCCAGGGTAAAGAACAGAAAGTGAGGCTGGGTGAAACCTCTCACTGTCACAAGCGTTACCACGTTTCTGTTGCTCAGGACGAGTGCACAGTCCTGCGTCAGAACCGATTGCCCAGTGTGTTGGCACTCTTCATCGGGCCCCGTGAGAGGGATCAGCTGTGCACGGGATGGAGCACTGCTGGTGCCTTCCGGTTTAGGATCTGGGTCTCATCCATTGTGTGGGACTCTCTAGGCCCTTGTTCCTTTCCATAGAGAGAGAAGGGAGTAATTCCTTCATAACGGTACTCAGTGAATCCTCACACACAGTGACGCCATGTCTTCACACAGAATGGACTTGACATCTTGTGTAAGGAAACCATGTTCCCTAATGACAGGAGCGTTGGGACCCAGAGCTCTCCGAGATGGCTCTGTATACAGTCTTCACTTCAGAACCTGCTACTGAGCCAGTCATAGTGCTGCATGCCTTTAACCCCAGCCCTCTGGAGGCAGAAGCACAGGCAAGCAGATCTGGTTCAGTTCAAGGTCAACCTGATCTACACAGTGAGTTCCAGGCCAGCCAAGACTACATAGTGAGACCCCGTCTCCAAGCGAAACAAGAAACTGCTACTGAATTCCTGATTAAACACTGCAAACTCACAGCTTGGAAGGAAATAAAAGACAAGCAACAGCAAGACAAACTCACATCGGATAGCAGCTTCTCCGGCTCTGGGATGCACAGGAAATTAGCCACACTGCAGGCTGTGCACCCTAAACCCCACCCCACACACATAGACACCCCCATAGTCTCACACACAAGGGAGCTGTAAATTCATGCAAGGCAAGAGTGGATTTTTTTAGCCTAATTTGGGAAACTAGCATTTTTGTACATTTTCTCAAATAAATTTCAATGCCTAAGAAACACTGGTGGAGGGCGGGGTGAGCTGAGTTAATCCTGGTCATTTGTGGGTGAGTGTTGAAAATCTAAAATGTTAAAAGAGGAAAAAAAGAAGAGTCCTATCTTATAAAGGCAGTGAAACCAGATGCAAACTGAAGAGTTGAACTTTATGTCCCTAATATACAAGTATATTCTAAACCATCCAATCACAATCTAGCTTTTTTTTTTTGGAGTCTATGTAATAATATGTGGAGTCATAGCCAGAAGGCTAGGACTGTGGAATGTGCTTAGGGATTGAAACCACTGTATTTAAAACGTCAAAGGGTCAAAGCGTAATCTACTGAAGGCCAAGTCTTCCCTGGACCCTCGGAGCAAGCATGGCTCTCAGCAGCTGTGACACCTGCAGAATCAGAACAATGTGGACATTGCCCTCAGCCTCTCTTCTAACCGTCTCAGTTAGGGATTTTATTGCAGTGAAGAAACACCAGGACCATGACAACCCTTACACTGAAAACATTTAACTGGGATGAGTTGCTTACAGTTTCAGGGGTTCAGTCCATTATCATCATGGTGGGGAGCATGGCGACATGCAGGCAGACATGGTGCTGGAGAGGTAGCTGAGTCCTACATCTTACAGGCAACAGGAAGTCAGCTGAAACACTGGGTGGTATCCTGAGCACAGGAAACCTTAAAGCCCACCCCACAGTGGCACACGCCATACTCCAACAAAGCCACACCTAATAGTGCACTCCCTATGAAAGGGAGTCAGCTGTGTTCAGACTACCATACCAGCCCACCCTGGTTTATAGGTCTTTATTTATTGACTGGCCTCAGGTAATAAATGGAGATAAACATGAGCCTGCCACCAAGTATCATGAGGCCCAAAGCGTGGTGCAGCAATGCCAACTCAGCCTATTGGTCATGTTCATGGCCAGGCTGTGTAGCCGGACAAGAGCTGTCCACTGAAGGAACAGTGAGCTTTCTTGAGGCGCAAGGGCAAACGTTTGCCCCATGTTTAATTTTAGATGTCTGATTAATTACAGCCAGATAAAAACTGTGTCTCAGCCAGGAGCCCCAGCGGACCTGAATTTTAGAAGGAAGAAATTGCAGTGTAAGAGTCTTTCTGTGTCTTCTTAGAAACCTGAGTATTTCAGTATTTCAGAATGTGGGCATCAGCAGCCCACCACAGTGCAACTCCAGGGGACCATTAAAGCCAGGATATTGGAAGGGCAGCTTTTATTTTAAAACTGTAAACCAGTCCAGGACTCATGAAAGAACTGTCTGTTTCCTCGTAGAGTGGAAGAAAGCTTTAAGACCTTGTTTTGGTCCATATTTGGCTTGTCTGAGGTGATCTCGGTGGTGCTGAAATACGACCACAAATTCATCGAGAACATTGGCTACGTGCTCTACGGCGTTTATAATGTCACCATGGTGGTCGTGCTACTCAACATGCTGATAGCCATGATCAATAACTCCTATCAGGAAATCGAGGTAAGCCAGCTCAGCGCTCTCCCTCCCTCAGCCAATCGCAGCACTTGGGCAGAGACAGCAGACATGCCTGTTGTCTCACTTGTGCAGCTAAGACAGTAACAGGCCTTCTTTCTGGACCATGCTGGAAGTTCCCTGTATGGCCTGGTGGCCCTGCTGCCACCACCACGTGGGAGGGCCCAGTGAGAGCAGAAGGAGCCAGGAGTATGCACCACTCAGAGAGGATGCCCACGGCACATAAAAGTGGCTGTGTGCCTGTTTCCCTTCTCCCTGACTGTGCTTCTTATGAAGAGCCTACTGTGTGCCGAGTCTGTGTTGAGCACTGGTAAGACAGTGATGCTACTGTTAAGTCCCCACCACCAAGGAGCACATAGGCCAATAAGGAAAAACAGAATGGGGGCTGGGGAGATGGCTCTGTGGGTAAAGTGCTTGCCTAGCAAGTCTGAGGCCCTGAGTCTGGATCCCCAGGACCTGTGTAAAAAGCTAGGCATTGTGGCGTATGCAGGTAATCCAAGCTCTGGGAAGCAGAAACAACAGAATCTTGGGAGCTCTCAGGCCAGCCAGCCTAGCCAGTCAGTGAACTCCAGCCTCAGTGAGAGACCTTATCCCCCAAGTATGGTGGAGAGTGGTGGAGATGGATCCCCAACATAAATTATGGCCTCTAGATGCAAACGTAAGTGTGCACACTCATATATCCATGCATGCACATCCCCTACATATATACACATGCAAAAACAAACAAAACAGGTAAAAGCTGGTGAGACGGCTCGACAGGTAAAGGTACTCGCTATAGAGTCCTGACGACCTGAGTTCAACCCCCAGAACCAACATAAAAGCGGGAAGGAAAACCAACTGCGCAACGTCGTCTTGACCTCCACATGTGCACTGCAGCACATGCATTCCCACACCACACACACACACACACACACACCACATACACACAGCAATAAATAATTCTTTAGTCCCTTGACCTCCACGCGCGCACACACACACACACACACACAGTAATAAATAATTCGTTAGTCTTAAAAGGACAGGTAAGGCAATCATTAAATCACCATGCTCTGGGGTCAACACAGCCGGGCACGGAAGATGCACAACAAAGGGGGAGAAACTGACGGGAAGCTTGGGGACTTTAAAGATGAACTCTACTTTGCCAGAAAGATAAAGGCTGTGGTAGAGCATTCACCCGGCACGTGCAAGGCCTTGGATGTGATCCCCAGTGAGGTGCAGAGGAGGCAGAAAGGAGATCATTTTAAATAATGAAGTTGGGATACAGCTCAATGGTAGCATGTGCCTGGCAAAGTCATAGTCCAGTCCCCAGCTCTGCAAAGAAACAAAAGGTACGAACAGATCCTTTATTAGGATCTAACATACATAAGCCATGGTTTAGTCTTATTTAGAACATCAGAAAAGTAAAAGCAACACAAATGAGCAATAATAGGAATCAAGTTAAATTGATTGGGACGAATCTGAACACAGGGAAATCGTTTAACTTAGTGGAAAAGAAAGGAAAGCATAGTGGGGATGGGCAGCAAGGCGGCTCAGCAGGTAAAGGAGCTGTTGCCAAGCCTGATGACCTGAGTTCAATCCCAGCATTGCATGGCAGAAAGGGAGAACTGACTTCCGCATGTTGTTCTCTGACTCCACACATGCACCATGGCATGTGCACACCAGACACCTATGCACACAAAATAATAGATACGTGCAGCACATTTCTTAAAGATCAGTGCTCCTGCATGTCATCCCAGCACACAGCAGCCAAACAGAAACATGGCAAGACTAAGGCTTAGAAGCAGACAAACAAAAAAGATGGGCGGTTTTAGCTAAACTAAGGCAGTGAAGCCCACAAGCCTTGCTGTTAAGAGGAAGGCAGAGGCAACTTGCAGAATGATATAAATAGTGCATTCTTCTCCTGTGGAAGAGGGGACACAGGGGAGTATGAGTTCACCCCCTTTGTCACTGCATGTGTGTTTGGGAAAGAAAAAAACTTCTCAAGGAAGCCATAGGAAAGATATGTGGGGCTGGAGAGACAGCTCAGTGATTAAGAGTGGGTACCGCTCCTGCAGGGTCCCAGAATTCAGTTCCCAGCACCCAGGGATCTTATGCCATCTTCCAGCATCTGTTGGTACTTGCACTTACCTGTGCACATAGTCCCACCTTACACACGCACGCACGCACACACACACACACACACACACATACACGTGTGCGCACACATGTTTTTTAAGAGGGGGGAAAAGGTAACACTCCTCTGGGATACCTGACTATTACCAGGTAGAATTGGGGGAGAGGTGATGAACAGGGTCTCTTTCAATTTATACCTTTTTATGCTTTCTAAGTTAGAAGAAAATCACTCAGAAATTAGTAAATGAAAAAATGCAAGTTAAATTTCTCCTGATATAAACAGGCAAATCTCTTATTTATACGATGATACAAATGCATATATCCAGGGGAGATAGTAGAAAAGGATTGCCAGGGATGGGGCCACAGTCTTCCTGTGTGGCAAGGATTTGGAAGGAGGCTCAAGCAGGGCCTTTCTCATTTGCTGGTTAACCCTGTGCTTAAATGATAAAAAATGATTATTTCCATGGTTCTCATATAGAAAAACAAAGAAGTTATTTAATATGGTTTTCATTTAAATTTTAAAAAAAAGTAAAATCAAGACTGTGTGGCTTAAGCATCAGGCATTTATTGCCTCATATTTCCTAGGGGCTAAAAGATCTAAAAGTCTGGGCAGATGGTTCCCTGTGAGGCTGCCCTTCTTGGCATACACACAGCAACCTTCCAGCTGTGTCCTTACGTGACTTTTCTACTGATCCTGCTTGATTGGGGAACCTGCCCTTGGATCCTCATTTAACCTCAAGCACCTTTTAAAACAGTTCTGTCTGCAAATACAGTCCCATCCCACAGTGGTGGGGTTAGGCTGCAATGGGTTGGTTTTGAGAAGACAGTGTTCAGTCCATAACCTGCTCTCCCAGAAAGATTGTTCCAGACTATCGGATCAGAGAGGATCAAACAGAGCACAAACTGGGCCAGGGAAAGAGGCAGGGGGCTGGAGGAATCAGGGGCTGGTCCTAAAGCATCAGCTGCACATCCCCCAAACCCCCCCCCCACTCCCTGAGAGATGCGGCACTCACCTTAGAGATGGACCGGTGGCATCTTTTCAAGAAGCATTTTTACATGTTTGGTTACCTATGTAAGTGAGCTATTGCCCTCTAGTCCTCCCATCATTATGGGCCTCAGTTTCCCTGAGTGTAAGAAGAGGCACGTGGTGTTGGAAGAAAATCCATGGGTCTTTTTATTTCTCACCCAGAGATGTCTGCCACGTCCTAACAAGCGTTGGTCCTCATAGCTATGGCATAAGAAGGTTGGCTGAGCTGAGCGATGCCCACTGACTTGGTGCAGAACTAGGCAAGCTCATAGCTCATGGTGTCACCAGGATGATCTCTGAGGTGAGCAGAACACTGAGGTGGCCCAGCCCCTTCTCCTGGGCCATGAACAACTTCCTGGTCAGGTCAGAGCTGCTATGCCTGCCCCTCTCAGTGAGCCGTGAACTATTGGATAATGCAGGGTACTCATGACCACATTCGGTGGTGGCGAGTGAATCTTTGTACGCCTTCTATAAGGACACTTATGGACTCATTCACTAGATCTTAGCACCTTGTGTAGGAATCCACGGGCTCTGCTGCCCCTGCCGCTGCCATCCTCTTCCCTTCCTCCCGCTGGAGAAGTCCTGGCCCACAGGAGCTGTTGTCCACTGCCTCCCTGCCTGTCTCCTCACCCTCCTGCTCACCATGTGGCCTTTTGTGTCAGCATTTAAATGAGTCGCCTGGTCAGAAACTTGTCTTCTTCTAAAACTGAGAAAATCCCCTCTCCATTGAACTCCCACCACCAGGGATCCACACTTCTCAGCTCCTCTCCCACTGTGACTCAGACCTATTCTACTTTACCCCCTCAAACTGGTCGAGAACCATCCAGTGCTAGTATCAGCCATGTTTCCTCATGGCTTCTTTAGCTCTTCCAGCCACCCGTGAGGTGGGTAACTATTACGCTGTCTCCATTTGTAAATGAGGCAACTGAGGGCCAGAATGGCTAAGCGGGGTGCCATGGTTTCACAGCTGCTAAAGACCATGACCAGGGTTCTTACCAGTATGCCAGCCTTCTTCTTGTTTCCAGTCTCCCTGTTACACCAGGGTGAGCCCTCCTCACCAAGCTCGTAGTCTACAAGCTCCATCCATTGTGTCCCAGCGTACACAGGTCACATGTGGGGCCTTAGCGGCAGAAAGCAAAGGGCGCCTGCGGTTCATGGACTTAGAGCCTGGTGGTCCGTCCCAGCCGACTATAGGTGCATCCTTGCCGGGCTCACAGTGCCTTGGGGTGTAGCCACTGCCTGTGCAAACAAGTGTTACTTGATGCCTGCTTCCGGACAACATGGAGGAGGCAAGTGCTACCACACTCTATGGAGTCACAAGCTCAAGCCACATTGTTAGTGAGAGACTTTGAAACCAGATACGAATGATTCTACGCCCCATTGCCTGAGGCTCATAGTACATTTCTGGGGGAATCTCCTTTAGGAGATGACTATCTCGATGTTGTAGTGGCCAGAACTGTGAAGTCAGTGGGCAGAAGGCTGAAACGGCAGTGAAGACAGTTAGTTCTTAGGAGCTGCCAGGGGTGACACTGGTGAAGGCGCTGGTTGGGGGGAGGGGCGTATCATGGCTGGGGTGTGGAGACACTGGTGAAGGCACTGATGGAGTGGAGGAGGGGCTTTTCCACCATGAACACCGAGGCAGGTAGACAGTGTTAAAAGTGCTGCCTGCACATGGCCTTGGAGATGCTCCTGGCCTACACCATCACAGATGGGGGTACACACCCACAGCACACCTGGCCTGCACCATCACAGATGGGGGTACACACCCACAGCACACCTGGCCTGCACCATCACAGATGGGGGCACATGGTCTTAGAGATGCTCCTATCCAGTGCCATCACAGATGGGGGTACACACCCACAGCACACCAGTGCTGTTCAGCGAGCCGCTCACATGCTGTAGACTTGACCCTGTTCTCACCCCGCTCAGACGTTAAGCTGTGGCCCCTAGTGTGTGACTGATTCCCTTGTTCCACAGGAAGATGCAGACGTGGAGTGGAAATTCGCTCGAGCGAAGCTCTGGCTTTCTTACTTCGATGAAGGAAGGACTCTACCCGCTCCCTTTAACCTAGTGCCGAGCCCTAAATCCTTCTATTATCTCATAATAAGAATCAAGATGTGCCTCATAAAGCTCTGCAAATCTAAGGCCAAAAGCTGTGAAAACGACCTGGAAATGGGCATGCTGAACTCCAAATTCAGGGTAGGTAGCATCTGGTCGTGGGGAGGGGGGAGTGTGGGTGGGGCCCGTGTGTTTGACTCCTTCCTTCCAACAGCCACCCCTGGCACAAAGCCAGCCAGCCAGCGTAGATGCTACAAGGAGCCACCGCCTTGCTGAATCTACCAGGCACCTCAGCAAAGTACCGCCCAGGATAAAGTCCCCAAGTCTCTTAGAGATGCTTTCAGTTCAGCAAGCTGCCTGCTGCCTGGAGAGACAGGACCCCAGCAGAAGGGAACCCCTGCAGCAGGGGTCCCCAGCCCTCCTAACACTGCGACCCTTTAACACAGGTCCTCATGCTGTGGTGACCCCCAGCCATAAATCATTTCATTGCTACTTCATAACTGTAATTCTCCTACTGTTGTGAAGTGTAATGTAAATGTCTGATATGCAGACGTTCTTAGGTGGCCCCTGTGAAAGGATTATTTGACCCCACCCCCGGGGTCCTGACCCACAGGTTGAGAACCACTGCTCCAGAGCATTGGAAGTATATGGCTTTCTATAGAAAGCAGCCAGAGGCTGATCTGAGGACAGAGTTCCCTGCGCTCTTCCCATCTCTGTGCTCTCAGTGTTTATTGGAGCAAAGCCTCTGAGAAGGTCTAGAAGAAAGACACAAAGCCCAGGGCTTCCTAGACCAAATGGGCCAGCAACAGTCATTGACTCTGACAACCCTACAGAAACTCAGTTCCCAGGAGCGACAGTCTAGGAAGTCAAACCATATCCAACCCTTTCCCAGAAGGTTCCCTACAGACCACCTCTGTGTCCAGATACTACTCCAAGCCCTGCCAGTATGTATGCATCTTTCTTTCTTTGATTTAGAAGGCCCGCTACCAGGCTGGCATGAGGAATTCCGAAAACCTGACATCAAACAACACTTTCAGCAAACCCACCAGATACCAGGTAACTACCCCTCCTTACCTACGTGTTGGCAGAAGTAGACTGAATCCGCTGTGGGAACACAGATCACAGCTTCCTCCAGAGTGCCTGCTATGTACCAGTACTGTGCCGTCTGCTGGGGATGCCGACAGGGCTCTACCCCGGTGGCACCTGCAGGCTTAGGGGGAGACACAATAATAAACACATAGGTAGCATACTGCATCAAACTGATAGAAATCCCAAGAAATAAACAATAAGGTTAAAACTAGAGAAAACCAGGAAGGTCTGGCAGGGTGGGAGTGTGGGGGTAGGGCATCTTCATGGAGAGAAGAGTTGGCCAAGACCTCAGCCAGGTAAAGGAGACAGCCATGGGGCCTTCCTGGTAAAGGTGGAGAATCACAAAGGTCTCAAGCTGCCGGGGAGAACATCCTGAGAGAACCTTTCTCTCAGGATGGCAATAGTATCCGGTGTTCTCTAAGGTCCAGGAGGGGAGGGTAATGTGGCAGGGGACAGACATGATTACACTGTACTCAGCACCAGTGACCAGGCAGACACCAGCAGGAGGAGGCGTGGTGCCTGTCGTTCGGATCTAAGGGATGGCTATTTCTGTTGGGCTGTGTGAGTGGGCAGTGGGGCAGAGCTAATACAGTACACAGCACTGGACCTGATGCGGGGTGGGGACAAGGGGAGGAGTAGCACCTCCATGACTCCCAGTGTGCCCTCAGTGGCCAGGTAGATCTCAGGATCACCACTGAACCTGTCAGCCTGCAGAGATGCTTGCTACAGAACTTTGGAGGAGCCCTCTAATGCGTGCAGTCCCCATATGCCTTCTGGAAACCAGGTCTGCCTCTGCTCCAATGATGAATGGCGACTACCACTTAGCTGTTGGAACACGTGGGACATTCTCTCCCTGCCTCCCACTCCTCGCAATGAATGGGTTCACCCTTGTCCATAATTTCTTCTGGCTGTAATATGATGTTTTCCTGGGTATCACTTTGGGCTGAGGTGAGAAGGGGACATGTCCCTGGTACCACCTTCCCACGGGGCATGGCTACAGACCTGGCGTATTCCGGACACAGGTCTCTGGTTGAATCTCCTCGCCCGGGTTTCAGCAGCCAGCTACACACTGGAAAGGATTTAATTGTTCAATTAAGAAATAGCTCATCCTTGAAAACACTTAAGTCTTAACAGATGACATGAGCTCAAAATTGGCCATGGGCAAATCTTGAAATTAATCGTGCACAGAATCGAGACTGCCCCGTTTGGTCGACTTTGAGCTGTTTCACAGGCTAAATCCTCTGCCAGGGGAGGGCTCCCATTTCTCAGCTTCTCGGAGGAGAGCACAGATTTTTGTGTGTCACAGAACAGATAGCAACTCCTAATAGAAATCCCTGATCTTGGACAGAACCAGCTACTGAGATAAAGGAAGAATGATTGCCTGCAACCGACTGTCCTGCACCCAGATGAATGGCAATCAACCTCACAGCTGTCCCTGTCTGCCTATCCACACCACAATCTCAGTCCTCCCGCCTAGAGCTCCCAGAAACCCCTGCTGTGATGTTTGCAGCCTCAGGCTAGGGATGACCTTGGGAAGCTTTGCTCACCGTTATTTTGTCGTCTTGGAGAAAAGCTCCAGGCTACTTACTCAAGTAGTCCTCACGGAAAAGCAGGAAGGCACTGGGTTTGGGGGCTGAGGGACTTAGAACACCCTGCTTTTTGTACCTGGTCACTCTGGACCAGCTGGGCTCTGTGTCTAGGTATCTTTCTGAGCTAGTCATCTAAATTAGTCTTGAGATGACCCCAGAGGTCATGGGGAAGCAGTCTGGACACTAGTGGTGTCCTTTCCCCCCAGATGCCAGCAAATTTTACAGATTACAGAACTAATTCTCCTTGGCTGAGGCCTCACAACTGGTGGTGACCCAGCTGATTCTCTGGGCCCTTTTCTCTCAGCACAACACATCCCCCAGACTCTAGCCTGTCATTCTGGTGCTTCCCTAGAGTCCCCTCAGTCCCTGCCTTGTGGGGGGGAGGGGGGACTTGGTGGTTTCTAGTATGGTATCTGTCAAAACTCCCAAGCCCAAGGTGAGGATGTGGACCGGGAGGGGCCTGGATCAGTGTCTTTTTGCCAGCTGCAACTTACAAAGCAAAGGTGGATTTGAGGGTGACCTGAGGCTATTTTCCTGCTTTGGGGCCCACTGGGGACCTTCCAGGCTACGTACTTCTGATGCACAACTGTTTGATGGGCATAGAACCTGCAGCCTTCATCCCTCCCTTCCCTTCCCCAGAGCAACCAGCTCACTGCAAGCGTGTTCTGTCGGCCTTGTAAACTGTAGTCATCTGCAGAAATCCTGTGAAATCACAGACAGGGCACACTTTCCTCTGTCACAGGGTCCCTGGGCCTAGCTCCCTCTGTCTCTTCCTCGGGAGTCCCCTGGTGGGCAGAATTCTCTGTTTTAATCTTCTTAACCCTTTTGCTTTGTGAGGTGGGGAAAGGCGGTTCCTGCAGACTGGAGCAGATACCTGGAGTCTGGCTTACTAGCTCCCTCAGCACGGGCTGCTTGGTTAGTTAGGTCTTTTCCAGCCTGGCTCCCATGACCAAGAGCCCAAACAATGGACTAGAATCAGGACATGGATGAGAGGGCACCCCTCTGAGAGCTGAGTTTCTGGAGAGATTGAGTGAGCTCACTTTTTGTTAATAAGACTGACACACTATGGTCTGTAAGGTGTCGCGCACATGTCTGAGTTGCTTCTGCTTCCTCTTCCTCTTCCTCCTCCAAGAAGATGCATGTGAACTGGATCAATTCAAAACATAGCTTGGCAGGCATGTGCTAGAGTGTTGTAAGTATAGCCCTTGAGATAATTTTAGAGGACTCAATTTAATCGTGTGGCCTAATCCAGAGCTCAGTGGATACTAACTACTAACTAGGCAGGACTGTGGTGGCTGCTGCACCCACAAAGAGTCATTCACACTCACCCATTTCTTTCAGGCTCTGCCTTGTCCTCTTGCATCAAGAACAGCTAGACTCTTTCACTCAGGAGACCGGCAGTGGGGAAATCATTGGCTTGCTTCGCCGAGACAGGCTCTCACTGTCCAGGCCTGGAGCTGGCAACTAACTTTAATTTGCTCACCCTTCCTCTCAGATCGGCCTAAAAATGTGCAGCAGACGAATGTTCTTAATTCCTTAGAATAAAAGGTGCAGAGATTAACTGCCATTCTCTTCTGGGAGAACCAGTTAAGGGCAGCTTTTATTTTTGTGTTTGTTTGGTTTGTTTTCCTTCTGAAGGTACCAAGGAGTGGGTACACACTCCTGTGATATAGATAACCTGCTTCCTGGACTAGAAGAATGGCCCAGAGAAAAGGCTGGGCCTCACTTCAGACACTGCTGTGTTAATACCACCATCTGAGGACAAACAGGGCATCTTGCTAATGAGCTGTTCCCGGCACCCAAACCATGGAGACATAGGAAGGGGGGCCCACAGGCTCCAGCAAAGGAGGACTCACTGGCCTAAGCTCACCCGGGCCATGGGTGAAAGAAACTTAGCTCAGGACATGTAAAATCTTTGGACTGCAGTCTGGAGACATCTCCTTGGCTAGGCAGTCCCAGCTGAGGGCATGAGGAGAACCATCATGTGATGGGAAATTCGTTGAAGCCTCTAGCACTGCGCATGCCATTCAATCCCATTTCTCTATGGTGAGGGAGAATTTAGGACTGAACCCAGGTCCACTGCAGGTGTCTGAACTCTCAAAGATGCTGCCGTGTCCTCCTGATTCTGGGTATGAGCAGGTGAATGGGCCACTGGCCAGGGCAGCATGGTTCTGGGTGTGGCTCGGTAAATGGGCCACTGGCCAGGGCAGCATGGTTCTGGGTGTGGCTCGGTAAATGGGCCGCTGGCCAGGGTAGCATGGTTCTGGGGTGGCTCGGTAAATGGGCCACTGGCCAGGGTAGCATGGTTCTGGGGTGGCTCGGTAAATGATGGGCCACTGGCCAGGGCAGCAGCGGCAGCAGGGAACCCTGGCCCCTCTTCCATGCTGCTCATCTCTCAAGAGTCAGAAATCTCAGCTCTCCGAATATTTTTAAACTCTGATTTCACAGGAACCCTGGAACAGCTAGCTGGCAAAACCCAAAGTTCAGCTCCTCGGGGCTTCCTGACACTTGGCACTATTCTTGGTGTCCCTTAGTGTGGTTCAAGCTTTGTTCAGTAAGCAATACTTACCTGCTGTCGGGAAGCTGGGGCCAAAGTCCCTGCTGCACCGTTCCTGGGGGTACAGGGTCAGACCTGGGGGTGTCTGGGGAAGTGGTCTCTCCATCACGGCCCAGAGGCCCAGCTGAGAGTGAGGTTGACGGATGCTGGCAGCAACTCTTCAAGACGCCGTCGACTTCCTCTGCTTGGTCCTGGCCGCTCTGTGATCCGCACACTGCCACCTCTTAAGGGCTGCAATTACCTGAGCTGACCTGCTAAGATTTCCCAGCATTCCCTGTCTGGCCAGGCCTAAAGTGGGCTGAGGCCTCACACAGAGCCATGTATTCAAGGTTCCCTCTTTCCTTGGCTTGGCTTCTCCTGTTCTCACCTCCTGGGGAGTATGGAAGATAAGCAGAGCTTTGCCAGGCCCTCCGACTGGGCAGAGCACCCTGGGAGAGAGGCACCAGCCTGCTAGTGCTCTGTGCTGCCTCCTGGGGTGCGAGAGAGGAGCCCTTGCTGGCTGCCCCGCCCCTGAGCCCGCCTGTGCTTCTCATTTCAGAAAATCATGAAACGGCTCATAAAGAGATATGTGCTGAAGGCCCAGGTGGACAGAGAAAACGATGAGGTCAATGAAGGTACGTGGGGGCCCCTGAGGCAATTTCATTCAGATTCCGAATGTCAAGGGTCAAGCATGGTTCTCTCAGGGCTGAAACTGTGGTGTTGTTGGGGTTCTGTGTCATTTCTGGGGGACTCTTTGCTCTCCAGTATGAGCAGATGCTCACCATGAGGCGGGGAGACCAAGGTCTTCATTTCCCTTCCCAGCAGCTGCTCCACCCTGGGGTCTCTACACTTGACCCACCTCTCAGAGTCTCCACCCTGTCTTACCACCAACTGCCACCTCCGCCCTGACCCGCCTCCATCTTACCTCCTCCTCTTCTAAGAATGCCATGATTAGATTGGTTCCTGCACCATCCAGGGGACTCTCCTAAAGTCAGCTGGTTAGCACATGATTCCACATGTCACCTTAGTTCCTGTTTACTATGTGACATGACTCACCCTCAGTCCAACCACCAGTGGTGACAATGTAGACATCATGGAGGTGTGGGATGTTAGTCTGCCACTCACAGTGATGGCTTCCTCAGTTGGCATCCAGCACCTTGAATTCAGGAGAGCCTAGGAGCCCACCATTCATGTCCTCCTATGCGGGCATGTATACAAAACCCCATTTCCAGAATCTGCCACTAGCTCAGCCCCAAATACCCATCCTGCCTCTGACTCTAACAAGAGCTGTGTTTCTCTGAGGACATCCCTCTTCAGTACCCACTGATTAAGGTGCACAGATCACAGCCGGATGCATCCCTGCATCTGTGGCAGAGCCTGCGGTCTCCATGTTAGATGACAATGTCAGGTGGCTCCCGTGCACACCGGAGCTCCCATCTAGGTCGCTCTCACCTCACCGTCTCAGTTATTTTTCAGTCTGCTTTCATCAAGGATTCTTAAGTGAGAGGCGGGTACCTTACACCGGGTCATTACTCCTGCAACACCCAGGATAAATACTTGCTACCCAGAAAGACCCTTGTCCATGACTGGAGATACTCTGCCTCCCCTCCCTGGGACCACAAGTGCTACCAAAAGAACCCAGCTACTGAGTGACACTTTGCCTCATCTTGGGGGTACCCAGCATGCAGTCTGAAAAGCAGCAATGCCCGATCTAGCTGCTAAGCAAGCAGACCTGAGGCTGGGCGGCAGCACACTTACTTCCCTCTCCTTGTGGGCCCCAATTATGAGATCACCAGGTGCCATGTCTCCTAGCCTTATGGATGTATGACTGTAACAGACATGAAGGTAACTGATACACAATTTGTACGTGGGTGCCATTGTAGCTTAAATGGTACCATGAGCCTGGGGTTTCACGAAGCCCCCTAATAAGAATAGTGTGTATAAGATCTCTGCATTTTATACATTTAAGCACACCATGTAAGCAATAGGAACAATATTCCCACAAGCAGTGGACTCCTGCAGAATTAAATCTGGTATCTAGAATATGAGGAAAGAGCCTTCTACTCCCCTTTGTGTTTAATAAAGAGATTCCCACAGGCCAGACCCCATGGGCTTCTAACCATGTGGGTTACTATGGAAACAGAAAAAGAAAGTGACTGCTTGGTGGTCCCCTATTGGGGGAGGCAGCTGCAGGCATCAGGGAGGCTCGAACTGGCGAGATCAGGCTGCTTCTAAGAACAAGCTGAAGCTCTCCCTGCAGCTGGCCAGCCCCAGGCTGTGCTGTGTAGAGCCCAGCTCTCAGGTGCCCGTGTCCACAGAGTCAAGCAGAGCGTCCCGAAGGTGAATGTTCCAGCTAACGAGCATCTTGCTCACTCTTGACATCTGCCTGTAACGGCTCTGAGACCAACACTGGAGCCAGCAGTGTGTGAAACAGTTGCCAGAAATCTTGCAGCCCTGAACTCCACCTCTCCAAGCTGTGAAGGAGGAGGCTTTCCAGGAATTGGGGGGGGGGGGGGGGGGCTGTAAGTGCATAGTGGAAAGTCAGCTGGGTGGCACTTTTGTTCTCCGAGATCTGTGGGCACAAGGACCTTCAGGATCCCAACACCCTCCCCCCCACAACCCCAGGGGGCTGGACCTGCACCCAGAGCACAGTACTGCCTTCCCTCTGCATGCTCATCCCAGGAACCCTCTTCTGTCCTTGCAGGTGAACTCAAGGAAATCAAGCAAGACATCTCCAGCCTTCGCTATGAGCTTCTCGAAGAGAAGTCACAAGCTACCGGCGAGCTAGCAGACCTGATCCAACAGCTCAGTGAGAAATTTGGGAAGAACTTAAACAAAGACCACCTGCGAGTGAACAAGGGCAAGGACATTTAGTGCCTGCTGGGCACCTGTGACTTCTACCAGCATTCCAAAGCCGGGCTGACCTCCCAGTCACAGCCCTGTTGGGGAGGAGTTCCACTCCACTCCCCTGGGATACAAGGGATCCACTGGCTCTGTCCTGGGTACGTGGCTGACATCTTAGCCCAGGACCTGCCTGGACCCAGGCTTGTGAAACTAGGCTGTTGGGAGAGAAGAGCTTCCCCCGGGAGGGAGGAAGTGCCATCAGACAGACAGGAGACCTCCCACCCAGCCTTGGTGGTCAAGGCAGGGAAAGGCCATCTTGGATGCACATATGTGCCCTCCCACCCCACTCAGGACTCCAGCTGTGTCCTGGGAAGTCAACCCTCCTCATCCTGTGAGTCCCTTCTCATTCCTCCTCGCCACATATACACACAACCAGAACCGGGAGGTGGCCTCTGACCTACTCTTAAGTGCCAGATGAGAACCCAGATAGCCTAATAGCTAAATAGTTCTATTTGTTTATTTAAAAAAAAAGTTTAAAAACACTAAATCAAAAATTGTACTGTAGAGAAAAGTTGTCATTGTTTAGAAACGACAAAATCCAAATAATGTATTTTTACCTTTATTAAGATTATCTTGTATTTACTATTTTTACCTAAAATGAGAAGAAATAAAATTACCTCATAAGAGCCTGGGGATCTCTGTGGATGTCTGCTGGGCCATCTGTGACAGGTGGACCTGGCTTTGGGGACCCTCGGGGTCAGGGCGTCTTAAAGGAGAGGCCAACGCCCCCGCAAGAAGTGGCTCACTTCTATCCTCACGGCCAAGCCCCACCTCCCATTTCCAGATCTGACTACAGCTTCTCCAAGGTCAGGAAGGAAGTGGTGAGGGAAGTGGCAAGTGTGTTCCCAGCCCTCACCTAGAGCGTTCTTGCCCTGTTGGGTGTAGAAGGAGGGCAAGGGGGCCAAGGAAAGGGGCCTCACATCCAAGGGTCCCAAGTGAGAGTAGAGAGCAGCCACCAGGTGGCGCCCAGCCCCAAACAATGTGCCAATGCCCTGGGATTGAAGGAGACTCCACTGGTTCCAAAGAAACAGACTTCAGAATTGCTTCAGTGTACCCAAGTATACTGCTGTGTACCACGCATCGGTACTACTGCGTACCACGCATCGGTACTACTGTGTACCACGCATCAGAACTACTGTGTACCACACATCAGAACTACTGTGTACCACGCATCAGAACTACTGTGTACCAAGCATCAGTAGCTCCATATACAAGTTTCCTAAATCTTCACAGCAACCCTAGAAGGAAGGTCAGGATTCCAACTTTAGATGCCTAGAAGATACTCTGGAAGGAAAGGAGAGAAAAGATGGTTATACATGCACACACATGCGTCCGCACACATTTGTGGGTATGCACGTATGTAGAGATGGGAACCTGTGTGATGGATGACTTTTCAACTTTGCTGTCTTGTCAAAGCTCTGCATTCAGTAGGAACCACACTCTCCATTTGGGTTTTGCTAGGGTATTGATACAAGATAGGGTAACATCTCTAGATGCTAGGTGGCAGCTGTTCCTGGGCATATGTGACCATATGCACTGACAGGCAACCCTCTACAGGGGACCTAGTATTTTTGGATATAGGTACCCTGTGAGATACTCCAGTAGGTGCCTTTGGCCAGCTGAGCACAAGTTTATACTGCTGTCTGGTAGAGTAGGCATGGTGAATTTGTATATACTCTCCTTAAGTCCAGGGGTGAGCGTGCCTCGATATATGCAGAAAGATCAGACTTGAGTTTCAGGTACCCAGTTGCAGAATCTGTTAGCTTCACTCTGAGGTGAGGAAACAGCAGGCAGGATGCAGTGACGGACAGAAGAGAAGTTGGTTCCAGCACCTAGGGAAACAAGGATGGTACATCCCCACTCGTTGCTAACTCAGGCCATTTTGCCAACTCTGCCCCATTTGGAAGGGCGGGGGAGTCAACATCTGTTGATGCTGAGGTAGGCAGCTAGGGAAGATGGTGCAATCAATATTCCATATCTGGGTCTTCCCAGCCCCACCCATACCTCTACCCAGGGCTTGAGCAAGATGCAAACCCATGGGCATTTTGCAAATATAAATCCCTGTCCTTAACCTGGTATCAGTAGGGGGATTGTAGGTGTATTTCAAAGAACTTCTGTGGGTGCTGCAGGCACATTGTATACTAACATACATACATGCAGGCAAAATACCCATACACATAAAAATAAATTAAAAAAATAAAATGATCAAGTCTATGGGTGCCTTTTAGGCTGTGAGCTGGTCTCCAGAGAGAGAATGCCTTTCCCTTTGTCACCCTTCTGGCTCCCAAGCCTGCACAGGATGAATGCATGCATGCAGCAAGTCTTTACTTGGCCTCTGACTAGGACCCAGGAGTCCCGTTGCAGCCTGGCCTCTGGATAGAGGCATACACACTTGGTAGGAAGAACAAATAATTTAACCAGAGAAGACAAATTACCAATGTTTCCAGAAGATTTCCCTTCAGATCTCCCGCTTATCTTCCTCAGAATGCTGATAAACACTTCTAAGCCACAGCAGGGCCCATTTCCCTGTCTGCCTTCAGACGGAGACGCTTGGCAGGCGTTGCCAAACTGTGTGACACCCTGTTCCTAAAAAAACTAAGCTTCAGATCGGCTCCTCAAGAGAGATAAAGGAAAGCAGGCCCCGCCATAGAATTAGCACTGGAACTGAGACTGTCCCATTCATTGAGCTTTCAGGGCTGCCAGATGGGCAAGAAAGGAGGAGGGGCTTGGCTTCAAGTGGAGAGCCCGGGACTGAATGAGGCCTAGCAGAGCTCACCAGCCTGGAGCTTAGTGGTAAACTCCACATCTGCCCCGAGTTTGTGCCCCCCATGCCTGTGACCCTCACTAAATCAGCTAGGGCCAGTGGGGAATGCAGCTCAGGCAAAGCAGGGCAGTGAAGAGAGAGAAGGAATCCTAGCACAAGGGCAGAGGGACGGGAGCTGCCCATCCCATCTCCTGCAGCTCTGCCCACCTCATGTCATGCTGTCTCACATAACTTTAATGTGTACATTTGGTATCTGTCTCTTATGCCCAAAAGGAAGATCTGGGAGGGACCCAGGACTAGTCTCCAGTACACAATGGACTGGAACCAAAGAGTGGCACCTAGGGAAGCCCTGCCAGGGACCTCCCAGGTTCCAGATTTCCCAGGCTCCTGCAGACAGCACCCTCAGACTCTGAAAAGCTGCATGCATTTGCAGAAAATGCAAGCCCTCCAAAGCTGCATTTTTGTCCAGCTGTGACTGTGCTATGTGGCCCCACTCCCGCTCGCCTGGAGGATGGCCATTGCCTTCCCTGGCAGAGCCCACTCCCCGCCCGGGGGAGGCTCCTGATCAGGCCTCTGGGTAAGCAGAGATTAAGCGTGGAGATCGTCTGTCATTTGTCACTCTCAATGACTTCTAATAGGACTCAACAGGTCCTGCTGACATTTCCCAGACAAACCCCCAATTAGCTGTGGGGCTGCTGCCGCTGACAAGCGTGCTCTCACACGCTTGAGGAGGCAGCACTCCTCCCCTCCAAGTGAGGGCCTGATAGGTCTGACTCCAGGGAAGTTCCTCACACGGAGGTGGCAGGCCTGGGAAGGCTGTGACATCCTGAAAACAAGGAGCTTCATGGACTGTCACTGCAGGGAAACGGGGATGGCACGCGGAGGCCGCGCCAAGGGGTTCTGACCTACCTGTGCGGCCAGGCGCACCTTCCTTTCTTGTCTGTCTCTTCCCTTCACCTCTCGCAGGGAGAAAGTTCTAGAGAGAAGGAGGCACAGGAAAGGGAAAGAGGTAAGCCAACTTTCTCTGTCCTGGCTCTCAATGAAACCGCTTCCAGCTGGCTCCCGGGCTCAGCAAGATCCTGAGGCTAACCCACCCTCACTGACCCCGGGAAAGAGTCACAGAGGCGTGATGACACCATGGGAACACCACCCACCCACTCACTAGTCTCCTCTGGTTCCCCCAGCAAGCAGCTTTTGATTTGTTTCAGAAAAGGAATGGCCTCAAAATGTGGAGGAACTGAAGGAACAGGGCTGGTGATTCCAAAGGCTTGAGTCTAGAGAAAAAGAGCTTCAGACAAGGGCAAGCCTTTGAGGGAGATGGCGATGGACTGTCTCTGGGCTCTCCCACACCCCAAAGTGCCTTCCATCAGCGTGGGAGAGACATGGAAGCCACAGAGAGGCCAAAGTAGCAGGCAGGAGGCCCAGCTGGAAGAGGGGTGTCCTGGTACCCTAGAGATCAGGGCCTTGGCTGGAGCAGCTCTGCCCACTGGAAGTAGCCAGAAACAGCGCAGCCTTTCCTGTGGGCACCTAGCCTTTGCCCTGCACCTGGGAGGACTGAGGAGGAAGAGGAAGGGGAGGGGCCCCTTCCAGCCCTTGGTGTGCTCTTACAAAAGGTAAATTTAAAGGTGTTCATCTCAGAACCTTGGTGCGTCTGAATCAGAAAGAGGTGGGGCAAACCTGGCCCACTGGCATAGTGTCGGCCACATTGACAGGCAAAAGGCCCGTGTGTGCTTCAAGCAATTGACATGCAGAAGCTACCTGCAGGGCCACCAGCTTATGTCAATGGCTCCCACTTTCTCCTGACAACCAGGAAATGGGGGAAACATAGCCATGTCGTTTCCATGCAGGAATCAGGTAAGATGTGGCAAGTGCGGAAACCAAGAAAACAGACATTGGTCGTGGGGTACTGACTGCACTGCTCTCACTCCAGCCAGCAGAAGCCAGCACCTGATGCCAGTGTAGCCAACCAAAGGCACAGTCCTCCCACGCAGTCAACTGCCCAAAGCAAGGCAGCTTGTAGTTTTGCCTTGAGTTTCACATATATATGTGACCACAGGGGTGCTGAGCAAAAGAACATGCATCAATCCCTGGGCGTATGGAGAGGGGCAGTCTGTAGGGACAGGAACTGCAGAGGGAGGAGTAGAAGGGCGAAAGGAAGGAGGGAAGGGAGGCAGGAGTGGGCGCAGGGCAGTAGGTCCCTGGGTGATGCCCGCCCCTGCGGCCCTGCTTCCTACAGCTCTTCCGTCCTGGTGACTTGCTACATGGGACGTTCTAGTTCACCGCCAAACAAACGCCACATTTGCTCAAGCTGGTTTGCAGTGGGTGCCCCCCTGTGATCTCCTGAGCCTGGCTGGATGTCCCCCTAACTCCTTCCTGCCCTTCCCTGTGTTAAATTTCAAGCTTCCACCGTTCGAGATGTCAAGGCTGTCCACAAGCACTGTTTCTCCCGAGGGTGCACCGACTGTGAGCAGACAAGGGGGATCAAGTCAAAAGCTCAAGGAGAATGTGTGAGGTGTGGGGCTTGGCAGTGCTGCTCAGTGGCCCGGGGATTTGGGCCCCTCGGGATTAAAAGAGCTGTCTGGCCCCTGTGGAGGAGCTGGAAATGGAGATACTGCACAGGAGGTGAAGCAAAGAGGTCAGAAAGGATGCAGGCATGGTGACCACATTCTCACCCTTGTTTGTGAGGTCCAACCTCAGACACTCCAGAAATAACCAGTAGTCACTCTGTGGATGATCAATTTCTGGCTGGTAATGCTGTTGCTATAAATAGGACCTATGCAGCCTCGTTTTGTAAGTACAGGCTGGTGGAGTCGACTATTGGAGTTACATAAAAACAACTGAGTACTGATTCTGGGGACATCTGTAGCTCCCAGTGTGTGCAGACTTCAGGAGCAGAGTTACAGCCACCATACCTCTGACTCACCATCTTGCAGATGCCCAGACCTGAGAGAACAGAGGAAGTGACTCTTCAGATCACTTCAATGACAGCAGAGAATGGGCCCCAGGGTTCCAGCTCTGCACTGCTTAATCCCAGAAAGGCAGCAGCAAAATAGATCCCCCAGTGCCTTCCCAATCTGCAGAAGGAAATCAGCGGTCCCCAAGCCAGCAGAGCCCTGCTGAAGGTGAGCATTCCACAGAGCCTCACTGGCTCTTCTGCTCCACATGCAGACACTCAGAATTATCGTCACCGTATGTCACCAGCAGTGTGAACACAATGAATACTCTGTGCTTCGGAAAAGCCCTGTGTTCCATAGCAGTTCTCCTCCAGAGAGGAAGATGAGTTTGGTGTCCTGGGATTCCTGAGCCTGTCTGTTGTCTGTCTCTGAGCGCAGTATAAGGGGGTGTGATCTAACTTGCGCTGAGGTTGCTGGGAGAGGGAGGAAAGGATGGGGCTTCCAGCCACTCCAGGCAGATTCTCGGCGCATCTCACAAATGCCGACCTTGCATTTTGCCTCCTGTCCAAACATAGGATAGAGAGGACTTGCACCGGGGAGAAACACGAGGATGGTTCCTGGAAAACAGAAGAGCACAGACATAGGAGGATAGTGTGTGCATCAGATATAAAATACCGTGTGAGGATAGCGTGTGCATCAGATATAAAACACCATGTGAGGATAGCGTGTGCATCAGATATAAAATACCGTGTGAGGATAGCGTGTGCATCAGATATAAAACACCGTGTGAGGATAGCGTGTGCATCAGATATAAAACACCGTGTGAGGATAGCATGTGCATCAGATATAAAACACCGTGTGAGGATAGCATGTGCATCAGATATAAAACACCGTGTGAGGATAGTGTGTGCATCAGACATAAAACATGCGAGGATAGCGTGTGCATCAGATATAAAACACCATGTGAGGATAGCGTGTGCATCAGATATAAAACATGCGAGGATAGCGTGTGCATCAGATATAAAACACCATGTGAGGATAGTGTGTGCATCAGACATAAAACATGCGAGGATAGCGTGTGCATCAGATATAAAACACCATGTGAGGATAGCGTGTGCATCAGATATAAAACACCGTGTGAGGATAGCATGTGCATCAGATATAAAACACCGTGTGAGGATAGCATGTGCATCCGATATAAAACACCATGTGAGGATAGCGTGTGCATCAGATATAAAACACCGTGTGAGGATAGCATGTGCATCAGATATAAAATACCGTGTGAGGATAGCATGTGCATCAGATATAAAACACCATGTGAGGATAGCGTGTGCATCAGATATAAAACACCGTGTGAGGATAGCATGTGCATCAGATATAAAACACCGTGTGAGGATAGCATGTGCATCAGATATAAAACACCGTGTGAGGATAGCGTGTGCATCAGACATAAAACACATGTGAGGATAGCGTGTGCATCAGACATAAAACACATGTGAGGATAGCGTGTGCATCAGACATAAAACACATGTGAGGATAGCGTGTGCATCAGACATAAAACACATGTGAGGATAGCGTGTGCATCAGACATAAAACACATGTGAGGATAGCGTGTGCATCAGACATAAAACACATGTGAGGATAGCGTGTGCATCAGACATAAAACATGCGAGGATAGCGTGTGCATCAGATTATCGCTGTGAAACACCATGACCAGAGCAACTTAAGGAAGAGAGAGTTTATTTTGGCTTCTGGCTCCAGAGGCTAGAGTTCCTAACAGCAGGGAAGACATGGCCTTGTGGCAGGATCAGAAAGCTGGCTGTGCCCTGAATAGGAAGTGGGGCTGGCTATGAGCCCTCAAAGCCAGCCTCCAGGGACTTAGTTCCTCCCCTGCAAGGCTGCACCCCCTAAAGGTTCCACCAGCTCCCCGGAGCTCCACCCGGGGATGGAGTGTTCTAACAGACGAGCCTAGCAGAAGCATTTCTCATTCCAGCTCAACACTAAGTGTTGTCCGTCTGCACTCAGCTGTCTGTCAGCTGTGTGCACTGGTAGCCGCAGGTAAACTGTCCAGAGAGACAAGATGTGGACACAAGCCCTCCGCTTGTCACTGACACCATGCTGCCCCACTAAAGAGGAGACAAGGAGGGGTATCTGAAGGTGAGACTGGGACTGCTGGGAACAACATAGAACCCGAAGGGAAGAGTAGAGGTGGGGTGGGGGACAGACAAGTGATTGTATCCAGGTCCACCTCGTGGCAGAGACGGGTGACCTGAGGACATTTGGAGGCTTCTTCAAGATGGGCCTCAGTGGAGGTCACACCCAAAGTCAGTGAGCAAGAGGCAGTATCACACAGCCAGGAGCACAAGGACTAGTGGCAGAGGAGCCTGGGTTTGTGTGACCTTTGGCAAGTCCTACACAGGACATGAGGGGGACATCAGCACCAAGTCCCAGTTGAAGGATACACACCATTCTGAGGCAGAAGTCCCACTGCCACAAGCTCAGCTGTCTCCCGTGGCTGCTGTGCTATCTATTCTATGGAGTGTTTGGGTGACTTCTCAAGAAGAAAAGGGGAAAATGGCTGTGCTGAGCTGTGGCATCTATGGCCCCAATGATACAAGCCTTCCATGTCTCAAACTCCATGAATCCCTTTGCACATGCCTGACTGGCCCACCATGTGACTTGCATTAGCCAATAAGACATTAGCAAATAAAGCACAAGCAATAGTTTGATGAGTACATGGTCACTGGGGCTTGCCTTACAGCAAGACAAGTCCCTTGTTGTAAATAAGTTGGCACACCTAATTGGAGTATGACCACAGAGAGAAACTTCAGAACACGGGGGAGGGGAGGGGCTCTTCCAGTTTGGCTGAGCTCCAGCAGAAAGCAGCCCACAGGCAATTCAGCCCCAGAGAGCAGAAGAACCACCCAGCTGAGCCCTGAGAAGAAACATTCTGTTGCATGGGGGCTGGAGATGGCTCAGTGATTAAGAGTGCACACTGTCTTACAGAGGACCTGAGTTCAACTGTCACATCAGATGACTCAAGACCTCATACACCTCCACTTCCAAGGAACTCAGTGTTCTCTGATCTCCAAGGGCACCTGTACACACGTGGTACACATAAACTCATGCAGGCTCACACACATACATATAATATATACATTTGTAGAGTTTGTTGATGTACGAACTTGTGTTTAAGGTACATGGTACCCAGTGACAGACAATTTAAACAAAGAGGCTGAAGATGGTCCGGGAACCTTTCCTCCGCGCTGCGGAACGAACCCAGGGTCTCCTGTATATGAGGCAAATACTCTACCACGGAGCTGTATCCTGTCTCCATGCTCTTTTTGTCTACTTGTCTCTGGAAAAGCAATCTCATTACTAAATCCGCAAATAATGATGCATTCTACTGTTGCCTCCACTAACATTATCCAAAAAACCCACATGGGCAGGCGCTACTAAAACTGTAGTTAGGGTTTCCAGCCCACCAAATCCAGCCATGCCTCAGTTAGAAGCCTGTTTCTAGATACCAGTAAAACCAACACACACACACACACACACACTCATACACACATTCACACAATACACACACATGCTCACACATGTTCCCACACAGTTACACTCACACATATGCTTACACACACACACACACACACACACATGCTCATATGCACATACTCACACACAATCCCATACTCACACACAATCCCACACTCACACAATGCTCACACACATGCACACCATTTAGCTTTGGCCTTCAGACAGGAGGATGCATACGTCGTTGAGCAGGCTGATACAGGCAGTTCACTCCGTCTCCAGCTCAGCTCCCATGCAGTGTGAGAGACTAGCAAGACTGCATGGACGCCTGCTGATTCACTAGAGAGAGAAGAGCGAGCCTGGGGATAGGTAAGAAGAGCCCTGGAATGCTAACGAGAGCTGTGGCCACCACAGAGAGCAGAGCAAAAGGAAACAAGAATGTCTGTTGGCTGAAGTTCACTGAACGTCCCCCAAAGGCCTGTGTTTTAAAACCATGGTCCTCAGAGCGGTACTATTGGGGGTGGTAGAACCTAGGGCCTGGTTAGAGGTCTGAGGTGGCTGGGGTGTGTCCTTGTAGGGCCTTGTGGAACCCTGGCTGCTGCCTCTTTCCCTTCTGCCTCCTAGCTCATGCTGTAAGTGGCTTTCCCTGCCACATGCTCCCCTCATGATGAGCACTTGACACACTTCCTAAAGTGCAATCAATCATCCATTCATGCCCTGGAACTTTCCAAACTGTGAGCCAAAATAAACCTTTTTAAAATAAGAGAATCATCTCAAGCATTCACTTGAGAGCCGGCCAACGTGTTGTCCAAGAGATGAAAATGATGCCTTCTTAGTTCTCCATACGGCATCTGAGAACTTTCCCATCATTTATCTCGTTCAGTCCTAACAACAACCCAACGGAGTGGGCAGGTTGGGATTTGCTGTCCCTGTTTCATAAACAGAGCTTAAGTAGGGCAAGTGTCCCCTTGAGTGGACCACTGATAAAACGACAGTTCGTGAGATGGCATGGTTGTCAGGCTGACCGGGGGGGGGGGGGGGGTGGTGATGAAATGGCTGGGCCCAGTCCTGGCCCAGTCCCTAGGCAGACCAGTGTGGGGCTGCTCTAGTTTCTGAAAGAGGTTTAGGATGTGTGCAAGCAGGAAAGGCAAGGGATGAAGCACCAGAAACAGCAAAGAAAGAAGAGCCAGGGCCACGTAGCTCAGCGTACCACCCTTCACCCCACACCCAGGGCATTGCTAGAGCCATGAGAAAGGGGCCATGGACACTAGCTATGGCTGGAGTAGCTGTGTGTGGACTTTCTCTCCTTTCCTTAGGGTTAAAGAGATGGCATTTATCCCCTAGGACACGGGGAGGGTCCACGTGACCTTCAGGCCAGGGTATCAGGGCTGCAGAACCAAGACATACAACCTGCCAGGGTTGCAAAACAAACTTGTAAGTTTCTGGCACCTTCGGCTGAGGGACAGGGGTGGGGGGCTGGGGAGGTCTTCATCCCTAACATACTGCTCTGAGGTAGCTAGATGAAAGACTCTAACAGGCTGGGCAGGGGTGGGGTCTACACCTCTCCCCACCACAATGCACCCGGGAGCATGGCTGGTTCCTTACCTGCTCTCTCCTTCTCTTGGGGACTGAATATAGTCACTTCCGATCTGCATCAAGAGCTGTGTTGTTAAAGAGCGTTCATAATTAGACCAGGTAATTCGGTCTTTAATAATCAGCCCGTTTCTCCCTCCAGCCCACTAAACCTCCCCCTCCTGTGCCCACTTCTATTTTCACCCCACCCCTCCCTGGCAGGAACTCCTTAAAGCAGCTCTGCCAGCTTTTGTCTTCACTGTTTTTCTCTTTCCAAATAGGCCTGGGGCTGACAGTGGGCTTCTCTGCTAGCTTTGCTGTTAGAAAGGATCTCTCTGAGCAAAGGTTCCACAGTGCCAGAGAGAGAGAGAGACTATTTGGTAGTGTGGATAGGTGTGAAAAAGACCCTACCCAGTCACCCTCTGGCCCAACCTTCTTAATGGCCAGATGAGAAAGAACTTCTCCCCCAAACCTAAAAGACAAAGCTCCATCCATCCCTCTGTCCTCTCCAGTGGAGGCAGGGGGTAAAGATTGTTCTTCATGATGAACTGTCTCTGGCATCACCAATGAGATTCTCCCTACAGCACCAGCCCGTGCCAGCCTTTGCCTTCTGCAGGTTGGCAGGGGCCGGAGGAAGAGGCACAGATGGAGCACTTAAGGAATGGGCACCCCAGAGATAGGTGGGAAGTGGCAAAGCAAATTGCTTTAGCTGCTCCGGTGTGTGCTGTTTCCTTAAAATACTATTTTCATCAAAAAGCAAACCACAGCAGCTGGAGAAATTTCCAAAATCCTTAGCACTCAAAGAAAAAGAAAATCTCTCTGAATCCATCCAGTCCAGGGTGGTTTCTAGGAGGCACTCGCTTACAGTTGTCTTTGCATATTTATATAAATCTTAATACAGGAAATAATTGGCTACAAGATATAAGGGGTTTTTGTTTGGTTTTGTTTTTCCTTTCTGTTCTGGCTGGAGCATCTCTATTCCGTTTTTGAGGAACAGACATCTCAGTCCCGCTCAGAGTGGCCACACCCACTACCTCGGTCCTGCACTAGGCAGGGTCTGATGCACAAGGCAGAGGACCTCCCATGCATGAACCCCTCTGTCTGGACCTGCGTCCACCATGCTGCTAAAGGTCCAGTTGCTTCCTTGAAGTCCCTTCTGCAGGCCACTGCTATATGGACCCCCAGTCCCATGGGAAGCATACCTCAAAACATGATTGACCTCTTTCCCATTCTTCTCCGGGCACTGACCAGGGAGCCTCCAAACCACTTCCTAGCTAGAGGCCGCAGCTAAAGTCCCTGAGTGCTCAGGTACATCTATGGACTTATTCCAACCCCTCACCCCTGGTGGGGTTCGGGGCGAGCCAGCCATGTCCCTGAGGACTTGTGTGGTCTTAGAGATCTGCGTAGGAAAAGCACTGCCTCCCTGTGCATCCAGAGTCCCCATTCTATCTGGGTTTCTGTTAGCTATCCTAAGGCAGCAAACCTCTTAGTCTTCTCTCACAGACCAACCAACATATAAGGACCCTGTATCTCCCAATCAACTGTCTTTTCCATGTACTCTCCCCAAGATCTGGGGAATAGTTCCCAACTTCAGGGATGGAAAATTTTGCCATCACTCAAGGCTGTCAGTAGGGGGAGGCAGTATGGACATACAAAGTGACCTGCAAAAAGGTGGGGACTAGGCAGTATGCAGGAGAGAAGGGCTGCGGGCCACAGCCCTGCTCGTCCTTGCTCATCATGCTGTGACAGCTGAAACATTTTAGCCAACATTTCACCTTCTCAGTCAACTGAGTGTTACAATGTTGTCCCTCCCCTCCGAGGTTTATGTTCAACAGTCTAACGGCTTTCTGGATACCAGGAAGGAACTTGAGTGTCAGCAAATGCCGGGATGCCTTGGTTCATACTTAACCAGTACCATGCAAGCACATGCCCTGCCCTCCCCTCCCCCTGCAACACACACACACAGAGCACACACGCATGCCTACACAATCCATGCATAGCTCCAAATACTAGGTTTGAATCTTGACTAGGACAGAACAGAAGAACTTTTGTCCGTGTGACACAAATTAATTAGTTACTTGGAAAAGAGGAACCCCAGTTAAGGTACTGCCTCCACGAGACTGGCCTGTGGGAGTCTTCTTCATCAATGATGGATGTGGGCAGGCTCAGCCTACTCTCGGCAGTGTCTCACTTCAGCAGGTGGGCCGATGTGGTCTAAGAAAGCAGGCAGAGCAAGCCACAGGGAGATAGCCCGTCAGCAGCACTCCTCCATGCCCTCTGCCTCAGTTTCTGCGTTAGCTTCCCTCTGTGAATTGTAATCCATAAGCCAAATAAACTCTTTCCTGGTTTCAATCAGCTGTTATCACAGCAACAGAAAGCAAACCAAGGCAGAGACCATTAACTTTTAAAAGCACAAGCCATTCTGATGATAATAAAGAGGCCCCGGAAGGAGACACTGTGGCCATAACTGGTGAAAGCTGCCCCAGCCCATCACCTTAGTGGGTGATCAGGAACGGAAGACCAAGGCTGGGTGCTGGCTTGGCATATCTTCAACACTCTTCACTCCCCCTGAGTATCTGCTTGGTTTCCAGAGCTCCCTGTCAAGACCCAGCGCCATCTATGAGGGAGTGTGATCTGAAAGTCTTTCCCACGAAACAGAACTCTGACTGGGTGATGCAGGCCACATCGCCATGCCCCAGACAAGGCCACCCTCTGGCCAGGGCTGGGAGAAGCCCTTCCACTTGCAGAGCTGGGATACAGGGATTCACAAATTACCCCCAGAGAAGAGTTCCCAGGATGGGGCCTGGGTGTCCTTGCGGGGAGCCAAAAGAAGGAAAAGGTCCCCTCATCACAAAATGGCAGTGCTGATGGAATTTCCAATTTAGATTTGGAAATGCCACTCAAAGGACAGCTTCTCACCCGCGCAATTCCACATTTCATCACGAGCCAGGCCATGAGCCTGTGTCTCACCCCCCCCCCCCCCCGCTGCAGAGGCTGACAGGAAAAGCATCCTTCCTCAGGTCTTGATGAGCCCAGCACGGTTGCCTTGGTCAGGGGCCATTTTCTGCCCCTACCCATACCACAGTCCCCACAGAGCTCACCATAACCTGCAGTTTCTCCTTGGGAAAGGACAGTACCGTCACCTTGGTGGAGGGGAAGGAAAGAGGTGAGAGCTATCCCTCTCAGGCTACAGCGACAGGGACAGTTTGGAGCAGAGAGAGGGTCACTGGTCCCAGGGAGGAACTTATCAAACAGAAGAGAATAAATCCTTGTATAGTTACGTCACTGTAAAATGTAAAACTCCACGCTTCCCTCAGCCTTGAGAATGGATCTCAGAAGAGCAAAGGCAGAAAGCTGCTGTGGCCTCCGTGCCTGGCAACACAGGCTGGGCCTGGGTAGAAGCTACCTCAGTAAAAATAGGAAAGGGAGGTCAGCCCATCAAGGACCCAAAGCCTGGGGTTCACGAGGGCCTGCCACTGCTGACCACAGAAGTGACACCGAGCCAGGTGAGGCGCTCGCCTCTGCAACCTCACAGCACTCGGGAGGCTGAGGCACGAGGACGGTCACAAGTTCAGTGACAGCTTGGCTGCGGTGTGAGACCATAACTTGAGCAAAAATAAAACACAAAACATAAAGAAAAAAAAAGGTGAAGCATTGGCCACAAGGGGGCGCTCACAGTGGTTCAGACACCAGCAAGGGCAGAAGGGCAGACAGGAAGGCCGTGGCTGGGGCCAGGGTTGAGAGAGGAGATCTCTGAGGAAAAGTGAGCCCCTGCCAACTGTTTCTTCTCCCAGAACTCAACAGGCCACAGAGGGTCACCAGCTCCAAGCCTGAGCAACGATAGAACGATAGCCTTCCGATGAATTAATCAACAAGCTCAAAACTGCCACCATGTCCTACATCCTGCCCCACAAGAGACTCCAGGGGGCCATGTTTGCTTGGGAACTCCTCACAGGCCTGTCTGATGGCATTTTAGTCGTAAACGGTTCCTCTCAGGCCCTCCTTTCTAGAGTCTGGTGGCTTCTTGGACCTACACAGCCCACTCATCATGGGGCCCCCACGAAGAGCATCACATCGGAGTTTCTTCTCTTCATAATCAGGAGAAATCAAGAGGTGGAAAAAGAAACGTCTTCTGCAGTTACTTCGACCTTGTTGAAGCTGCCCCCAGAGGAACCAAATCATCATGCTGCCAATAGTTAGCTGTTGTTTTACAATCTCGACAACTGTACTGGCTTATGACCTAGCTGCCACTTAGAATGGCCATTTTAGGAAATAAACAACAAATTCCCCCCAAGACTCCAAAATGAAGCAGTTTTCCTAAGGAGGCTAGGCAACAGGCTGGGAGAACGGGCATGCCGGATGTGAGAGGGGTCCCACAGAAGGGGGGTTTACTATGCCGGAAACATGGCACTTCCTCTTTGTCCTCAGGTTGACTCAGATGCTGGAGCAAAGGCAGTTAAAAAAAAAAATAAAAATAAAAATAGCCCGGCGGTGGTGGTGGTACATGCCTTTAATCCCAGCACTCGGGAGGCAGAGGCAGGTAGATCTGAGTGTAAGGCCAGCCTAGTATACAGAGCAAGTTCCAGACAGCCAAGGCTACTCATAGAGAACCTGTCTCCAAAATAAATAAATAAATAAATAAATAAATAAATAAATAAATAAATAAATAAATAAAACAATTCTCAAACCAAAAATAAGTTCTGCAAGCAGGGTATGTATCTTCATCACTCAGAGGGGAACTATGAGCCCCACCACCACCACCCCACACACACACACATACACAGGAAGTCTCTTCGCCCCCAGTCTGTTTGACATTAGTGGTTTCATAGTGATTCCCCAAACATTTAGAAGAAACAGAAATGGCTTCACCACGCACCGTAGCAGTTTCAGCAAAGTTTACAAAATCCTGGGGCTCAGTGTGTTGGGGGCTGCAGACCTCTGGTCCCTTGATTTTCTTTGTCTGGCTCAGACCCTTTGCCTGCTGGAGTGAGCAGAGTAAACAAGTTGTTTTCCTGTGCCTGCAGCTGCTCTGAGCATGAGACCCTCATGAATTCCTGATGGCAGAGAAGTGGTTCTGGTGGGTTTTACAGCTGGAAATCCCAAGAGCTGGGGCGTGGCTATCAGTTAAGGATCCCTACCTATATAAGCTTCCCTGGCACACAATCAAGTTGGCATTCTTGTTTCAAGGATGACCCGTGTTTCTGTGTGTGTGTGTGTGTCTGTGTGTGTGTGTATGTGTATGTATTTAAACCTCCATCCCCTTTCCTGGCTCGTGAACCATCCCGTAGCGCAGGTGTGCTACATCAATGCTCCCCTAGTTTCCACTCAACAACTGCCAAATGGTCGTCAAGGCAGGAGGGTGTCCTTACCTCGCCTCCCTTGGGGCTCTGCAGACAGGCATCAGGAGGGGCACACATACCACTCAATAAGCACGGAATGGGAGAGAGGTCCTTGTGAGCGCACAGCCCTGTGACCTCTGCCAGTCAAAGGCGGCCTTGGAGCCCCCTTTTATAATCTTTCAAAGACTTAAATGTGTGCATCCACAAAGCACCCTTAATGGAAGGTCACTCCAGCTTGCATAAAAAACTGCGCAACCTCTATCTGTGCATTCACTCAGTGACAGGCTTGTTCAATTGCCTGTCCGGGGATGTGCAGGGAACATGATCAACCCTCTCGGGGCTCTGTCTTTCAGAAAATAAACGGTGGCTTCCTCATCGATACTAGAGGACTCCCTCAAAGGGGCAGGGTACCCCTCCAACTTTGTCAAGAGAAAAGGCAGCTTGATAACACGCGGCTTGGTAGACTGGGTGAACACTCCCAGGCTGTGGCATTTGAGGCTCCCTCATCCTGCAACCCAGCTGTGTGACCTTGGAAGTGACCCCTTACCTAGGCCCCGCCCTCTTGCCTGGGAGGCACAGAGGTACCGCAGTGTGCCATCACAGGCTGCAGAGTGCGAGATGAACCCTGAAGGCCATTTGTGCTCAGCTTGTGGATAGAGGCACGAACAGCAGCTACCAGAACCGCTCTGCCATAAGAACAGCTCAGTGACATCATCTGTACGGCCTTGGTGGTCCAGCTCCTTCAGTGCCAGGCGGGAGGACTTGCGCAGCACAGACAGGAGGAGCAAGTGGTGTCAGGGGCCTGGGCCAGCATCAGAGATGCTTTGCCCCCACCATGAGCCTACGATGTTGCAAGGAAGGGACCCTCTCTTCATACCAAGCCTTCTTTATATACCCACGTTCCACAGCCACATCCTAGAGACACAACCGGAGACAGACCAGCCATCTGTCTGCTACCCAGCCTCCCTTTATAGCCCAAAGACATTGTCCTGCCCAGGATGCCACTTAGGACCTCCCAACTGAGCTGCCCACATAGCTGTAGGAAGCCCACTGCCTGGGCACTTATCTAGCCAGGCTGGTACTTAGTAGAAATGGGCAAAGTCAGCCTCACCACTTCCCACCCAGTGCTCGGGAGAGAGTTCAGACCAAGCCCCAAACCTAACCACTTGGGTCTTTCATTCAAGCCACACAAGATCCCAGAAGCAAACCTCCATCCAGCCCCGAGGCTGACCACTGCATGGGTAAGGTGCCAGGGAGGCCTGTTCTGGCTTGGCATGTCTGTAGGACTTCACCTCCCATGCAATTGCAGTACAAATTAGACCAGACCTACAGAGCAAGCAACACTTGCCCCTGCTACTGCAGCCCTGGGCCAGTTACAGTGTCCGGGGCTAACGAAGATAAATTCTGGCACCTCTCCGAGCCAGCTTTCCCATCTGAAAAGTGAGTTGTTGGTCTAAACAGTTGCCAAACGTGGAGGCCCAGGGACTGGTGTCCTTTAAGCACATAGGCTGCTTGCCAGGACGGAGGCTGCCAAGGGTGGTAACCCAGCAGGTATGGGCAGTGCTGAGTCCTGCTGTTCCCTAACTTCTACATGGCCCCTCCTGGCCCAGGGAGTCTCCCCAGAATACTCTACGTGTTGTTCAATTCAACACTCAGGGCCACCATGTCAAGTGAGACAGGGTGAAGAGGTGTCTCCGTGACATGGAGAATTGGGCTTGTGGTGATGACCTCTGACCTGCTGTGCTGTGGCCGCACCCAGTGTGCGGTGGGAGAGAAACTAGCTCCTCTTTCCATCAGCTCATTCAGCTGCCAGCCCATGCTTTCCTGAGGCTCTTACTTCTCCATGTGGGGAGGAGAAAGGCACAGAGGGACCCAGACGTGAACATGGCTGCTTAGGTAATGCTCTCCCACAGTGGGGGAGGTAGCAGAGCCGACAGTAGAGGAGTGAGAGAGACGTCTAGAATGGGAAACCAGAAGAAGTGTCTGCCCCTGCATATCTGAGGCCACTGTCTACTCTGGTCCTGTGTCTCTCACCTGCAGCGCCTGGCTCCGGCCTTGCAGCCCACGCCTGCTGAGCGTGGCAACTTGGTGTTCGCCTCACGCTTGAAGGCAAGACTTGCCGCCCCCACCCCCACCCCCAGTCCCACTGCTTTCCCACTTATGGTGTGGCCACCAAGCCTTTTCCAGGGCTATCGATCTGAGTAGACAGTGGTCAGCTCATGCTCTCTTTTTGCCTCTTTATGGGACAGCAGAGCAGACAAGGGTTGTTGAGCAAGGGACCGACTCACGTGGAACCCTGAGCACCCACAGGTCCCGTGTGAATCACCTCTCCTCAGTCCCATTTTGCTCAGGGGTGCCCAGACTAAGCAACGGGCAGCCAGTCACTGGGGCTCTATGCAAACTGGCTACACCGGGGGGGGGGGATAATTAAAGAGGCAAGGTAGAAGGGAACAGGGGGCATTTGGTGACACTTGGTGGCACTTGGTCTCTGACTCAGGCCGCCCCCATTCTAGTTTGCTTCTCTGACCAAGAAAGACCTGCCCAGAGAAGGAAAGGGTCTCTTTTGGCGTACTTCCTGGTCACAGTTTATCACTGAGGGAGGCCAGGGCAGAACGGAAGCAGAAGCCATGGAGGAATACTGCTTACTAGCTTGCTTCCCATAGCTTGCTCAGCCGGCTTTCTCATGGACCTGGACCACCTGCCCAGGGATGGCACAGCACACCTCCCACATTGTCTTTATTCAAGAAAATGCCCCCTCCCCCAGACATGCCCTCAGTCAGTTTCCTTCTTGGGGTTCCCAGATAACTCTAGCTTGTGTCAAATTGACAAAAAGTAATCAGCTCACCCCTTAATTTAGTGCTCTGCCTGATGGCCTGTGGCTGGTCAGAAATCAGTTGTGCCCCACCCCTCGAAAGGTAGCTAGGGACTGAGCCCAGGCTCCCTTGCACCACAACCCTGGTGTGCAAGCTTGGCAAGTGACATCCTTCCAGGCAGAGGTGCCACACCGCTGTGACAGGTCGAAGTGTTAGACCTAAACCCTGAAGCCTATGCCCTGTATCCAACCTGTGGTTAGCCATGAACATCAGCTGCCAGAACCACTGTGCAATGGCTCGGGTTCAAATCCCAGCTCGTTCAAACTCAGGTGTGAGGCTTGGAGAAGCAACTGGGAAGAGGAATTAAAACCCCACTCCCCTCCCAGCCTTTCTTGTTCCTGCTCCTCTCTCTCCCTCTCCCCCCCTCAGTGTCCTCTTCAGAGTGATGAGAGGCAGGCACAGTGCTGCCTCCTTTCTGATCCTAGGACATCCATTGGCTTGCAGCCTCTCTCAAGGCAGTGCTGCAAATCCTGTCACCTCCCTGCCTCCCTCCCAGGACAGAAGGCGCTAGGAGCTCAGTCTCCAGCTCAGACAGGAGCGCAGCACCAGCAGCAGCGCAGCAGCAGCAGCAGCAGCAGCGGTGGGAGCGCGTTAGGACAGGCTCCTACACACCGGGCGTCTGGACAAGGATCCGAGGCTGCAGGACTGGGGAAGCGGAGGATCCCAGAGCACCCCGAGCCCAGCGCAGAGCCCAACAGAGTTGCTGCTGCATTCACCTGCACCCTTAGTAGCTGCTGCAGCCCAGGACTGCTCCGGAGCTCATCCAAGCTGAAGAGCAACAGAAAAAAATCACGAGATGGGCCAAGGGCTCAGGACTCTGTCCTGGTAGCAACAATGGGAAGAGGGAACACCTGAGGTGCCTGGGTAGCCTGGACTACACATCTGAACGCCCCTCCCCACCCTCCAGTTGTCTCGGTGACCTCCCGCCCGCGGGGCATCAATTCCTCCTCAGGTGCGCAGGAAGGGAACGCCATGGAGGCGCTGAGCAGCGCAGGTCTGCAGCAGAAGTGAGGTGGTCCCGCCAGGATCGGCGGGACCCGCGGATCATGTACGGAGACGTGTTCAACGCCACCAGCGGCCCGGAGGTAGCGGGAAGCGGCGCGCTGGCCCCCGGAGCCACAGTTAAGGCAGAGGGTGCTCTGCCTTTGGAACTGGCTACAGCGCGTGGAGTTCGGGACGGCTCGGCCACCAAGCCTGACCTATCCACCTACCTGCTGCTCTTCTTCCTCCTGCTGCTATCTGTGGCTCTCGTCGTCCTCTTCATCGGCTGCCAGCTGCGCCACTCGGCCTTTGCTGCGCTGCCCCACGACCGCTCGCTGCGCGATGCCCGTGCGCCCTGGAAGACGCGGCCGGTTTAGAGCAGACTGAATCAGGCCCTTGGGGTGCTTGGTCTTAGTCTCGAAGAGCCTCCAGCAGGAGCAGGGCAGGGTGGGCTCCTGAGTCGCTGGCCCCTGGGACACTTCGCCTAGAACTAAAAGACCCTTTCGGACCTGGAGAATAAGTGATGGCGGGAGAGCCGTTGAGGTTTGTGTGGGGTGACTGAAAGTACTCCCCAGTCGAGTGCCCCCTTCTACCCTCTACATCGGGTCCTGCCAGGAAACCATCCAGATAGAGGAGTACCCAGCCAGACAGGAGCCTGGCTTGCCTGGTGAGTTCCTGGCTTTGCTCACAGAGGGGCAGCAGGCACCTCAAGGGACTAACCAAGAGCTGCCTCTCCGGACTGGGCTCCCCAGCCCTATGGCTGTCTCTCTGCAGCGGCTACCACCCCTCTTGCTCTTTGACCCTGGGGATCCGATAGGGAAATAATGCAAGGGTTCATTGTGTCCAGCTCGGGTTCAACTACCTAGTTTCCTTTAAGAGCAGGGGCCCAGGGGGCTAGTGGAGGCGCAAAGGGTCACAGCTGCAGGGTCCTGCACAGGAGAGTCTGCACCTCAGGCCTCCACGGATCATGTTTCTACAATAAAATCTCACCAAATTAAACCCAGCACTGAGAACACTGATCATTAGTTGCACCATTTTGGAAAGGGAGTATGAGCGGGTCTATCTAGAGGGCCTAGACCCAAGGTATCTTCTCCTGCCAGGGCCGGTCTGAGCATACCACCTCCTCCCTGGTTTTCCCCAGCATTTCACCTGCTGAAGAGGGGTTTGTTTTGTTTTGTTTTCTGGCAGACTCCAGGGATAACTGCCATCCTACCTGCTGAATCAGTTCTTTCTAGCAGGACCCCATGGAGACCCTCTCTGCAAGGCAGGTCCTTCCCTCGCACCTTTGCTCTCAGAGCCTTCTTGGGCCTGAAGCTTCTGAACCAGAGACAGGGCTTGGTGAAGGTAGGTTCTAAAAGGGGGAGAGGCCACTTCCTCCCAAGCAGAGAAAAGTCAGTCCCGAGAACCCCACAGGAACGGAGGACAAGGAGATAGGTCTGGGGACAGCCTTGGCTATTTTCAAAGTCAGCCTAATTCCAGGTAGATGGTTGGTTTTTGACACAGGGTCTCACAGCACTGGCTTGGAACTCATGGAGGTCTGCCTGCCTCTGCCTCTGCCCCTGCCCCTGCCCCTGCCCCTGCCCCTGCCCCTGCCTCTGCCTCTCAAGGGCTGGGATTAAGGGAACGTGCTACCGTGCCAGGCCAGGAAGTTCTTTTCATGGTTGTGTAAAATACTCCCAGGAGCTACTTGGCTTAAAGTTCACTTCACTTGAGCTTAGGAGACATTTTTACTGAAGAAGAATCTGACATATTAATCCAGTTAATTCTCAGCCATGCTGGAGTCATGGGAACCTGAAGCAGGAAAAGCACATTAGCTCCTGCCTGAATGCATACACACAGGAAGCCGGCAACATTCATAAGGGCTTTTAGACATGTTCGGATGGCCGAACAGGAGGCTCGGGCAGCCTAGGCAGGGTTCTCCACCATGCCTCCTACCCCTATCCTAGGAAGCCAGGGAGGAGGCAGGCGGTGGCAGGAAAGTTTCCAGGTGTGGGGTTGCTCACAAAGCCGGCAGGCTCTAGCTAGCACAACCCACTCCACAAGTTCCCCAGAGCATTGTAGATTATAGGAAATGGAGCCAAACATCTTCAAGCCTTTGGTAAGGATAAGCCAGCTAATCCACAGGCATTGTGGCTGCAGAGACTTCATGAGCATAGACGAGCAAACCACGAGCCCCTAGCTGGCATACCAAAATCACATGCTCAAGACTGGGGACTGGGAAGGATGGGAATATTGTGTAGAAGGGCATTCTACTACACCCCAGCGGCCAGCTTTGAAGGTGATGTGCTGAGCCAGTCCCAACTCTGTCCTGACCCTCCGGCTTTACATGCCATCTTGTCTCTCAAAAGCCATATGATCTTGTGTGAACGATTTAACCTATGTCCTGTGGCCTCCGCTGTGAAATGGGTATGGTATCACCAAGCTCTGTCAGGCAGCATACTAAACCAGTGTAACGGCCTGAACAATGCTCCCACTGAAGAATTGTCAAATGCTAACGATGGTTAAATTGAGATACAGATGTGAGGCAGTACTGCTGAGGAGAGAAGCTGACTCCCAGACAGGATGTGCTCACCTGACTTCTGTGGTCACAAGAAAAAGCAACGGCTGGTCCCCTCAGAGAAGAACATGACTGAGTGATAGGTTACGAAGTTAGTCACCTGTGGTTCCTAAGCCACTATCAGCAATAGCCACAATGATGCACAGCCATTGGGACCCCCTCATAGCACCAAGGTGGCCAAAGGTGCTAAGAGAGACACAAGCCGGAACACATGTCTTTAGAACATGGCTGTGGCTACTTTCAGTAGATGCTTCTGGAATAGTCTCAGATAACTGGGCCTACATGGAGCTGGAATCTAGAAAGCAGGCCGAGTGAGAGGGAGCCCCTTGTGCCAGCACTTTCTGAATGACTCTACCTATTTCCTGGGCTGGCTGAGCAGCAATGGTTCTTCTTTACGTGGGACTGGGGTACCCCAGGGACAGCAGGATGTGGCTGAATTCCCATCTCCTCTGCCAATATGTAAGCCAGCGGACTACAATGGGATTACAATTTAGTATTGTGGGCGGAGTGATAGGTATGCTCTCCCCAATCTGATGTCAAGGTCCTGATTCCCAGAACGGCTGCATTTTCAGGGAACTGGAGCTTCCTGAAGACAGGGGTGAAGCCCTCACGTACCCCTCACTCCCTGTAGCTGAGAAGGCTATGTGTGCACATACAGAGATGCTGGCCATCTTCGAACCCTCTTCCCAAACTGACTTAACCAGAATCTTCAAACCAGACTTCTAACTTCCAGATTATAAGAAAATAAATTCCTATTGTTTAATCTATCGAATATGGTGTTTTGTTTGGGCAGCCCACGCTTAAGACATGTGGCTATCTAGAAGCTAGACCTTGCTGCTATCCTAATCCCAAGTTGTAATGGAAACACCATGTCATGAGTGTTTGTGCTCCCCTGCTCAAAGAGCCACGGGAAGCAAAAGCATTATCAAAAAGATACTCTGACAGGGTAAGAAGGGGTGAGGGTATGGGGTTGTAGATAATGGGAACCAGGGAGAGACGATAATAGGGACCATGGGACCATGTTCTGGAGTCAGTTGGTGATCTGAATGTGATCACATACTCTATACCCGGATCACATCTGTGCTCCTACCTAGTGGGATTTTCAACACAGACATTTCAGGTCAAGTGATCAGCTCATGCTGGAGATGTCGGAAGTGCTTGAATGTGGGCTATTGTTGTGGTTAATCGGGATGCTGACTCCAGAAGTACTTACAGGACAGACGGACTGCTTTCCACGAGACTTGCTGTCTTCTCACCCACGTGGGACACAGGTAGATAGAGGGTCTGCACTTCCAGCAGGTCTGCCAAAGTCAGAGTTGGCTGAGCCTCATCTACTCTCGGGGGGTTTCTGTGCTCCTCAGAGGACCCTCCCCTCCACAGCTGGGCTGCTCTGCACCCCAGCAGGGCATCTTACAGAAAAACCCAGCGTAAGACCCATCACCGTTCTATCTCAGGGTAAGGGTTGTTCAGGAGTCTCAATCTCCGTATTAACTACCCAAGGTTAATATAAAAAAGCAGGGTAGTCATTTCACTTGCTAGCATGCTCATACTATCTGCTAAACGCTCTTCTACCCCATCAGATCCTTCACCTCCACTCTTGCCCCTCAAACTCAAAGCCCTACAGCCCTTTCATCTACCTCCAATCACGTGTACCTGATTGCAGCATCTGCTTCTAGGCCCTGCTTGTACTTTAATGGCTTCTCCTTCTCTTGAAAGACTTGGCCTGCACCCTTCTGGCCCACAACTGGCCTCACTTCCCCATACTCTTCTTGAATCTGAAACCCATTAATCCCTAGGAGCCGTCTGCATTACACTGCTTTCTCTTCCCTCTGGCCAATGTCTTCTTGTCCTGTTGTCTAATCTTTGACAAAAAGGACATGCCTGAGCTCCCCAAATGGATCGGTTCTATTCTCGGCGAGCCCAGTCATCGGGAAGATGACTTACAAGGATATTAATGCAGCTGAACCCAACAGTCACTCATGAAAGCCCATCACTGCCCATTTCTCCACCGTCCATCTCCCTTTGGCCTTCTTACCTCATTCTACACTCTGGAAGTGGTCATTTCAAACTCAGTGTATTCTGACCTTGACTCCAGACTCAAATGTTTCCTCCTCTCAAGTCCCTAACGAGTTACGACATGACTATAATTAGCCTGTTTCTTCCCCACAATTGCATGCAGTCATCTGAGATCAAGACATCTGTCTTGCTCACCGCTTCTTCTAGATGCCTAGCATTCAAGGCACAGAACAGGCACTTGGTGGGCATTGGTTAATTACACCTTGAAACAGAAGGCGAGTTTTACTGGTGCATTTATCTTTGATTCTTCACTTGAAACAAAACCTGTATCTGACAAAACAGAGTTGAACTCTCCCTTGCCGACTCATCTTCCAAGCAGCCCGTTTCCCAGGGTGGCAATCTGGTGTTAGCAACTAGCATTTCCTGTCTTCTTGTGCGTAACCCTTGAGTTATTATCTCCTGTCTAACACCTGAGTTATTATATTATTATCTCCTGTGTACGTAACACTTGAGTTATTATTATTATCGTCTGTGGAGATGGAGTACAGAACTTACATGTTAGTACATGTCCTATTTTTGCTTACAACGCTCCACTTCCTGCAGGAAAGGACAGATCTTAGCAACGTCGCTCCCATGCTTTCTCAACTGCCTGAAATAAAAATGTTCAATCTCTGTCACACACTGACTTCCTCACTCCTTCCTGAACTTTAACCCAAAATGAGCTTTTCAGTGAGCTCTTTCCAGGCTGCCATACCCACAGCTGTAATTCCTTCCTCCCCACCCTCCCTTCCCAGCATGTCTCCTTAGAACTTGCCAGTAAACATACATTTTGTTTACCTTGTCTGGTGTCTCCATCAATGAGAATGTGCAAGGAAGGTTTTTCTCTGTATACCCACATAACAGTTCTTAAATATTAGGTGAATTATGTTGATCTAGGTCAGAAAATAGGCAGGTTGTGCAAAGGGAACACAGGTGTATGAAGGAGGGAGGTGACAGCTTGCAGCGTGTTAGGCAGACCACATGGGACCATGTCTCTGAAGCCTCTCTGCAGCCGAGTTCACGTCGGTGTTTGCATTTTCTCCACATTTGCTAGCATCCCTCAGCTGGCTTAACCCATTCTAAGCTAATGAAAGGCACATTTTGCAGAAGTGTGAGATTAATCGTGGACTGCTGTTACACTTCTGAACTAATGCTGACATACCTGTATGGTACTCAATAGCTGCCCAAGTCCAGGGCTCCGTCACTCACATAACCTCTACCAACTAAACCTAATCCAGCTCTCAGAGGCCTTCCCTCCATGCAATGGTTGGGTTGGGGAGAACCTTCCTGGCCAGAGCCAGAATACAATAGATCAGAATGCATTCACCTCCAGGCTCTAAAATAGGAGCATACGTGTCTCTTCTGGTCTCTTGTCCTTTTTACTTTCTCAGAGAGAACACCAAATGCCAAAAGGTGAAAATACCAGCTCAACGGCTATATATATATACATACACACACTTTAAGGTCAGCTAAGCAACAGCTCCAGGTACCTGATTACATCAGGGCAAAGGCCCAAGGGTTCAAAGAAGAGGAACAGATTAAGAGCTATGCTTTCTTAGCTGAATTTCCCTCTGAGATATGGTGAAGAGCTCTAATGATGCTGGCTAGAATCAATTTAACTCAAAACTGTCTTACTACGTTATACAAAAGGTTACCTCTAGCATTAAATCACAGCTAGCTTCAATATTGTCAACAAGTCCCACAGCAGACTCCACATTCGGGAACTGCTCCAGCAGAGGATGCAGGTCTGCCTTCACAAGCGCTGACACAGCTAAGTGGTCACAGCAATAGCCTGTAATGTTTTGGGAATCTCCTGGACAATCCTGACTACAAGTCAAAAAGAGCCTTTTCGTGCCTGCTGTTGGGGGTTTGACAGATGACCTTCGGCTCAGATGAGAAATTTTCATTTCAGTTATACATTTATACTTAGACCTGTGCGGTGAGTGTACATCTTCATACCCATGAACATAGCCCCGCCACACGCACAGTCTCACCCATGACTAGCTAGGACTCTGTCGAAGGAAGCAGAGAACCAATGGTGAGTGACTACCTGAACAGATAAGAAGGGCGTATGCCTAAGTGTGCAGTGGTTAGCTATTAGTCTGCGAGTTTTACCATGTGCTTTTCTGGGCTGTTAAAATTCTGAATTCACCTTGGGTAAATAAAAAATAAAATCCTTGCCGGGCAGTGGTGGCGCATGCCTTTAATCCCAGCACTTGGGAGGCAGAGGCAGGCAGATCTCTGTGAGTTCAAGGCCAGCCTGGTCTACAAGAGCTATTTCCAGAACAGGCACCAAAAACTTCAGAGAAACTTTGTCTCGAAAATCCAAAATATAAATAAAATCCTTAAAATGAGGTGAGTAAAGTTTATGGAATGAAGAAGGGGCGAGAGATTAAGGCAAAGTAAAAGGAACTCTGTAAAATCAATCTAGGGGAGTCATAGCCCAGCAGAGGCAGCATCTGCCTAACACGCACAATGTCCTGGGTTTGACAGACATTGCCTGGTGGGCCAAGCCCGTATGCCCAGCACTCAGGAACTAGAGGCAAGAGATACAGGACTCAGGGTCACCCTTGGCTACACGACTATGTGAGACTTTGGTTCAAACAAAAACAAACAAAACCCATCTCTACATAAGAACCCACTAACTGCTCCCGGACATTCCTCTCCCCAGGAGCCACACATCACTTCCCTCTCAATACAACCTGGAGAGGCCTAAACACCAGCCAAAATCCTATCACCCTTTCCCATCTAAATACCTTTAAGTCCAGGGGAGATCAAGACGCCTACAGTTTGTCTTCAAAGTTTCCTACTACCCCACTCCCTTAATCTTTAAGGCAGCAAAATGGAAAAGGAAAGACTTAGGCTGGAAGAATGCTGTGTCCTTTTAAGATTATTCTATTGGGGTAAAGAATCTAATGTTTTCTCCTTCTGGCCATGGTTTTCATGTCACGGGAGCACACTCCAGAGGGAGGATCATAGAAGCTAGTATGCCTTCAGTTACCAAAAAAAAGAAAACGAGAAAAATTTTAAAAAACGATCTAAGCTGGGCTAAAGGGCTAAGGCACAGGCTGCCAAGCCTGAGGACTTAAGTGTGACCCCTAGGATCTACATGGTGGGAGAGAATCCTGGTTCTTCTCTGACTTCAATTAGTACACTATGACATGAGTGCTCATACATGTATATGCACACAATAAACTTTTAAAAGGTTTTTTTTTTAGCTTAGTTAGCTCATTATGAAGACCACTGACCAAGTTTATCAACCAGGGTCAAGGTTCAATAGTATTAGAAATAGTTGCTTGAAGTCAAAGTAACAAGACTTAACAGGTAATTTTAATGAATTATTTTATCCCAAGCAGTAGCCTAAATACTTTGATTTGTACTGCTTCACTTAATTTTTCTATGAAGCAGAACTCTATTTTATAGCTGCAGAATCTGAGGCACAGAGTAACTAAGCATCCTGCTGAGGAGTGCAGAGCCATAGGCCCAGGACTAAAATACAGCCAGGCACACACTACATAGCCAACTCTGCTAGGCAAGCCCGTCACTTAGAGGACAGATCTAGAACACACTGACTAAACTAAAACACCCCAGAATAGGCCTCAATCGTTCTTCAAAACAAGGCACAAAAAGGAACAAGACAGCAACTCCCATTCAAACAAAATGGACAAAACTTTCCAAGTCAAGTTCACGTGCGTGGTTAGAGGGCGCGTGTGGTCTATGCACCTCCTGTCCACAGCACTGAGCATTCTGCATCAACGAAAACCTCGCCCTCTTTAGATCACTACTATGTGAATCATGAATTAGGACAGAGAACCAGAAAATAAACAAAAACAGACACCACAAGCACATTTTGAGGTTTATTAAAATAAAGTATTAGCAAACAATATGCAAAACAAATTGCTTAATAGTTATGGCTTTGAGAAGCACAACATAGTAAAACCTAATACATTTTTGTAAGTATCAAAAAGGAGCAGAATTGAAGCATGCTGCTAAGTTTCATCTCCTACGACATGAAGGGAATCAGGCCCAATGCAGGCAAGCAGACCACAGTGCAGCCGTCGGCTCTTGCTCTCCACCATCCACACGGGAGAGGTCTTCCTTGGAAAAGGCAGGGACACACCAGCTATTCGTTCTCCATGACTATATTCCTACCCAAATTTAAGTAAGTAAACTCAGATTGCAACTTTAACCAGGCATGCTAAAGTGCCACGGCCCAACAATCATTACTTACGATCCCCATACTTTAGCTCCATAGAATGCCAAAGCAGCAGCATTGCCAATGGCATCAGAAGACGACAGCCGACTCTAATAAACCTTTCAAAAGAACTTAGGACTGACTCTTTGGCCTAACTGGAGCGCAGTTATGGCTAACACCAGTTCACAGTAACAAACAGGACCCACAGCGGGGCGGGAGCCAGCAGGTGTCCCATCTGCACACAAAATTCGGGGATTTTTAAGAAGAGCACTTCAAACAAATCCTTAAATGGTAACTGTTTATGCTGATTTTCACTTGGACAAGGACACAAACTCCTCTTAAAAGGTCCAATGCTCCAGCACTGGATCCTGGCAGGGGACGAGGTCATCACTGAGCAGCAACAGTCACCGGCTGAGCGTTCTAACATGGATTCTCACTTTTTAGGATGTCGCTAAGACTCCGTTGTCCTTGGTTCTGACACCATCCAGTTGTGGGTGGTCACTTCAGTTACAGTACTGGTGCATCTGAGAGCTGTTTGGTTTATGCAGTGCTGGGGACTAAACACAGGGCTTTAGCCTGCCAGAGAAGTGCTCCACCACTGAGGCCACTGCTAACCACTGCTGGCCATTATCAGCACACACTCCACTGCAGCCCAACAGTCTACAGAACTGTTTAAGTGTCCGTCCAGCAGACAGAAAACTGTTAGTGTAGAACAAATGCCTTCAATGCTCACTTCCTATACATGCATCTTATTAAACAAAACTTCTAAGAACTGGCACATTCCAAAGGAGAAACCCCTACCACTGTAAGGAAACAGCCACGCACCGGAGATTACCTTCAAGAGGTTATTCTCCTTAGTATCGGGGTCCCTACAAACCACCGCTTAGGAAAATCCCCTCCCCTAAGACCAAGAAACGCTTCTAAAACCACAAGTCACCTACATTAAAGCTGCTTTGTTATTTAGCTGTGTGTATACTGAGAACATACATTTTTACCGAGACCCCAGATAGCAGAGGATTTACCTGGTAGACAAAGAAGGGGTTCAGAGCACTTTAAAGATAACAGGTCTAAATGCACACCATCACTTGAGGCTGAACTCTAAAAACCATCAGAGGTCACTGTACCGAGCCATGTGCCTGTAACCCCAGAACTGCAGAGGCAAGAGAATTACTTCAAGTTTGAGGTTAGCCTACACAGTAATTTCCATGTTAGCCAGGGCTATATAGAGAAACTATGTCTCAAAACAACAAAAGCCCAAGGAAATAAATTTTTAAAAACCAGTAATTTTTAAGAATTAGGAATCAAAAGGAGACAAAACTTGAAGTGAGAAGAGGAAGACGATCCAAGTGCTCCAGGGAAATGGCTAGAAAGGCATGAGGACAGGGCCTGTGCCACCGCGGTGCTCTCAGCAACACGGGCACACCATACCCCCGACTCGGTTTCATGAGGTGTCTCTCCTCACGAGGGCACTACTGGCCAGGGACGGAAATATTCCGCAGGTCCTCGTAGGCAGTCCCAGTGTTCACTTCGACAGTACATCTCGTATGGCAATGTCACTGCCACTTACACCCCCAAGGGTGTCCACACGTTAACACCGGCACATTCCCTACCTGCATTATTAGTGTAGCTGGCTGAAGTGTGTATCTAGCAATCTTAATAGTGGTCTCACGCTGGCAATCCAGATGCTACCTTGCAGACGGACCAGTCAAACGGCCTCCTCAGTTTAGTCTGGTAACAACAGCCAGGCCGTCATGCTACCCTGCAGACGGACCAGTCAAATGGCCTCCTCAGGCCATGCTTTTTCCTACATGCATCTTGTTGCTGTATTCCATGACTGAGATTTGATTCTACCATTTGTAGAATTCACCAAACTGAAGGCAATTTTCATTATTTGCAAATCTGTCATTTTATCTGGCATATATTAATATATTTTGCACACTAAAAATGTGGTCACTGAACTTGAGATGTCACTCAGTTGGTAGAGCACTCGCCTAGCATGCATAAAGTCCTGAGTCTGATCCTCAACACTACAAAGACGGGTACAAAAGTGGCCATCTGTCACCCCAGCATTTGGGAGGTAGACACAGAAGGATCAGAAGCTCAAGGCCACTCTCAGCAAGTTAGCAGGGTCAATGCCAGTCCAGGGCTGCAGGAGACTCATCACAGAGAGGTGTATGGCTGCTGCTCTGGGTCTGACGACAAGCATTCCTCACAAATGCCAAACAGCCACACCCTTCTGAACGGCTTCTTTACAAGAACTGCTTCTTGCAGGCCAGAGTTCTGCACTTGCTTTGCGCACTTTTTTTCCTACCCACAGACCTTAAGTATGTCCTTAGACATTACAGGAGCAGGCAGACAGACTGCACTTCTCATTTACAGACACAGATGTGATGTTGACAACTTTTAGGAAATAGGTTTGGACTTCTCCATGAAACTCTGGACAGCTAAGAGCTTCAGTCCTACCATTCACACAGAACCCTGCAACCCGGAGGGCCGTGACATGACTGTGGACAAACATAACCAACTCACTGTCGAACAAAGGAACTAGCAAGGCACTTGTTTCCAGACTTCAGCAGAGCTCACTGACGGGTACCTGTCATTCAACTTGAGACCTGCAAACTTACTCTAAAGACTGCGCCATGAAGGCTCAAGCTACTGAAGGCCCAGCAAAGCACTTCTTGGAAGGAATGAAGCCACCCAATGGCTACACTCTGAAAGGCAATAAATAATGACACAGAAAACAAGGGGACTCATGCCTCCCCCACCCCCCAAAAAGCTGTTTTCCCCATAACGGCAGAAAGGGCATTATAAAAAGTCAAACCAAAATAACATTTTCAGCAGCAGAATAAAGTGGCACCAGGAAATCAAGCTTCTCGTTCTGATAGGGAAATTAGGTCATTTTTTTTTCTTTATCAAAGTAGTGTCTTCATTCTCAGGCCAAAACTGTCCGTCTGACTGTTCCCTAAGGCCAAAGGCACAGTGAACTAAATGGGTGTCTTAGAGCATTGACATCCAAGATGGTGTTCTGGAGACTAGCATCAAGGTAGGCTCTAAAAGAATAAAAGAAAAAGGCAAAGCATTGATGCTGAGAGAGACAAGTCTACATGCTTTGTTACATGACGTTACAAATGCGCTATCCCAACCCCCACTGATGACTGGGTCACCAGCACACCAGGAGTCTCATCCTCAGGACCCACCCAAAGAGCCTGATGGCCACACTGCATAGGTCCTTGTATGGAAAGTCTGGTGTAAGAGCAATAGTATTAAGTATATGATCTTTCAACATTAATAACACCCATAAAATTGTAGGGAATTAACAGGCACCTTAGTTGGAGCTATAGAATAACAACTTCATACATTAGATTAAAAGATAAAAGCTAGGGAAAGCATCATGTTGCACAACTGGAATCTCTAAATGGCAGTGCTGATACAAAGGAGCGCCAAGGAAGTAAAGGGAAGAGCTAAGATCAGGTCATCTGACTGTTCTAGCGCAGGTCACACTAAAACTGTCACCCATAAAAGTGCAAAATGAAAAGGTTAATGCACATTAAAATTAGAGTTCTTGAAACACTGGCCCAAAGCAGCAAACACAGCTGAACAAGGCCATGTACATACTGAACTGTTCAATAAAACTTATGACAAACTTGAGTAAATGACAGATACTAGGCATTTTAAAGGAAATGTTTTACAAACGATATATAGCACAGAGTCACATTACACTGACAAACACCAGCTCCACTAAATGTCAATTATGACATTAGAGATCCACCACCTTGCTTTCACCAAACACATCAGGAGTGCACAGTATCCTTCAAATAGAGATTCAATAGTTTCCTTTAAGCTCCTACCATGTCTTTGCAAAACAATGTACTATGCTTTTTCAAAGGTGGCAGGACAAAGACCTGACTAGAAACTCATCGCCTAGGACTTTCCACATTCCATGCCCTCTTCCAGGAAAATCTTCATTATGTGGTGCACTGCCTTGTAAAAAACAGTTGGGACAATAAACAAAAGTATGTTCCAGTTTAACATCAATGCCAAACTTCTCAATGGGGGCAAAATGCTCTACATTGTTTACAATACTTTTGAAAGTTACAATGAACATGAATACAAACAAATGTAAATTCATCACAAAATACAAATGTGTTGGTCACAATTATGTAGAAAAAATAAGCAATAATATCTGTTTTTCCATGTCAGCTCACAGCATCTGTACTGGAAATTCTTCTAAAATTAAAACAAGTCCAGTAAAAATATAGTTGAAAAGAATACTTCTGCACTATGAAACAGAAGAAATGGGGTTCAGAGGAGAGCCCATCTGAGTAAGGACTTTATCCAGCCACTGAAGAGGCCCATGGAGGTGAATCTCAATCCAGCATGGAGTGCTAGTAACATCCTGTCGATGGTACTCTGCTCCCCAGCCCTGAAAAGGAACAGACAGCAAAGCAAATCCCTCTTGAACAGTCAACAGTCTATATTAACTTTTACAATAAAAGTTTAACTGTAAAAACACAAAAAGTATACTTAAACTGAACACCTACAGAAAACCAATCAGCATTCATGTGACATGCTATTAAAAGAAAATAGTTTCATTATTCAAAGCTATAAACTTTTAATAAATAACAGAATTTCTGATATAGACCCATGGGGACAAATATATTTTGGAATGTTTTTAATTTTACAAAGGCCATAGACTATGATCTCTCACAGAAAAAGGTCTTCAGGGTTTGGGGCTTTTTCTGTTGTCTGTTTTTTATTTCCTCTAGTAATTACATTAAGCCATTATTCTTAAAGGTGAGAAATTAATAAGATAAAGTAACTTTCAGATAAAAACAGAAATACATATATATAATTTTTACTTTTTATTTTCTTGATTTATCAAATTCTGTCTTTCTGTTTATAGTGCTCCTTGCCCCAGGGAAGTAGAGGAAATGAAGAGAGACAGGAAAATAAAAGACAAAGCCGTATTTCAAAAAGGGAAGAGAAAGTAAATTCATATGACTGACAAGCAGCAAGGAAACAGTAGACTGGGATTAAATGCCAAAAACTGAAACACACAACAACAACAACATAACACAAGCAAGCACACAGACTGCACACACAATGCTGCTGCTCTCCTGTGCTAACCCTCCAGCACCAGGGTGGAGCAGAGCCGACTGTGGAACTTCCTCAACATTTTCCTAATGAGACAATCTTTGGAATGTTCAGTAACAGCAGGCCACAAGAGTAAATGACAGTGTCATTCTGGCCAGGTGAGCATGGCACACACCTTTAATCCCAGCACTTGGGAGGCACAGACAGGCGGATCTCTGAGTTCAAGGCCAGTCTGGTCTAAGAGTGAGTTCTATAACAGCTACACAGAAAAACCCTGTCTTGAAAATGACTAAAAACAAAACAAACAACAACAAAAAAGTAAATGATAGGTTTTAGAAATCCTTTGTAAGAGGACTGAGCCACAGTAAAGTAAGTTAGCACTATAATTCAATCTCACGGTCACTGCCATGGAATCTGAGGCACTCAAAATGCAATTATAATATTTAATGCTTTCCGAAAATTTAGTCTGCTAACTGAAATATTTTATAAACTTTATCCTCACCCAATATCAAAATTATCAAGGATTTTATGTATATTATAAAATGAAATAACCTGTCAGATGGTTAAAATGTTAAATTTGAGACTTCACTTGCAATGTATCAAACTGAGTCAAAAGTAGTGATAGCTTCATCTAGTAATTTTTAATAATGTGTACATATTTACAATGACTAAAGTCATAGTAGAGATCAAACCACTCACCTTGACAAAACTCATTCGAATGGTGCACATCTTGGTGAGCTCATACACAGCCTCAAACCCATGGTTGACAGACTGAGCCAGAAGCTGGGCAAATTCCTGATTGTTAAAAATCTTGAGGCTGCAGCTGCTGGGAATCTTACAGACAGTGGTGGGGTGGAAGCCATGGTGGAAGTTGCAATTTCTACTCTGAACAAAGATGCTGCTGTCACTAAGACACTCGGCATACACCTCCCCACCAACGTAGTACAGATGAACACCTGAAAGAGAAGTGACCAGAAAGAGGCTGAGCAAAGCACCTCAGAGAGCCAGACAAGTGTGGAGGAACCACAGCATCTAGAAAGGCACAACAAATGCCAACAACCACCACTAGATGGCCTTCAGTAGCCAAAAATAATCAGCCTTCAGTAGCCAAAAATAATCAGCCTAACTAAAAGATCTTGGGACTGTGCCACGTTTGCTCTTCCAACCATCATTTGTTTCTCTACCAAAGAAAAGATGCTCTTTAAAACTTCATTCTATGAGTACTTTCAAAGAAACGCCTGGTACGTCAATCATCATAAAAGTTAGTGAAGTTTTCCACCATTTGCTGACAAACAGGACCACAGCATTTCAACCATCACCCACAGAAATCCAAACATACGATGTGACTTCGGATTATAAGAAAGAGCTTTGAAATGGCAGACTCATTTTCCTTTCTTTTAAAAAGCCGTCTCTCCCCCCTCACCCTTTATGAAACTGGAGCAATGACTCAGCAGTTCAGAGTACTGGCTGCTCTTGCAGAGGACCCACGTTGGATTCCCAGCACCTACAAAGAGGCTCAAAACCATCTTTAATTCCAGTCCTAGGAGACCCTCTTCTTCTGGCCTCTGAGGGCACTGTATGCATATGGTGCACAGATATACCTATAGTAAAATACATACACACAAAATAATAAAATACAATTAAAATTTTCTACAAATATACTTAAAAACACTATGAGAAAGCAGTTCTAATAGTAAAATTTAACTAATAGTTCTAATAGTAAAATTTACCAAATACTTCTTCAATATATCTAGGAATTAGCTCAAGTTTTTCTTAGCCATAAGTAGACACTGCTCTGACTTTGGTGTATATCCTTTTAAACCTTATCTCATGCAAAAGATTAAGTTACACATATGTTCCTATGCAGTCTGTTTGTGTGCTTCTGTGGAGGCTTGTAGGCGGAAACCGCATGTTTGTTTCCCAGCCACTCAGACCCAAATAATCACACAGAAACTGTAATTACAAAACTGTTTGGCCAGTGGTTTGTGCATATTTCTAGCTAGCTCTTACATCTTAATCTAACTCATTTCTATTAATCTGTGTATCGCCACAACGCTGTGGCTTACCGGAAAGATTCTGATAGGTCCTTCTCCTCCTTCTTCAGCAGCTACACGGTATCTCCTTGACTCTGGTTAGTCTCTCTCTATATATGTTTCTTACTTTTCATTTAGGCCCTGACTTAATTGACTGTTAGGGAAACTTGACAAAGCAGACAACAGAACTTCAGGTCTCTAGTACTAGAAACAGAAACTGAGCAGGACCACACTTACCGTCATTTTATTTGATAACATTCTTTAAACCTGAAACTTGAGGCAAAAGCCATGCCTTAAGATTTTTTTGGATGTTTCCAGTACCTTCTGCAATGAACTGTACCCAGATAATACAAAAATATAAAAAAGGACTTCCTTCAACGGCATGGAAAGAAATTCAAGATTACCTTTTCCAATATGCCGCCTAGTGTTTTCAATGGTTGAATTACGGTTCACATTTGACAGCAATCCCAAGCAGAATCGACTTTTGTTATTCGAAGGGTCTGTGAATCCATCTACTAACACACTAGTAGAAGATGCATGGAAAGCTTCCCCTACACGGTTGTTCAGTTCATAGTAGACAATTGAACACCAGTGTTTGGGCTCTTCATAGGCAACAGGCTGAACATCTGAAAACAGAAAAGAAGTTTAATAACTGATTAGCTAAACCACCAGGTTCTGTGAATATTTATTTACCCTTAGGCCTAACCAAGCATTATATAACAAAGAAAATAGATACCTCATTTAAATTTCACTGAGATTTCTATCTTAGAGTCCAAGACAACTTATCTTGGTCTGCTCAGACAGCTCTAACAAAATACCACAGATTGAATAGCTTAAATTCAAAGCAAAACAACAATAACAAAACCACAATTATTTCTCACAGTTTGTTCCAGGGGCCAAGGTGTCAACAGATGTGCTGTCTAGTAGAGACTCACTTCCTGTTACATAAACAGAGAGCTGCCTGTCCTCTTGCTGTGTGTTATAAGGTCTTCAGAGCATACTCTGTGTGTGTGTGTGTGTGTGTGTCAGGATCTCCTTATCTCTGCTTTATTTACATACTCCAGGCTGCATCCACTTCCTATCTCACTGCAGAAGGGCTGAGATCACAGAGACATGCTATCGCTCTTTGTACAGTGTTTCAGGGATCTGAAGTCTAGTCACTAGGCTTGCCCAGGCAAGCAGGCCTCCATGTCTAATATGTAAGGAAAAGTAACTATTTTGAAGGCCCTAATCTCAGGAATTTATTTAAACCTAACTGCCTCTTAAAAGGCCCTATCTCTAAACAGCATTTACTGAGGGTTAGGGTTTCAACACAATCGGAAGGACTTAAAATTAGGTCCATTACTATTTCACCTCTGTCTCACATGCAAAACATATACGAATCTTATCTCCCAAGTTCCCAGAGACTTAATTCACACCAGTAAAAACTGTAAGGTCTGTAGTTAAGCCTCTTCAGCTGTGATATAGCTCAACTGTGCATTGCAGAGAGCTGTGCTCTAAGCATCTTCAGCCCTTGGTCCATGCAACCTGATGAAACACCCTCCAGGCCAGCTCTTTTGAGCTTACAACCAAAGAGCTTAAATGTCCTGCCTTGTAAAAGTCTAACAGTCTTCCTTACCCCTAATCCACCTACCTTCAACTCAAATTAACTCTGTTCCTGATGGAGGAGGAGTACAGCAGCATTTTCTTCTTCTCTCTCTCTCTCTTTTTTTTTTTTTTTTTTTTTTTTTTTTGGTTTTTCAAGACAGGGTTTCTTTGTGTAGCTTTGGAGCCTGTCCTAGAACTAGCTCTTGTAGACCAGGCTGGTCTCAAACTCACAGAGATCTGCCTGTCTCTGTCTCCCAAGTGCTGGGATTAAAGGCAAAGACTGCCTGAAGATCTGAGAGTAGAACAGTCCCACTGGTTAGCCCTACAGACCAGATAATGGTAACACACACCTTTAATCTCAGTAGCCATAATGGCACACACCTTTAATCCCAGCCCTAGAGAGAATTAAAAATGGGAGGAAACAGCTCTCAGAAACACAGTCTCCTTCTGAGATTCCAGGAGGTAAGATCGCCATCTTAGACTGAGGTTGGGGTAAGAATCAGTGAGTGGCTGTTTTGCTTTTAAAATCTTCAGGTTGAAACCCAATTTCTTCTGATCCTGAGGTCTTATTAATTGAGCTTTTATTAATCGTGGTTCAGAGGGGCCTGATCAGGCCACTCTTAAATGTAAACAAAATCCTTAGTTCTTCTCCAAACACACATTCTTATTTACAATGTGTACAGCATGAAAAATCTCTTAAATCTTAAGTTATTTTTTAAGTAAGAGTTTCCTTTTTAATCTTTTCATATTTTATTATTAGCAATCAGGAGAAACCAGTCATATTTTGACTGGTTTAAGAATATCTTCAGTTAGGTAACTCATTTTGCATCTATATAGTTCTTCCCTCCCCAAAACACTTGAACATCAACATAATCCAACCAAGCTGCAAATTTGTTACAATGAAGGCCTTTTCTCCATCTTCCAGTGTTTTCAATTAGGCCTGAGTGCAGAAGCATCAGGCTCAGCACTATATTCCCACCACATTCCAAACACAAAATTAATTATGTTCCTTAAAAAAAATGCAAAGATTCTTTACTCCTTTTTATCAGTCACTTCACAAGCCCTTTCTCCAGCCTCTACTGGTTCCAAAACCATAGCCATATTCTTAGGTATCTGTACAACAGCACCACATTCTAGGTATCAACTTCTGTATCAGTGGCTTCAGATGCTCCAGGAAACCCACGATGGCTGACGTGAGCAACAGAATTCTATTTCTCACAGTCCTGGCGGCAAGGAATCCAGGCAACTTCCATGTTTAATGAGGGGCTACTTCCTGGTTTGTAGACCACTACCCTCCTGCTTTTTGTTAGCACAGCCTTTCCTTGGCTTGTGCTCAAGGGCAGAGAGAGAACAAGGGAACTCCTCTTCTCATAGGGGCACTAGCCTCACTAGGACGACTCCATCCTTATGATCTCATTCAGACCCAATTACCTCCCGAAAGCCCACATTTCCAAATACAACCAGACTGGGGCTTAAAGTTCTCTACTTAACTTGGGAAAGACACAATCCCAAAGGCAGCAGCAACAGCACCTCTGAAACAGGTCTACAGTAAACCAATACAGGTTTAAATTAGTCAAGTCAAACTCTTTTCCAGCAACTTTATGAAAATACATAAGTACATTAGTATCTGTGACATTATCCTAAACAAACAGATGCACTGAAGACGACGTGAGGTCTAAACAGACCAGGAGCACTTGCAGAGGTGCTACCCTGCCATTGCTGAGTTTAGTGGAAAACCCATCTTTCACCATTAGGTACAGAGTTAGCTGTGGTGAATATCACAGATAAAACACACACACACTGATCTTTTAAAAGTGTAAATGGTATCTTTTTACTTTATCTCGTTGCATGCTGTAGTGCAAGTGTGAATGACAACTGAAGGATTAATCCTTGCCTTCCACCACCTTCTTTGGGGGCCAAGGGTTCTTGACTATTTGCTACTTGGTTTGGAAAACTACCTGGCTCTCAAACTTACTGGGATTCTTCTGTTTCCACTTCCCTTGCCCTGTAGGAGCACCAGGATTCAAGGTGTGCTGTGTGCCTGGATTTTATGTGAATGCTAAGGATGGGAACTCATCCTTATACTTGCACAGCAAGACTTTACTCAGAGATACCTCTGTAGCACCCAAAATGTCAGTAAATCATCTGTAAAACACTTGTAACAACATAAGGCACAAGCACAATGCTAACATCACGGGAAAAACAAACAACAACTACACTATTCCTTACTTGTCAAGTAAAGCACCATATATATATATATATATATATATATATATATATATATATAGCACCACTTCAGACATTAGGACAACCATTGTAATAATGAGGAGAGCAAGGACAATATCACAAACAACAGAAAAGCAAGCTGGCGAGAATGTGGAAAACTCAAAAAGCTTATGCAGTGCCACTGGGAACGCAGTGATGCAGATGCTGTGCAGTTTGGGGGTTCCAAAGGTTAAACATCATTAGCACAGAACACAGCAATTCTACTCCAAAATGTATGTAATACTCAGACAGACCCAAGCAACAGCCTGCTGTGCAATGGCCACAAAAGTAGAATAAAGCCAAGTGTTCATAAATAGATAAATGGTGAACAACTATACAGATGTCATTCATCCCTAATAAGGAATGAGATTTAAACATACACTGTGACATGGCTAACTCTTGGACATGCCATGCAGAACACAAAAGGACATGCAAGCAGTAGATGAGTCCACCTAGAGCAGACACTCAGAACAGGAAAACTCAGATAGAAAGTAGACTGCTACTGACCAGAGGTTCTAGGAAGAAAAATGGGGGTATTTATAATGGGCACAGGGTTTATTTAGGAGGAAAACAAGCTCTGGAAACAGACAGTGAGGACAGCTGCACAGTACTGAATGTATTTAATATTCCTGAATTGTACATTTTGACAGGAGTCCCCAAATACATGAAGTAATCATCAAAAGAATTGAAAATAGAAATAGGTAAGTCTATCCTAATTGTTCGAGACTTCAATCTTTCACTCTCAATTTTAGAAAGAACAATTAGAAAGGAAATAGAACATTTGAGCGCTGTAATCAACCAGCGTACCATAACAAGAGCGCATCTACACCACGGCAACGCTGCAGCAGCCTCCAGGTGGTGCTTCTGCAGATGACAGAGCAGAGCAAAAGTGGGAACAGCACAGCAGCTCCTCTGTGAGAGCAGGCGAACACACAGGGCACACACAAGGAAGGACTGTTCACCTAAGGAATGAAATTCTGACAAATACAACAATGTATGTGGGCCTCAAAAGGGTGTTGTGCTAAGAGAAATAAGCTAGTAATAATAAACAAGTATTGTATGGCTTTATTTAATGTTAATTAAGTAGAAAAAAACTGATCTAGAACAGTATTTCTTCATGTAAACAATCTACTACCACTCACTGTGACCTGAGTTAGATTTCACCAAAAAGAGTGGGGTGATCCACTTCCAGAATCTACAAAAAACGCTACAGCTCAATAAAGACTGCAGAAAAAGCACTTTAGTGTTCAACGTCAGTACTCTATAGGGGGTACAAATGAAATCCAGTGAGTGCTTCACATCCATCGGGTACAATAACCCTTCAAAAGCTAGGCGGTAACAGTACTGGGACGGTACGGAGAAGCTAGACTTTAGATAGAAAGTAGACAGATATTGGCAGCCACACTGGAAAAGTCTGGCTATTCTTCTCAAATAGTTAAGCTTACCTTCTGATCAGAAATTCTGCTCATAGGCATTTACCCAAGATTTAAAAAAGAAAAAAAAGCCAGTACCTACACAAAGCCCTGTATACAGTGCTCTAAGGGTGCAGCTACTCAGAACACTAATCCAACTGCAAACCACTCAAAGGTCTGCTGAACACCGCTACACCATAGGCGACCTTGACACACTGTGCTAAGTGAATGAAATACAATCTAAAGGATTATATTTGGAAGCTGTAGGGATGGCTCAGTGGTTTAGAACACTTACTGTTTGAGGAGGACCCAGATTCAATTCACAACACCCATACACACATGCAGGCAAAGCATATACAGAGAACAAAAATAAATAAATCTTTAAATATATTATCTACCAGTGCACTTTTATTACACTATCTAGGAGGGGATTCCTCTCCTACCATGTGCCTCTTGGTAAACAAACTCAGGTCCCTGGCATGATCATCAGGGTTAGCAGTACATGCACTTACCCACTAATCCATTTCACTGTCCCCATGACGCTATATATGTATATATTTGGTTTTTTGAGACAGGGTTTCTCTGTAGCTTTGGGGCCTGTCCTGAGACTTCCTCTGTAGACCAGGCTGGCCTCGAACTCACAGAGGTCCACCTGCCTCTGCCTCCCAAGTGTTGGAATTAAAGGTGTACAATACCACCGCCTGGCCTTTTTTTCCCCATGACTCTATTTTATGAAACATTCAGAAAAATATCTGTATAGAGAACAGAGGTTTGTTGAGCCCAGGGTGAGGTGGAAATCTCTTTGGAAAGGTTATGGCAATGTTTGTAAACTACATTTTGAACCAAAATTTCATATACTTGCCCAAACCACTGACCTGCACACTCAGTTGATTTTACAGCCATACTCCATTCACGCTGTTTGCACAAGTGACTAAGATTGAGAAATTAACTTGGTGGGAGATTATTTACCTAGAGTAGGAGGGCCCTGGATTGGATTCCTAGCACTGTAAAGAAAAGTGGTCAAGCAGTTAAGGAAGCAGGAATAGCACCAACAAAAGGAAGCAGCAAGCACTCTTCTCACCTCTGCTGGATATGCTGGGCATGATCTGAGGAATGACGGCACTGCTTGTGTCCATGGGCTGGGAGTTATCTTGTCCCATCTGATCCTCGGGGGGCATATAGGCAGGAGGAGGTGTATCAGCTAAGAGCAAGAAAATGAGACACATCCATTCCTCAAAGAAGATAGTCTTCATTCTGCTTAAAGCTATTACTCTAAAAGCATTTTTAAATTGACAAGGTTATCAGCAGGATTCACTAGAGAACAATGCACACACAGATAGTAGGATACTGTACAAGAGCAGGAAAGAGCACACACAACCTCTCCAGCACACCTACTACAAGCATACATTAACTTGGACCCTGAGTAATCCAGGATACCAGGAACAACACTAAAGTGGAACCCAAGGTCAAAAATTTTCTCTTTCTTTTAAAGCTATCTATGTTCAAAGAAACTGCAGCTAACACAGCAATGTGCAGCCACAGACCACCTTGGACATATACTACAGGCACATTTTTAATTGCCATCATTATCATCACATACTGCAGTGTCCTCTAAAACTGTGTCCCTTCAAAATGCACTTTTTGAAGTTATCTCGTTCTTTTGTAATGCCCCCAAATAACTAACACGCCCCATTAAATGACAGAGCAATTAGCTTCGGAAACGTTAATGAAACTTTGGCCTTCCAACACTCAAAGTTATGAATTTTTGCGAAAGCTACAGCTAGATCTTTTTGTTTTGATAAATATAAACCTAAATAGAAGTTGTCTTTTGCCTCAAGGTTTATACAGGATATATTAAGACAGAGCTACATATAGCACTGAATCTAAGATGAAAGTATTTATTTGAGACAATGCCTAACAGCAAATTAAACATTTATACTTAATACCCTTATTTCCAGATTTTTGAACATAATGGAACTTGAAAAATAAACTCTACTTCTTGTGGAAATAAATTCCTAAAGAAAATGTCCCCCACAGCAATCTCACTCAGAAGAGCAGCACTTCAAACAATTCCCACTCTCAGTCTTACCTGGGAGCTGAAATGGGCTTCCTGGTGCAGAGCTTGCTGGGGAGCTGGGGTATGTGCTGCTGGTGGGGGAAGGGGGGTAGGGACTGTTAGGAGACAAGGGGAAAGGGGTGCTGTTGGGCTGCTGGAAGGAATCCGGAAACGTGGCGTTGTGTGGCATGTGCGGTTCATTGTGGCTCAGGTTCCTAAACTGAACCAGAAGGCTATGCTGCGGATTGAATTCGTTGTGGCGAGGCACTAACACTGGAGGTAAGACTGAAAGAAAAACAACAGTCAGTCAGGAACACTTAAGAGGCTGGAGGAGAAAAGAGAAGCAAGCTGTGATTAAAGTTAACTGATGGGGGGCAGTGTTCTGTAGAATCTGAATCTGTGTTTACATCAGAACCAAACCAAAAGCCCTCTGGCATTTAGCCTGTATGAGGGACTCCGGAAGCAGAAATTCAGAAAGGATGCCATTCTCCATGTAAGCCATTTCAAAAGCAGTTAGAATAAGAAACATTTAATGCAATTAATAAGAACTCAAGAAGTGAGCAATCTAGCCAGCAAGAAACCAAATACATGGAAAGGGTAACACCTGACGGGACAAGAGGATTTCCCATGAGAAAGCTAGGAGAGAAGAGAGGCGGTGAGAAGGGAGGAAACAGCGAGTTGGTCTAGCACCGATCTAGGCAGAGGTGGTTAAGACTAGGGAAAGAAGTGGAGGTCAGCGTGCGGTGCTCTGAGCATTTCCAGTAGGTCAGAGAGCTCACGTTCAGCATTCAGCGAACTGGTAAGGCTCTCCTCGTCCATCCAACAACCCTCCAGAGTGAGAGCCTGCTCACAGTCAGCCCTCTAAATGCCATCATGAGGACACACGTAACAACCTCTCAGAATATAATCGAGTAGTTTCCTTTATCCGAGTGTCCACCTCTAAAGACCCCAACTATAATGACGAGCAGCTGATTATCTTCTGCAGGAAAGTAAACGTACCGATTATCTCTTTCACAATGTTCTTTTAGTTGTCAATGTTGACTCCATTTCAGGGGGAAGAAAAAGAATATAATTTGACTCTGGACTATGCAGCAGCAACAAAATCAAATATATATGCTAACCAGGTCATCCTTCACCTCTCAGAAGTAAAGACACACATAAGGATCCTGCAGCCAGTGCTCTGCTCTCTTATGTAGTAACAACAGCTATCACTAGAGAAAGGCGAGACAGCTGCCTGCAGAGTAGAGCAGAAATTAGGAAGGATTTATACTTAGCTATCCCACAATCTGAATAACAGTAAAATAACTAAAGAATTCAATTCAGTCAAGGTATTTTTGTAGGCATAGTTAAAATCCCTGTTTTCCCTCTCATTTGTATACTATCTATGCAAAAGATTTTATTTATTTTTTATTTTCACATAAAATAATATGTGGAGAGTAAGAGACAAGTCTAACATATTTAGTAAGAGACGACAGCCTGCAAGGGATTTTGAGCGCTTTCTGTTGTAACTCCTCCACAGACCTTGTTTACGCTGGGCACTGCGATGCATCCTATATGCATACTATGATAAACTGTTATTATTGATTCTATGACATTATTTATAAACTTCTCTTATGGTAAATGAAGCAACTGTTTTTGTTGGTGGGGGAGAGAAACTCAAACAGTCTTGCTGCACAGACTAGCCTCAAACACAGCAATCCTACTGCCTTGGCCTCCCAAGAACTATGACTACTAGCTGAGGCATCTTTCTTATAGTAGTCTAGCCCTTTCTATTTCCCTAATCTATTAAAAATTGGGTTAAGAGGCTGGAGAGATGGCTCAGTAGTTTAATCCTTTAATCCCAGCACTCGGGAGGCAGAGGCAGGCAGATCTCTGTGAGTTCAAGGCCAGCCTGGTCTACAGAGCTAGTTCCAGGACAGGCTCAAAAGCTACAGAGAAACCCTGTCTCAAAAAACCAAAAAAAAAAAAAAAAAAAAAAAGAAAAGAAAGAGAGAAAGAGAGAGAGAGCGAGAACCTAGGTTTGATTCCCATCACCCTCACGGCAGATCATAACAGTCTCTAACTCCACTTTTACAGGATCTGATGCTGTCTTCTGGCTTCTTCAGGCACACAAGATGCAGGCAAAATACCCATACACATAAAACCTATTTTTTAAAATTTGGGCTCAGTTGGTATGTAGTGTTACTACATATGCACGTCCTATACACTCTCATACATACATATTATACACACACACACAAAATCAATTGAGGAATCAAGTATACTGTGCATTTTCCTCCTGAGCAGTGTTTTTTGTTAAAGTTAATGATTTCCTTAATTTTAAGTACACACCACTCACATTTCCAGTATCCTAACCCACTTGTCAGAGCCCGTCAATAGCACCTTTTTCAGATGCTATAAATCAAACAATTATGGACTTGCTGTGTTGTGTTCCTCTGGAGTGTTCAGTCCTTTCCTCTATCTGTCCTAGTTGCTGCTTAGGACTGTTTGTCTGACTGGGTCCCCTTTCCTGACTTTGCCCTCTACTTGCTTCTTAGAACGGAATGGGAAACATGTAAGAAATTATTCTCCCTTTCATGTCTCTACATACAGAAATCCAGGCCATAGTTTCCTTCTGGATTTTGAAGATAAATGATTCATTTTCTTCTAGGATCCAGAATTGGATTAAGAAATGCAATAATTTATATTTCTAGCTTTTGTTTGTTCTTGTTTTTATGTGCCCTATATTTTCTTTCTGGAAGCTTTCAGAATATCCATATACATGATTAACTAGAACTCTATCAGTAGGTCTTTTTCAGTCCTTTTGCTAATTACTTGGCTCTTGCATTTTCAGTTCGAAGTAGCTGCAACAGTGTTTACTGAAAATTTTATCCTCCCACTCCCCATATGCTCTGTTTCCAGAATGGATCCCTCTGGAGAAATGATCTTGATTTGAAACTGACTGGGGCTACATAATGTTTAAGTACTTAGATCCACACTGACTCAAACAATCTCCCCAAAAACACTGTTAGGTTGTCAGTATTAGTACTGTCTCCAGCAAAGAGATTTTGTATCCTGCCTGAGGACAGGTAATAACTATATAGTAAAACCATAACTCTAGAAACTAACCTCTCAGCCACCAGATAATACTTTCTAGTCAAAAAAATACTGGACCATTTAGGTTGGCCTTACTCTTCTAGGCTCATTATACCTCCCATCCTTTTCTCACGCATTCACTGTGTGCTCTGTGTAAGTTAAGACTTATAGTTAATAGACTTCAATGCCATGAAAAGTCATGGCTTTCTGTCTACCTCTACAACAAAAGAAGCCCAGAATTAGGAGAGCACTTCTGTTCATGAGTGCTCAAAACTGCTCACTGTCACCATAATCAGCAACACCCTTTTTACTAGCACGTACCAGGAGATGAGGCATCTATTGTCCTTCCTGCTTGCTCAAGGAGGAACACCAATCACTACTGAATAAGGCTACACCCTCCCAAGACATGTGGGCAGGGGACCAATATGAGGTTTCTATAGTCTTTTTCTAGCAACTCAACTAGCGAGCTATTTCTGAAGTTATTGTAAAGTATCATAATTGCTCCGGTCCTTTCCACGGAACAATAAAGTGGATTAAAAGACAATTCTACTGGCCACTGTCGATTACACTTTGACTATGAGAAGGAACAGACAAAATCCTTACATGGATTGCTAGTAAATACCTAGTTTGAGAATTTTTCAATTTTCAGACAATATTCTTCCTTTAAATCTGCCTTGTTCTTTCTTCCTCAGTTCCCTCACACCAAGGGTCTTCTTGGGCTCCATAAGAAACTGAGACTCTTCTCAAATATGAACCGCAACTCACGGTTGAACTGTAACACAAGTCTCTGCATCCAACCACATAGGCTTGCAGTTCCTCTAGTACGGAAGACAGGCTCTGGGTATTCATGAGCTTGGACAGTCCTCTCTCTCCAGCATGCGACCGAGGACTTGCTTCCAGCCAACAGAATTATGGCAAAGTAATGGGAGTGCAAGATCACACTGCTAAGAACTCAATGCCCTCTTGTAGGAAAATGCTCTGCCTGGCTCTGAAGAAAACAAAATAACATGCATGCATGCTCTGAGAAACCCTCTGTAGAGAGCAACTGTGACACTGCGAGGGAACGACAGTGTAGAACACACAGAAAGGTGAACTCCTGACACAGTCTCCAGCCAATAGTCAACCAGAGTCCAGGGCCTCCACAGGAACTAAATCTTGTCAGTAGCACAGGAGCCCCTTCCCTGTCTGAACTTCCAAAAAAAAAAAACCAAGCCCTCACAGACACCTTGATTAGAAACTCAAAAAAGATGCTGTTAAGGGTAGTCACCTGTTAAGGGTAGTTCAGATGCCTGAACCTCAGAAACTGTAAGGTAATAAATGTGTGTTGTGCTTAAACTACCACAGGTATGTTATTTATTGTTTATCAACAGATAAAGATCCCAACTAGTATCTCAGCTGCTATAGAAAATCTTGAGAAGTTCATGCACCAGAAAATTCACAACATGACAGTGCTGGGAGGTGGGGCCTAACAGGAAGCAATGAGGTAGTACCTGTGAAGGTGGACTCCTTGGTACAGCAACAGATGACTTGGGCTGGGGGGTAGCCCATGACAGGGCACGCGCCTAACATGCACGAGACTGGTCTGGATCCCCAGCACCACAGGTTTCCTTACGGATGCTCTAGCTTCACTCTGTCTTCTCTGTCTCACTCACACTTGAGTGCTGCTAGTAGCACAGTTGATTATGAGGCCCACACCAGACAGTCTCCTAATCCTGGACTTTCTACCCCCAGGATTTCTATTGTTAATCTTTAACAAAGGCTCATGTAAACTTTTAGCTAATAAACCTAGGTATGTGCAAATCAGAGAGACATGTTGGCTGTGTTTTGGAGTCTTTTCAGCAGAGTGAACTTTTCCAGTCTATGGTATTCTGCTATAGCATCAATAAAAGGACTAATATATAATTCACTGATTACAAAAAAAACAAAAAAATACTGGCCAGTACCTACTAACAACTAGTGAAGGGAACTGTCCTAGGCAATGAAAACTGAGTAACAAGACCCAGGAAGACCTCCTGACTCCTGGAAATAGTCAGCTGATCTCCACATGTGTCATCTCATACGCAAGCATGCAAGCACACACAAGCACACGCACACAGTAAATGTAACAATAACGACTCTTGTAAGATGTAAAGCCAGAAAAACAGTTGCTGCACGACAGCCCAGTTCCCAAACAAACAAGGAACAAGATCTAGTGTGAACATGGGACATGGGTTTAGCATTCAGAGATGTCAGCCACAGAAAAGAAGTGGGTGTTATTAGAGACAGTGAGTTCTAGCAGCCAATCAAGAGCTTAATGTTCAAAAAAGCTAAATTTAAAACCTAGTATTCCTCCTAAGATGAAATCTTTAACGAAGGCTAATGTAATAAGCCTAGTTATATGCAAATCGGTAAGAGCCATGTTGGGTTTTTGGTGGTTTATTCTTAATTCTTCTCAGCGAAGTGAAACTTACCAGGACTTTCCACTCTCTTATAGTGGTATGGATTGATACAGACTTCCTTTTGCTTAGATCCAAAAGGAAATTCACAAATATCCAATGGCTTTAGCTCATGATGACTCTGCAAATCTGGCCAGCGCCAAACACGGCAATATATGACATGGGGTAAGCCTTTTCTGTGAGAAACTTGCAGGCGTCCATCCAAGGACCTGGGGATAGTGACACATTTGCTTGGCTGTCCTGGGCTACTCAAGGCTTTCTCCAACTCCTCCATGGCGCCCTTCTTCTTCTTCAGCTTTTTCACTAAAGCATCGACTGCCTTTTCTGCCCATTTTTCTTCCTCATCACCTTGTTTCCAGCCCAACAATCGCTTCACGGCTGGACTAGTGAAAGAAAACAAGCTGGCCATTGACGTCATTTGATATGAATCTTCAGAGACTTTTCTGTAATCAAAGTCAGTAGATATGAGAAGCCAAGATCACAGATGGAAAGTCACATGCAGGTCTCAAGCAGAAGGTCCAAGTGGCGACAAGGAGTGACATTTAACTTTACAGGTGCCATATGCTTCTTCAAGTCCTGAAAGAGAGGGGAAAAGGAGACTAATTAAATCTAAGAACACTAATTGGCCTAACTGAAAAGCACGTTTGCTGTCATAAATAAAAACAGAAAAGCATCCAAAGCCAGAAAACAAAAATGTCTGTAAATTTCAGTATGCCATTCGCTCCTGTCTCCAGAACACAAGCAGTTCAGCTGCAAAGCAAAGGTCAAAGAAGCCATGGCAGACAGAGACAGGTGCATCTCTTGAGTTCGAGGCCAGCCTGAGCTACATATTAAGAGTAAGTTTCAGGACAGCCAGGCCCCCACCCCCAAAAAATCGTGGATTCACCAAAATGTCAAACACTACCAGGAAAGTGTCAACTATCTATTTTTAGAATGAAGAACGCTAAAGAGACTTAGAAAATAAATGTTATTCAACTCCTCAAAATGTCAGTTTGTACTTTATAATGACTATTGGCTTCTATATTTAAGCACATTAGTTAAGGAAAATGCTTTATCAAGAAGCCCTTGGAAATAGCAAGAGAAGTTCTGTGTCATGGTGTTCTGTAGTGACATTTCATTTTATTTTAATAAAGAAAGCTTGCCTGAAGTTCAGAGCACTGATCAGTCTTACAGACCAGGCAGTGGTGACACACACCTCTAATCCCAGTAGCCACACTAGTTTGACACAGAAACCAAGCGGTAGTGGTGCATCCTTTAATCCCAGCACTAGAGAGGAATATAAGATGGGACGAGATAGCTCTCAGTCTCAGTCTCATTCTGAGATTCCTGGAGGCAGGATCGCCATTTCGGACTGAGGTAGAGGTAAGAGCCAGTGGCTGGCTGCTTTGCTTTTCTGACCTCCAGGTTGAGCCCCATTTGTGTGTCTGGGATTTTATTAATCATGCTACAGTGCTCTAGTGCTAAGACGGGGTAAAATTACCTGTAGAACACTATAGTGCCAACTGCAAACAGTAACACTGTGAAATAACAGGACAATGTTTAGAAAAGAACACCAACTTAAAAAAAAGAATGATTCTTCACGTGCTGTTTAACCAAGACAGGGAAGGAATACCATAAACTCATTATATGAGGCCTTACCCAAAACGAAAACCAGGTAAGAGCCTAACAAGAAAGAAAGAGAGAAAGAGAGAAAGAGAGAAAAGGAAAGAAAGAAAATAATATAAGACCAATATCCCTAAACATTACACAAAATTCTCAATAAAATTCTTACAAACCTAATTCAAAAATGCATTAAGAATTCATATAGTATCATTACAGGAAGCCTGGAAGCATGATTCAGTAACATACACAAAGCATTAAGTAATAAACGTAACACAGCATTCAAACAGACTTAAAGACAAAAATCACAGTCATCTCAAGAGATGAAGAACAGGCCTCTGACAATGCACAAGATCCCTGCACTCCAACATAACAAAGACTAGCTGGGGGCCCGTAGCCGACACTCTATGAATGTGGACATTTTGAGAGCATTTCCTCTGAAACTGAGAGTAAGACAAGAAGGCATTCTCTCCACATTCCTATTCCGTGTTCAATGTCTTAGATAGAGCAGCAAGACAAGAGAAAGGATACAAATAAAAAAATAAAAGAGGACAAGTTGTCCCAATTTCCAGACAACAGTTCCTATACTTAAAAAATTCTAAATGTTCCATCAGAAAAATTCTTGTATCTCTAAACCATCAGTAAAGAGGCAGGACCCAAAGTCAACACGCAAACAGTAGCTAATCTTTGTATCAACGGCAAACTTGCTGAGAAAGAAATCATTCACAATAGCTTTAAAAAAAATGACGAATAAATCTACTAAAGAGGTGAGTGATCTCTAAAAATACAACTCTAAAGACACTGAAGAAATTGAATACATGGGTATATTCTCAGGATACTGCAAAAATGGCCCCATTGTTCAAAGAGATCTACAGATACAACACAATCGCCATAAAAATCTAATTAAACACTTCACAGAAATAGAAAAAAAAATATCCTAAAATTCACACTGAAGTCCAAAGATTCCAAATAACCCCTAAGTAAAACAACAGCCACCCTGGAAGTTAATCTCAAATTTACTACAGAGCCAGTATCTTTTGATACTAGCAGGAAACAGATGTGTAGGCAAATGGAGTAGAATACAGGACCCATAAATAAACCTACACAGGTACAACCAATGATATACTCAAAAATAGAAGGCTTTTTCATCAAATAGCAAAGAAAATTTACACACAAACATGCAGAAGAATCTATTCAGAATGGGTCCAAGATCTCAACGCAAGACTGAAACACTGACTGCTAGAGGAAATGGTAGATTAAAAACGTCAGATACAGACACAGCCAGAGACTTTCTTAAAATGACATCAGCAGCACAGGAAACATTCCCAAGAACTGACAAATAGAATACCGGGAACGAAACAATCAACTGACGACAGGACAGGAGGTCAGCCTTCAGCAAGCACACAGCAGGCAAGGGCTGATACCTAGAAAAAAAGAACTACAAATACTAACACTAAGAAGATCTCCCAATCAAAAGGTGGACTGATAAAATAGACAGTTTTCAAAAGAAGAAATACAAATGGCCAATAAATGTTTGATTATGTGTTCAACATCCTTACCCATCGGGGAAATACAAATGAAAACTACATGGAGATTCTCTTACTCAGACAGAATGGCATCATCAGCAAATGCTGGGGAGGGAGAACCCTTGCTTGCTGCAGATGGGACTGTCAACCGGCACAGTCACTTGTAAATCACTATGGAGGCTCCTGAAGAATTAAACATTAAACTACCATTTGACTCAGCTGCACCACTACAAGCTCTGTGCTCAAAGGGCTCTTAATATTCCAAAGAGGAGGGAGGGAGGAGCAAAACATTTATGATAATACAGACCAAACGGAACTCTTACATATTGCAGCTCAGCCACTTTGGAAAATGTTTGACAGCATCCATTATGCTAAACAATGACCCTTGTGGTCCAACAATTCTATTTCCAGGTATATATATGGTCAACATAATGAATGCTGTGAAAGAAAGCAACAAGTGTATGTCTACAGTATGTAAAAGGCCCAAATCATGGAAATTTCAAGTGATATATCACGCCTGACACAAAATATAACTGAACTTTTGATAGAAAAATGAAAATACATATATCATTGCATTTATATTGACATTCAAAACTAGGAAAACTAACGGCGAGCTTTAGTGACTTCCACTGGTCCTAAGAGGAGCACCCAAAGCCCTCTGTGGAAACTGAAATTATATCTTACTCTGGGCAGTATGAGATTGAGGCTACAGATACCTGTAAATTCTGTATGCTTCATCACATGGCACACTGTCAGTTAGGTTAGTCCAAGTCACCCTTTGCATGCTGACAAGGGACCTAAGTTCTCCCAGATCAGAAACAAAAGATGTGCTATCATTCACAGCACAGCAAAGCAGCATAAACGTCAACAGGACTCGAGGTTTCCTTTGTCTCTAAGATGCTCAAAAAAATGCCGAAGGTTCCAACAGATGGTTTTGGCTCCATGGATCTATCTACAAATACTGAGCTTTTTGAGTCTCCTACTTTTATGGTCAGAAGCCATCAAACACCATATTCTTTTCAAAGGACTCAAGAGTAATTTGACTATGAAAAGATTAATAGAAGCCTTTGGGGGAATATATACCACACACACACACACACACACACACACACACAAATATACACATACACACAGAGAAGACAGAAAGATATAAGATACAAATATTTAGGATGTTTTTATGCAGGATCTCACTCTGTGGCCAGTTTGGTTCCCAGACTGGCCCTAAAGTCTTGATTCTTCTGCTTCTTCCCTGAGCACTAGGATTACAGGCATGAGCCAGCACATGACTCTTAACACATATTTTTGAAAAATAAAAACTTAATGCTGATGTTGTAAATGCCATACTGAAGGATGATTTGCTAACTATTCTGTGGAAAATTCAATCTATTTGTTCACTGCTTATCATAATAATTCATATTTATAATGTAATGTTTCCTTCTAATTGAGAATTTTCTTTTCACAATAAAATCCAAGAAGTGGTCAGGCATGGTGGCAAACCCCTTTAATCCTAGCATTCAGGAGACAGAAGCAGGCAGATCTCTGTGAGTTCCAGGCCAGCCTGGTCTACAAAGAGAGTTCCAAGACAGCCAGGGTTCTGTTACAGAGAAACCCTGCCTCAAAATAATCAGAAGAAAAAAATATCCAAGAAGTGGGGGACTGAAAAAACAGTTCAGTGGTTAAGAGCACTAACTACTCTTTCAGAGGAGCTGGGTTCAATTCCTAGCACCCACATGGCAGCTCACAGCTGTCTGTAATTCCAGTTCCATGGGACCCAACACCCTCACACAGACACATGCAGGCAAAATACCAGTACACATAAAATAAAAAAATAATAAAATTTACAAATGCTCTACTGAAGGAATATTCCCTGATTCTTAAAAAAATAAATAAAATATCCAAGAAGAGCTTAATATAAGCACTTTCCTGACCAGCTATCACTGTCACAGAGCAGTCAAAACACAGGGCAGAGCCTCTCTTTGTGGCTGTCACTGTTACAATCTGTGAGAGGCATGGAGCATGGCACTGCTGGCAACCAATGGGATCTTGGTACTCATAAGGGTTAAGTTTTTGCACTTTCAAAAAGAACACAGCTATTTCAAGAATCTCAGTATCTTCTTTTCTAAAAATGTAATTGCTGGGGCTGGCGAGATAGATGGCTCAGTGAAAAGCCCTCGCTGCTCCTGCAGAGGACCCCAATTTGGTTCCCAGCACATCTAGAGATTCACAACTGTCTATAACCTGATGGGCACAATGACTCCGCTGTGGAAGGAGCAAAGTGGACAGAGCCACCACTGCAGTGAACTCGGAGCTGTGAGTTTTGAGTGGGAATTTCTGTGGCAGCAAAGTTCTCACCTAACAGGGTCACCACAGCGCACGAGGCACCAGTGCACACCCATTTCTCTACCCTTGCCAGGGGCAGGGCTGGATAGGAGACAGCTTGCTTTACCAACATTCACTGAGCATGCTAATGGGGACACCACTGACTGCATTCGTACTTAGTTATACACATCAGTCTAACGGGGTGGTGTAGGAGGTCCTTCTATGTGTTGTTTTTATTGGTTAATGAATAAAGAACTGGCTTGGCCTATAGCATGGGAGGAGGAAGATGTTAGAGAGACACTATGAGGCCGCTGCCAGAGTCAGACATGCCAAAACTTTGCCAGTAAGCCACTAACACATGGCAATATAGATTTATGGAGATGAGTTAAATTAATATGTAAGAGTTAGCCAATAAGAAGCTAGAGCTAATGGGCCAAGCAGTGATTTACTTAATACAGTTTCTATGTGATTATTTCAGGTCTAAGCTAGCCGGGTGGCTGGGACAAACAAGCGGGCCCTCTTCCTATAAATTGGCACCCATGTGGCCAACTAAAATCCACTTAAAAACCTGAGAGAGCTTAATTCTAGATATAAAAATACAGCGTTTAACACAGCTTCTTGCCATTTATTGGCAGCATGCTGAAGCTCCCTTAAGAGAGGTTTCCCTGATTCAGCTGTTACTGTTTAAAAATGCCGGCTTTCTGAGCCTCCTGCCAGGCAGGAGGTCCAGCTATAGAGCATTGAATGGGGATATGGTTTGTGAGCAGACCGCTGTAGCTTGCTTAACTGCCACAAGGACTGGCTGTGTGCCTCAGAATGGGGCTGTATGCATGGTTCTCAGAGGTACAAAGTGCCTTCACCATGCTGGACTGGGGGGGGGGGGTAAGCAGGGAGTACCGTATGTATCACAGTAATGGTGCAGTTAAGTTTCAGACTTGGCAGGCAAGCAGAGAGTACCATATATACCATAATAATGGCATATCTTAAGTTTTAAGAAGCACTTACCATTTTTAAAAAGCGCTCCTGGACAGTAAAGAATTACAGATGTGCAATAAAGACAAATCCAGATGAGTCACAGTGTTGGATAAATGTACATAGGCTTGGAAGAGAGAAGAAACAGAGTATGGAGAGTCATAAAATAAAGTTAATGCTTTAAGAAAGGGGGGGGTAAAGTTTTTAAAGAGACAGAGTACAGATAGTCATTATTAAAAGGAGTAAAGAAAAATAAGCCACACAAAAATGGATAATTCAGAGAGAGTCTGGATTATGTATATTATCGTGTTTTCTTTAAATTTTTTGACTGTGAATGAGCTAAGTACAGAGAGACATTTCATTGTATGGGCTATTAAGCTAAAACAGAATATTATAAAGGTATCATGACTTCCAAATTTGGGTCTAAGGATATGTTGCTTTGAAAAAGAGGTTCTCTTGTTTCCACAGAGGATGAGAACCTGTGGATTGCTTTCAGACTGGTGTGGTTTGATGGAATAAGAATCCCTGAAAGGTCGCCCTGAATACCCCTCAAAAATTACCTCGCCCAACTGCTGACTGAGATGAACCTAGCACACAAAATACACCATAAAAGATCTGATTAACAGCGCCTCCAATCAGCAGGAAGATGTATGGACAAAACTATGCCCATATTCCCAAATATTGTTTATAAATGTTTCTTTAAAGGGGAATATAATATAGATAGGAATAACCTGCATTAGTGTAGATCTTAATTTATTGATACAAATTTAAGGTCAATTTTGTTACATGTATTTCTGATCTTGATTAAGGTATTGTATTTGTATAGCTCATTTTAAAATGTAATGTATAATTAAGAAATATAGGTTAATAGTTAGTCATCTATAATATTCAAGCTTGTAGTCATGTTCGGTTTTCTAGATATTCAGAGATATATTTCAGTTAGGTATTCTTCAAATCTTTCAGAGACCTTCAGAACATGACATTTAAGTATTTTAAGAACTTAGGACAGTGAGATACATCTGCTCCTGGAAGCACCAATCTACTTCAAGAGGAAGATGGGTATCGAGGAGGCTTCTTATGGAGTTTTTTAGATGAACTGGACACACAGAATCCTCAGAGAAATGACTACTGAACTTGCCTAAAGGTGAAATGGGGCTCGTGCTACATGAACGAGTCTGCAAGACATTATGCAGGACACAAAAGAAAGTAACTGGCAAACTGTCAATATAGGCAGACCTGTCATTGAAATTTCCTGCTTCATGGAAAAGTCTGCTGGATACTATGGGCCTGTAGGCTGAAGATGGATGCCCCAACAGTACAGAAAAACTTTGGGTGACTGCCAGCAGCAAGATGCCTCTGTCAATTCTAGAGTTTTGGAAGTTGCTTATAATGTACTTCCTGCTGATTTTAGGTAATATTATATACTTCTGGAGTCTTTGATAGAGTTGAAGAATAGATAGTTATAGTTATTTTTAGTTATGATAAAAGAGATATAAATATTATAACTGTAATTCATAATTGATACCTGTCTTATGTAACTTTACTAAGATAAAGTTAAAGCCTTCCTTTTTGTTTAAACAGAAAAGGGGAAATGGTATGGGAGGTTCTTCTATCTACATGTTGCTTTTATTGGTTAATGAATAAAGAACTGGCTTGGCCTACAGCATGGGAGGAAGAAGGGGGAGTTAGAGAGCCGCCACCAGAGTCAGACCCGCTGAAACATTGCCGCTAAGCCACTCCCACTTGGCAATATACAGATTAATGGAGATGGGTTAAATATGTAAGAGTTAGCCAATAAGAAGCTAGAGCCAAGCAGTGATTTAATTAATACAGTTTCTGTGTGATTATTTCAGGGCTAAGCAAGCTAGGTGGCCAGGACAAACAAGCGGGCCCTCCTCCTACAGGGTGGAATTTAGGTTTATCTTTTGAGTGGAATATACGTATGAAAAAAGTTAAATGAATCATTTTAAAAAGTTCTATGCCAGGAGTAACTTTGAAACATAATGCTAAATGAAAGAAGCTAGTCATAAAAGGCTACTTCTATGAAACAAATGGGTAAATTCCGAGACACCACATAGATCAGGAGTCACCAGAGCCTGGAGAAAGCGGCAGCTAAGATTGATTGACTGCGAATGTACAGTGTCTTTGCAAGAGATTAAAATGTCCTAAAATTATTACTGAATATTCTAAAATTCCTTTTAATAATTACTAATTAACATTTTTCATTAACTGTACTTTATAAGTGAGTAAAATGTATGGCATATAAATTATACTCTAATAAATTGTTTAGATCTTTAAAATTGTTCATGTCATGGCACACTCAAATGCCAGGTTCTTCTACTTCAGTGGATTTTAAGTAATGTTTTATGTTAAAAATAGAACTCTATTACTTTTTATATTCCTTTGACTTCTCCAAAATATTTTTTATTACTTTAAAGTAAGACTATATAGTTTGAGAGACTAAGAATTATAGTTCAATACATTTCCTTTTAAACTGGGTATGACAACACTTAGCACACTATATCTCGTTCTCTTATCACTTCAGTCCAGTCTTCCCTCATCTGAGCTCAGTCTGCAGGAAATGAAGGCTCTCCCTGTATGCAGGGAAAAGTCATCAAGTTCCTCTGTACATCCTACAACCCAGAACACTGGGGTCACCAAGCATGGGACAGGGTTCTCACAATCCAAACAGGCAATGCTGCAGAAGTCACAACAGTGACTGTATCCTGTAAAACAGCCAGATGGCACAGGCTGAGGGATCAGAACCACGAGATTTCCCTGTCTCTCCTCTGAGGATAACTAGAATCTTTAAAAAATATATATATTTATTTATTTATTATATATACAACATTCTGTCTGTGTGTGTGCCTGCAGACCAAAAGAGGGCACCAGACCCCATTACAGATGGTTGTGAGCCACCATGTGGTTGCTGGGAATTGAACTCAGGACTTTGGAAGAGCAGGCAATGCTCTTAACCTCTGAGCCATCTCTCCAGCCCGGTAACTAGAATCTTAGAAGGATTAACTTACATCATGTTGCTGACATGTGACTAATTTTGAGACTAACTCACGAAACTCAAAACACATATGCAAATTTATTACATATACCTGGACACACATAGGACAGGCCTAAAAAGGAAAGGACAGAAATTTCTGAATTCTCTGGGATGCTTCCCCAAGGCAGATGTGCTCCTTCTATCTTCCTGAAACATTGTGCGTTTGTCTATCTAAAAGCTTAGACAATTACGTCTGCAACCACAATTACATTGCTGGCCATCAGCCTCTTCTCCCTGCCAGCAATCTGGGAAGCGGGGTTGAAAGTCCTATTCCCAAGACCATGTGACTAAACACGCAGTGAGCTATTTAGCCTCAGGTATATCTGGAGAGGGTTGCTATAAGTCATAAAGGCAGTCTTTCATCTGTATCTGAGATTGTTTCATCAATTACTACATAATGTTTTTTCATACTTAAGAAATTTGTTAGCAGTATGTCCTTCCATCAAGACTATATAGATGCCTTAGCCACAGTTATATTGTTAAAAGATGTCATGACCAAGGCAACTATTTTAAGAGACTCATTTAACTGGTGCTTGCTTATAGTTTAGTCGATTATCATCATGGTGGGGAGTATGGCAGTGTGCAGGCACTGGGTGCTGGAGCAGCAGCTGAGAGTTAGATCCTCCCGATCTATAGATCGGCAGAGAGAGAGAGATTCTAGTCTTGCATGGGCTTTTGAAACTTCAAAGTCCACCCACAGTAACATACTTTTTCCAATAAGACCACACCTCCTAATCCTTTTAATTCTTTTAAAAAGTGACACTCCCTGATGACTAAGCATTCAAATATATGAAAATATGGGGGCCACTGTTATTTAGACCACCACAATCTACTCCCTGGCCCCCATAGGCTTATAGCTGTTTCATAATGCAAAACTGCATTCTGGCCAACTTCAGAAGTCTCCAGTCTATCAGTCTCAACATTGTTTAAAACTTCAAAGTCTCTTCTGAGACTCATGGCAATCTCTCTACTGCAAACCCTTGTAAAATCAAAATCAAAAACAGATCACATACTTCTAACATACAACAGCACAAAACATACATTCTCATTCCAAAAGGAAGGAAAGAGGCTGTAGTGAGGAAACACTGGACCAAAGCAAGACCAAAACCAGCTAGGGACACTCCAAACTGCATCTCCATGTCTGATGTCAAAGCGCTCCTACAACTCCAACTCCTTTCAGCTTTGTTGACTGCAACACACTTCTTTCTCTTGGGTTGGTTCCACTCCCTGTCAACAGCTCTCCTCCGCAGGTATCCCACAACTCTGGAATCTCCAACATCTTGGGTCTCCAATACAACTCAGGTTTCACCTTCACAGCTTCACACAATGGCCTCTCTAGGCTTTCAGGCAGGGACACACTTAATACACACCTGGCCTCAGCAGTCTTCCTTAGCAGTGAAGGGAGACTCCATAACCCCTTTTTTGTAACCTTGACTCTAAAGCCAGAAGGCATGTGGCTGAAGCTGCCAAGTTCTGCTGCTTACTAGGAATGGAACATGGCCCCTAGTTTAAGCACATTTTTGTCAGCTTTCTGTTTTCAGAGGTTTCCTTCACCGATAAAGCTTTTCTTTAACTCCTTTTCACAGGCTGGAACTCAGCTGAGTGGGGTCTTGCCCTAAGGGCATCACTCCCTTTATTCATTTAGCATCAGGATTTTCTATAAACTTTTGATCTCTATGAGCACTGGACGCAGCTCCATTATCCTTTTTGGTGCTCCTTTTCTCATCAAACTGTACGTTTTGTACTTCTTTTTGTCGAGCTTCACCTTTTCATTACAGATCTCCATAAGGGAATTACTAACCAAAGGACAGCGCCAATGCTAGGTTATCTTGAAATCTCTTCTGCCAAAGCCATTAATCTAAAACTCAATTTAGCCTCAGACATTTTATTAGGACAAAGGCAAAAAGCAGCAACATCCTTTGTCAAATACCACAAGAATGGTCTCTAGTCAAATTTACTAATATTCTTCCTCTTTGAAACCCCTCGAGTCTGGCTGTAATTAATGATCTACATTGCTCTCAGCACCACTGTCTTCTATGTTCCCACTAGCATGGCCCATTAAGCCCCAATTAAAGTGTTCAATTGCTTTCCTAATCCAAAATCCCAAAGTCCACATCCTGCCAACAAGCAGCATGGTCAGGCCTATCACAGCAATAGCCCACCCCTGGTACAAGACATACTATGACCAAGGCAACTACTGCAACAGAAAGCATTTAATGGGGCTTGCTTACAGTTTCAGAGATTTAGTTCATGGTGGGCAGCGCGGCAGCCTACAAGCAGATATGGTGCTGGAGCAAGAGCTGAGAATTAGATCCTCCTGATCCAGAGAAACCGAGGAAGTCTCTGGGCTTGGCATGGGCTTTTGAAACCTCAAAGCCTACCCTCAGTGACAAACTTTCTCCAAAACCACATTTTTAATCCTAACCCTTTTAAACAGTGCCACCCCTGTGACTAAGCATTCAAATATGGGATCTTATATGGACCATTCTTATTCGAACCACCACAAGAGGTCTCGGGAGTATTTCAGCATAATCCCAGCAAACAGACAACCGGTGACTTGGACACACAGAAACATGTGTTGCTCCAATTATAATCCCATGACCTGCTATGGGCATTGCGTACTTTATCTCTGATTTATAAAAATACACACCACACATATATTAATACAGCTTATGTCTTCTGTCCTTTCTTTCTTTCTTTCTTTCTTTCTTTCTTTCTTTTTTCGTTTTTCAGGATAGGGTTTCTCTGTAAGTCCCTGGCTGTTCTGGAACTCACTCCATAGGTAAGGCTGACCTTGAACTCAAAGATCCATCTGCCTCCCAAGTGCTGGGATTAAAATAAAGGCATGACTTTTCTGTCATTCTTAGAAAACGGAGCACAAAACTAGATGGTAAGCTACAGAAACTTCTGGGTGTGTTAAATTCTTTGAAATTTCTCTGGATTGCTCCTACTACTCACTGAATAAAATTCAGAACATCGCTGAGAAATCCAGAGAAGCACACTGGACCCTTAACCAAAAGTGAAAGCTTTCTAAAACTAAGCTACCACAGGGATAGGGTCTAGGATAGTGGTAGAACATGAAGCCCTGGGTTTGATCTCTAGCACAAGAAAAAAAATGGGAGCAGAGAGAAAACATGTATCTGTGCATCACAAAAAAAAATCACTATATTACATTACAAAAGTTCCCACAGATATCTCTCTGAATTAAAACACCTCTTCTGGGGCTAGAGAGATGGCTCGGCGGTTAAGAGCATTGCCTGTTCTTCCAAAGGTCCTGAGTTCAATTCCCAGCAACCACATGGTGGCTCACAACCATCCGTAATAAGGTCTGGTGCCATCTTCTGGCCTGCAGGCATACACACAGATAGAATATTGTATACATAACAAATAAATAAATAAAATAATAAAGTCAGCCATCTTTAAAAATAAAAAATAAAATAAAACACCTCTTCTCCAGGAAGTCTCCAAGCCACCCAGCCTAAGGAATCCCCTAATGGACTTAAGGTATCCCAAGTCTCACTTACAGTGCTTCCATTCCTGTATTTACATCTATCGACCCAATCTGCCCCAAGAGAATGAACATTCCAGAGGAAAAATAGCATGTCTTCACTCAGGACTACACAGCCAATAATAAATGTGCACTTGCACACACATGTACACACACATACCTGCAAGCACCTGTACATACATACACATTGCAATACAAGTGTGCATGTGCACACATGCACATTTTTTTCAAAAAAGAAAAGAAAGAAACATTTCTGGGCTGGAGAAATAGTGGAGCATTTGTACAAGGCACTGGGATCAATCCTAAGCAACATAAAAAGTAAGCATATAATTAAATTAAAATGTGTTTGTTTGGTCAAAAGTGAGACTCCAGCCCTCTAACACCCTATATCCAAAAAGTCTGGAATGTAATATTGTGTTGGACTCCAATTCCCAGCCTGCCAAGTGCTTAGACTCAAGTCCCAGCCTGTCAAGCACTGACCCCTTCCCAGGGAGGGTCAGGACCACTCCCACGGGGTATTTAGGCTCCACCGGAAAAAAGAACACATGGTCTCGGGGTTTTCATGAGCTCCTCTCCTCACCATGCTGTCTCGGTCCACCCGAGAGTGCCGCATTTATTAAACGCAGGTATTTTAATTTGATCTAATCTGGTCTGACTGGCACTGGCAGAGTGGCTTTTCTTAAGATTAATATTAAACAAATGGAGGTTCCACCAAAAAGAGTCTATTTTTTCCCACATGCCCAGGGCCTAGGGTCCAGGGCTGCCTGCTGGAAAATGCCCTTTCCGTGTGCCCTCCGCCAGGCAAGATCAGCTTCACTCAGTGAGTCCCCCTTTTAAACTGCATTGCAGGTATGGTCTTGGGGTGACCCATTTGCTTTTTGGGTTTTCCACTGAAGTCACAGGCCCATGCTGGAATCCTGATCCACTTGGCAAAAGCCAGGAACTTTTGCTGAGATGGGACTTGGGTGTGGAGAAACTACTCCCCACACTCATTTCTCATGTACCCCCATTTTCACTCAAGGGCTCTGTTCAGTGAACACAGCACAACAGGCTTGAGTCACAGAGGCATGCACTTCTAATGGGTTTCTTGTGATTCCAAGCCAATTATTCAAATGCCCTTAGATGGCCTTTTACAAAAAAAAATCCTTTTAAATTGGGGCTATCTAGGGCTAGAGAGATGGCTCAGAGGGTAAGAGCACTCACTGATCTTCCAGAGGTCCCGAGTTCAATTTCCAGCAACCACATGGTGGCTCACAACCATCTGTAATGAGACCTGGTGCCTTTCTTGCCAGCAGTACATTGTATGTTTAATAAATAAATAAATCTTTTTAAAAAAAGGGGGGGCCTATCTAACGTAAATTAACAATGCACCAAAAGCCCATGGTTTCTAAATGCACACTCTCGTCCCACCCCCACTTGTGTGTGTGTGTGTATGTGTGTGTGTGTGTGTGTGTGTGTGTTTCTCTCTATTCGCAGCCAGTGTTCTCGCCCCCCCCCCCCATTCACAGCCAGCGGTTTGTCCTGCCCCCACTTCCATCAGGCAGTGAGGACCCCTGTTCCGGTTTGGGATCTAAACCCAACTCCCTTTCTATTGCTGAGGACAGCAGAGGCCATTGCCGATCTCTCTGGAACAGGCACTCGTCCATCAGCTGTTTCCCTGGCCTTTGCCTTCTATGCTGGGATCACTCTAGCCCCTCCCTACTGTTTGCCACTTGGGCAGCCTCTTACAAAAAAAAAAAATCCTTTTAAATTGGGACTAACACCTAACTCAAACAAGGCTCCAAAAGCCCGCAGTTTCTGCCACACACTCCTGCCCTGCTACCCCCCTTCCCTACTTCTCCAAGCTGTTTGTTGTTTGTCTCACTCTAAAATTTTTTAAAAATAAATCTGTTTCCTCTGTCCTTCCACCCTCCTGGCTTCTGCCACCTAACTACGCCAAAATTTTAAGTTGGTCAGCTAACACAGGTTTCTAAAAATGTTTTGTTTGTCTGTCAAAATGATGTGGCCACAGTATGTCTGTGTAACTTTATAAATGTTTCTGTGTGCCTGTGTGCTCGTTTTAAGGTTCTTTAACTTATTAAACTATTCCTTTTAATCTTTTTACTAGCATTGATAAACTGTAACTAATTGGATAAAATACACACCTAAATTTAGCTTATATGCCCAGTTTAAATAACAGGTAATGGTACCTAGTTCTCAGTGCCTTTACAGATCTAAGGGCATGGCATTTTAACAAGAGCTTCTAGCACAGACATGCAGCTTCTGCAAAATCCTTTAGCTCCTCCAAGAAGATAGAAGACCTTCCAACTCCAGGCCTTGCCTCTGCTTCCTGGATGCTTCTTTACCCAGGGAATCATCCAAGACAGGTAGACTAAAATCTTTCTCTCACTGGAAAACTCTTTGGACCTCTTGTGCTCAGTAGCTAACAGCAAGCACTGCTTCTGAGACCGGTGTTCTCCAAGGACTTTAAGAAGAGGATTTGGGATTGCCTGTGTAGCTAAAAACAGACACCAGTTTATATGTAAACTATATAATTTTTTTCTTCTGTGATTATGAGATACATGTGAGAGAACAAGAAACAAAGAGGGACCAAGAAAGAGCATCCAGTCTACGCACACCAGCGTGCCCTTACTACAAAGGTGGGGCTACATCTTAAGACAGCACAACTCCAGAAGCAATGTTCCTGATTCCCCATTCCTGAAAAGCCTCTTTCTTCCCAGACTATCTTTTGTTATCTGATTTTCAAATGCACCTTTTTTTTTTCCCTGTAATACTTTGCTCAAGTACCAACCACTAAATTCCATCTCCTATCTCAGATTTCAGCTTTGGCTGTCATCCCAAGGAAGATAATTAAAAATGAAATTAATGTTAAAAAATAAATTCTTTAACTCACTCATTTCACAGTTACTATTTACTAGATACTGTTTATTCAAACTAAGAATAAAACATTAATTAACTCACTACTTATTAAGGCATTATTATGAGCTGGGAATATAACAAGGAAAGAGGTATGGAGGCACAACTTTGAATTCCAGCACTCAGGAGGCAGAGGCAAGTGAATTTCTTAGTTTGTGGCCAGTTTGATCTACAGAGTGAGTTCCAGTACAGTCCGGAATACAGGGAGAAACCTCGGGGCAGGGAGGAATCAAAACCCCTTGTCTTCTAGTAACTTATATTTCAGTGGTGGGAAGCACACAATGTAGTTAGTAACATTTTTGTTAGGTAACAGCTGGCAGAATATGGTGGGATGCTTATATTCCTAGCAGGACTGCCCACAAATTCAAAGTTGGTTAGATCTACATAGTGAGTTCCAGGCTAACCAGGGCTGCATAACAAGACCCTATATCAAAAATCCAAAACTGTTAAGAAGGGCGGGGGGAATCAGATGGTGGGGGAGGAGAGACAGAGATGGGTTAACAGGGAGTGTGAAGAGAGGCAGTTTCCAATAAGATGATGGGGATGGGCCACGCTGAAAAGGTACCAAATGAACCATAATTATAAGGAAACAGGGGGATACCATTAAAAGGAAATACAAAGACCCTAAAGGACCTGGTGAACTCAAGGAACGAAGTGATTCCTGGGAATAAAGTGAGATAATAAAATAAGGCAAGAAGGTAAGGATGGGGACCAAAGAGGGAAGCAAGGCAGACCAGCCACAGTGGCAGGAAGAGAGTCAGTCTCTACTGTGGGTCAAATACGGACTGGCTCAGAGAGCTGAGGAGGCACAATAACTGATTTATATTGTTGAGAATTATCCTGAGACCAGGCACGTTGGCCCACACCTATGATCCCAGCACTTGGGAGACAGAGGCAGGTGGATCTCTTCATGTGAAAAGCCAGCCAGGTCTACATAACAAATTCCAGACCAGCTAGAGATAAACAGACACTGTCTTAAAAACTAAACAACAGACTGTGGCTAGTGTGCTGAGAGTTGAAGTAATCTAAGTAAGAGGAACTGGCAACTACCACCAGGCGGATAGCACTGGTGTGGTGAGAAGCAGACAGAGACAGCAGGATCCCTGAATGAGAGATATGAGTTGTGTGAGAACAGAAGTCAATAAAGATTCCAAGGTGTCAGTCTGAGCAGCTGGAAGAATAGGGTTTGTCATCAACTGACTTGGAAAAGGCTGATAAGCAGTCTAAACAAAGATCAGGACTTTAATAGTATACATATTAAATGTAGGAATAAAATGTTACTAAGCTTCAAGATTTCAGTATCATATAAGTCATAGTAACACTGATTAGTAACTCAAGGGTTCAGGTCTTCACTCATCTTGACCAATGCAGAACCCACTCTCCATCACCCTCCCCCAGACACAGAGTTCATGCTCAGACTTCTCAATTCCTGGAAAGAGCAGCTCCTTCACTCTCTGCTCCAACATCCCTTACTGCTTCAACTCAAATTAAAATGCAAAGCAAACTCTTGACAACACCATCCCATGCAAACCAACGTTCCATAATGACCCACAATTCCCCATCACAAACGCATACATATCAGACAAGTCTCACAAGCACAAAGCCAGTGAACCACATCCCAAGACCAACTCTTAACAGCTGGGTTCTCACATCCATAGTGATTTCATGTCTGCTGAGTGGGAGTGTGGCTGAATGCCCTCTCCATAATCCATGCATTTCCAGGGTATCTGGGTTTCTTAACAGGCAACTATGCTGCCAGGCTAGCCTTCAACCCATCTCAGAGAACTTGTATTACCAAGGGCTGGGAATGGGTTGGGAATGAAAGCATGTGTTACTCTACCTAGCTAACACATTAGCTGTACAAGGTCTCACATGTCCTATATGCTTCCAATGCAGAGGAAGGCCTGACTTCTATTTCAAGGTCTTCTGCACAACTCTTTCACAGACTCCTTTAAGTTATGGCTTACGGATGTGAACTGATGGTTCATTATGACAAAACTTTCCTGCATTCTTTACACTGAGAGTGAGTCACCTACATGGATATTCAGAAATAAGATTTAGCAAAATTTCCCTACATTCCTTAAATACACAGGCATTTTCCACATGTATGAATTCTCTTAGGAGAGGCAGCAATACAATACCATTTTTTTCCCCAAAATTCTTCATAGGCATCTTAAGGCAGGAGAGATGTCTCAGAGGTTAGAGAAGCATATTGTTCTTGCCGAAGATCCTAACCCCCACCTCAGGTGGCTCACAAACACCTGTTAACTACTCCAGCTCCAGAAGATGACAGCTGTCTCCTCCACAGACACCTATAGTCATGCACTCAGACACACACATACACAAGAGAGAGACACACAGAGAGAGTAGAGATAGAGAGGGAGGGAGGGAAACAAAGAGGGAGAGAGTTAAAAATAAATCTTAAAAAAAAATAGCCAGGTGTGGTAGTCCACACTCAGAAAGCAGAATGGTCTCTATGAGCTTGAGCCAGCATGGTCTACACGGTGACTTCCATGCCAGGGCCAAACAGTGACACCCTGTCTCAAAAACAAAACAAAACCTTCCCACATTTCTAATAGGAATCCCAGGTGAGTTTGAGAACCAAGAAGTTGAGAAACAAACAAGTAGAAGCAAGCCACCTGCAAACATACACCGAGTTAACTTTCTAGGTTAACCAGGATGAAGCTTTAGAAAATCTCTTTCCCTCTGGTTCTAACATAAACAGCAGCCACCAAGGATCACAGGGACAGACCCCAGCACCACTGCCTAAGCTTTAGTTCTAATGCTTTAGAACTTGTAGGCTGCAGCTACGCCTGCTGCAGAAGAGCTGAAAGAGAACGCCAGGACGCACAGCTCCTCCAGACTCAGAAACTCACCAGTTCTACAGGAAGATCTAAAGGAAGGAAGGTTACACGGGCACTCAAACTGCTTTCCTAGAGAACCAGCTCTGACTCCCAATTTCAAAAGCATTGGAGAGACAGCTCAGCTGCTGCTGCTCATGCAGAGGACCCAGGTTCAATCCCCAGAACCCACACAGCAGCTCACAACCAAATGTAACTCCAGTTCCAGCATCCTCTGGACTCCTTGGACACCAGGCACATACACGCAGGTAGAACACATAAAGATTACATTTTAAAAAGACATCCAAAGCTCTAAACAGCTCTCAAAGCTCTCTGGATGATGAACAGGGGTCCCGACACTTCTCAAAGCACAGTCCTGCTCATTCTTTTGTACCCCCAGATGTCCCTCCTTTGAATCGCCCACATCCAGACTTCTGTTTCCCAGCTTTTAACCACTCTTTAGGCTGCAGCTGCTTCTCTGAGTCCTCTAATTAAGCAGAGCTTGATCTAGATGTATCGCTCACCCTCAGAGAGCCTGCAAGACTCCTTGCCTTGCCACCAGAAGTAGACCGTGCTTGTACAGGCTTGCAGGCACAAGGCCAGAAACAGAGCTGGCCAGTCTCCTTCACAGTGCTCTCCTTTCAATTACAACAAAATCACTGCTGCTCCTCATGAGCCTCTGAAGCACAGAAAGCCGAAGTCTACAGCATCCACTCCAATGCCACTGTGCTGTCCTCCAGCACTGCATGTGTACCTGAGAGTACAAGTACCCCCCCTTAATAGAAGAGAAGAAAACAAACAAAAACCAGTGCTGGCTAGCCCTTCTGTTCTGTCATTTAATCTGCACTCAAGCTGAAAAGTGCAAACAGTCAGTGAGTTAACTAGACTCTCACCTAAGAGAACAGGAAAATGCAAATACGGCAAGACTACAGACAGCTCAGAAGTATTTCTACACTATCCCTTCTTCTCAGGAACACACACCAGGATAACCAGACCTCCAGTGAGGCAGTCCACCACCGAGGGAAAAAGGCAAGACCTAGTACTTCAGGGAGAACAGAACCCCTGTGATCACACACATACTCAGAGAGCAAAGTTAAATTTGCAGAGTGCCAGCCTCTTCCTGAAGCATATTCTGAGAAGGCAGAAAGGACACTTGACATTTGTGGCTGCTACCTTTTCCATTCCGTCCAGCGTAACAAAGTAACATGCAGGAAATCAGAAGGAAATGCTCCAGTTAGAAACCTCAAAAAAGATCAAGATATTTCCAAATTCCCATGGAATGCCAAACTAGAAAATACAGATATACTACAGGTAAAGACTGTGTTCACAAAGGATTCAGCACAAAACCTATTTACAAAACACACATTAACAATAATAACTAGTGAAGTAAAATTATAGGCTCATGTAAGAGAACTGTCCTAATAACTCTTCCAAAAAAAAAATCTCATCAAAATTAAGACACAGTAAATAAGGGCAAAGAGAAAAGCTACTGAAAATACTTCTGGTAAAACTAAACCACAACCTCTAACCTGGCTGGGGGAAAAAAGTGTGTGCCTGTGTATGTGTGTGGGCATATTCACACATCTATCAAAGCTACACAGCGCCCAGAACTAGTGATTAATTATGAAAAGCCTTAATGTTCTATAATTACATCATCCCAAGTTATGAAACAATAAAGATTTAAAATATGTGACCTATGAGATTTGGAAATTAGTCTGTAGCCTTTAATCCCAGCACCCAGGAGGCAAAGGCAGATGGATCTATGTGAGTTCAAGCCCCATCTGGCCTACATAGTGAGTTCCTGGACAGAACTACATAGTGAGACCCAGCCAGAGCCACATGAGACCTTGCCTCAAAAAAATAAATAAACAAAATAAAAGATTGAAAAATTCTAATAATCTAGTTTTAAACAATTTTTCTGAAAGACTTCTAAATGCTGATGGTTCCATTTAGTAAACATACACACTACATTCAAGCTTTGGTTGGAGGTAAAGGATGTATAGTAATAGCAATTAGCTAGATGACCTTGCCCTGAAAATTCCAACTGCTAATAGTCCACTAAGTTCAGAAGTAGAAAAACAAGGTGTAAGAAGGCACAGGTCAACCTCCCTGCCCCAGGGCGGGGAGAGGAGAAGCGCTACACCAACTTTTCTGGCTAGAGAGGACCTTGAGTCTGTAACAGGCTTTCCACATCCCACTTTCTCAGTTCTCTTCCAGACTGACACCTAGTGAAGATAAGAATCATTCCTCAGGCTACTACTGTCCATTACAAGATGGGAATCTTCTCCAAAATCCGACCTCTTCAAGGTATGCTGGCAAATCATAGAACCCAAGGTGCCTAAACCATGTTCTTAATACAGAGCACTTACAGGTAGGAACATACAATAGGAATAAATATAATGTGGAGATGGATAAACCAGGGGAATGAAGGCCCTGCAATTAGCTCTGATGTGGGTCTCCCTGCCCAAAGCAATACAAATGCCGGGCAATAAAAAACATTGGTAAGTTATAAACAACAAAAAAAGAGCTTTCTTGATTCACACTACACAAGTATTGAATTAAAACTTACACAACAAAGAATATGCATATGAAAGTGATTTTATATTAAATTTTGATACAAGCTACTAAGAAGTAAAACACTATCATTTTACTGCCTTATCTTCAAAACACTAAAATGGAATTTGTTCAATCAAGCCGCCAATCTGTTTTCAGCAAAGAGAACACGGTGCCTCTGTTTAACACAAAGGACAAGAGCTCATCACTGCAAACCATGCTGTTTGGGTCCATCATGAAAACAGGAAACAGGCAGCCCAGGTATAATTACAGCTGTAGTCTAATGTGCCTTCAGGTTCAGCCAGGAATGAAAGCCCACAAGAGTAAGCAGAATTGACCTGCCTCTCTCCTTGCTACAGAAGGCAACTTTTAATAACACTCTCACAACATGTTACATAACCAGCACACAACAATCTGATTCAAACCTCATTAGCAACATTCTGCCACTGTCTCACACTGCAATTAATGGCTGACTCTGCCAGAGGGAAAAGAAAGACAACATATCAGTCTACCCCTTTCTGTGGTGCCCACCAGAGTGAAGCAGGTAAGCACAGCGCTGCACAAACCACAGACACATTTTACTCCCTCCCCCAGTTCACTGACTTCTTCCTTCCTTCAACTATCTATCCCATATCCCATGGATGCATGGAAAACTTTATCTGTGAGGTCTGTGCAGTGCAGTCTGCAGGCTCCAGCCAGCTAAAAGAACAAGCCAACCAATTCAAACAAACAACCAAGTGTGAGGGTGCGGGCTTGTGATCCTAGCCTTTGGGAGGTAGAGGTAAGAGTTCAGGGTCATCCTGGACTACACAGCAAGTTTGAGGCCAACCTGGGCTAGCTGTCTGCAGAATGGAGGAGGGAAGTCAATTGAGAAGATTCGTCTATGACCTAAAGTGACCAAACGATGGATGGCATTTGCAACAAAGACACAGTAAAGGCTTCCATGGTAACAGTCGTGATCTGAAAAGACTGAGAGAGGGAGCAGCAGAGGAAGGAGAGGTGCCCCAGAGATCATTGTGTAAGCAATCAAACAAAATGAAAGGTTTTTCACACAAGGCCTCACTAGGTAGCGCTGGCTGGCCTGGAACTCAGGCAGATCTACCAGCCTCTGCCTCCCAAGTATTGGAATAAATTTAAGGTTTGAGCCAGCATGCCTGGCTAAAAAAAAAAAAAAAAAAAAAAAAAAATCTGGGCATAATATATAAACGTTATAAAGGTTATATTTTGATGAACTGTTGCTTCTCAGTTGTGTTGGATATTTTTATAACTCCAGGGTTTCTTTTTAGAGGGGGAAAAATGTTACCAAATGGGTAAAAGGAAGAATAGAATTTGTTACTACTGACCCACTGACTTTCTCTACAAAATCTGAAACAATCTCAGGACAGGGCCGTTGAGTGTGAAACTGTCCTGTCTTGCGGCATGTGGGCACTGTTTGCATACAACAGGCACTATGGGCTGGCATTTAGCAGAAACATTCAACTAAGCCTACTGGGTTTTCAGCTTCAAGTTAAAATGAAAAGCTACCTCGCTAGTGGTAACTCCCATACACTAAGGACATCCAAGTACTCTTTGTTTAAAAAAAGAAAGACTGCCAGACCAGACCGGTGATGGCTCACCACTGCAATCCCAGCACTTGGAAGGCTGAGGCAGGAGGACTGGCTGGAGTTCAAGGTCTGCACTGAAAGACCCTGTCAGAGAGAAAAGAACATCACGTGTACCCTTTTCTCTTAGCTGCTGTAAAGCCAACCAACAAAGTCCACTGATCCCCTTCTCTGTTGCTAGGTAGGAACACACTTGATAGCGCTAGGCAACAGGGATGATGTGACAAACGCCACTAGACTTCAAAACTTTTTCCAAAGAAAGATAAACAAGATATACTTAGCACCACACCCATTTAGACGCAAACGCGGCCAGGAGTACGCCCCCCACCTCCAGCTGACCAGGAAACATTGTCTTTACAATGAAGATAAAGATCGGGCCTAGAGTGTTCGGCCAGTCCTGGCTCCCAGGTTGGCCTGGGCTCCATTCGCCGGTGCCATCCAAAAACCGGAGTCGGGACAGGCGCTTCGGATAGCTGGCACACCTCCAAATACCTCGACTATCCTCGCCAGCTCTTTCTGCAACCAAAATGTCCAGGCTACTGAGCATGCTCCGACCTCAGACGGGCGCCACGGGGGAGTTTTCAAAGCTCGGCTCGCACCTCGGCGCCGCACCAGCCTCGGAAAAGCGAAAAGGAACAGGGCCAGGGGGTGGGGGGTGGAGAAGGCACTGGGGCACGCACGCCCGAGGGAACCACCGGGACCGGCCGAAAGACAAAAGCTACTTCAGTTCCTCACATAAAGTTTGGCGAGGTGCGAGGATCTCGGCGACGTCCCCAGAGCGCAGGGCGAGCGGGCGGAGGGCGGCCCAGGCGGGCGGGCGACAGCCGGGTGCAGGGGCGGGTCGCCGCGGGCCGGAGTGTAATTCCCACCGATAAGCGCGGATCCTTATCTCGAGCACACCAAGCGGCGGGGCGCGGGCTCGGCCTAGGCCGTCTGCACCGCTCGGTGGCGCGACGAGGTGGCGGGGGGGCCTCGTCGGGACCGTGGAGGGAGCAGTGGCCTCCGCGGCAGCCAGGCCTCCCCCGCCGCGTCGCGCAGCTCGGCGCCCCGTCCAGTCCGGTCTCGCGCGGGGACCCGCTAGGCCTCCGCCCGACCCCGGCTTCCGCCGCGCGTGCCCCTCCGCCCCGGGGCCCCTCACTCACCTCCCCGCCGTCCGGGCGCGCTCTCCTCACGCCGTCGCTGCGCCGTGCACGCGCCGTAACTTTATTAGCAGCTCGGCCGCGGGACAAGCGCACGGCGCCCGCTCGCCCGCCTGCCCGGGACCCGGATGACGGGGGGGGGGGGGGGGGGGGACGGAGGTCCAAGGCGGCAGACCGGCGCATGCGCGTCGGGAGTGGCCAAGGCCTGGCTTACCCTGTCGGTGCACGGCCGGCCTGAGCGTGGCACTGGGCTCCAGGCTCTGCACCCACGGAACTGACCCGCTTTCTAACCAAACAGTTGTCCTCGCCGTGGACAACGGGGGACCGCTCTCGCCTATAGAAAGCGTTGAAAGGTGTCTTCAGCTACAACTTCGCCTCTTACGTTGACGTGTGATATAAATCCTAACTATCATACAGCTTGCTAGATACAGCCAGACCGTGGCGCCCGAAGGAAAAATGCTCTGCAGATGGAGACCGTGCTAACCCGGAGCTCAGGGGAGATCGTCCATTTCTCAGGACACAATCCCAGCTGTCTAAGGGACACCGCCCCACATCTGGAAGCAGGGAGTGTCTTGGGCGCAAGTGGAGGCGTGGAGGTGCACAGCCTGTCCACAGGCTAACGCCGTAATAATCGGGCCGTCTGGCTCCTCTTTCCCTCCTAATTCCCCAAAGGGTCAGCATTCCTAGAAATATGATATCTGTATTAGGGCACCCGATTTGCACAGCAAGGGAAAGCTTTTAAATAATTCTGTGTTTATTTTTTAAAGTGTTCAAAACTGATTGTGTCGTTTTCTTGCTAAATAAGTTGGAACTATTTTTAAACCTCCAGTTAATCCCATTCTCCAATACCATTGGGTTCAAAATTCTGTAGACCCTAAATCTGACAACTTCTTGTCACCTTAATGCCACCTCTGCGGCCTAAACCGGGGTCACCTCACTTGATACACAAATGGGCCAGTTTCCGTGTTGTTCCAAGTTTCCGTGGCTTGTTTCCAATGCTGTTGATGATGCTTGATCGAAGCAGCCATCTCAAATGGTGAGAGAAGCGAACTGGGTGGGAGCTGGGTAACCAGAGAGCATCTATCCACTCCCGTACTAAGAAGAGTGGCTGTTATTGGCTGTAGCCAGCCATCAGCAGGAAGAGGTGTGGGAATAAGGACCCAGTATTGGCAGATCTTCTGGCTTCACAAAGAAGATTGGAAATTTATCTTTTTACACGAAAGGAAATTCTCACATTTATCCGATCAGCCTCTTTGTCCCTTTCCACCCCCTCCCCTTCTCTTTGACATTGAGAAGACTCACACCAGCACAAGCCAAACAAAACACACCCATGGTCCTGATTTAGCCTGCTGGCCCTCAGTTTGCAATCTCAGGTCTCCATCTTAAAGTTCTTTACTGCATCATAAACTGTGAACGAGGACTCCATGTGCCTTGACTCTCTGTCGTGCTTACTGGTTCTTTGTTGTTAAATACAATGTTTCCAGCCCTTGGAAGGCATGGATTCTGGAGCCTGGCATGGATTTACAACTCTCAGAAGTACCTATAACCGTAGCGAGAGAAATGCCCTTTATTCAGAATTGATGTTTGCAGAGGATCTTGTTGAATACTGTGTGTGTGCCAGTGACACTCCTCCCTTCAAGCCACTAGTAAAAATCCTTCCACAAACAAACGTGTGCATATTTGTAAGGACAATTGGTGAGGCTTGGAGTCCTTTCCAGAGTCACACGAATAACCCTAAAACCAAACGTTTTATTTCCTTAACTGTGTATCTGCACAGTGATCCAATCAACCAGACTCTAGGTTCCCAGGTGGTTTGGGGCACTCAGGTTAGGCCTTCAGTTGCGAGAGATAATAACACAGAACAGAGGAATGGAGAGATCAGCAGCCAAAAGAACTCTCCCAGAGAACAGAGACATGACCTAAACTTCACAGGGTGTAGGAATCAGAGGGCCTACTAGCTATCCAAGTCATAAGGAACTGGAGCTTTGGGTAATCAGCTGACTCTAAGCACAAAAGGAGGACACCTACCTATACACAAGTGTAAGTAGAAGAACTAAGTGTTTGGAGGTGTCACCCAACAGAAACATCCCTGAGTGACACCATCAGAGGCATCAATAGCCCCTAGAGACGACACCATCAAATGTATCTGTACCCCCAGAAACGACACCATCAAATGTATCCATATCTCCATAGCCCCCAGAGATGACACCATCAAATGTATCCGTATCTCCATAGCCCCCAGAGACGACATCATCAGATGTATTCATATCATCATATCCCCCAGAGATGACACCATCAAATGTATCCATATTGTCATATCCCCCAGAAACGACATCATCAGATGTATCCGTATCTCCATAGCCCTCAGAGACGACATCTTCAGAGGCATCCGTATCTTCATAGCCTCCAGAAATGTCTCCCTTCCTCAGACAGTTATGGAAAGTAGGCACCGGAGAAGAAATGTCCAAACTTATATGCATTCTCCAGACAGCATCCTTAGATAGAATAAAACCTCCATTTCAAACTCTGAGAGTTCATTCTCTGCATGTTCTTCCACTGGCCAAATACCCCCAGGCTCTATCCCTAGTACTAGAAAAAGTGTAGGAAGCACAGCTAAACCAAACAAAGTTCCCAAAGCAACGAGGCTCCAAAGAAATGGCACCTGAAGATACCCCACAGGCCAGAGGTGGGGAAGCAAACAGCAATACATAACATAGACGGTCAAAAGAAACTTTGTTTCTCTTTTAAGAGAAACCAGGCTGGAGATGTGGTCCAGCTGACAAGAGCACAAACTGCTCTTCCAGAGGGCCTGAGTGAGATGCCAGAACCCAGTGGGATGGTTCACAGCCACCTGTAACTGCCACTCTAGAGGAGCCAATGACCTCTTATGGCCTCCGTGAGCAATTGCACTTACATGCACAAACCCATGATAGATGTGCAAATATACACATAATTAAATATAAAAATAAACCTTAAAGAAGTACAGAATAAACCAAAGGGCCACACCAACAGGAGATCACACTGAAATAATTTTTTATAGAAAAATTGAAAGTATTTTCCAGTAAAATTCTAGTGTTCTTGTGTAGAAGACTTCTACACTCATCAGTAAGCCAGGCATGGCAGCATACACCTGGACTCCTAGCACTGTACAAGTTGAGATGGGAGGATTGTGAGTTCAAGGCCAGCCTGAACTGCATCATGTGCCCCTGTTTCAAAAATCAAAAAGAACCCATAGTCAAATCTATTTTCATAACTTGGAAGCTGAAGCCATAACACACGGTAAGAGGAGGAGGAAGAAAAGAGAGGATAACAGCTGTGTCCACTCAAAGCCCAGGAAACTATCAACCGCAGACTCTTTGAAGCTCCAGCAATGACAGCAGAGAATCCCCGGGCCCCTGTGATTATTGAGAACATTTTTTGTGTATACCTGTGTACAAATCTTCTGAAGAAAAAGTCCATGGCTTTCACTAGACTCCCGAACGACTTCCTGACTTCCACATTCTTGCAGACACTCAAGACAGCGGCTGCTTTACACATGGTAAACAGCCAGTGTGTCTATGTTAAGTTACAGCTTCTCTCCTTTTTCACTTAGCATAGTTAGGAGACTCCTCTCTGGGGAAGGCGGCTTCATGTAGAATGTAAGAACCTGGCCTGCCTGTCTCCAGCCATCTGCTACATTAAAGAAGACTCTCCATGGCTGGAATCCAAAACACAAAATTAAAAGGGTTGCTTGCACCCAGAGTCATAAAACAAAGAGGCTTTTGGGGCTTGGAGAGAAGGCTGCCTCTTCCTGCCTGGAGCAGCATCTGCTGTCTCCTGCTGGCGAACACTTCTCAGTTAACTCTGCTAACTCCCATGGCTCTGCTTTCTCGGCTTACATCCTCAGAGACCCCATCTCTCGGGAGTCAAACCGCATGTGTACCTCACTTCAAACCCAGAACAGCAGGTGAAAATCGGGGAGTGGGATGGAACTGAAGAGAGGGAGGAAGAAGATAAAAGACTCATGTCTCCAGGACGGCCTTTGACAGTGTGGAATGTTAACCGCAAGAGCCCTGAAGTCGGAATTCTTGATTTGAAAAATGGCCGTCTAACTTTTACCTGGGTGACCTTGACAAGATTTCTTAGCCAGTTGTGTCTCTTCACCTACAAAACAGAGATAACAGGAGTAGTGAAGTAATAGAATCATCCCGAAGATTAAACTCACGGCGCCTTCAAGGCACCCACAATGCCTGACACACAGCAAGTGCTACACAGTGTTTGTTTTGAAAACACCCACTTCCTGCTGACATGCCAGATAATTCCAAAATATTCTTAGCAAATGCATTAGTTACATGAAATGTATTCACCCTATAGATTAATAAATTGTCTTTTCCCTGTACTGTAGTAGGTAATTTTGTTCATTTGAGGGTCTCTGATACCATCTGTTACAAAGAATGCACACACACACACGAGGAAAGTGTGTATTATATACAAGCTAGACAAGTGTTCCAGCAGTAAGTTATACAATTCCTAAACTGATGTGTCCATTTTGACTGACAGACTCCAGATCCGTAAACCACCTTCCCCTCCCAGCTTCCCTACTGCAGGGTAGTAGCTGCAGGGTTATTTTCCACTTTCCTTCCTCCGGGTGCTCTTTCTCCTTCCTCCTTCATGACACATTTCCTTCCTACTTTGACCACAGTGGGCATTGCCTATCTGAGAGGTGGAGTACCTGACCTCTTAGTACCCTAGCAATCTAGGTCACTGTGATTCGCTCACCGATGGACAGTAAACTAAGGGACACATACCATCACTTAGGTCCATGAGAGATGTCTGGATATTGATAGAAGACTCCCCCCTCTGACTGTGAATGCTAGTTCTGGGACTAGCAGGGACCTCCTTGACACCATCTGGAGGACGTCTGTTTGGAAACAAAGCCAACAGAGACAGACTCAGAGCTGAGAACAAAACACTGGAGCAACTCCCCGCCAGATTCTTCTGAGTTTCTGGATCCAGCTTCACTTGAGGTATCTCAAGATCCTCCTTAGACTTTCCAACTACTTCAGCCACTCCAGTCTGCTCCTGTGTGTGTGCACACGCGCGCACATATACACACATACATGTGCATGAGGACCATTCTGGGAAGTTAGTTTTTGCCTTCCACCCTTGATTTGAGGCAGGGTCTCTGGTTTGTTGTTGATGTCCTGCTCTGTGTAGTCTGGGTGTCTGAGTTCAGGTCATCAGCTTTGGGCAGCATGCCCTTTGACCTCCAGAGCCTTCTCCCCAGTCCCCTGCAGTTGGCTTTTGTTTCAGTTAGTTACACTTCAGTTAGTTACCATGGCAATCTCACTGAACCTGTTAGGTGCAAATTTGATCTCCTAATATTTGACATCCTGCCTCCCCCCCCCCACTGCCTGGTCCCACTCCAGTCTTCCCTCTCTCAGGAGATGGCAGTTACATCAGACAATCAATCACTCAAGTGATATCTACATGACTGACATACATGTCTTCTCTCTATGTGTGCTGTGGATGCCTGTGGCATCTTTCACTAGTGATGATGGGATTTGTTTCCTGGCCTCTTTGGAGTCAAATTTGCCAGGATGACTTTTGGCAGGAAACGTGATATAATACAGTTGGTCAATGTGTTTGATGCTTCCAAGTGGTCATTTGCTACCCATCTTTAGATCAGTCCCAGAGCCAGGCATCATGACACTCACTTGGAATTCCAAAACTCAGGAGGCAAAAGCAGGTATGTCTTAAATTTGAGGCTGGCCTGGGCCCCAGAGTGAGGCCCGTCTTCAAACAAAACAGAGTGGAACCGATACCAGCAGCTCCACAGCTGTTCAGGCAGATTCTGACCCATGTGTGAGAAAACACAATGTCTTGTTCCTTGACACAGAGACTGGGATGCTCTTGGTTGGGTTTTTTTTTTTTTTACTCTTTTGGCTTTGTGGTGGTGGGGGGGCTACCACCCAGCTTCCAAATAAATCATACATGGAGGCTTATTGTTAATTATAAATGCCTGGTCTTAGCTTGGCTTATTTCTAGCCAGTTTTTCTTAACTTAAATTAACCCGTCTACCTTTTGCCTCTGGGCTTTTTCCTTTTCTTACTTCTGTATATCTTACTTTCACTCTTACTCCGAAGCTGGCTGGGTAGCTGGCCCCTAGTCCTCCTCTCTTTGTTCTCCTGCTCCTTGACCTCTTTTTCTCCTTCTATTTATTCTCTCTTCCTGCCAGCCCTGCCTATCCCTTTCCTCCTGACTATTGGCTGTTCGGTTCTTTATTAGACCAATCAGGTGTTTTAGGCAGGCAAAGTAATACAGCCTCACAGAGTTAAACAAATGCAACATAAAAGAATACAACACGTCTTTGCATCATTAAACAACTGCATAAATTCCACAGCATAAATGAACGTAACACATCTGGAAATAATATTCCACAACATTGGGGTTTGCCCTGTGGTGACAGTCAACCAAAACACTCTGTACTTACTCCTAGCTTTTGCCTTTATTTATTTATTTATTCCTAAATTCAACAGGATGGTAAACATTTATTAAACACCTCTCAGGTATCAAGCATGCTTTAGGCATTAGGGATGAGAAATTAGATAAAACAGATAAATATCTAAATTGTTATGCAAATAGATCATTTTTAAAGATGTAATATTGTTTTTGAAAACTGTGTGAGGTATGAGAATTTGTACACACTAAGTATAGTTTCCCAAGGTGGGCAGATGCATCTGACTCTCCTGGAGCTGGAGTTACAGGGACTATGAGCTGCGCAGCGTGGGGACTGGGGACTGAACTCAGGTCCTCCGGAAGAGCAGGAAGCACTCAACCATTAAGCCATCTCTGAGGGTCACTTTATTTATTTTTAAATAGGGAAGCAGGTAACTGTTAACATGCAACAAGGTCATATGGACCTGGTGGGAAAGCAGAGCCCCTGAGGGAGGCTGGGAAAGTGCTGGGATGCAGAGCCCCCGAGGCTGCTGTGTGACTGCAGTCTGCATGATTCCAGAGGGCTTTCCACTGCTCTCAATGCAGCTCAAGACTTATCTGTCCTACTCAGAAATGATCTCAGATCCATCCACACGTCTCCGTGTCTGTTGTCACAGACAATCACCACTGGAACCAAGCCCAGGTCACTATCCTGTACCTCCTGGACTTTCTGCTGAGTCCAGTGTTGAAAATTTAAATACGATGTCACCCTCAAATGAAAACCCTTCAAGGCCCTCTCACTGCCTTCCCACAGCCCACCCAGAGGGGCCATCCCACCATTTCTGACGTCCTCCAGCGGGGTCACAAGCTCATATGCAAATCAGAGGCTTTGTGTATGTGGTCCCCTGTCTCTCTACCTTGGAATCTTCTGGAATGCTATGCCTAGTACTAGAGAACTGTATTGTTCCTCCTCAACCAGCATCTCAAACGCGTGTTTCTTACAAAGGCCTTTCCCAGCTGCACTGAGTTCTTTCCCTCCGTCTCCACCACTTCTAGGTTGGGGCTCTCCCTTCTATGCTCGGAGAACAACCAGTTCTTGCCTTGCTGGAATTCACTTCTCACAGGTCAAGACTTGATCAAAGTCTGCATACCCCACTGTAATTAAGCTTCACAACTAATGCAGGCCCTCAATTACTATGTACTGGGGTGTGACCTCCTTCTTCCTGTGACAGAAATTCAGGCCTTAGATTGGCATTCATTCATTCATGCATTCATTCATATAAAGAGTGTAGGCATGGGGCCTAGAGATCTAGATGGCTCAGTCCATAACGTCCTTTCCACACCGATTATCAAGACCCAAGTGCAGACCCCTGGCATACATGTAAAGAACGAGGGGTAGCAGGTCATGCCTGGAATCCCAGCACAGAGAGACGGAAGACAGAAAAGTCCCGAAGGCTTTCTGTCAGGCAGTCTAACTGAATCAGAAACTCCAACTAAGTTAGAGATGCCACCTCAAACAAATAAGGTGGAGAGTGATTGAGGAAGATAGATACCCAACATCAACTTCCGGCCTCCACACCTTCAAACACATACACATACATCAATAAACATGTACACTCCCACGCACACAGACACACACACACAAATACACACAAGCAGTGTCTCCTATGTGCCAGGCATTGTGTTAAGTAATGGAGATTATGCTGAGTGAGGTGTTCAAAATTAGGCATACAAAGGTACTTTTCCTGTCATGGCAATACTCCCAGTCTCCCGATCTCCTGGGCTCCTGGTCTCCCTGTCCCCTGAGCATGCTTGCTTGTGTTTTGTCTTCAAATTCCTCAACTATTTCATGTGAGAGCTGGAAAGGAGAAAATCAAGCCTGTCATTTCAGAATGCCAACTGTCCACTGTGGAGGTGACGCTTGATTCTGACAAAGAGACCCTTGTTTCCTTTGGACAATTCAGCTGTGAAAATGCAAAGTCACACACTTTTCCTGCAGTGAAGATTTTCACCCTAATTGACAGAACTAGTCACTGGAGCCATTTGAAAGCGAAGTATAATTAGACTTGCCATAGACAACTCTTCCTGTTAAAATACGGATTTTAACAAAGGGACTCCAGGACCTCGTGTGATGGTACACATTAGTAATTCCAGAGGCAGAAACAGGAGGACCATGAGTCCAAAGCCATTCTGGGTTTATAATGAGACCCTGTTCAGAAAGAAAGAAGAGGAATTGAAGACATTGATTCCCCAAAATTTACAGTTTCATATTTTTTTAGAGAAATGCACATTTATTGGAAACTTTAAACCCTAGAGAAATGTAAAATTGCTTGAATTTCTATGAATAAAAAATAGCTATAGTTAAGACATAAGGTAACATCTTGCCACATCCCAGTGTGTGTGTGTGTGTGTGTGTGTGTGATATCTCACACTGAGAAAGCACACTCATTTTGCTACCTTGTATACTTTATGAAATACCACTGGAAACTTTTACTAACAATTGCTAACATTCTCATTTTTTTACATTAAGAAACTATAAGCTAGGCAGTGGTGATGCATTCCTTTAACCCCAGCACTTGGGAGGCAGAGGCAGGCAGATCTCTGAGTTCAAGGCCACCCTAGTCTACAGAGTGAGTTCTAGGACAGCCAGGGCTGTATAGAAAAGAAACAATGGCACCAACTATTAAGAAACCGCCCATGTCACCACACATCCCTGACTGTAGGTTCACAGTCCTAGGACATAGTTTTGGCCCGACCGTAAAAGGTGTCTTTGGGGGGCTAGAGAGATGGCTCAGCAGTTCAGAGCACTTGCTGCTTTTCCAGAGGACTTGAGTTTAGTTCAGCCTCACAACCACCTGTACTAGAGTCCAGGTGACCCGATGACTGCCCTGTCTCTTGACCCATCTCTTTCCAGGTCTTCTGTAAGGACGGACTGGTTCTTAGAGATCCTCTCTTAATACTTGGTATTCTGGGAAATGTGTAAAAAGGAAAACAGCATGCGGTGTAAGGCAGACGGGGTTACACAACCATTGCATAGACAAGAAACAGGAGTCAGTGAAGTCAGGTCTCCAGCATTTCTAGGTAGTCGGCAACAGGGACAGAATTCACATCCATCTGTGTCTAACCACTGCACGACACTGCCTAAGCACTTGGCTCAAGGAAACCCAGAACCATATTCAGCTTTCCACCCCAGCCACATGGTTTTTATGCATCATAAGGCAAATGCTAGGGAACCACAATACTCTGCAAAGTGAGCTGGGAAAATCATAGGTTGCTAAGCAAAAGGATAAATAAATAAATGTGTTCATGCACATAATTGCAATTTGTAATCAGAATCCATGTCATTTGGTGGTGACAAAGTCATACAGAGCAAGCAGACCATAAAACTTTATTCTAACAGCCAGGCCAGGGCCCTTAGCAAGCTTTAAAGACCCTAAGTGAATGGAGTTCATGTTCCAACATGTTTATCTCGAGGCCTAGTGAAACCCGTCCATTCCCTTTGCTCAGTGGCTGACGCTGCCAGGGGTGTATCGTTGACTTTAAGTCGTACTCCACCATGTGACATTGTAATAACAGGTGCCAGACACAATGACAAGTAACACTAGACCTGCTCACACAAACTGTATAACCCAGTTGGAGAAACGGGACAATGACCAAATAGCCACACTATACAAAGGAACATGAGACATGAAGCTACAAAGCCAGGGGCGGGTACACTGCTCTGACAAGGGAAAGTGAAATAAGGAGTATGGCTGAGTGGCACAGGGATGAGCCTTCTACGCTGAGTGATTCCTGTGGACAAAGACCCCAGCAACATGAGAGAGGCTGAGAGTGACTATGAGAAGCCAAAGAAAGTTCCAGGTGTCGGACAGAGGAAGCGGAGCAAGGGGAGCTTGCAGAAGTGGACAGGTAAGTCAGTCAGGCCTCTGAGGCTATCACAGGCTTTCAAAATTGTCCTGACTGAATCACGTGTCATCAGTGGTCACCAAAGTCTTCTGGGCCTTAGGCAGTTACCCTTATAGTGAGAAGGAGGTCCCAGAGAAAGTGGTTCACAGAGCGGAAGCTGTCAGGAAGAGGCAGTTACTTAAAGACAAGCCTTCGCCCAAACTTTGAAGAACAGTGCCACTCTCTTACCTGTGGCTTCTACTCAGGGCCATCTCAAGACCCTTCCGGCACCTATCAACCACCCAGTGGGCCTTCCTGAAGCCCGCGAAGCTCCTCTGTTGGGCTGTGGTCTGACTTGGATTCCTGCTATTGTGTGGAACGTGAGTGAGAAGAGAGAGGAGCAGGGAAGGCCAGGTAGACGGAGGCCTGGGAGGGCTGACTGAATGGCTGTTTTCATTCTTCTGAGAGCAGGACCTTGAAGGAAAAGTCTAGGGGGAACACCCCCAAAGCTAACAGCAAAACAAGCTCTGTACACGGCGGGGGGGGGGGACTGTATGAGCTAACTGTAAATGCTGGGGGTGGGCAGACTTGAGCTTACCCCCCCCACACACACACACACACTCACCAGCATCATGTAGTGATCATTTCCTTGCTTCTGGTTTTGGCCATGGGGCTTTATTTATTGAACTCGGGTCAGCGCTTCAGCAGGACTGGAGCCCAGGTATATTTTCACTACGTGACTGTGGCCTGTGAACGAATCCTCTGGTCACAGTGCCCTAAGGGACATCTGAGTGTGATTGGAAAGGTTCCTGGGTGAGGAGTCAGCCCGCTTGAGCTGGGACAGGTTTCTCCCATAGGCAATGTCACAGATAGCACTTACCTGTGACCTGGGGGGAAATCCCAGAGAATCCAACTTCAACTGAGAAAGGGCTCATACCTGCTGGGACTGCCTGAGAGAAAGGCAGAAAAAGCACTCATTCACAGGATCGCTCCCTTGGCCTGTACCTGGGGATCGCACCCTGGATAAGCCAGGATTCCCTCACCTTCTGGTATAGAGAAGGGACAGGGTACCCACCTGTCTGCCACTTGGTGCCAGGGTCTGGGCACTCCCACAGTAGAGACCTGACTAGGTACATGTCTACAAATGTAAATGTTTCTCCATTGAACCTGACCTCACCCCTGCCTGGTCATCTCAGTGCCTGCACACACAGACCTGTCCCACAGTACCGTGCATGGCACACAACCATGGAAGCGACCAGCTAGGAAATGTCCTTGGGAATGAGGAGGTAGCTCTGTCTAGGTGACTGCTTGTTGGCTTTGAAGTGGAACTCACTACAAGAAACTTCCTACTGGCTAAGTCTTCATCTCTGTTCAGCTCCTGAGACCAAACATCTCCCAACTACTGCTACCCCTGGGAGGTCAGAGACGAGGAGGATGAGAGGAGAAGGGGACAGAGCCAGGCCGGGCAGTGGGGGCTCGCTGTCCCTCTTCCTGGAGCCTGCAGCTCTTGAAGATTCTTTCTCACTCCCTTCCCATGTAAGCAGCCTGGGGAGTCTGTCAAGAGAAACCTTGGGTTCCATCCAGGACAAAATAAAATGGTGGCGTGATGGATACATCAAGCCAAGAATGAGAAGTGAGAGAAGGCTGGTGACACCCAAGGGTGAGGAGGCACAAGGGAGGACTCTTGGAGTCACTGCCAGGGAACAGCCTGAAGTCTGAGAGAGTGTCGGAGGGTCGGGTTGTGTGGCGGAGAGGGGGAGGGAGCACGATGCTTCAAAGTTCTTTGGGTTGAGGAGGGTAACGGTGTGGGAGTGTGAGCTGTGAGCAGCGGTTTGCATTTCCTGCGGAAGGAAGGAAGCCATAGAGGCCGAACGGTATTAACCCAGACAGTCTGGAAGTTCAGGCTCCTGTCCAGTGAGGATGACAAAGACTGAACTAGATGGCCCAGGGGATGCTTTTGCCGTGTTTAGTCAGGCTCTTACCAGAATGTTCATTGCTTCTTTATTAGCAGGCAGTCCCACTGTTTCTCCCTTAGTGAAGGACTGAGTGGTTAATAAAGGAAGGGGCCCAGTCCAGGGAAGAACTCTAACCTAGATAAGGTCCCCCTCCATCTGCACCAAGTAAGATGAGTAGAGGCTGTGTGTGTGTGTGTGTGTGTGCGCACACGAGCACGCATGTGTGTATGTGTGTGTGCGCGCGTATGTGTGTGTCCACGTGTGCATAGTGGTGTTAATGATTATATGTGGGTTTGCAGAAAGATTCTTTTCTCTTCATCATTGTCTCCCCTTCTCATCACTATCCCCACCTCTCCATCTTCCCTGCTGCCCCACCCCCACCCCCAGCATCCACCTGGAAGGTCCACAACATCTCCTCCATCCCTCCTTGATCCTTTGAATGTGTCTCCAGCTGATGCCAACCCTATCTTCTCAATCCCACCACCCCCAGATTTACACCCTTAAATGGTCTTCAGCTCCACCCCTCAGTTCTGCTTCCCTCCTCTGCTTTCCAGGCTCCTCTGCACTGGCTTTGCCGGCCTTTAGACTGGGTTCACATGGAACTTCTACACATCTATCTGCATGTTCTTACACACTGGGAATGGAGACGACTGGGTGGGAAGTTGCTTCCCTCTTTCTGTATTGTTAGAAGCTATCCTGGGATCCGGCCTCCAGCAGATACTGAAAAACCAAACAAACAAACAACAACAAACTTCTGTAAGTATATAAATGAATGGGAGCATCTAGAAACACATCTTGAATCATTCATGTGTCTAACAAAATTTTGATAGAGTGGCTGCTACTCTGTGCCAGGCTCTGGGCCCAGAGCTGTCTATTCACAGCAGACTTCAGATTCCTGTCTTCAGTGAACTTACAATGTGGTGAAGTACACAGACGTGTGTGTGATGAAGGTAGGTGAATGGTACATGGCCAGTTTTATGACAACTTGACCCGAGCTAGAGTCATCTGAGAGGAGGGAAACTCGATTGAGGAAATGTCTCCATAAGATCAGGCTGTAGGGCATTTTCTCAGTTAGAGATCAATGGGGAGGGCTCAGACCATGGTGGATGCTGCCATCCCTGGGCTGGTGGTCCTGGGTTCTATGAGAAAGCAGGCTGAGCAAGCCATGGGGAGTAAGCCAGCAAAGCAGTGCCCCTCCATGGGCACTTATACAGCAATAGGAACCCTGGCAAACACAGTAGCTGATCTACAATAGATGATGGGTGTAGAGATAGGTGATGTGATGGGCAGGGAGGTGACAGATCCTCTTTAAAGATGCAGTGTTTGAGGTGACATCCAAAGCCAGAGTAGAAGTTGTCAGGTCAGGAAAGGGAGGAGAGAATTCTGGGATAATGGTGGCGTGTACAGAGGCAATGGAGCTACAGAAACATCGCAAGAGAGGAAAGAAGCAGCAGGAGGGAAGCAGAGACACATCAGGAGGCTCATTCCCCCGTCCCTCCCCACTCTTACAGTGACCTTGAGCAGGAGGGAAGCAGAGACTCTTGGGGGGGGCATTCCCCCATCTCTCCTCACTCTTACAGTGACCCTGAGCAAGAGGGAAGCAGAGACAACCTCGGGATGCACATCTCCCCCTCCGTCTCTCCCCACTCTTACAGTGACCCTGTGGATGGAACTTGGGCCATGGCTGTGGAGCTCCTCTGGGTACCAGACACCCTTCAAGGTGTTACGGGATGGAGAGTTCAGGTCCTGTGATGAATTAAATCGCTCCAGTACGTGCCTTGCCCAGCGAAGGCTCCAAAAATGGACTGAGCTCACTGATGGAGAAACCACAGCGCCCTGAAACCTGGTGTGTCTATCATGTACAGCTGAATGGGTAGGTAGGGTCATTGCTCACAGCTGAACACAGAAGTGGGGTTATTACATACAGATGAACAAGGAGGCAGGTTAGCTAATGTCTGTCCAGCCATCTCATCAGTGGGAGAGAAAGCTCTGGTAGACATTTTCGACCCACACTGTCAACATCCTCACACGGGCCAAGGAAGGCTTTGTCATCTCTCCACGCCTCAACTCCCACTGTGTGTGTGATGGGGAAGAAGCTTTGGAGTCCTTGACTACACCCAAGTCAAACAGTACACAGTCACTCAGAACTTCACGGACTCGGGACTTCTTCAGCTCCCCGCAAGTACTAGCCTTCTATTACCAGGACAGTCACTGTATCCCCAGTCATCCCTGCCTCCCTGCTTCATCCTTTAAAGTCCACAAGCTACCCAACAGTCAGGAGGATCCGAAAACCTCAACTTGCCTAAGCATGATGCTTTCTGGGTTAAAATCATCCAACAGCTCTCACTTGGCTGAAGACCGGCTTCAGATACCCTAGCAACAGCCCTGTCATCAGGAACCAAAGCATCTCCATAGTGTCTTCTCCCATCCCTGTTTCCTCAGGATGTTCATGCTGCCTCGTCCACACAATTTCTACAGCATTCCGGGCCTTACTCTGGTGACCATGGGCCACCAATTCTGTCTTTGATGCTCCCTGTGTGAGGAGCATCTCAGAGTTCCCAAAGAGAACCTCTGGAATGGGACTGAGAGCTTCCTGGGACTAGGGCACAGCTCAGATTTTTCTTAGTCCCAAGTATCCAATGATATCAATGGTTAGTGTCCATAAACTGGGCTTGACCGGCCAATCAATTTGCTGACCAAGTAGATGGCTGGGGTTCTCTGCTGCTTATGGTATCCTCCAAATCTAGCATCAGGCCTGGCACACAGTGGGTGATCAGTAAATGTGTTTGGAATGGAATGAACAAGTCCCCATGCCAGGGCACCCTGAGCCATTCAGGAGCCTCTCCTGGGGGACAGAGCAGGAGGAAGCTGACAGCGCTAGGTTCTCCATTACTGATCCTGGGCCTCCAACATGGAGTGTGGCAGAAACTGAAAGCTGAGAAATGTGGCTCAGAGCTCTCTCCTTCCTGGATGGAAGACCCATTCCCTAAGCCTGATAGATCACATTCCTGTGCTAGGGCGTTCTCTTTACCTGATATGCTTATGAAGGCTACAGATGGCCACCTTGGCCCGCTCTACCCTTGTGAAACTGAGTCCAAGGATGCTTCCCCATGCTGACAGTCTCTCTGGCCCCTCCCCTCCTAGAGGGACATGCTCCGTTGGCCAGGGTTTATATGACGTTCTAGACAGACACCCCTTACTCTTAACTGAATGGTCCATAAAAGACTTCTGAACACAGGTAACACTCTTCTACCTCCGTCTCTCTCCTAAAACGCCTGTCTGTGGACGACAGCCATAGTCCCTGTACTTACCCTTTGCTTTCTGACAATCCACACTTGGAGCAGACACCAAGCTCTGAGCCCAAGACCAGCAGCTCAGGGCTGGCTGGTAGCATCCAATGAGATAAGCAGACAGTCTAGAACGTTTAACATTAATTTGAATGTGCTGTCAGTACTTTGCTGTTGTCCCTGTTTTAGTGAGATGACTGGGGTTGAGAGCAATAGCAACCTGAGGTGACCCTCAAGAGTTTCTCTTTTAGATGGGGTCTCACTGTGTGGCCCAGGTTTGCTACAAACTTGAGATTCTGCTATCTTCGCCTCTGGAGTACTTGCGATTTGAAGGTGTATACCCCAAGCCCTGATCAGGTCACATTTTAAAGCTATTTTAAGTCAATTATCAGACTCCAAATCTCAGAATTTTAATGTCTTACTGTGTGTCTATAGGCTCTGAGAATAAGATATTTTTAAATAGTTTATTTATTTTATTTTATGTGCATTGGTGTTTTACCTGCGTGTATGTCTGTATGAGGGTGCCAGATCCCCTGGAGCTGGAGTTTTAGACAGTTGTGAGCTGCCATGTGGGTTCTGAGAATTGAACCCAGGTCCTCTGGAAGAGGTGAGTCACCCAAACACTGAGCCATCTCTCCAGCCCCAGATTTGCTATTTCCTAAAAGCCTTAAATTTATTAAACATAAATTTGAAGAGTTGTCTTTGAAATTCAAACCGATTTGAATGACTCTGAAATCACAGGGGATTTGGCCTTTTAGATGATAAAAATTGTTTGCTTGAATTTATGGAAAAGAAAATAATTCTAAGGGTCCAAGTAGACACCATGTGGAGCATTTCCTCTGCTCTGCAACAGGATGTGTGTTAGGCAAAGACTACACAGAGCTCCAGTTTCCTTCCTTCCTTCATCTTTTTATTATCCTGTTAAAAAAAAATATGCAGCAAACATCCTCTGTTTGCTGGCCCAAATTCCGAGTGTGGCCAGTACTCAATGGCTCTCGTGAAGGCCACATGCCTGTGTGATACTGGAAGAGAAATCACTCGGAAAGGCTTGCTGCTACTTCCTTTACTGTTCCTAAGAAAAACAACTCCCTACAATGGGCAAAAATGGCCTCTCTCCCTCACAAGGCATGCCCATCATTGATAAGGCTGGACATGTTTTAGGATCCACAGGCTAGTTGTAAAAGCTTTTTCTGTGAGGTAGCATCTTTCTAAATAGTCATGAGTGTGTGACAAGATACCCTGTGGATTTTCTCTATGTCAGAAAGGAGAGAGAGAGAGAGAGAGAGAGAGAGAGAGAGAGAGAGAGAGAGAGAAATTGTCCAATTGATAGAAGCTTCTTTCAGAAACAGCATTGCAGTCTGCAGTTGGTGGATGTGGCAGTTTGAATGGAAATGGCCCCCATAATCTCATAGGAATTGGCACTGTTAGGAGGTGTGGCTTTGTTGCATGGGTATGGCTTTGTTGGAGGAAGTGCGTCACTGTGGGGGCGGGCTTTGAGGTTTCCTGTGCTCAGGATACCACTCAGTGTGTCAGTCCACTTCCTGTTGTCTGCAAGATATAGGACTTTCAACTAGTCCAGCACCATGTCCGCCTGCATGTGCTGCCATGCTCTCTGTCATAATGGACTGAACCTTTGAAACTATAAGTGAGCCACCCCAATTAAATGTTTTCTTTATAAGAGTTGTTGTGGTCATGGTGTCTCTTCACAACAATAAAAACCTTAACTGAGACAGTGGTCATTCTCATTTTGGTCAGAATTAAGGAAACTGCAGAGTTTCCATATTTCCTATGGGTTCAGGTGATCAGGGAATAAGCTGGGGCTCTGGACTTGGTGGCTGTAGAGGAGCAGTCCATGGCTCGCTGGAGATTTACCCAACCCACAAATCTGTGAGAGCCAGCTGCTGCTCTGGGGAGGATTTTTGCATCACTCAAAATTCCCATATTGCCTCCTGCCCCCACCCCAAAGTGATGTGTGATGTTATGAAGAGGGGTGCCTCTGGAGGAGCTTAGGTCATGGGGCTCCACCATCAGGATTGAGCTCTCTGCCCACGAGCGTGGTCCAAGAGTTTTCCTGTATATGAGCGATGCCTCTCACCAGATCCCAGGTCTGCTGGGCCTTGATCACGGAGCTTTCCAGCCTCAACGCTGAGACCAGTGTCTCTAGACTGTCTGGGCCGAGCTGGTCTGCTTCACAGCTGGGAAGGGAGCAGAGCCCAAGGAGCTATGGAAATTCTGCTTCTCTGAATTACCCATACCTTCAGTTGCTTGAAGAATCAGAGGGTCACAGAGAAAGTACAAAAGCTTCTTCAGGAAGCCAGGGAGGAGGAGGGAAGGATTGAAGACCCGATATCCGGAGTTCCCAGCCTGGGCCATAGATGGGCTCCCATGGAAGCCCCTCTTCCTCTGTTGGCCCAGACCCAGATTCATTCATAAAGGGGAGCCAGGCTTGGCCCAGAGATCCATGCGAAGAGAAAAACAGGAGGCTGGCCCTGCATCCAGATGCCTGGCTCACTGTGCTCTGCTTAGAATTCCCATATCACTGAGCAAGGCAGGACATGCCAGTGCTTGCACATTGCAATCCTCATCAGCATCAGACCTGTTAGCTGTGCCTCAGGTCCTGGCAAACCTTGCCTACTGCCCACTGAAGATCCCCACAGAGAGCAAAAATCAACCCCTCTCTGTATGTCCTGCGGGTTGTATGGGTGCCACATAGTCCCAGCCCTCGGGTTTATTTGCTCTGTTCCGTTCCTGTGTTTGTCATCAACCATTCTTCCTGGTTTTTAACTAAAACTCTAGGTTAGTATGTGTTCATCAGAGTCAAACATCACAGGAACAGAGAATGGCGAGGGCAGGAGCCCTGCTGGCTTCCATCAGCCCTCAAGACGGCAGCAGTGATATTCCCGTCTGTTCACGCAGCTCATGTTTCTGTGCATCTGCTACCTCCTAAATTCACTCCACGTAGCACTTTGCAGTCTCTTTTCTCTTACCGTAGATCTGCAGCCTTTCTTCTCTACCAAGGGCTGTACACTAATCCAGCCCAGCATGACATTAAGCAGCTCCAACCAGGGGTTTTGCTTCATCTTGCTCTTGGTTGCTATTACAAAGCTGACATACCGAGCGTCTGTGCATCTGTGTGGATCTGGATGAGCTCCATGCTGTTTCTAGTCCTCCCGTACTGCTGGCACAGGGTGAAGAACAGGCTTGTACCTGTGTCTCTGTGCACGCATGTGCACGTTCCCACGGGACAGAGTTCATAAGAGGAAGACATGACTTAAAGGATGAGCGCATCTTTCATTCTGAGAAATCCTGCCAGACACTGTAAAAAGGATTGAGCCAGTTTTCACTCCTACTGGCAGAAGCTGAACCACTCTGTTGTGCTCCAATGTTGTCTTGGCTTTTAGTAATGGGCAAGTTTAGACACAGAGAAAATGCCATTGCTAGCCTGGTCATAAGATTCCCTCATGGCATATGATGGTGGACATCTTCCAATATTGGCTACAAGGTCTCACAAAAAGCTAGGAGGGGGGACACAATCAGAGGACACTTTCTGAGGAACCCCCAAGAGACAGGCAGAGGCATGACAGGGACAGCTAGGGATCCACCATGCCGAGCATTTCTCCTTTACAAGGAGGGAGCGTAGCATCTTCTTTCTGAGTAGATAGTCCATATCCCTTCTCCAACACATTCTCTCTGGTTCCCCTTGTCACGGACACCATCAGTTGTGAAAATGAAAGACTCGCTGGAGGTACCATTTTCACTGCTTCGTGGCCCTTTAGATAGCTGAGTATCCAAGTAATGAGCTCCCGATGCAATGTGAGACACAGTATCTCCACAGCTTAGATCTCAGCTGTGTTGCTATGTTTAAAACCCTCACTTCTTTACCTACCCGGTCCATGCCTACTGGCATGATGCAAGACTGTTATGGGCAGAATGTGTGTTGGGTCTAGGTGGCCAGGCATGATTAGAAGAAAAGTTTAATATCTTAGTTTGTTTGCAAAACGTTCCAAGTAAACCATCTGTCTCACCCGACGCTCAAGCAAAGCGACACTGGAAGCCAGAAGCTAGAACTGATGGGCTGATTCAGTAGACCCATGCCCGCGGGACCGGTGTGGACAGAATATAAAGTGAGCCGTGGCCGTGGAGATTTCAGATGACACCTCAGTAGAGTGTCCATCGCAGAGGGATATCCTTAGGTTACCAGTATGTCCTCAGACCTCACGGTTTTCACAAAGCCTGACAGACTGCTTGCCATCCGGCATGTCTCTCAGTCCGCTGATGAATCTGCAGAGCTGTTCAGGCAGCTTGGCACCCCCAGGTAATTATTGCCAGAATCCACGGGCATCTCAGGTGGCTTGAGGGAGCCTGCTCTGACCCACTGCCCAGAACCAGACCTGCTCTTGCCCCTGGATTTGTCAGTGATCGCTGTTTTCTCTCATCACCATTTTCGCTTAAGTTCTTGCTTAGAACACAGATAACAAGTCCCTCCTTGGGTTTCAGTTACATTACGGTTGGGGCTCTGGTTTCTTTTTTTCTGTCTTTCTTCCCTCTTTTCCTCTAGGTTCTGTGAAGTAAATGACTGAAAACATGAATGATATAGCCCCTGGACCCAAGAAAGAAGGGGCATGGGCCTACTTCCCACAGCGACCTTGCCATGATGTACCAAACGCCCAAGATGGGTTATTACGGAGGAAGAAAAGTTTGTGTCTTATTTGCTTTCTGCTGTTGTGATAAAGCACAGCTGTGCACATCTAGGGGAGGAAAGGGTTAATTTCATCTTGCAGGTTAATCTGTCATTGAGGGAAACCAAGGTAGGAGCTCCAACAGAGCAGACACTTGAAGCAGAAACCACAGAGGAACACAGCGTGCTCCCTCTGGACTGCTTGGCTACCTTTCTTATCCAGCCAGGCCCACTACTAGGGATGGCACTGCCCCCGATGGGCTGGGCCCTCCAATTCCCAAGAAAATGGTCACAGGCCAGTCTAATATGGGCAGTTCATCATCTGAGGTTTTCTCTTCCTGGGTGAGTCTGGGTTTGTGTCAAGTTGAGAATGAGCAGGGTGGCTCTGATGAAGGCAACAAGGCAGAGGTTATCCCAGTGGTGGGAACCAGTGTGAGAGGGAGAGATGCCATGTTCAAACAGGAAGTCAAGACCGGGTCAAAGGGCAGGCTTGCTCTCCCAACAACAAAAGACCTCAGGAGTTCCATGAGAGCTCCATTAAGACCTTCTGAGGACAGCTCGCCCATTGGCCTAGGGGCCTGTCATGAGTCCACCTCTTCAAGACCTGCCACCACCTGTATCACCATCTCGAGACCAAACATCCAACAGATCTTCGATGGACATGCTGCACCCACAGCGGAGGGCAATGCTCTCCCAACCCAGAAAGCTTGGAAGCATGCTACAGAACCTAGAAGCGTCTCTCCTTTGGGGAATAGCCAGAGTTTCAGGATAAGATCCAGTTATGTCCCTATGGGAAATGCTGGAGAGGGAGCTCTCCTGTTCTGCGGGGACCCTCTGCCTAACAGGCACACAGACAGGTAGGTGCCTTCTCTGACAAGAGGAAGAGAATTCGCCAGAACTAAAGCTTAACAAAGGTCTACCACTGCTAATTGCAGGAATTCTTCACATAGCACCTCCAAGAAACTGCCAGATACGAACTTTGTCCCTGTTTTACAAGTGGAGAAACTGAGGCAAAAAGATCAGTGACTCTCCCAAGCAACACTTTTAGAAACAATGAGATGGAGATGTATGTCCATAGAACCAGAGGTGTGTGATGAAAGACCAGAAGAGGAAAAGAAGGGGTGGATTGGACACTGGAGTTTGGGCAGTTAACTGGACAGTTCTTTTTTTTCTTTTCCTTTCTTTCTTTCTTTCTTTCTTTCTTTCTTTCTTTCTTTCTTTCTTCCTTCCTTCCTTTCTTTCTTTCTTTCTTTCTTTCTTTCTGGTTTTCTTTTCTTTATTTCTTTTTTCTTCTTCAAGACAGAGTTTTTCTGTGTAACAGTCCTGGCTGTCCCGGAACACTCACTCTGTAGACCAGGCTGGTCTTGAACTCACAGAGATCCATCTGCCTCTGCCTCCCAAGTGCTGGGTTTAAAGGTGTGTGTCACAACTGCCCTGCTTGGACATTTCTTTAAATCCCATCTCAAAGTCTTCCTGTCACCCCCTCCCGATTCTAGGACTCTTCTTGAAGAACTTTCCCTTCCCCACGAGCCGGCCCAGAGGCTTGAAAAGCAGAGTCATTTCTCATTCTTTCCTTTCATGTGTATTTCTCAGATCTGGGCCTGGTGGTACTTGGGGGGCCAAGACAGGAAGATTATAAGTTCAAGGCCAACCTGGGCTGCACAACAGGACCTGAAAAAACAAAAACAAAGCTCAGCAAAGCCAAACAAAAGCCCTCTGCCACTAGACAGAAAAATTTCCATGGTGGCTGCTACTTCCTGGTTGGGTGCAGTGGGCCCTTCCAGTGGTAGTCATAGACAGCAGGCAGAGACGGCAAGCAGGCCAAGCCACGCCAGTCACCACTCCAGAGAGCCAAGCGTGGTTTCCTGAACAGGGCACATTCTGCCATCCAGCCACAGACCTGGGAAAGTCCTTCCCTTTCCATTAGAGCCTCGGTTGCCCTGATTGGGAAGCAAAAAATCTAATGAGTGAGATGCTTTCTGTGGTCTCTTTCTGTTCCAAAGATTCTGCTTTGTGTCAGGGAAGCAACCCCCTCACACTCCCCACCCTCTAGCCTCACAAACACACCCCAACTCCAGACTGCTTGTTTTTTTCACAAATACTTTGAAGCGACAGCATCTTCCTCTCTCTTCCTCTGTGTGTTCTTGAAGTTGTACATTTGTTTAATTATCTTGTCTTTGATCAAAGTCTCTAGTCTTCTTCAGACTTGAATTTAGTGATAAAGTAAATGCATCTAGGAATACAGCTCTCCTCCCCACACCCATCCTCCCCGAAACCTCAACCGCCCACTGGCTGCTAGGGCACAGAAATCCCCTACACGTTGGCTACTCCTGCCCGGCTGCATTTTGTTTCTCCTCCAGAGGGTGTTCCTGTGTCTGAGCTGAAGGAGATGGAGCGTGAACAAGCTGAAAGATCTAACAGAGAGGACGGGCAGGAAGTGTATAGGGAAGATGGCTAATTCCTGCCAATGGGGTGAAGAAGTCAGACATCTGGCTGCTGGTTTGTTTCCTGCTGAAATTTAGGGCAAAGGGGTCCCTAGAAATGTGGGTCTGGGAGGGTGGAGAAGAAAGGGCGTAGGAGTGAGAATCTGAGGCCAGAATCCTTTTGTGTGTGTGTGTGTGTGTGCGCGCGCGTGTGTGCCACTGTTCTGTCTGCTTTGAGCTGGAAGCTGCTGCTAAAAGTTGGGAGGGAGGCTTGGCACAGCATTCAAAGCCCTCAGCTTCCGGGAGTGGGCCGTATAGCAGAGGCCCTTGCATGTTTGCCCTTGGCCCAAGCCCATGCTTTCAGGAGGAGCCCGGGGCTTTGGTCCAAAGTCCTTCCAGATAACAGAAGCAGGAGTGAACCTAGAATTCTTCATCCATGGTGCAAACTGAAAGAAGGACAAGAAACCACAGCACTGTGTGTGTCCATATCTCCAGGCCTTTGTGGCTTCCATCTCTTCATGCTTTTCATGCGATTGATAGGACAATGACCATTCAATATTGTCAGGGATATTAATTTTCCATTACACAGAAGAAGAAACAGGGACTGAAAAAAATAAGAGACAGTAACCAACCTACGCTTTAGAGCCTTGTCGGGTCCAATCCAGGCTCAGATTTTTTTTCCAACACCTGGTATCCCATGACCAGGGAAGAAAGCTAAACTAGGCCAGGCGGTGGTAGCGCACACCTTTAATTCCAGCACTTGGGAGGCAGAGACTGGTGGATCTCTGTGAGTTCAAGGCCAGTCTTGTCTACAAGAACTAGTTCCAGGACAGCCAGGGCTACACCGAGAAACCCTGTCTCGAAAACCAAGATATCCCTTCCTCCCCTTCTTCCAAGCACAACTTGGCCAGTATTTGTTGGGAATTGTGTCTGATGTTGAGAGTATGGCAATGAGCCAAGCAAATGGGAACTTTGACTTCAGGTGGGGGCGACTGACTATCCGTAAGAAAACACATTTGACACTGTAGGACATCCCTTCACAAATGGCTGAGGAAGATGTGTTAGCACTTGTCTTACAGAAAAAAAAAAAGAGGGCAGGAAGACCCATGTTCCTCATGGTCAAGAGACCACGAAGGGGACCAAGGACCCCTAGAAGAACGACAGCAAAGACCCTTTGTCAGGTAAGACCATAATGAGTATCACAATCTAGACCAGAAAACAAGATGGTTCCTGAGCTCCTGGAGCCTGGGAGCAGGGTGGGCAGCAGTTCACACGTGCCTTTAGTCACCTGCATGTTCCCCAGTAGCCCCAGGCTTCTCGGCTGGGCAGGAAAACAGTGCCCACTTCACTGGATATTCAGAGGATTACCAGAATGTGCAAATGTGCCTTCATGCCGGATTTGCTTCATGGGAGAGGCTAGTGCTCTCCACCAGTGGCAGGCGGGGCACTCTGTGCCAGGGAAGGACACTACGGAGTGCGGAGTGTCAGTCAAAAGTCTTTCTTACTCGCTGGAGTGCCAGCAGCTAGCTTCCCTGAAAGACAGGCTACCCCTGTGGCAAACCCAAAAGCTTGCCTCTCTTCCTCCTGCCGCTGCACTTGGGGAAAGAGACGGGCTGAAGGGTTTTATCAACTGAAGGCGTTATTTCTCATACTCGTGCGGTTGAATGAGCTTCTCCCCTCAACACACCTCTTTCTCTTTGAGAGGCATAGAATCTCGAGCAGTTGTTAATACAAACATTTGGGCACCTTCCTGTTTACTAAGAATTAACATATTTTATGCCATAGTTTACGTTTACACCACCTTCTGATGAAACATTTGCAGGCCTGATAACCCAAGGAGACCGTTGACCTCCCTAGCTTCATCACTTTCCCCATTTGGCGGTCCTCACACCTCTTAGCAGATGGCATAATCAGGCATTAACTCCTGTGTGTGCATTTTGTCACCTCTTTTTCTGCTTACAGAGTGGGGAGCGTTGTCTACCTTGTATATCATTATAGACCCAGCACTTAGAAAGAGGCTTGGCCTATTGCAGGCAATCAGTAACTGTGAGTGCAACGGATACTGAAACTGAGTTTACAGCTGGGCCCCTGAGGCTTAGCGGGGTTGATTCATCCAGGTACTGAAGAGTTGATCAAAGAGTTGAGATGCTAAAGGAAACCCTTAGCTTCCCCTGAAGACTGACAGGGATAGTCTCCATCTTCGGGTGTCAGGCTAGCCTGACAGTGTACACTGACTAACTCAGAGGTGGTTTCTCAATCAAAGGAAACTAGAATGATCTTATGAGAAGAGCGGTAGGGGGAAGACAGGCTAAAGTCAAGAGAAAAGCAGAGGGACTGGTTGGTGACGGTGATGGTAGCATCCAAAAGGACCAATGACCAACTGTGGTGCCTATTAGCATACCAAAGCATGGGCTGGCCTCCGGAATTTCTCAGTCTCACACCCGCCTGGCTCTTCTGGGCTCTTCTCTCTCTGCCCCTACCCTAAACTTCTCCACTCACTGCTTCCCTCCTCCCAGCTGTTCCCAGACAACCCTGCCATTTCAGCTACACTCTGTCTCCTCTGTGTCCCTCTCCTGGTCTCCTCTCTCTTGGTCCTCTCCTTCTCTTCTTCTCTCACCACCCCCACAACCCCCTTCTCATGGCCCAGTCCAGTCTACTGGCCGTGTTCAATCTGCTACTTTCTCTCTCTGCTCTGGATTATCCAGATTATCTCTGGCTGTACTCTCCCTCATATCTACAATAAAAATACTTCCCCTCAACCATACCTTGGAGCAGTCACACATGCATCTGGTGCCCAGACCCTCAGTTTATCCAGTGATGTCCTGAGTGCAGACAACCTGCCCCCAAGGGTCACAGTTCCTTATGCGGAACTATCCACGACACTTGGGCGAAAACCAAAACCAGGAAGGACACATCACAAACTGGAAAGCGGTGGCCTGGAGAGACTGCATAGCTTATCTTTGCACAACAAACATTTATATTATATTAATATATATCTAATTTTAATATAGTATGTTTATATATATGTTTAATACAGTAAACATTTTCAAAGCAGAATCAATTTGTTAGGTCCAGTCTGTTGTGATCTGAGTCCAGTAAACACACACTTCTGCTTAGAATGTTCCCATTAAAAATAATTCAGGAATAAAAAACAATTAAGATATAAACAAAGTGGCTCATTTCTATGATCAAGTCAAGTCTATGAATATCAGTAGTAAATGCAGACACTGCAGGCTCTCCACCAAACACTTTTCTTTAAAAATAAAGTTTTTATATTTATTTACTTTGTATGTGTGTACACACACTCGTGAGAGACTAGGAGTTAGACAGACTGCCTGGTAGGCAGACAGACAGACAGGGAGAGGAACCACGGCTAGGTAATAAAGGTGGGACATTTCCAAGATGGCTGGCTTCTTCCTTACCCTCTTGACTTGAGACAAAAGCCTGGCAGTTTCAAACAAAGCCCTTGTGGGCTTCCATCTTTCACCAGCTGGCACACCACTGCCGGACTAGCTCAACAAGTTCAAGGACATGCCACACCACAATTCTGGGCCAATCAACCCTCCTAGCTTTCTTCAAACTGGCCAGCCCTGAACTCGGGGAGGAAAACTCTTCAGAGACGTTTAAACTGCCAGCCCTTGGGAAGAGACTGGATTTTTTTGCTTTCTGAGCTCCCCTTGCTTTGCAGAGGGTCTTTTTCTCTGTGTGTGTGCTGTGTGTTTGTTGTCACACCCCTCGATAAAAGCCACTCACGATTGCCGATTCTGTCTGTTGCCCTTCAGGTTTTTCCTGCCTTTTAATTCTTTAACTGGCAGGGAGAATGAACCTGACCAAGACCCCTAGACCATGTCATCTTGGGGGATCATCTCAGATTCCTTCGGAAGACGGTGTCAGTAGCACGCATGCGGAGATTAGAAGGACGTGTGCAGGAATCCGTTCTCTCCTGCTGCCACATGGGTGCTGGGGATTTGACTCAGCACATCAGACTGGGGCATCAGCCCTTGCTGAGCCATCCACTGGCTTCTAAGCATTTTTCTTACTCATGTCATTAGCCGCGAAGTCATCCTTTTATTATCATCACAATTTTACAGAGAGATGGCTCAGTGGTTAAGAGCGCTGCCTGCTCTTCCAAAGGTCCTGAGTTCAATTCCCAGCAACCACAGGCTGGGCTTGATAAGACTGGGAACCTTGCTCAAAGCTGTGGAACTCAGACCTTTCTGGTAGCAAAGCTCGGGTCTTAAAACAGCTGCCCCAGGAGCTTTGGGTGGGAGTCCTACGGCAGGAGCGCAGATTGCAAGGACATACAAGTATCTGCATTCTACACAGATGCGTGTCTGTCTTTCCCTCATCCTTTGCATACTGTGAGCTTGTCAGGAGGGTTAAATGCAATAAAAACCCTAAGGTAAATCCTGAATATAAACTCTATTATTTATCTGTCTCATTGGGTTGGCAAATGGAATAAATCCAACAGTTGTCATCAGGCAACTGAGGTAGATGCACAAGGTAAAAGCTATGAAAGGGGACCTGGTAGCCTGAGTGGTCAGAACGCCCTCCCTCCGCCCCATGAAGAAGAGATAAAACTGCAAATCTGAACCACACAGGATTAAGAACTCTGTTCAGTGGGAAGGGGGTAGCACCTTCAAACTGCTTTGCAAAATCAGCACAAGCATCATAAGTACAAAAACCAACCAATATTTATACCTCAGAACAGACCTATTTTGAATTTACTAATGAAGTTAAATGTTTTCCAAATTTCATCAGCCACTGATTTGTTTTAAATTTATGATTATTGTTCTAGTTCACTATTGGGGATATCTGTCTTTAAACCTTATTTTAAAGGTTATTTGTTTTTATTTTATGTTTATGGGTATTTGGCCCATATGTATGTTAAGTGCACTATGTATGTGCAGTACCCACAGAGGCCAGAAGAGGGCATTGGATCCCCTAGAACTGTAGTTACAGATGGTTGTGAGTTGCCATGTGGGCTCTGGGAAGGGAACCTGGGTCCTCTGAGAGGCCAGCAATCGCTCTTAGCCACTGAGCCACCCCTCCAGCCCTCTTCCTTATGATCTTTGTATATTGGTATTTTAGCTCTGTGTTATGTCTAATTCAGGCATTTTTCTGAATTTGTAACTTACCTCAATGTGGGGGGGCAGGCGACTCAAAGTCTCAGTGTTGCCTAGGCCAGCCTAAAGCTTGCTTTGTAGCGCTAATGCATCTTGAGTTCTTAGCGGTGGTGCGGCCATCTTCTTCCCAGGCGCTGGCTTACAGGTGTGAGCTACTGTGCCAGATAATATCTTAATTTCGTGAAGCTCTTTGAATTTCAAAAAATAAGCCAGGTTCATGGTGATACACACCTTTAATCCCAGCACTTGGAAGAAAGAAGCAAGTGGATCTCTGTGAGTTTGAGGCCTGCCCGGTCTAAAGAGCAAGTTCCTGGACAGCCAGGGCTATACAGAGAAACCGGTTTCAAAAACACCAAAAATAAATAAATAAAAATAAATATCCCCAAATCTATCTCTCCTCGCCCTGCGCCCCCCTCCCCGAGTGTGTGTGTGTGTGTGTGTGTGTTTGTGTGTGTGTGAGAGTGTGTGTATGTGATATGTTTACACCATGACAAACAGTTTTTTAAATTTTTCTTCTGGGTTTTGCTCCCATCAGTTTCACTCTTCTGTCCCTTTGTCCCCTTTCTGGGAGCACAAGGTGCACTGTGTGAGCTTGTGTACTTACAGGAAGTGTTGTCTTTTCTGTCAGGGATAAGACAGACCCAACACTGCGGGCTGCATTGGGAGCGCCACTCATTCCCTTAGGGTTTTAACTGTCCCTGTCACTTCCTTGTCCCCCTGTCCCTGTACAGAGAGACTCCTGGGCAGATGTGTGGGTCTCCCAGCCCCACTTCTCAATAATCAAGAGCAGAGTGTTTGGCTGGATGGGTTTGTGACCCAATTGTCAATAGAAGCAGGAACAGACGTCATGTCCTGAGCAGAGCCTTTTCCGTAGACAAACTGAGCCACACTGCAAAAAGCTATAACATCGCATGGGTGTGAGTGAAGGAGAGGAAGGGGGCTGCCATCCTAAAGTGAGTTTTCTCCTTCCCCAGACCCTGGCTCTCTGATGCAGAGTGGAGGAGGAAGCATCAGGAAGAGGTGGGAACATACCCTCCCTCTTATCATCAAAGCATTGACCGCAGGCCTCTAAAATACCTTGCTCACTCGCTGGCCACCTCCTCTCCTGCCTGCCCTTGAACTCTGCCTGCCTCCTTTCTGGGGACTGCAGTCTTTGAATGGGTGTAGAAACACAAGCTAGCCTTAAGTAGGAAATGACATTCCTCAGAGCTCATCAAAAACAACAAACAAATAAATCCCAAACAACCTCCCTCCCCAACACCCAAAACCAGCTAGCTGCCTTCTAAGGCTTTGAGCCTCTGTTGTTCCAGCAGTTCTGGAGCAGTCCGAGTGCCCACCACAGAGGTTTGCTGAGAGTCTTTGATGGGAGCAGGGATGCCTGTGGCACAGGGAACATGCGATGCCAACACTTTCCCCACCTAGTCTGATGTTCTGTATGAAGACGGTCTTCCCAAACACACGTGATGGCTTTTCTATGCATTTTCAATCTTGGGCCTTTTCTGCACCTTCGGGAGTGTTGGCAAGCAATGGGTGTGTGTATGTGTGTGTGCGTGTGTGTGGTGTATGAAGCTACTCACTCAAACTGCAAGAGCACTCCTGATACAGCCAGAGCCCCTGGGAAGCACAGATATGGCTCCTGCTATGCTGGGGAAAATATTCTATTTATTTTTAAATTTTACACCTCATGTTTTAGAATTTTACAGTTCAGAAGGCCCATTAGGATGAATATTGAGAATATACACTAAGATCTTTTTACCAATAGGAGTAGCCATGACCACAGAAACAGGAATAAAAGGGAGCCCATTGCTCTGTAAGATTTCCCATACTCGGTGCCTGACCCAGGAGGGTTAGTGCCACCAGGTTCCTCCTGCCCCGCTGGGCCCAGGCACACCCTGGGAAGGGGGCACCTAGGGGAGCATCCTTTCAGCTCTAGACCAGTCCAGTCTGGCTCCTTCCCTCCAAGGGCTCAGAGCTAGATGTGAGCATCCATTTTTCCTAAGTCATAGCCATGATCTTGCCTTCGGAATAGTTTATACAGTTCAGAGTCCCACAAAATAAGCATTAGCTAAGGCATATCACAATTTTGGGGGGGTGTTAAATACCCCGTTTTACCTGACCCCTCCATGGAGGCACACAACTTCCTGAGGTCAGTGTACTCCCAGAAGGAGCTAGGATGACCAATAGCTTTACAAAGAACAGCTCCTCGCGCCAGTCATGCCCAGGGTGGGACCGAGGAAAATATGACAGGCTATGGTATTCTGCAACTCAAGTCTTCCGGGGAGAAAACATTCCTAAAGCCTTTATTAAGGTATGCAAGCTTGAACTCAGGATGTTACAACAATACTTTCCACAGTCTTCCTTACCTTAGGATGTCTCTGAAAGGCCTGCTGGGGTAAGGACACTGGTAAGAAGAAAGCAGTCCCACCAAGCACAGGGCTCAGCGGGGAGCAGGAAGCACCTGGAAGCAAAGAGCAAAAGGATGAGCCTTCTAGAGAAGAGAAGGGATTCTGCTCCAGGGAGGAGCTCTCTTCCCCTCCTTCCCTCCCCACCCTGGTCTCTGTGTGCCTCTGTGTGCGTGTGTGTGTGTGTGTGTGTGTGTGTGTGTGTGTGTGTGTGTGGTTTCATGCCCTAGCATAAGATTTTTGAGTTTCACTTTATTTTTGCCTGTGTGTGCACTGGTTCCTGTGGAGGTCAGAAGAGGGCATCAGATGTCCTAGACCTGAAGTTAGGGATGGCTGTGAGCCACCCTATGGGTCCTGGGTATCAAAGCTGGGTCCTTTACAAGATCAACACGGCTCTTAGCTGCTGAGTCAGCTCTTCAGCCCAAGTAGTCTGTGTTTTCCACTTAATAAGTTGTTGATCGGGGCTGGAGATGCAGCTCGGTTGGTAGAGAACTTACCTAGCGGCACGAGGCCCTGAATTTGATCTTGGAACCACATAAATTAACCAGTGATCCAGCACTTGGGAGGTGGGGGCAGGAGGATCAGGAGTTCAACGTCATCCTTTATATGAGATCCTGTCTTAAAAAAAATTAAATTACCCTCAAAGTCATAATTGAATCAATAAAGATAGAGATAAGGTCAGGTAGGATCAGGACAGAAAGCTACATATATAAATGTATAATCTCAAATTATTATTTTTTTGTTAAAAAATTAGGCAAACGCTTCTCCAAGACATTAAAATTTCCATAATATTATTCAAAATTATAAAGCAGTTTTCAACAGCTCTTATAAATCTCCCTTCTTTGTCTCTAAAATATGCTTTCAGATGAATGGCTATTTTTCAGGTAAAACACTCTTAAGGTAACAGAATAGATAAACAACAAAATCAAAACAACATGAAAGCCAAGGGCGTGTGGGAGACTGTCTGCTGGTGCCGGCGCTGGCGCTGGCACATCTGTTGGTGAGGCTGAACTGTGCTCTGCCGTCTGATGATTTTCTGTAATGCTGCATTTCAGCTTTTCACTGCCATTTCCTAGAAATTAGTGACGTTATTGAGCTGCATTTGATAGATCTCTATTGTCCAGATTGGGATTTTGTGTGTGTGTGTGTGTAGTGTGCATGTGTGTTGTTTTTGTTGTTGTTGTTGCTTTGTGGGTTTTTTGTTTTTGTTTTGTTTATGGTTGTTGTTCATTTTTGTTTTGCAACAAAAACCATCACTCTGTGTTTTCTTCACCTGAGTATAAAACCTGTCAGATAAGCAGTTGGGAGTGAAAAGATAGGGGGATTTCAGGATAGAGCCCTCTGCCTTGTCAGTGGTCCAAGGAGCAAGTGTGGAAGAAGCCAGAAGTACTTGGCCCTTGTCCTTTTGTTCAAGCAGTCTTTGCCATCGGGGTTTTACCAGCTGTGATACACACTTTGGTGACCTAGGAAACAGCTCAGGCAGGGGAGTGGGCAGAGGCAAATATAGTAGGTTGCCCCCATGAAAGACGAGCAGATCACAAAGGGAGTTGTTGAACCTCTATGCACCATAGGCAGCTGGGACTCGGTGCAGCTGGAAGACTTGGCAACAGTGCGCCTCCCACTGAGAACCCCGCTGACTGTGGGAGGTGAGGTATTGGTCCATGTGGTCCTGACCTTGCGTTTGCTGAGACCTGATTCATGAGTCCTACAGATCTCCTTCTGTTCTTGCCCAGGGCAGCCATCAGAGGTTCCTGCAGCTGACAAAGAGTCACAGTGCTGGGAAGTAACCAGTGCAGAGCCAACAGGGCCAGGGTCGTAGCTACCTCATCATTTTCGAGAAGTACCACAATCCCTAATGGAACTCAGCGTGGCTTACTTAGTGGAATAAATCAGAAATCTACCAGTGTTTCTTCTCTGAGATGGACGCGTGCTGCTCCCCGGCTACCCAGAAAAGCTCTTTCTTCCGGAGAGACTTCTTTATTTCATATGTCCTTGAAGGAGAGAGTCCCTGTGGCCAGTTTAGAAGGGGAGGGAGAGTCATCATCCAGACTGTTGCGTGAGACCAGGCAGTGGCTCCTCAGAGTCAACAGGACCTGAATCCAGAGTTCAGCAGCAACGTTGGATACTCAACGAGGCCTGCCCAGCAGGACCGGCAACTGCATCATAAAAAGTCCTGTTAGATGTTTCTTCATTAACAGCAAAGAGAAAAGATATTATATTGCTAGGTATGATGGCGCACACCTATGATCCTGGCACTTGGGGAGTGGATGCACAAAGATGAGCTCATGGCCATCCTATACTACATAGCCAGTTTGAGGTCAGGTTGAGTACGTGAGACCCTGTCTCTTACACACATACACACGCACACACACACATTAAAAAAGAAGAGGCATATTAATAAATAATGGCAGTGTTTCCAAGGAAACATACTTACACATACATGTGACCGACCATACACATATCTACGCAGGCAGGCATAACAAGCACATTTAAAAAGAAAAGAAATAGCAGAAGTCTAAGCTGTAGAAAACCTGCATTTGGTTGGGCATATTGGCACAGGCTTGTAACCACAGAATTTAAGAAGCTGAGGCAGGAGGATAGAGACTTTCAGGGCTGCCTGGGCTTCACGGCAAGACCCTTTGCAAAAAATAAAGACAAAGAAAGACAAGCTTTCAGTTTTAGAACAGGCTAATCAAATTCCAAGTAACAAACAAACAAGCAAAAACCCCAGCCATCTCTTGAAGGGTTCTCAAATGTGAGGTTAAGGAAGAACTCTGCTATGTTTCCAGGCACAGAGAAAGCTCACCTACAAAGGAAAATGACTCAGACAGCTGTTTCCTGGGGCAGCGCTGTGCACTCTGACCAGGTTAAATGACAATAGGAAAGTGAAAACCACAAGCTGAAATCAGGGGTGATCAAGTGGGCGTGTGCATGTGTAACACATATGGTCACACCTAAAGCTGTGGTAATAATAATACGACTGCGGGGGTGGGGGATTTCTGGGGAGGTGGCTCAGCGGATAAAGGCATTTGCTCTGTAAACATGCAGACCTGAGTTCAAGTCCCTGTCACCATGTGTGACGGCTATTCTTGTTTGTCAAGTTAACTATATCTGGAATGAACTGCCGTCCAGAAGTGGAGGGCACACCTGTGATGTGAATCTTGAGGCAGGATGACATACACACCTTTAACCCGGGCCACACCTTCTACAGGTAATGAAAGAAGGAAGCGTTTATTCTTTGCCTGCTTGCTTTCGCCTCGTCAGCTCACCCACTCCTTCACTGGCACTGGAGGCTACTTCTTGGGGATTCCAGCACATACAGAATACCAGCTGTGGTACCCAGCCTCGTGGGAAGGAGTAGCTACAAGATTCTTGGACTCTTCATTCACAGCTAGCCATTGTTGGACAGCAGCTTGTAAGTCATTCTAATGAACACACACACACACAGATTCGTTCCATAAGTTCTATGGAGTTCTCTAGAGAACCCTAATACTCCATGTAAAATGCTGGGCACAGCTGCATGTGCCTGCAGCCCCAGCGCTGGGGAGGCTGAGAAAGGTGATCCTAAGGGCTCAGTCTAACTGAAATGGTGAGCACGGGGCCAGTTAGAGACCCTTTCTCAAGGGAATAGGTGACAGAAAAATGGAGGATGATGCGTGGTGTCCTGCTCAGGCCTTTGCACGTGTGAGCAGAGACTACACCTGCACACTCATATGTATGTACTATATTCATGCATGCAAATAAAAAACTAGTACACCTGCACACTCATATGTATGTACTATATGCATACATGCAAATAAAAAACTAGTACACCTGCACACTCATATGTATGTACTATATGCATACATGCAAATAAAAAACTAGTACACCTGCACACTCATATGTATGTACTATATGCATACATGCAAATAAAAAACTAGTACACCTGCACACTCATATGTATGTACTATATGCATACATGCAAATAAAAAACTAGTACACCTGCACACTCATATGTATGTACTATATGCATGCATGCAAATAAACCAAGAATGCTGACATCAGTGTGGAGAAATATAAGAGCGAGAAAACTGTGAGATGAGGCTTACCCAGAGAAAGGTCAACCAAAGTTCCATCCAGGATGCAACTGAAAAGAAGAATACAGGGTTACATTTTTTTGGCAACTTAATATTTTGTGTCTTAGTTATTGCTCTAGTCCTGTGAAGATACACCATGGCCAAGGCAACGTATGGAAGACAGCATTTAACTGGGAGCTTGATTACAGTTTCAGTGAGGCCATTATTTTATGGGGAGGAGAGTGACAGCAAGCAGGCATGGCGTGAGGGCAGGAACTGAGAGAGATAGACATGCACATGCACACACACACACACACACACAGAGAGAGAGAGAGAGAGAGAGAGAGAGAGAGAGAGAGAGAGAGAGAGAGAGTGGGGGCGCTAATTGAACCTGACGTGGGTTTTTAAAACCCATCATGGGTAGCCATGGCTGGCCTTGAACCTGTGTTCTTCCTACCTCTGACTGCTGAGGGCTAGGATTGCAGTATGAACCATGCATGGCTTTTGGAAGAGTGACATTCTACTTGAAGGAGGGAGGGAAGGAGAAGAACCTCCCCAGGGGGTAAACTCTCACTTTCGGTGTTCCTGGAAAGTGAGTCTGACCCAGTAGTTAAGGCAATGCTGGCCCAGAGCCATTGGACACTGCTGTCCCCCGTGGGCAGCTGCCTGAGGATAGGCAGATAAGTGAGACATTCAGAATTCACATCTCTGTCGGGTTCTTTTGTCAGAAGCAGCATGAGGCCATCTTTATTGGTGGATGACATCTTCATGTCATGTATGTCAGCAGGAAGAGAGAAGGGAAGAGAAAGGGGTGCAGAGAAACAGGGGTCCCTAAAGGACACAGGGGCCGCTGGAGCTTCTCTACTCCTGCTGGCTCCCCTGAGCCTCCCACTGTCTGTCTCTAGCCTGAACCACATCAGCTATTTCTGCCTCTGAGGACTAGAAGCATCCTGGAAGAGGCAGCAGTCTGGACCCCAGAGGTTTAGACACAAAGCTGAACCGTGGCCTCTCTGGGCTTACTGTAATGCAGGATGCCTTCTTTGGCTGGGACCACAGTGGAAAAAGGACACTTATGACTCCTCCCCTTCCCAGTGCCAAGGATGCTGCCGCGGGGTTGTTGCCTGGCCTCTTCAGCACTAAGACCTCACCTGTGCTACCCAGAACAGTCCCTTTTCAGGGATCTGTCATCCTCACCACCTGGTTCCAACCCTCTCACTGCTTTCTCTATCTTCTGTGACTTGAAACATACCGAACTTTGACCTCAGCCCAGAGGCTGTGGCCTAGGCTTTTCCCACTGCCCGGGCAGCTCTTGAGACCTGTCCTTTCTCCTGGCTATTTCATGTGTCAGCCTGGCTGTTAGTCATACTAATTCCTCTTCTTATGACCTTGACTCTTCCATTTAAGATCTGACATCATTTTGCTCCTTTCTGTAATTATACGTCTAATGTTGCTTTCTTTCCCTCGTCTGCAAATGTCTTGGACAGGGTCTGGTTTTCGTGGCTCACTTATCCATGGGCCCTTCCTGAATTGCTGAGGAATGAGGCATACGAAACTGCCCGTCATTGGTCCGCAGAAAGGCTCCTGGACACAGCAGCGGGATGCTGTTTTTAGCAACAGGGTATCTTCAAGGATGCCTGCAAGGAGATGCTACAGAAAACGGTGGCCTCACTTTGACTTCAGCATAGCAGAAGAAGCAGAGACAGGAGGTGTCCAGGAAGGGACCACAGTTGGAGGCAGAAGAGGTAGACAGCACAGGACTGTCACAGGCCTCATGTACTCTCTGGAGAGTTTGAGGCCACTGGAATAGAAAATTCCCTCAGAGACCCAAGGCACAATCTAATTGATTTTCACAGCATGAGGGCAGCATCTGTGGAATTCAGGGGCGGTGTCAGGAACATGAAGCAGCAAAGTCAGAGGCATCGCAGAGTAGGGTGCTGTGTGCCCAGCGGATGTGTGGAGGAGAGAATGAATAGTGGTCTCTGTCCTCATTAGGGCTTTATTGCTGTGAAGAGCCACCATGGGCAAGGCAACTCTTATAAAGGAAAACATGTCATTACAGTTCAGATGTATAATCCGTTATCATCATAGTGGGACATGGGGGCAAGCAGGCAGACGTGGTGACAGAGAGGTAGCTGAGAGTCCTACATGGGGATCGGCAGGCAGCAGGAAAAGAGAGTGACCTATTTAAGTGGGTCTGGCTTTAGCATCTGAAATCTCAAAGCCTACCCCCAACTACGACAAGACCACACCTCCTAATCCTTTCCAATAATGTCACTGCTTAGGGGCCTGTGGGGGCCATTTCATTCAAACGGCCACAGTTTTCCAGAAAACCCTGCACGCATTTTCAAATTCCCATCCAGTATAGAGTGATTCTAGGACACGGCTTTGGAGTCACCGGGTCTGTCACTACCTGCGCTGAGGTTTGGACAATGCAGAAGCTCATATGTTAGAGAATTAGTCCCCAGTTGATAGGTATAGTCATAGGGAGATGACTGGGTTCTGAAATCGCCAATCTGATCAATGGATCAATCCCTAGATAGATTCACAGTATGATGGCATGGGGGAGGGGGGCTGGAGGCAGGGCCTACTTTGAGGAAGGAGACTCTGAAAAGCTTGTCCTGAAAACACACCTGGCTCATTTCCTTCCTGTCTCCACTCCCTGCTCTGCTTCCTGGCTGCTATGAAGTGAGCAGCCTCCTTCTCCACATCCTTCTGCAGCCAAGCCATCTGCCTTCCCCCTCAGCCCAAAGCAATGGGTCTAGCCAACTGCGGTCTGAAACTTTGAAATCATGGTACAAAATACCTCTTTCTTCTCTTAAATTATTTCTCTCAGGTATTGTCATTGAGACAAAAAATGACTAGCATATTGAACCTTATGGTTTTTTTTTCTTTTGAGGATGAAGCATTGTCTTAAAAATTAACCAAAGAGGGTTAATGCTGAATGAATGGTGGGCATTGTGTTTCACGGTCAGTATACAACATGGCACAACAGCTGTCCCCAGTGGGCACCCAGCGCTTGTCTGTTACTTGACTGACGCAGTGAACCACCGGCTAGAATGAGGTCTGGTATATAACCAACAGCAGAAGGTGGCTGCTATTCTCTTTGGGTGATAGTCCACCATTTCAAACCTTGACAAGCAGTCAGTCAGAGGAAACTAAGAATTAAGTCCCTAGTGGTGGGGTCTGTGGGAGGTAATGGGATGGGGTCAGAGGCTGTGGGAGTTGTTGGCAGAAAAGGGAATCTGGCATTAGCTAGTTATAGTTAACTACCAGAAAAGGACATTCAGACAGTGGCTAGTTACAGTTAACTACCAAGAAGGGCATTCAGGCAGTGCCTAGTTACAGCTAACTACCAAGAAGGGAATCTGTCATTGTCTAGGTACAGTTAACTACCAGAAAAGGGCATTCAGGCAGTGCCTAGTTACAGTTAACTACCAGGATTCAGCCCCAATGAAAAACCGCTGACAGGAACTGAGCCACATCCTGTGGGCGTTCTAAACTACCACCTCCGATGCTCGCTCAGTAGCCATTGGGCTCGCTGCCCACTGACTCAAGTGAGGCTATCATCTGGCCTCTGCCTCCTTTTCTGGATCCTTGTGAGCTCAGTTTCTACGTGAGAATCATCAACTTTCCCCACGCCCAGTGTTTTGAAGCACACCCCCGCCCCCAGTTCCCCACCACTATGCGCCCCTACAGTGCCCTCGCTGTTCCTCTCCAAAATCCACCCCTGCCCCTTTGGCTAGGTGGCCTCAGCAGCATGGGTCTCCCAAGGCTTGTCCTTGTCACCCACACACCTACCCAACTCGCTTGTCATCTCTGCCCAGCCTGAGACCTCAGGGACCCTGAACATTTGTCCAGTTTCTGTTCTCTGAGGGACTGTGGGCAGAGGCTCCAGGGTTGGACACTCTTCCCATCTCCGGCTAACTCCCACTCAGGAAATGGCCAGTCTCTATTTTGAGCAGAGCCAAGTGTTACACCTTCCTGAGCCAGGCCACCTCCCAACCCACACCACACACCAGCTGTGCTCAGACAATGGCCTCTCGGCCTCCTGCAAAGCATCAGGACCACTCCGGTCACCCAGATCCTCTGAACCTTCAAAAAGTAAATCTTGTTTTCTTTCTGACAACCTGCTATATATAGCACTATGCACTATAGTTAACCTAGGAGGACTAAACACTTGGACAGGCGTGGCCCATTGTCACAACACCCACCACAGGCAGTCAGGGATCTGCAGTCACCCAGTTGGGAGCTGCCTGAAGGGAGGGGCCATGTCCTAGGGAGAGGAAACAGTCCGGCCATTTTTAGTCCCATGTATTGAGGCTCTGTCTTTTCCTTGCTGTGCAGTTTGGACAGCAGACTTGACACTCCTGAGCCTCCTCTGTTAAACGGTATGGCAGAGTCAGAAGGGCAAAGAGGGTCACTGAATATGTTTGTAAGAATCTGATAAAAGCTCTGTCACAAAGCCTCGCAGCTCATTACAGTATCTGGTGGCTTTTGAAATCTGCAGGTGTTTGGGTAATTGAGAAAGGTCAGTTCTCTGTCTCTCATGAACACACACACACGTACATGCACAAATGAATACATACATAAACAAACCCCCATATGCACAACTACACACATGCATACACACATATACACATTCACACATACATGCACATACATATACACATTCACACACATTTATATACACAGATTCATACGTACACACACATACACATTCTCACACACATTCATACATATACACATTCCCACACACATTCATACATACACACATACATTCACATACATACACATATATACACATGCACAGACACATACACATACATATACACATTCACACACATTCATACAAACACACATATAGACATTCACACATATCCATACAAACACACATATACACAGTCACACTCACATACACACACACATACATATACATGCACACATATCCCACACTGGGAAAGCCTTTTGCTCCTCATCTCTTTCAGAGAATTCTTTCATTACTTTAAATTATGTGTAGATGTCTGTGGGCATATGCTCACCTGAGTGCAAACGCCCATGGAGGTGTTGGATCCCGTGGAGCTGGAGTTACAGGCAGCTGTGGGTCAAGCGAGGTCAGTGCTGGGAACTGAAGCAGGTCCCAGTGAGTGCTTTTAATCTCTAAGCCTTCTCTCTAGCTCTCTGCTCCTACTCTTAAAGCTCGGCTTTTTCCAACTGAAGTCCCACCAAGTTCATCCCTATCCCTGTGCAACCCAAGGCTACACAAGCAACCCTGTGGATGATAAGTCTTTGCAAGAATATTGCAATGAGTTGGCAGGCAATGAACTGCACCTGGCAGATTTTGGCATTCCTCTAGACAGTGGTTTTAACAGTTCCTCAGCTGTGGTGACCCCAACCATCAAATCATTCCGTTGCTACTTCATAACTATAATTTTGCTGCTGTTATGAATCATAATGTAGACATTTCATATGCAGGATATCTGATTCGTGAACCCCCTGAGGGGCTGCACCCCAGGTGTTAAGAACAGCTCATCTAGACCCTTGGAAAGATGGCGATCCAGATGGCGAACATTTCTAACGCCCCTTTGTAAAACTGTTCTCCTACTTCCAACTCTGCCCCTCCCACGCCCAGGCAGCTCTGTTCTACTCTCTCAGGCCAGATCAGTTTCAGAGTATTTTATGTACATGGAACCAGAGAGTAGCACTGTCTTCACTGGGCGTCTTTCTCTCCGCATAATTATTTTCAGATTCCTTGGTGCGGACGCAAAAGTCTCTGTTGCTAAAATTTATCGAAGGCCATATGGCCCTGGACATGTTCTTTCTTATCTGTTGCTAAAATTCCTCCCTTGGGAGAGACAATGTTTACCCCACCCCCTAACAAATCCACATACGATTTCACCAGAGCTCACCCTGGGGAGCCCGGGAATTTATTAAGTTTACAGCCACACAGCAGGATGTAGGTGGCCTTAAAGCAGCCACACGGGAAGGCTTCCACTCAGCAAGGATGATAACTCTCAACTGGGCCCATGCGTGTAGCCCCTCCTTAGCTCTCCCAGCTGAGGTACTTCTAACCCCCCCCCACCACCACCCTGAGGCCATGCACAATTAGGGCAGAACTGGATACAATTGGTTAGGAGGAGAGGCTGGGTACTTCCTGAGGATCCCATGACCCTCCCAGGCCTCCTTCTACAAGGAAAGGTCACAGTCAACCAGCCCAGCTCAGTCATCTTCAGCAAGCAGGCCCCCTTGACCTCAAAGATAGCAGCAGTCTGGTTCCGAGGACAGCTCTGCAGAACAGTCTCAATCTGTCATTCCCTTACCCACAGATTGTTTATCAACCTGTTTGTGAACATTCAGTTGTCTTTGGCTCAGGGATCATAATGACTGAAGGTGTGCCTTAGATTCTTCTCTTTTGTCGTGGAGACACCATGACCAAGGCAACTTATAAAAGAAAGCATTTAATAGGGGTTTCCTTACCGTTTCAGACTGTGAGTCCATGGTCACTGTGGCAAGGAGCTTGGCAACAGGCAGGCTAGAGCAGTAGGTAAGAGGGGAGGGGAGGAGGGGAGGTTACACCCTGATCCACAAAGGGGAGAGAGAGAGAGAGAGAGAGAGAGAGAGAGAGAGAGAGAGAGAGAGAGAGAGAGAACTGCTGCCAGTGACACACCTCCTCCAAAAGGCCACACCTCCCAACCCTTTCCAAAGATTATCTCCATCTAGGAATCAAACATTTGAACACAAGAACCTTTGGGGGCCACTCTCATTCAAACCTCCACAGGGTGCTAAGAACATTCATGTATACCTCAATTTTTAATGATTTTTAAATGAGTGTTTGGCTTCATGTGTGTGTACCATGTGTATGCCTGATCAACCCTCAGAAGAGGGTGCTGGATCCCTTAGAACTGGAGCCATGGATAGTTGTGGGCTTGGAACCCAACCTGGGTCCTCTGCAGGAGCTGGTCTGAATGGCTGAGCACCTCTAAGTGATCTTGAGTTCCGAGTGTTGCTCCAGCCCCACCCCCCACCCCTGCCCACCGTGTGCCTTCTTTTCTTTTGAGTAAATAGCTTGTAGTAGGGTGGCTGGATCACACAGTAGTGTATGTTCATCTTCTTAAGGAAACACCAGACTGTGTTAATACGAAGTGAGGCTTGTGTACACCCCTGCTGTGTGTGGTTCCTTATTACCCACAGCCGCCAGAGGCATTCCCATCTCCTGGGGACCTTGACTCAGGCAGAACAGGGATCTGTGGCTTTGGCGACAGATTTTAGGACTCGCCAATGTGAAGCAGAGTTCGGCATTTATTAAAGAGAGAGGAAGAAAGACACACCCCAGACAGGCTCTAGGTTCTCAAACAACAGGGTGTGTATGTTCCATTGTCCCCTTCCCGCTACTCCAGACGCATATGGGGCAGGGCAGGGAACAGAAACCCTGGAAGATGTGTGGACCCACAGTGCGCCCTCCGCTCCACCGCTGAGTCTGAGAGCTAACGCTCAGCATTTATTCCTTGTTTTCACACCTGTTAGGGCTGCTCACGCCAGGCAGACACTGGGGAGATGTTCTCTGTCCTCGGGACACCTACACTGTACCTATGATTGCAGCAGAGCATGGGCAGAGAGGGGTCCCTGGGACTGTGGGACAAGCAGGCGGGCACAAGCTCCTGCAGCCAGTGGTGTCTGGATTAGGTTGGGAGACTAAAAGGAGGGTTTCCCGTTCCCAAAGACCGGCGATTTTTCTTGTGGTCCAGGAATATTTGCCCACCAGGGGGAGCATCTGGGATACAGGGCTGGACTCTGTCTTCCTGCCAGGCAATTCTTATTCCTAAAATACCGAGACTTTTCCCAATCTCTTTCATCCCCAAAGACAGGAACAGAAGAGACAAGTCGGGGCAGGAGAATGGAGGTGGGGGATAGGAAAATAACAATGCTTTCGGTAACTGCTGACAATGGCTACAGTGTGTCTGGCTGCCTGAACTGGGTGATTTCAGACGCCTCCATTAGCAAATACTGTTACTAGTGCCATCTTCCTGTATCCTTGGGAGAGCAATTATAAGGCCTCTGAATGCTAGAAATCCCTGGTCAGCTTCCATCTGTTCATCCCATCCTGGGTTTGAGACCTGCCGATATAGTCTGACTGTCTGGCTTCCCTGAGCTCTGTATTCTCATTTTAAAGACTGGCTATGTGATCTTTATTTTCCTTCCTTCCTTCCTTCCTTCCTTCCTTCCTTCCTTCCTTCCTTCCTTCCTTCCTTCCTTTCTCTCTCTTTCCTCCTCCTCCTCCTCCCTCCTCCTCCTTCTCTTTCTCCTCCTCCTTCTTTCTCTTCTTCTTTTCCAAGACAGGGTTTCTCTTTGGAGCCTATCCTGGAAGTTACTTTGAACTCACAGAGATCCACCTGTCTCTGTCTTCAGAGTACTGGGATTAAAGGTGTGCGCTACCACCACTTGGCACAACTTGTTTTTTCTTAATTTGCTTAATCCAATGGTTGCTAATATAATTTTGATGACTTGGAAACCTGCTAAGGTCACTGGTCACTTCTCTGCATACAATCTCACTAGATCCTATAGTGAACAATTGTTGGTGCCAGTTCCATACATCTGGGGACACCGTGAAGACATAGATACTGGGAAAATCACAGCAGCGGCTTCAAGCTTCGGTGTTTGTTTATCTCAGTCACTGTTCTATTGCTGGGAAGAGACGCCATGACCATGACAAACTGGGGCTTCCTTACATTCAGAGGTTTAGTTCGTTATCATCATGGCAGGAAGCCAGGCAGCGCACAGCGCACATAATGCTAGGGACGTAGATGAGGGTTCTACATTCCAGACCTACAGGTAGCAGGAAGAAAGAGACACTGTACCTTGAGTATTTGAAAGCCCAAAACCCAACCCCAGTGACACACTTCCACCACAAGGGTACACCAACTCCAACAAGGCCACACCTCCTAATAGGGCCATTCCTATACAAACCACACAGTGTTGCTTTATCGAGATTTCACTCCAAGTACTCCAGGAGGGTCTTGTAAGCTTAAAGCAGCCTCCACTCAGTATTTTATTTTTAAAGAATAGTGTCTGCGTGTGTGTGTGTGTGTGTGTGTGTGTGTGTGTGTGTGTGTGGTGTATTGCTGGTGGCCTTGTCAAAGGAGCAGCAGGTGGCTATTGACTTCAGGAGTTCAGCCCACCAGAATGCAAGGCACTGATGGGTGAATCTAGGCTAGGCAAGGCTAGATTCTGGGCTTTGGCTCCAGAATGTCTCTTGCTACCGTTGTGCCTTTACATGTTTGCCACTACTTTTTTCCTCTCATATCCATCCAGCATGGTGTGAATGGGGGTGGGGGTATCCCCACTGCCTTTATGTAGTATGATTATCTCATGCAAATATCTAGTTCTACTGGGTATTTTTACCTGTAGATTATTATGAGGATGATTTCCTCTTAAGCTGTACTACTTAGCTGAAGCAATGATTTATACAATAATAGTATAATTACTTAATTAAAATAATTTAAATAGAATTTTGATGGTTAAGGAATTCTAACAAATGTAGTAAGGGACTTGTGCTGTGACAAATGAAGCTTGCCTGAAGATCAGAGAAGCAGAGCAGGCAGCCACTAGTTCTTGCCTCGACAAAATCCTGAAAGCAAGTGTGGCGTCTGCTGCAGGAGCTCCCGCAGCAGGTGTCCTGTCTCCACAAGTCCTCAGACTGGATACTCTGAGCTCCCGTCTCCTCCCACCTTATCTTCCTCTCTTCACCCAGCCATATCACTCCTGTCTCTACCTCCCTAGTGCTGGGATCAAAAGTGTAATCTCTGTTTCTCTTATAGATTGATTCAGTCTTCTGTAGCCCAGGGTGGCCTTGAACTCACAGAGATCCTTTGGCCTCTGTCTCCCAAAGGCTGGGATTAAAGGTGTGTGTCACCACTGCCTGATCTCTATGGCTAACTAGTGGGTCTAGCTCTGCACTCTGATCTTCAGGTAAGCTTTATTTATTAGAGCACGAACAAAATATCACCCCAAGGGATTATGATAAAGATTAGTTTATTGGGAAAATTAATACAGGTAAAGGTAGGATATAGTGTTGCTCACAGCCCTGGTAGAGCAGGGACTGCAGAGGAGAGAAAATAGGAACAAGGAAAGTGTCACACAGCTAGGACTTGGTTTCTCTTGAGGAGCCACTGTATAGACTGTGGCTTAGGTTAATGATTAAGGAAAACAACCGAGACCCAAAAGCCAGGCTCGCTCAAGTTCTTTTAATCTTAATGTTGGGAGATGGGTTCACAGGTTTCAGTGTGCACTGTAGCTGAAACAAAGCTTTAAATAATGACTTAACATCAGGTTAAGATGTTTCTATTAATGACTTTGAGGTTGAAAATTTTGAGGAACAGTTTAAAGTTTAGAAAGGCACACTTTTAATAATTGAGTGAGGGACATAAACAGCCTGACTGTCACTGGCTGACGAACCTTTCTTGCTAAGATGGGTCTGTGATCAAAGGCAATGATTAATTCCTTGTCCCCATTTCTGCCCTCAGCTTCCTGATATACAGAACTGTTTATTAATAGGTATGCACTCTGAGGATTTAAAGCAAAGATGATTGTTTCCATATAGAAAGGTTTAGATTTGTGATTCTTCTAAGATTTTTTATTATAAGATTACTTTTTGAGTCAAATAGCAAAGTGATTGATTCTTTCTTTGTAACTGCAAAATACAGTCTGCCAGCAAAAGAACTGGCTGAGAAAAATACCTTGCTTGCTTGCAATTTGTTAACCTATAACAAGTTGCTTGGACATGAATGTATGTGGGTTCTTGGGGATAATTTGTTTTCCATCTGTAATATGTAAAATATTTAATCATGTAAGGGAAATAGAAAACATGTTTTTAACGTGTATTCAGCATAACCATTCACTTGAAAAATAGAATGTAACCACATTGTAATTTTTCTATTACTTGAAAGATTTTGCTAGGGTATATACGCTGTAAGGAAAAATTATGAATGTATAGAAGAGATACATCTGGATAGAGGTAAAAAAAATAAAAATGGGAGAGGGGTGATAAATTCTGAAGGTGTCTGTGTGTGTGTGTAAATACATTTGTCAGTCATGGCTCTTGTGTGCAGGTCTGAAGACAACCTCAGGTGCAGGCCTTGCTTTTTGTCTTGTTTGGGACGGGTTGTCTTTTGTTGTTTGTTGCTGTGTTGTGCACCAGACTAGCTGACTCCCGTGTTTGGGGGCTTCCATCTCCTTGTGGACATGTGCTATAGGATCATGGCACCTGATATAGTTCTGGGGATTCGAACTCAGGCCCTTGTGCTTGGAAGGCAAGTGCTTCACCCACTGAACCTTTTATCGTTTTATTTACACTAAGGACCAGTGTGACAATCCCCTGCAGCATGTCCTTCTTCCAATGCAGTTACCCAGAATTGTTCTGTAGGTCTTTAAAAGAACCAAGTTCCTCCTCTCTATCCTGTGTCTGGGATTCTGAGTACCCTCTCCATCCTTTCTTGTTTAAACTTGTCCCTCCCTGTCCTGTGCTGGCCATGTGTGGGACACCAAATACACCCTCCCCATCCTTACTTGTTTCCTGTCTAGTGTTCTACACCCTCTCCAGATACTCCATGAGATTTGTCTTCACTTGTGTGGGATGAATCTGTCACTCAAGGGCAGGGACCCTTGTAGTAGTTACATCATCTAGGACTTAATAGGTTAGAGAAGTGTTTGCTAAGATAAATGGTTTAATGCATATAGACACACCCATGTGTTTTTTCTATTAAATTCTTGTCTCAAACCTGTCCAGCGGAACTTGCCTGTCCCCAGGATCTTAGGACTTCCTGTTGTCTACAAGATGTAGGACTCTCAACTCTTCCTCCAGCATCACCTCTGCCTGCTCACAGCCGTAATGATAATGGACTGAACCTCTGAACCTGTAGCAGACCTTGCTGCTGCAGCTGAAGTGGGTGGGAAGAAGATGCCAGGTTGATATTTTACTCAAATCTTATTTTCCAATTATTCTTGATGAACACACAGTATCAAACACAGAACAAAATAGACAAGATCCTGACTGTCTTGTGGAGGAGGACGCCTACACCAGAGGGCCTCTTAGAGTCAAGCTGAGAATCAACATTAATCATTACAGCTCCTTTTCCCACAAAAATAAAACACAAACACAATCACCCCACTGTCTCCTAATCTATGTCTCTTCCTGGCAATAGTCCAATCCTTGGGTCCCCTTGTAGCTAGGCATTGCTTTCTATTCTTATCTCAATCCACTTTCTTTTCTCTTTAGGACTGATTTATTTTATGTATACTGTTCTCTGTCTGCATATATACCTGCAGGCCAGAAGACAACATCAGATTCCATTACAGACGGTTGTGAGCCACCATGTGGTTGCTGGGAACTGAACTCAGGACCTCTGGAAGAGCAACCAGAGCTCTTAACCATTAAGCCATCTCTCCAGCCCTGTAATCAACTTTCTTAAAGCACATTTCCCCCCCTTAAATCAATAGCCCGTGTCAAAGTGATCTCGGGCCAAATCCAAATTTTCCTTACCTTTAACATCTTAACAACTTCAGGCATGCTTTCTAGTCTAAACTTCCCCAAAGCAGTGCCGAACATAAATCTCTAGCCCAGAGAGGGTTCAGGGGTTAAGAGCATGCACGGCTCTTGCAGAGGACCTGCGTTCCATTCCAGCAGTCTCCAGAGGAGGCTCACAGCCACCTCTACCTGTAGCTCCAGGGAATCCAACACCCTCTTGGGGGCTCCACAGGCACCTTCACTCAAGTGTATGTTCTCTCATACAGACATACATATACACATACACATACATGTCACTAAAACAAAAAAAAGCCCTCCATCCCAGGTTTTTCTGGCGCTTAGATTCTAGCATCCAATGCTCTACTTGAAATGTTCCAGTGATGTTTCAAATTGGGGGAACCAGAACTCTTAACTCCCTCCAGCCCACGTTGCCTGGTCTTCCTTGGCCTCCTGCCTCAGGAAGTGACAAGATAGTCCATTTGGTTGCTTATGTCAGACCTTTAGACCCTATCTGCGATTCTCCTCCTCCATTGTCCCACCCCCAGTCAATATATTAATAAGCCCCGTTGGCTCCATTTTTATAACGTGTCCTGAATGAGGTCACTGTTTGTTGCCACTGAACTCTGAGCCACGTGAACCCAGACTCCATCCCCTTTCAGCAGAACCCTGCCAGCCATGCTGCTGGCTCCCCACTTTCCCTTAGCACGGGCCAGCTCATTATGCACCAGAATTGGTCTCTTCTGCTTTTCTGTTACAGAAGAGGCAAGAAATGGTTCAAAGCTCCTGGGGTCATACTAGGATACAGACACTAACTGGCTTGGAGGGATACGGGGATGATCTGACTTAATTTGAACCCCTAAATGGGACCTCCCCTGCACACACCCTCAGGATGACTGCAAACACACTGTATCTCAATGCACAGACCTTAGGTGTGTACCTGGTGGGAGGTGGCATAGAGGTGGCTCTCCCTCTGCTCGGCACAGCTCTGACTGGATACATTCCGTGGCCATTGGTGCATGGCTCTTCATGTCCCCTCCATCTCAGATTTGAAACAGAAGCATAGAATCATTACTGTTGCAAGGAGAACCACTTGTTCATCCCGGCCACCGGGCTAGCTTAGCCCTGAAATAACTACATGGAAACTATATTAATTAAATCACTGCTTGGCCCAATAGTTCTAGTTTCTTATTGGCTAATTCTTACATCTTAGTTTAACGCATTTCTATTAATCTGTGTATCTCCATGTGGCAGTGGCTTACCTGGGTAAACTTCAACATGTCTTACTCTGGCATTGGCTCCATGGCGGTTCTCCCTGACTCTGCCCTTCTTCCTCCCAGCATTCAGTTCTGTCTTCCCTGCCTACCTAAGTTCTGCCCTATCAAGAGGCCAAGGCAGTTTCTTTATTCATTAACCAAGACAGAAGGGGCTCCTACACCACATTACTCCACTGTTCTGCGAAGTAGTCACTCTTCCCTTAGGGACAGGTGAGCTGCTTCATGTGGGCTCCTCATGCAGGAGTCCTGCTTCTCAAAGGCTTCCACCACCACTAGGCAGAGCAGTGGGACTTTAAACCTCTTAGATCTAGATCTTAGATCTCTCAGATCTCCTGTGACCTCTTAGATCACAGGAGGGAGGAAGCTGGAGGGTGGGGATGCACTCCAGGAAAACACAAGAGGCCAAGTCTTGCTGCCTCCACCCCATGGCCCAGGGCCCTTGTTTCTTCCTCAGCACTTTCCACTGTAAGGAGGCCCTGAATTTAGGGCAGAGCTCCAGCTCAGAGAGGCATGGATTTACTGAGGTTTTCATTTTAAAGATCTTTTGGGGGCAGAAAACTGGCTCAATAGTTAAGAGAACTTGTTGCTTTAGCAGACAGAGGACTCGAGTTCTAGTCCCAGCATCACATAGTGGCTCATAGTTATCTATAACTCCAGTTGCCTTCTTCTGATGCCTGCAGGCATCAGGCAAGCATGTGTGGCACATACATACATACATGCCAGCAAAACACTTATATATATATAGGCTAAAATGAAATATTTTTTAAAAGGAGATTTTTTGGGAACTATAAGTCACCCCCTTCCCAGGTCATAACTGATGACCTTGAACAGGTTGGGATTCTGACCTATGACCTCTGGGGTGGGTGTGGTTGGTGGGATGAGGTCTCTTGAGAACCCACTAATCTTGATATCTAGGCCGGAAGTCAAAGTCACCTTCTCCATCCTTCTGTTTGTCTCACCTGCGCTGTGTGCCCAGTGACAAGAACCAGCCTGAGGTAGCAAGGTCAGTGAAAAGACCACAGCCACGAAGTAAATGAAGTACAGATGCTGTACCAAGTTCTCCTAGGTATAAGGCAGGATGGAAAGATGGAAAATGAAAGGGACGTGGGGAGGGGAGGGGCCTCTCGCTATGGAGTCCGGTGGAAGACTCTTTGCTAGCTTGAAGTCAAGAATTTCAGCATAATTAACACTAATAGCTGTAAAGCCCGTCTGCACAGAGACGTATCATTTTTACAGAGCTATTTGAAATAAGAATGTTAAAATAGCAAGAAACCCTGCTGAGGGCCCAAGGATGTGTGACCTTCGAGTTTAACCTCATTCTTTCTCCAGCTGTCAGTTTGCAAATGCCTTCCGAGAATCTCACAAGCAAGATTATGAACTTTGCTTGGAGTCAAACCACATCTTCAGTCCCCTTCAGGCGGCAACAGTAAGCCTCCCTTCAGCCCTCTGACCCCTGGCTTTCACCTTCTCAGCAAAATATGAACTAGCAGTGACCAGTCTGCAAAGGAAGCTGACACAGACTGCCGCTAGAGAGGAGGTTTGTGATGATGCTCAGCCATTATAATCTTATCATTATGATTACTGTGATGGGAAGGCCGTGATTGGACCTTGAGGAGAAAGAGAGAACGGGAGAAAGAAGCAAAACAACACACAAAGATCTCAAAACACGATGGGGCCTCAAAGGAAAGAGAGACTTCATTTTAAGATTGAAGGGAAGCTTAATCAATGAGGAAGGATGTGTGTGTGTGTGTGTGTGTGTGTGACAGAGAGAGAGAGAGAGAGAGAGAGAGAGAGAGAGAGAGAGAGAGAGAGAAAGAGAGAGAGAGAGAGAGAAATGAGAGGAAGGGAGATAAAAGGAAGGGGGTGTTGTGTGTGTGTGTGTGAGAGAGAGAGAGAGAGAGAGAGACAGAGAGAGAGAGAGAGAGAGAGAGAGAGAGAGAAGAGAGAGAGAGAGAGAGGAGAGAGAGAAATGAGAGGAAGGGAGATAAAAGGAAGGGGTGTTTTGTGTGTGTGTGAGAGAGAGAGAGACAGAGAGAGAGACAGAGAGAGACAGAGACAGAGAGAGAGAGAGAGAGAGAGAGAGAGAGAGAGAGAGAGAGGAGGAGGAGGAGGAGGAAGGGAGATAAAAGGAAGGGGTGTTTTTTTTGTGTGTGTGTCGTGTGATGTTTGGGGGGGTGTGTTATGGGGTGCCTGGGTAGAGGTCAGAGGAGCCTCTTCAGAGAGCAGCCTTCATTTTTGGAACCAAATCTCTGAAAAGTCTCCAAGGATTTGCTGATCATTCCCCTAAACAGAAGCAAGGTCTAACTTTCAATCTTTTCAGGACAGAAGGATGTTTCATAGCATCTGATTTAGTGCAGCCTCATAGTGTGGAGGAGCCAGGTGCTGTGGAAGACTAGGGGCTGCGGCCAGGCCATGATTCGGCAGATGGAATCAGACCAAGCTTCATGGAGATGTGGCCTGACTCAGGCTATGGGATCAGGCTTAAAGGTACAGGCCATATTCTAACACCTATCCAATGCACCTCAGAGATCAATCTATGACTTCATTTACTGAAAAATAAAAACTAAGGTCTTTAGACACTGTTTAAACTATGTAAATTCCAAAGTCACCAAAACTATGTATGGCTATTATTAGGACACTTATATCATTAGCTCTCTCCAGGGACACCCATGTTCACACTTCTGTCTGTAATACTCTTTCCCTCTGTGCCTACAGCAGCCATGCTTAAATCTGTCCAAAGCTTTTCTTAAGATAAAGAAAAGATTTATCTTATTTATGTACATGTGTGGGTGTGTGTTTATGTGTCTGTGTGTGCATTTGTATATATACATGAATGCCGATAGAGGCCAGAAACGGGCAACAGATTCCTTGGAGTGGAGTTACAGGCATTTGTGAGCTGGGTGCTGGGATCTAAATTCTGATCCTCTGACAAAATTGTATGCACTCCAAACTGTTAAGCCATCTCTCCAGACCCTAAAATATTTTTTAAATAAATTCATGCTCCAGCTGGTCAGTGGTGGCACAGGACTTTAATCCTAGCACTGGGGAGGCAGAGGTAAGTTGGTCTCTGAGTTCAAGGCTAGTCTAGTCTACAGAGTGGGTTCCAGGACATTAGGGCTACACAGAGAAACCCTGTCTCTAAAATACACACACACAACCCACAAAAATCCCTACTTTGATTCAGCTTCATACCGACTTGTCTTAAAATTCTTTCCTGTAGTGAAGTTAAGTACACAAATACAGTAATAAAAACTAAATTGGTATCAAGGCAGACAGGAGGATCAATGCAGCTGAAATGGAGACCCAGATATAAGTCCACACACCTATGGATACCAGATTGTTGACAAAGAAACCAAAATTATACAAGGGGGGGGGGAGCATCTTCATCAAATGGTGCTGGTCTAACTGGATGTCGCATGTAGAAGAACGCAAATAGATCTGCACCTATCGCCCTGCATGAAACGCAAGTCTAAGTGGATCAAACACCTCAACATAAAACCAGAAACACTGAACCTGATAGAAGAGATAGTGACGAACAGCCTCGAACACACTAGTACAGGAGAAAAAGTACTGGATAGAACCCCAAGCACAGGCACTAAGATCAACAATTAATAAATGGAACCTCACGAAAGAACAGCAGCGTACAGAATCAGACCTTCACCAACCCCACATCTGACAGAGGGTTAATTTCCAAAATATATAAAGCACTCAAGAAACCAGACACTAGAAAGAAAAAAACTCAAATAAATGATGCAATTAAAAATTGAGGTACAGATAGAGACATCTCAAGTGGAAGAGAAATGCAAAGAAATGTTCAACCTTTGTTGTGGAATATTTAACTATGTCAAGGTGTGTGACTAAGGGGAAGACAGGTTTATTTGGTGCCTAATGTGAGGTACAAATGTCTACATAGGTCCTGAGTATTTTCTTTAATTTTGCCAAATACAAATGGACTGTATATTGTAAATGTAATTGTTACTTGATAACTGTTCTTATTGTATCTAATCTTACTATGTTAGAGTTAAAACCTTTCTTTTTATTTAGACAAAAAGGGGAAATAGGGAATATTTAACTATGTAAAGAAGTGTGACATTTGTTTATGCCGTGGAATATTACTTTAACTATGTAAAAGTGGGCTACATTTGTTTCCTTACCTACCTAAGGCACCTGATTGGTCTAATAAAAAGCTGAATGGCCAGTAGCTAGGCAGGAGAGGGCTAGGCATGACTGGTGGGCAGAGAGAATAAGGAGGAAAAAGCTAGACTCAAGAGAGAAAAGAAGGAGGAAAGAACAAGGGAGAAAGAGAAGGTCATGTCTGGGGCCAGAAGCCAAGCAGCTGCTAGCCAGCCAGACATGGAGACAGCAGGAAAATAAGATATACAAAAGTAAAGTAAGGTAAAAAGTCCTGAGGCAAAATGTCAATGAAGAGAAACAGGTTATTAGAGCTAGCAAGAAATGAGCATATGTTCAAACATTCATAACTAATATTAAGTCTCTGTGTCATGATTTGGGAGCTGGTTGGAGGGTAAAAGCAATCTTGGTGAAGGTGTGGTCCCTTCTGTCACTGACCCCCACATAGTTCCAGTACCTTCTTCTGCAGGTGGTGTGATGGGATGTGTGATGCATCTCTTTCTGGAAGACAAGCTTCTTTCCTCTGGGTACCACCAGGCTTCAGACTCTCTGTGTTTTTCTCTGCCAACGTGAACTCCCTGAGGGCTTTCCAGTTTCTTGGGGTTCATTGATTCAAACTGAGCAACACAAGTGTCTCTTTAGAGTATTTTTCTTCCTGCCAGGCAAGCCTGGTTACAAGGAGACAATAATTGTAAAGACAGCATTTACTATCAAGATAAACAGCTCCGTCTCTGATTCCTAGCACAGAGGCTGCCATCTGGCAGGCATTCCGCACATTACGGGAAGAACGTGTGCCTGCGAGTTTGGAATGACAAACCTGTCCCTTCCTTTCAGAGAGATGCTTTCCTGTTTCCTCACAGGGAAATCCCACAGCTTTCCAGAAATGGGTGTTTAGACGCTAGAAACTGATACATCACATTGAGAGAAAACAAACAAATCAGATGTGTTTTTATCTCTCAGGCAGCTGTTAGTGGAATAGACATCTGGCTTGGCCTGAGCCTCCGCTCATTAAAGCCAGAGTGAAGGACTCCCCCACCCCCACCCAAGAATGTTGCTTTTTTCATATTTACATAATGATGCCCACGCAGCTGCCTTTGACCTTATCAGGAAGCAGAAACCCAGCTGCACTGGCAGATCTTAGTCTGCTTCCTGCCCCAGGGACTCGGCCCCTGGGAACAAAGCTGAAAAGAGCCAGGCATCCCCTCCAACACAGGCCTTGCTGCTGTCCCAGCAAATGTGTTTCCCCAACCTTGGCTGTGGTTCCCAGGCTTCCTGCAACTCTTAGTGGGTTTCCTGAAACTGTGGGGAATGTCTGATCCAATGGAGCTGAGCAGGGACCCCCCAAAGTTGTTTTCTAACAAGTCCCTAGGGCAGTGGTTCTCAACCTTCCTGATGCTGTAACCTTTTAACACAGTTCCTCATGTTGTAGTGACCCCCAACCATAAAATTATTTTGTTACTATGTCATAATTGTAATTGTGCTACTTTTATGAATTGTAATGTAAATGTCTGACATGTAGGATATCTGATATGAGACCTCCAAAGGGGTCACGACCCACAAGTTGAGAGTCACTGTCCTTGGGGATGCTCTTAGTCCCATGACTAGACTTGAGAATGCTCAGTTGTTCTAGGGCAGACCTTCTGAACCTGCTGAGACTTTGGCCTTGACTGTGGCTCCTGGGATCAATGGCATCAATATCACCTTGTGTGAGATGCAACAGTCTCTGGCTCCATCCCAAAGTGATGGCATCAGAATCCTCGTTTTCATGACTTTTAAGAGACATTGAGCCGGAGAGTTTTAAATATACTGAGCTGGGTGTCATGTCATGAGAAAGTAGAATCTGGTGAAGTAGCTTTAGGGGCAGGGACCTGGTGTGGGAGGTCCTTCTACGTATTTGTTAATGAATAAAGAAGCTGGCTTGGTCTGTGATAGGGCAGAGTAAAGCTGGGGAGGGGGGAACTAAATGGATGCTGAAAGAAAGAAGGTGGAGTCAGAGATGCCATGGAGCCATCAAAGGGGAAAGACACGAGCTGCTAGCTGGAACCTTGCCATTGTGGTAAAATATAAAATAATGGAAATGGGTTAATTCTAGATATAAGAGCTAGCTAGCAATACACTTAAGTGATTGGCCAATACGCTTAAGTGATTTAAATAATATAATTTTTGTGTGATTATTTGGGGAGTCTGGGTGGCTGGGAAATGAACAAGAGGCCTCCACCTACAGGGACCTCCATTCTTATCCTTGGTCAGAAGCCAGGGAAGTATTGGAGGCTCTGGTTCCTTGTTATATTCCTTCTTCTACACAGGTGACTGGAAGCTGAGCATGAAGGTTTGACTGAAACTTCTGTCCGTGGACCTGGAATGGGAGAGGTACATAGACTCCCAGATGTAGCCGGACTTTCTTTGAACCACCAGCTCCCAAATAATAACACGGAGAGTTCTTATTAAATATGAAAGCATGGCCTTAGCTTAGGCTTATTCCTAACTAGCTCTTATAACTTAAACGAACCCATTTCCATTAATCTACATTCTGCCGTGTAACTTGTTACCTCTCCTCTATACTGTGCTTCCCATTTCCTCCACGTCTCACTGACATATTCCTGTCTCTCTGGTTCCTTTCCAGAGTTCCTATATCTGCACAGAAGTCTTACCCTCTCCTGCCTAGCTATTAACCATTCAGCTCTTCATTAACCCAATCAGAAGGTGCCTTGGCAGAGACACATTTTCATAATTTAAAAAAAAAGATTATCCCACAACATCCAGAGGTTGGGCCAACTGTACTGACTGGGTCCCCCTGTAGAGTAAAAGGGCATACCCTCACCCTGAAACCAGAGTCAGAAAAAAAAATACATACTCTGGCCCTGAAGCCATAGGCAAAACCCACAATCTACCCCTGACCAACTCAGTACAAAAGAACAACCAATCCCTGAGCAGGAAAACCAATCAATCTATAAGAATGAAATCCAGCCCATCTCTGAGCTTGTCCAAGTTCAGAGACTGAAATCTGACCAATTCCCACCCTGAAAATCATCACTCTGGAAAAACTCTGCCCTAAGAAGCCCTATATAAACCCTGTGTCTGTTCAGTTGGGAGCTCCCTTTTCCACCCTGGCAGAGGCAGTCACTCTCCTGGATTCCTCCCTCCCAATAAATCTCTTGAATGAGTTTTGGGTGAAGGCCTTCTTATGCAGGAGTGGACCAGGCCAGAGAAGTAACAAGTAACAATTTTTGCCAGAGCAGAAGACTGCTATATTTCTATGGGGTTTCCCCCTTAGCAGAGAAGAAACACTTTCGCCAGAGCAGAGAAGCTAAGGACATCTCTGCCGGAAATCCCCTCAACAGAGTGGAGCAGAGCTGAGTTGTAGTAGTCCCTCTCCCTCCTCCCTCTCCCTCTCCCTCTCCCTCTCCCTCTCCCTCTCCCTCTCCCTCTCCCTCTCCCTCTCCCTCTCCCTCTCCCTCTCCCTCTCCCTCTCCCTCTCCCTCTCCATCTCCCTCTCCTTCTGGAGCAGGATTGCTATGTTCCTGCTGGGAAACCACCAGAATACATAGCAAAAAACACAAATCAGGGGTAGATTGTGTTTTTGGCCTATAGGTATAGCCTGGCTTCAGGATACCTTTCCCTTCAGAGCTGTAATGCTCACCCCCCCACACCCCATGCCTCAGGCTACACAATCCTTATTAACTCCAGACACCTGTCCTCAGCAGCAACCCATCTTTGGCACACACTCGTACCCTCCAGCTGAGGCACTCTCCTCTGACTACAATACACCTTCTGCAAAGTTGCGGCACTCACCTCTGACTACAATACACCTTCTGCAAAGCTCACTGCTCTCAGGTACCTTTCTGTTACTATGAAAAACACCGTGGCTAAAAACAACTTGAAGAGGAAAGGAGTTATTTCAGCCTACACTTCTAGGTTACGGTCAGTCACCGAGGGAAATAGGGTCAGAAACCCAAGGCAATAACCTAGAGACAGGGACTGAAGCACATGGAGGAACCCTGTTATGACTTGCTCTCCGTGATTCACCCTCCCCTAGCTTTCTTATACAGCCCGGAGTACCTGTAACTAGGGATGGTTCCACACGCTGTGGGTTGGGCTCTCTCATAGCAATTGTTAGCTAAGACAAGGTCTCAAAGATACGGCCACGTGCAAACTCATTGAGGGCACTCTTCAATTGAGAGTTCCTCTTCCAATGTGGCTCTAGGTTGTGTCAACTCGACAGTAAAAGCTGAAGAGCACATTGATCCTCTGTGAAATTCATTCTTCAACTTAATGCGATAGTGGACCCTGAAGCCGCTATGGCTTGATGACCATTGACTCTCTAGGACTCCAGCGCCTGAGTTACTGTCCAGCTGAGGCAGGAAAGATTAGTTTCATTTTAGGATCTCCTCATCCTTTCCCCACTTCTCTCCCTGTCTCAGTGGTACACGCCGATAATTCCAGAACTTAGGCAATGGAGGCAGGAGGATCAAGAGGAGTTCAAGGCCAGCTTGGCCTAGCTACAGGAAACACAGACTCTGGTTCTATTGTTGTTTGTTTTCATTTTTTCCCTTTTGTTGTTTGTTTGTTTGCTTGCTTTAATTCCTAGGCTTCTTCATACAAATGAGACAGGAGCATAATCTGACAAGATGGAGTCTAGAAATCCGTACTTCTAACAAGGCCCCTACGGCTGCAGGATAGAAAGTCATTGTTCTTCACGGTAAAGCCACCAGGGGTGGGTTGTACTAGTTGCCTCACAGAATGCCTGCTCCTCATCTCGGGCTGGCTGGAGTCTCTACTTAAGGTCTTTCTCTCAGACAGGGGCCATGGCATCAACAGAGCTCTTACCGGATGCTCAGAGAGTGAAGACTTCCTGCCAAGGGTCATTGGCCTTGGTGGTAGAATCTAGTTCCTTGTGGCTTTAGATCAGAGGGGTCAGTGTCCTCGATGGCTGTCAGCTGGGGACTGCTCTCTCCCACTCCAGGCTGCCTGTGTCCCTTCTATCTGTATTCAAACCAGCAACTTTTCTTGGAGTTCTTTTCAGACTTCAGTCTGATGTCCCACTCTGCCACCAACTGGTGTAAACATCTATCTTGAGTGGGCTGTGATATCCATCCAGCCAGATGATCCCGCTGATGCTATCAGGGGAGCATCACTAACATCCAAAACCACCAGAGTTGCCTTGGAGTTCTTCCTACTCTGATGGGGTTTCTTTTTATTTTGAAGTGTACCTGAGCACAATAATGGAAGATGACAGCTGGGGACACAGCCTGGTGGTAGAGTGTTATTTGTTGTGCACAGGCTTGGGCTTTATTTCTATCATGAGGGTGCAATATGTTTTGGATGGACACATTTTCCTCAAAACACAAATTGAGAAGGAGCTCTACATGACCACCAGTGGTAGAATGATAAATATTAAATATTTTCACTTTTTCTTTCTGCGTCCTACATTTTCTAGCATTTTTTTTTACAAGAAGAAAGTATAAATTTGGGGGAGAAAAGAGAAAAAAAACAACTTATCTTCAAAAAGAAAGAGCTCTAATGAGATCTAAGTCTATAAGATGCTATTAATAAAGGTATGAGATTAACACCAATTTAAGTGGTGTGCTATAGATGTGCGCACAGCTGTGCAGATCAAAGAGACAAAGAGACAGACTGCTGAGAGGTAACACGGCCGAGGACAAGAAGTCGGAGATGACTTTGTGGTGCAAGGAAAACAGTTTTCATGGATGAAATCAGCTGGGGCTGTGCCTCCCCTGGAAAAAGAGTCAAACTCAGAGGGAAGACGAGTTTTAACTCCTTAGAGCAAACAGTAGACAATTATTTTATGTATTTTCATAACTGACAGTTTCCTCCCCTCCATATGGTACATATGAATGTGTGTGCACACATTCGTGTTTGAACATGGCATAGAGCATGTGCGGAGGTTGGAGAACAGTTTCAGGGGTTGGCTCTCGCCTTCTGTCCTGTAGGAGATAGGGCTTCTGTGGTTTTCTTTGTCTGTTTGTTTCCTGTTGTGTACTCCAGGTTAACTGGCACGCAAGCTTTTGCTGTCTTCACACTCTGTGTGCACATAGGAGATCAGGTGTTATAGACATCTGTGTCTCAGCGTTAATGTGGGCTCTGGGGGTTCAAACTCAGGTCCTCGTGATTGGATAGCAAATGCTTTAACCACTGAGCTACTGTAAAAAAAAACATGGTCCATTTCAGTATGAGGGGCATTTAGAGCTCAGCAATGAATGACAGATGAGCAGAAGGCACAGGCTCCTGTCTTCCTTAGCTAGTGGCTCATCTCACGCTTGCTTGCCAGGACACTCTTTAGTTATCTTAGGGCTGAAAAGTTACAGACCATCAGCTCCATGACTCAGCTCTTGTTTCAGACTAGGGGAGCTAGCGCCAGGAGGATGGAGAATTTGGGGTGGGGAGTAGGAGTGGGGGACTGTAGACAGAAGTTTCTGTCCCACCTGATCCCACAGCCATACAGTCCCAAAGAAACACCGATGCTTATATTAATTATAAACTGATTGGCCTATTGCTCAGGTTTATTACTAACTAGCTCTTATGACTTAAATTAATCCATAATTCTTGTGACTTGATACCTTTTCTCAGTGATGTGGCTGGTAACTGAATATCTCTGCCTTTCCTCTTCCCAGAATTCTCCTAGTCTGGTCACCCTGCCTTTACTTCCTGCCTGGCTACAGCGTTTCATTAAACCAAAATGAGTGACGAATCTTTACAGTGTACAAAAGCATCATCCCACAGCAAGGGACTGTGCTAGACCAGAAGGAAGGACCACAGCTTCCTGAAGAGCTCAGTCAACGAGGAGTTTGAGGGGCAGGAAAATGCAATTAGGAATATATAAAAACCTCACTTTTGCGTCGAGTCATGGTAATGATTGTTTTTGCCTCTTGTGCAGGCTGATGTCTGGCTTCTGTAGAAATGAAGGCACCCTGTTGGTTTTTTGACACAGGGTTTCTCTGTGGCTTTGGAGCCTGTCCTGGAACCTGCCTAGCTCTTGTAGAACTCACAGAGATCTGCCTGCCTCTGCACCCTGGGATTAAAGACAGATGAGCACCACCACTGCCCAGCTCCAGCACTCTTATTGTGAAGTGAGGATCATTGTTTTACAAGCCACTCTCACAGCACCCAAAGTATTTTTCTGAAGTTAAACATTTAGTTTAGGGGCTGGAGAGATGGCTCAGAGGTTAAGAGCATGGCCTGCTCTTTCAAAGGCCTGGAGTTCAATTCCCAGCAACCACATGGTGGCTCACAACCATCTGTAATGGGGTCTGGTGCCCTCTTCTGGCCTGCAGCATACACACAGACAGAATATTGTATGCATAATAAATAAATAAATATTAAAAAAAAACATTTAGTTTAGGAAGGCAACAAATGGGATTTTACTTTAAGTCATTCACTGGTATAAACTCTGTGATCTCCACGACAAGCAGTTGGCTACTGATAAATGTACTCACTGGTGGGAGAATTTTTCTTGCGAGTTTAATAGATAAGCCACTTATAGCATAACCTCACATCCCTTAGTGGCCCAGAATGCCCCATTGGTGTGTGTTCTCCATAGGTGAAAGAGTCCTGGGTGTTCAGTCAAGGTCTTCCATGCCGTCAGCACCTGCAGGGTCCTTCAAGTTCCCTTACTACGATGGAGGCACCATGAACTCTGAGGATGAAGGCTCTTTCTCTTTCCTGCTGCAAGCAAAGAAGCTGGTTTGTGACTGTGTTCGTGCATGCCTGCTGTGCACAGCTGCCCAGTAGAAGGTGCTCTCCACTTGACAAGCACATGATCTGCAGAATTTAGGCCAATATAAACTGCATTTAAACCGAGAATGGTGGCCCATGACTGTAATCTCAGCACCAAGGGGTATCTACCCAGCATTCTGTATCCGTCCTTCCCACCCCGGGGAAGTAGCTGTGCTCTGCTCAGCTTGCTGGAAACAGCAGGGTTTGTTCTCATCCTGTGTCCCGAGGATCCCTGAAAACTCAAGGGCGCTGCTTCCTTGAACTTCAATTATTGACACATGGCTCTCAAGAAGCTGTCGGGACCGCAGGCGCCAAAGACTGAGAGGAAGAGGAGTTTTCCCATCTGTTCATGCAAAAACCTCATTTCTGCCCAAATGAGGGCATTTAATCAGAAGTCCTTCTCTGCTACTTCCAAATCTCAGAACTTCCTGGAAATTAAAACAGGGCGCGTGAGGGGGGGGGTTGTTGGCGAGGATGGCGGGCAGGGAGGATTCTGGGAATGTGTAAGAGCCACCTACCTTCTCCAAAGGCCCCAGCAGTGTGAAGAGTGTACAGGAGTGGGCCGACTAACAATCGGTGATTTCTCTGAGAAGGGTGTCATGGAGTCCCACCTTCAGCTAACCTTCCACCTCTCATACAGGACAGTACCTCTCCAGAGCATGCACAGCTGGAGGTGGGGGCAGCGCTGAATCCCAGGCGAGGGTCTGTGAATTCTCCCAACCCTCTACTAGGGAGTGTTAATAGACTCATTATTATAGACCCAGGGTCGGTTTTGTTTTCTTTGTTTCTACTCCATGGTGGTCATGGGCTGCATTTACTTCACGGAAGAGGAGTGCAGTTGTTCCTGGCTGGAGTTCTGTCCCAGACCCTTTAGGCACTAGTGTGCTGTGGGTGTAAGAGCAGAGTGTGGGTGTGGGGAGGATTTGGGGTGTGTGGGGTTGGTGTAGGGGATTCCAGGGCCCTGTCTTGTGAGTGTCTTTCCATACTTGCCAGGCGTGAACGATCTGAATGGCCCCGTTTGACTTCTGTGGGTGGGGCACTGGGCCCACCCTTCATTCCAGGGCCGTCTTTCCTGGCTTCGAAACAAATCTGAGCACAATGTTCCATGCAGCTCTTCAAAAGCCCAGTGTTGAATGGTGGTTCCTTCACAGAGGTGTATCCCTCTGTCTTTCGCAGCACTAGCGCGCTGCTGGGGCCCCGCGACTGTGGCTGCTCCCCCACCCCAGTCCCTCGGTGGTGTGGTAGCGAATTACAGTCAAAGAGGTGCAGCAGAGATTCAGCCTGCTGGGAAGGGTGATCTCAGGACGGTTGGGTCCCCTTTGCCTGTGCCTGGCTTGCTCAGGACTGACTGGGCCATGCTTCTATTGGCTCCCTGAAGACAGCAGCAAAAGGCAGAACCCCTTCTCCTTCAACCTCTGTCTCCTCCCCGGACTGAAAGGCTCAGGAGCCTGGACTCAAGTGAAGCCTGAGCAACTTCTATCCTATTTGGGCTGCTCTTGGCCTTGGATGTACAAAATCCCAGGAAACAGCTAGAGGCAGATTCCTCAGCCTTAGGAGGCCAGCCTCCAGGTGGCAGCACACGTTTAAAGCTGAGCCTGAGCTTTAGAGAAACCAGCACGTGGGTGGAGGGCAGAAAGGTCTCAAGTTAAGATCCCCACAGAGGGCTCTGAGCATCTAGGGCTGTAGCCACAGGAAGACTCTGGAAGAGAGAGTTTAGGGAAGAGTGGAATCCTTACTGGAAGGGTTGAGGCAAGGATGTGGAAAAGGCAAATGACGAAAAGGAGGTGAAGGATTTAAACACTGGCATTTTTAAGGAATCCTGTGGGAGGTTTTATTTTAAATACCTCTTCAAGATTTCTTTTATTATTCTATGTGTATAAGTGTTTTTGCCTGCATGTATGGATGTGCACCATATGTGTTCCTGGTGCCCATGGAGGTCAGAAGACAGCAGAAGAGCCCCAGGGAATGAGAGTAACGGATGGTTGAGAGCCACTGTGTAAGCGCTGGAAACCTCCTGGGTCTTCTATAAGGGCAGCCAGTGCTCTAGACTGCTGAGCCATCTCCCCAGCGCAGAGTTCTATTTACAATGTAATGGGTTTTAAGAGTTAGGATAGACATCCCTTTGGGTTCCACTGGAATCGTGGCTATTGTGTGTACTCAAAGTCCACAGCTGCAGGACACTCACCACAGTCCCAGGCCAGGGGACTGCCCAGGAGGCCAGATGAGCAGGCCAGAGCTACGGGGAAGCAACGGGACTGGCAAGGCCCAGGGCTGTGTCTCACCTCTCAGCATACTGTCTCCCCAGCCCCGAGCCCTAAATTTTACAGTCAGTCACCCCAGCCCCTCTCAGTACCCCCCACTCTGGTTACAGTGGTTGTTTCAGGCCATCCATTCCTCCCACCCCCACTTCCTCAGGTTCCTTTCATCTGTCACAGAGCTAAGGGGCTGTGTTTCCGTGTTCCCTCATGTCATCGTCAGGGTCATTAGCTGAGTGACTGTTCTCTTTTCCACCTATAGGGAAGCTTCATGGTGACAAAGCTGTACCTGTTACCCAGGATCTAAGGTGGATGCTGTGACTCTCAAAAGCTATCTGTGCTACCTGTGCACATGAGGAATGAGTGACTTTTTTTTTAAGAAAATAAAAAAGGATTTATTTTTAATTGCATGCATGTATGTGGGGTTATGTACACGTAGGCACAGGTGCCCACAGAGGACAGAAGAGGGTACTGGACTCCCTGGAGCTGGAGTTATGGGTGTTTATGAGGTGTAGGACATGGGTGCTGGGGACCCAACTTGGGTTCTCCTACCCCTGAGCCTTCTGCCCATCCCCCTGGACAGTCAATTTTAATAGACTGATACAATATCTTTCTTTAGATTTAAAAGTATGTAAGAGAAAGGCCTTCCTGCCTCATCTATCAGTCTAGTCCCAGAACTGACTGGTGTTATGCTTTAGCTATGTGTGCGTGCACGTGTGTGCATGCACACCTGTGTGTGCACAAAGTATGAACAGGGCTGTCCCATTCTCCAGGGGAGCAGGCTGCCTTCAGGAAAGACCCACGCGATGGATGCAAGGATCTTGAGCTTCCCAGAAGGTATAATAATAAGGACATGACACTGTGTGGTACTCTATAGACCATGGCTTACCTTACCCTCACACCCACAAATATCTAACCCAGGAAGCAGGTCACCACCCTGATATATAGAAGGCTCAGGAAACTAAAGCACTCTCCCAATCACATAGTACTGACCCCAGAGTACCGAGCACATCTGGATGGCACAGGCTGAGGGAGCAGGAAAGAGATCTGAACAAGGGTTGGCTCAGAAGGCGGAGCCTGGGAAATGTGGACTAGCTCTCTTGTCAGATACTGGTCTCTGAGCCAGGAGACGGGCACCAGCATCAGTCTGGCTATTGTTGTTGTTACCAATATTCTCCCTGTCCCAAGTACCCATCTGATCCCTTGAATGATAGGTCTGTGTTGGCAAGACCAAGTCGTCAAAAGTCCAAAACAAAGAGGGCAGCTCATCCCTGAAAGGAAAAGGTTTCAGAGAAATACAGGGCACAGTGCTGGGTGATATGAAAACTGAGGTCTTAGGAGTAGGCAGAAACAAGAGCAGCCCAGGCTTAGCTTACACCCGCACAAGCTGCCTGGGCATCCAAGGGCCAATTGCTGAAACTGTACCAATTAACCACCCTCAGGGTTCCTTGCTGAACTGCTCTTGGGAAGACTCAGACATGAAATAGTTTGCATGTTCCGAGGAGCAGAACCCATCCCCAATATCCAACCAGCACACGGATATATATCTCTTTGGTTTTATTATCACAAACACACCATGGCTCCATCACACCCAGGAAATTTGCATTCTACATGTTCTATACACCCTTTCTTTTCTACCTGGGCAGGGCCATATAAAAGTGTCCGAGCCATGTGTGGATACAAGACATGTCTGACAGGAACAGTTCAACTCATAGCTTATAGTGATACCATTTCTCCGGCTGTACAAGAGCTTTACAGAAACTTGCCAGGGCTCCCAGAATGCCGAGCCGCTTGATTCACATTTGTGAGCTCTGCAATGCTGCAGCTCCCTTTGTTCAGGCCCTCTGCACAGTCAGAAAAGTCCACGCTTTGGAGAGGTCCTTTCTGGACATCAGAGCCAGGCAATCTGTGTATTCAGTGGGTCAACAACCATGCTTAGAGGGACCGAAAGCTAAAAAGAACCCGTTTCTCCTCCACCCCCTCTCTACCCGTCCAAGGCTCAGATCTCAATACGGTGTTGCCCTTGTAGGTTGAAGTGTGATATTTGGTTTCAAAAACATCCAACGGTCTCTTTGACAAACTGGGAGAAACTGGCAGGGAGCTGCTGCAGTACACACCTCGCTGGCCCTTGCTAGTGCTTCATCCTCTCCAGTAGCCGCTGATAGACAGGAGCTGCAAAGAAGAAGCACGAAAAGCCGGTAAAATGCAGGGGCCTCACCGTCGTCTGCTGTGCCACCATCTGTCTGGGTGCTTAGTCTTTCTGTCTTGGGGATACCAGAGGATGAGCCTGGAGCCACATGCATGCATGGCAAATGCTCTCACAGTGAGTGACATCCAGGCCCTCTTTTCTCTTATTCTTGAGACAAGGTCTTGCCAGATTGATCAGATAGCTTTGAACTCACTCCGTAGCCTATCTAGGCCTTACTTTTGCAATCCTCCTGTCTCAGACTACCAAGTAGTTGGGATCTCCTGAGGCTGTGAGGCCTCCCTCTGCCATGTTCTCCTGTTCAGGTACACAGCTGGGGCTTTGGGGTTTGTGGAACTTCATGTCTTACTCAATAGTTGATCTTTTGGGTTTTTCTTCATCTGTCATCTTGGGATGTTTTTCTCAGTGTGGGGGCCTGCCAAGGCCTGTGCAATCTTCCCAGGCTCCCTGAGGCCAAAGCCACATCCAGCCCGACCCCACTATCTTCATGTTACAGAGAAGGAAACTAGATTGCCTGTCTGACCCCAGTTGACCCTGCTGCTCTGACCCTGAGGGCCAGTCTTCTCTTACTGCGTGTGATAACAGATGGCAGGTTGGCTCTGCTAGGGACTGTCCGGCTCATTAGCCCAGAGGGGACAGCAGACCCAGACACTTACCGAGTCGCACGGACCTCTGGGCAGCCTGAAAGGACAAACACACGCAGGTCAGGCTTTCTTTTCATAATTTTTTTTCTTTCCGGCCCCTCCGTCTCTGTCTTTCCCTCTGTACCCACCCTCATCCATCCATCCTTCCTTCTATCCTTCCTTCTATCCTTCCTTCTATCCTTCCTTCCTTCCTTCCCTCCTTCCTTCCTTCCTTCCTTCCTTCCTTCCTTCCTTCCTTCCTTCCGTCTTTCTTTTTTTTTCCAGCCAGGGTCTCTCTATGTAGCCCTGGCTGGTCTAGAACTTGTGGCGGTCCTCCAGGGAGGGCTGCAGCTGCATGTCATGCCTAGGGCATGAGGTTTCCAGTACATATCGTCGTTAAATCTGCATATGGGGGGGTCTTTGCACCTTGTCATCTCTACACCAAACAATTGCTGAAGCGGGGAGAGAAAGGGAAAAGTGGAACCCACGGTCCCCAAAGAGCCCCCTCAGTGAGGTCAGTGGCCCTTGGCTGTACCAGGCTTCTTTCAAACCAGCTCTTATGTAGAGGATAGACATTCCTGGGGGATTGCAAGTTAGGCTTTTCCACTGAGACCAAAGCTTAGAGTTGCGGGGAGTGGGGGTCAGCTAGGGCATCTCCCAGAAGTAAGAATTCAGAGCCCTTGTGGAGGAGATCTCTCTTCAAAAGTGGAGGGCCATGTTCAAACTCCAGCCTCCAGAGTCAGGACTCCAGCCTGAAGTCTCTTCTCTTGAAACCAAAGCTTTAGTAACATACAGAGGATCCCTCACCACACCCTAAGCTGGCAGGGGGCCCAGCAAGGAAGCTCAGAAAGAGAGAGATGCGGGGTGAGGCAGGCAGGGCTGAGGCCAAGGAGCCCAGTTCTACACACACAGAGGATAGGCAAGTCTCGGAAAATGAAGACTCATTCAGAGGCCTGGCAGCCAACCTGCTACGGGCATGAACTCGGGGTGTGCTACCCCCATTGGCAAGGTGGGTCTCAGGGCTGCTTTCCTCAGCCATGCTTACTGGTACCCTTACATACCCTGGAATATGCCGATGCCTGTTTGAAGATTTCAAGGGCGGAGTCCGCCAGCTCATCTCCCCGTTCCTGTGGTCGGTTGGCTAGGGAGAAAGAGAAGCCCACTGTCTGCTATCACCATTTCAATGGACACACAGCTGGGCCCTGTCTGCCACCCGTGTCCCCATGTAAACACACAACCACGCCCTGTCTGCCACTAGTGTCCATATATACATACACAGCTGGGCCCTGTCTGCCACCAGTGTCGCCATGCACACACACAGCCAGGCCCTGTCTGCCACCAGTGTCCTCACACACACACAGCCTGGCCCTTTCTGGAACCAGTATCACCATGCACACACACATACACATCTGGGCCTTGTCTGCCACCAGCATCCATGTAAATACACACGATACAAAATGTCAGCGTTGGGGTAAGACAGCAGGCAGCTCACTAAGAAATAGGCCCTCGAGTTCTGTAGTATGTCGTCTGGGAACCATAGCTCCTGATGCACTTTTCCCTCGGCCCCAGGGAGGCCGTGCTCGTGGCCACTATTCGTGGGGAGCACAGATTAGGATCTCACCTGGCAGCTGCAAAACACTGTTGATGGCATGGACCACACCATTTGTGGCCATGATGTCAGTTTCGGCAACAGGTTCCTTATTGACGCTCACCACATTGTTTTTCTAAGAGAAGAGACAGCCATTGTTAGATGCGGAGCCTACTGGCTTTGCTCGTTCTGCAGGCCCCTGCTGACCACACACCCGCTCTGTGCATGGGCAGCAGGGCTTCTCCAGGGAGCAGCGGCCCTTGCTCTCTGCAGACTTCCACTGCCGTTTGGAGGCTCAGCGCAATTAGGATTCTTGCCCTCACCCAATGTGGGGCAAGGATGGCGCTTGTCTCTTAACGGAAGTGGGAGCTGAAGTGCAAGGAAGGTCACACAGCCCCTTGAACTACATAGGTGGGGAGGTCTCCTCGGGGCAAATGCTTTCCTGAACAGCCCATGTGCCTATGACAGACAGGATCCCAACACATGGAACTGAGTCCCAAGAGACCCTGAGTGACCTCAAGTTAAACAGATCTCTCCTAGCCTTCTTCCCATGGTCTCCAAGGAACTGGTGAGCAAGGGACACCAAAAATCCAGAGACAGGAGCAGAGAGCCACCAGCTCCTATCCACACGGATGGCCTCTGCTGAGTCAGGCTGGCTATGTTCTCATCTGAGGTAGAGACACCCTGAACCCAGCTCCAAAGCTGAGCGGTACCATCACCACAGGACGAGAGATGGCTCCCAGAGCAGAATCGGGACGAAAGGGTCTCTTAAGACGCCAGCCACTGAACAGGTCAGTGAGTGCCTGGCTTTGGGGACCACTTCCCACTTTCTAAGGAGCTTCTTCACAATCCACGTCAGATGCCTGATTGCCCTGAACATCTGGAAGTTCCTACACACATCTATAGATAATCTTTCTTGGTGTCCCTTGGGTGCTTCTCTTTTCTCTCTTTCTTTGGACAAACCACACTCGAAGTTTCGATTAGCATCTTAAAAATTGTGTGCACGGTGAGGCGAGTCCTAGAGACTTCATGGCAGCACACAGCCAACCTTCCCCTGGCACACTCACCGAGCTGACTTCCAGCTTGTCCCCTTGGAGAGACTTCAGCCGCACCAGGGCCCCGATACCTCCACTAACCAGGATCTCGTCACCAATGTGGTATTTCAGGATGTTGGTAAGTTCCTTGGCATTTGCTGTAAGATGGTGGAAGAAGGGGACACTGTTATGCACAAGGATGGTGACTGGCGAGGTTAAGGGACAAGAGAAGATAGCAGTGGTTTCTTCTGAGCAGGACAACTCATTGAACATGCAGAAGTGTGTACCGAGTGCCCACTGTGTGCACAGCCCACGACCCACTATCAGTCTAAAGGTCAGCAGACAGCCCTGTCTGTGAGCTGGCCCTGGAGCCAGCAGGCGGCTGGGTTAAGCAGGATTCCTTGGCAGCTGAGGAGTTAATCCATACTCCTCTATGCGTATGACTCATGCTTCCATGAGCTAAATATTTGCCTGGAAAGCCAGGGACCTTTCCAGCATCGGCATCTGGGATGTCTCATCATTGACGTGGCTCCTGCCGACTATAACACAGTAGTGAAATATTTACACATTATGCCCTCAAGTGCATTTTCTGCTGGAGTTAGCTATTTCCTGGAGGGAGGACTTGAAAGAATCAACAGCTGTGCTTTGGAGGAGCCACGGAGCCGATGAGGTCAGGGCCAAGGCAGTTTTCTCTCTGCAGCATCCTTCCTCCTCGGCACATCCCTTCCAAGTCGCATCAGTTTCTCTGCCAACTGGACCAGGCACCCGATACCTTTCCCAAGTTACATGAGAGGCAGCACAGACATCTGCCAGCTACCCTCTGGTCCTGATCCTTCCATAGACAGCCAGTGGCTTATTTCCCCCAGGGCTTATGAGTGGCTGTTCCCAGGATCAAGAAACCCAGAGGAAAATTGAAAACAACTCAGAGAGTTCATCTGGTTAACGTCACATCTATGTTGTGCTGGGGGATGGAGCCACCTGGTGTGGGATTCCCCTCTGTATGCTGTGAATATGTTTTGTTATCATTGGTTAATAAAGAAGCTGGTTTGGCCTATGGCAGGGCAGAATATAGCAAGGCAGGAAATCCAAGCAGAGATAGAGGAGGAAAGAAGGCAGAGTCAGGCAGACATGTAGCTGCCCAAGAAGTAAGAGATAACAAACCACGAGCCTCGTGGTAAAATACAAAATAATAGAAACAGGTTAATTTAAGATACAAGAGTTATCTAGAAATAAGCTTGAGCTGTTGGCCAAACAGTGTTGTCATTAATATAGTTTCTGTGTGATTATTGGGGTCTGGGCGTCCGGGAAACTAAAGCTCAGCCACCTGTAAGGGTCTCTTGAACATCTACATTGAAGCTGGTAAGAGATCCCCTCCCACAAAAATATGGCCCGGAGGTGCAAAGTCAAGCCAGTCCTCTGGAGTCACCAGGGCCACTCTTCCTCCCTCGGGGATCATTTATCCTACCCATAGGACTTGAGGGCTGTTTAGGAAACTTTCCCCACACCCCCTCCCGGACCTTGCATACAGCTGAACATGAGGAAACTTGAGCAGGCACAGGCCACCTGGGGAATAATCCCTTCTTAGAAGGCTGAGAGAGGATGGGACATTTATGTGCAGACTGAACTTCTCCCCTCTTCTCAGGAACCTGCGTCAGCAGAGCGGACACAGGCATGCACTTGGCAATCGGGAAAATTAAACAGGACACAAACTTAGTTCCTTGATGACTGCCACCTGAGCCTTCTGTTCTCCCGCAGGAAGGGAGGCATAAACTGTGTTTGTTCTGAGTGAGGTTGGCTAAGCTGCTTCCTCGCGTTCCTTTCTTCCTCCCCTGACCACCTTCCTGGGAGGGTGGGTATACATCAGAGGTAACGCCCATCACCCCATCCCATCTCCCTGTCCCCACCACCATTAATGGAACATGTGTGCCTTGTCCCGTGTGCCACATTTAATCCGTATCATAGTGAGTCGGGGACTGTTGCCAACCTCATTTTCCTAAAGGGGAAACTGAGGCTCAGAGAAGTTCAGCAGCTCACCAGTGCTCACTTGCACACTTAGCCACCACCCTCAGCTGAAGTTGCCCAAGACGGACTTTCCATCTCTGAGGACATTTAATGCAGTTCTGTCATCACAGCTCCCCAGCGGAGAGCACACACCTCAGCGGCTCATTTCTTGCTTGCTTGGCACCGTGTCTAAGGAAACTGAGTGGCATCACCTCTGCCCTCCTACATCCAGCTGAAAGTCAACTGGCCCAAGAGAGGAAAGAAGGAAGGGGCATTCAGGACCCCTCTTTGCCATGGCCCCGTCACAACCATAATTGGCTCTGGTGTTTTCTGTGTCCTTTGTCCTGAGTCTCCCTGGTCCCTGCCCTCACCCCACCCTTTTCCACTATTGTCACCATTTGCTGTCCCCTTAATTCTGTTCATGTGTCCACAACATGGCCTCATCACTAAGTCCCTTTGCCCTGCATCTCTCATTTCCTGCTATGGCTGGGACTGACTGCCATTTCAGGGAAATGGGAATAGCTGTTTAAACTGCTCTTTACCCAAGAGTTTGTTCAGTTCTTCTGGAGGCATGGCTTGGAAAGCTTCATTTGTGGGAGCGAAAACAGTGTAGACCCCTTCCCGGTTGAGGGTCTCCATCAGCCCTGCAGACTGGATGGCAGCTACCAGCATGCTGTAGACAAACAGAGAAGATGAGTTTGCTTTCCGTGGCCTCTCCCAATGCAGGAGGGAGACCGTGTACTTCACATCTTTTCAACGAGAACGAATGTCATACACAGGGAATATGGGCAGAGGGAACAGAGGGAGGAGAAAGGTGGGACTTGGTATGGCTGTCCCTGAGTCTGGCAGAGTCAGTGTCTGCTGAGTGTGACCCTGCAAAGCCAGGGGACCAGTCTCCCATCCCTTGGGCAGGCAACTGAAGCCAGTGCCCAGGAAACCCTTGGCTTGACAGCACTCACTGGAGAGCTAGCAAGTTGGAGACAGAAGGAGCAAGGCAAGGAAGCAAAGTGACATGGTGGCTTCAGTCACCTACAAATAAAATGCAGAAAGAGGAAAACACAACAGGTCCTTAACATCTGTGCCCTCAGCTCACTGGGGACTTTCTGGTGTGAGTGACACCCTTGTGTAGTAATAAGAACGTCTCCCCTTACAATGGGTATGAAGATTATACCGCCAGCAGGAGCCCTGCTTCCCAACCTAAGGTTTCAAGGAGACCCTCATTCTCGCCACACCCCAAACATGGAAGATCACACCAGTATGTCACTACATTAGGTCACCCCCTGGGAAGTTGGATAAAATAGATAAGGGCCAGCATGACCACTTGACGGAAGCCTGGCCCTGGGATGAGACTGGTTACCTGAAACGATTGTCCCCCTTCAAGACATCCATAACGGTCCCCATTGGGGGAGTTAGCATCCGGTCCATGGTGAACAGGGTACCATACCGTCCCCTCTTGTCATGGGCAGCGATGCAGCTGTTTTCAATGCATAGGCTCTGCAGAGAAGAGGGGGAGAGAAAGGGAGATGATTATCCTCTCAGGCCAGTTGCAATGGCATCGCCCACAGAAGTGTTCCACAAGGAAGAGTGGCTATAGGGGTTCTTAAAATTGCATAAGGACTCCGTGACAACATCAGTCTCACACGAGGTCCATTGACAAAGATCAAATAGGCAGACAAGAGGTAGCTGACTGGTTGATTTCACCGGTCATTGGACATCTTTGGCCAAATGGTCCTGTTTGATCCCAGGCCAGGAGCAATCCCTCCTGTTAGATATGGGAAGGTCTTGGATCAAAGAAGTCTGAGCTTCATAGGGCTTCTCTTGGCATAAGCCTGGGAAGGCTCAAAGCCTCCATGCCCCTCCCCCCTTGTCCATCCTGCTGAGCCCCAGGTAGCCCCAATGCTCAGCAATTCAGTTAGGTCTGAGCCTTATTCTCCAAGTCTGCAGGAAAGGAAGTGTCAGCTAGTATCCTGCCCTCTCCAGAAACTACTTCCCCTTTAGTAGAAGCCAGTTCTTACATAAGTTCCTGGCTATTGAGGACTTTAAAAAACAATTGTAGATTTGAAGCCAAAGAAGGGGTGTGAGTAAGGTCCTAGAACTTACGTTTCGATAAACAAAAACTCGCAGCTTTTTACCACCCAGGGTATCTAATGTCTGTCCGTGGTACAAATACTTGGAAGCCAGCTGTTCTTTGACCATGTGGTTCAGAAGCAAAGTCTTCATTTGGGCATCGATGTGAGGGGCACCATCTGCAAGCGAAGGGTGCACAGAGATGAAGTGGAGGATGAGGCACATATAGTAGAAAGAAAGCCCATCCCCTCTTGGTTTGGAAATGGAGATAGAAAATAAGTGTGACTGCCAAAATTCCTTAACATTTGGCCTCTATTATAGAAAATAAAATAGGTCTAGGCACTGAGTGTGTTTGTATTTTTGCCCTCAGTCGGGGGAGAGGGTCTTTCTTGTCATCCCCATGGTGGCAGCTCAGCTGGCCTCTGCCCATATACCCTGGTGTTGACCCTGCAAACAAAAAGCAGAAGCCTGCTCCACTCTCGGCAGAAGCGAAATGCTGGGTTCCGAAGGGAAAAGTCCCCAGTACATTCTTGGCTGTTTCAGATAAACAATGGGTAGTCCAAAGTTTCTGAGAGAGTCACATCTGCTTTGGGCTATGGTGGGCGGAAGGTTCCAAGGCTGTCGTAAATCAGGGCAGTGCTGTAGGATTGGGGCAGCTGTCCAAGAGACAACAGGACAGTAGAAGGTGTTCTCCATGCTACCTTTGAAGACAGAATTCAGAGGGGCCAGGAAGGTCAAGCTTTCTTTTCCAGAGAGATGTGTGCTGAGGCCGGCTTGCCTGAGGAGGTCGATGGCTGTAGAGACGTCAGATTCTGCAGCCAGCTCAAGCAGTGTCTTGGCTGCAAGAGGGAGAAACAGAGTTCGAAAGATAACATGGCCATGAGTATATGCCATGGTCCACCCCAGATGGGACAGGCATTAGCAGGAACCTCATTTTGTGAGCCACCGGCCCTCTGAATGCAGTGGGGCCCAGCGTGCTTGTGTGGTCAGAAAACCTAACTTGCAGGGAGGTAAGAGTCACTTGGCAGCAGGCAGAACTGTCCCTGACCCCAGGGTGGCCTGGCCAGGGCCTGTTTGAGGGTGGTGGGGAGGAGGAGGCAGCGTGGCCTGCGTGGCTGCTTCTGAAGATACTCCCACAGGAAGAGACTGGTTTCCTTTCTGAATGGAAACCAAAGCCAATCCAGTCATCTTCCCTGGGCCAGTGGCCTTGGTTTCTCTAAGGAAATAAGATGTTGTGACATCAGCAAATGGCCTTTTGGGCCTAACCACAAGATGCAGGCCAGAAAGGACTCTACGATGGTGTCTCGTTCCTTCCATATGTGCTCTAACTTATTCCTGGTTGCCTCAGGATGGTGTCTGGACCTCTGTACCTGAAGCTCAAAGCTTCACACTTCCCATAGGTTCACAGTAGGTATAGGGCCGTGTGCTGAACCAAGGGCAGGAAATGGCTTGAAGGATTCTACATAGCCCTGGTGCTGTCACCAGGGCTGTCAGAGGAGGGAGGAAGCTGCACAGGACAGGGGCCCCTGAGGCCCACCTACCCGAATCTGGGATGAGCAGCTCATCAATGTAATGGATGACACCGTTGGTGGCCAGGATGTCTTTGTTGGAGATGACAGCCTTCCCGTTGATTGTGAGCATGTCCCCACTGCAGCCTACCTCCAGTGTGGTGCCCTCCAGGGTCTCCAGGGACACTCCGGCGACAATGGCCTCGGCACACAAGGCTGACTTCAGGATGTGGTTGTTCAGCAGGTCTATGGCAGAACAGGACACAGGTCTAGAGCCTGCTGAGACCTCTGCAGGGACCAGTTCCCTGCCTGCCTGTGGCTGAGGACTTTGCTGGAGTATTACAGGGCCCACATTCCCATCTCTTGCCTACCACTATCTAAAACCATTGGGACTCTATGGTCACACTGCCTGAGTTTGAATCCCCTGGTTGCTGATCAACTGTGGGATCCTGGGTCAGCCACTTAGCCTCCTCAAATCTCATCTTCCTTATGAGTAAACAGATAAGATTAGCATTGTCTCCTAAACCTGAAATGCAAGCCTCTCCACAACACAGAAACACCAGCCATTAGCTTCAGGGTAAATTCTCCTAATGGGCCAGGGAGAAGAGGAAACCTCCAATAGGTATACTATGGTCTTTATGTCTTAGGCCTTTATAAGACACAGACTGAGGCAAGCAATGATAAAAACTGACCCAAGGATAGGTATGAATTATTTGTATGTCTTGTTTTCTGGATTATGTTTATCTTACCCCAAGGCCTCCTAGTGGCCAGGATCTGACTTAGAGGCTGGTTGTGCCCATTGCTCCCTCATAAGTCTAGGCTCTACTTTGGAGGCATGTGTTGGGCAGTCAGAAGCGGAAGCCTCTGCACCCACACCTCTAACAGGGTCTCAGGGTCATTCATGACCTCTGTGTAGGAAAGCAGCAGCACGGACCAGCCAAGGACAAGCCTCACCCCTCCCCAAGCCCACAGGTTCCCAGATGCTACTCTCCAGTGTCACCAAGGTCCTTTGTCTCAGCTTCACCACAGAGGCAAGTTTCAGTTTATCCTTGAGTGTGGGAACCAAAACTGCCCTGTCATAGTTAGGAGGAAGCTGTGGGGCTGACAGAGGCACCAGGGTACTGGAAACAGATCCTGAGAGCCAGTACTGACCCAACTCAGTAAGTAAAGAAGAGACAAAAAGACTCTGTCAGGCCAAGTATGGTGGTATGCTTGTAATCCCATCACTCAGAAGCAAGACTGCCTTGAATTTGAGGCTAGCTTAGGCTACATAGTAAGCCCTGTCTGAAAATGACAAGAAGACCCCATAGGAACGAGGCCTTTGAGGGATCATTCTTCCTAGAGAAGTAAACTGAACTCCTGGGGTCATATAGGGGTGAGAAGGACAGGACCAGAAGTCAGGCTTCAAACAAGATATGCCAGCCCAGGCCTGCTTCCTGGCTATCTACCAACCATCTAGAGACAAAACAGGGCACTGTGAATGTAGATAGAACCCAGCCCTCTGCCTTCAAGTCTGTAGTTATAACAGCAGAGGGCAGGGCCCTGGATGGAGAAAACTGGTTATGGCATAGTAGAAGCAGATAAGCAAAAGGCTTCTATCTGGGGTCTATAATGATTTCCAATATCAATGAATATAAAAAATGTGCTCTGTACAAAAGATCTTTTGGTGCGTGCTACAGTGTAGATGCTGAATGTCCTCCCTCCCCAAAGGCCTGTGTGTTAAAGGTTTGGCCCCAGGGTGGTACTAGTGGGGGTGGTGACAACTTTAAGAGGTAGGGCTACTGTGAGGCCTTTAAGTTACTTAGTGCCTGACCCACAAAGCCACAGGTTTGAAAACCATGGGGTCAGGTGATCAGGAAATAACACATCGAAGACTGTGAGCCAAAGAAACCTTTGCTCTTTGTAGTCTGGTCATTTCAGGCATGTGTGCGGAGATGCAGCCACATCCCTCTTGGGGAGCTTCCTAGCCCTTGAGACCATGGACCCCAGCCCTGCCCTCCACACGACACTCACTGGATCCCACCTCAGCAGCTTCTTTGGAAGCTGGTGCTTAGCAGACTTTAACTTCCTTGAAGACACACTTTTGACTGTGTTCACTGCAGAACCCCAGATCTCAGCCAGGGACAGGTATCTTAAAGGACAACACTCACATAGGCACAGTGCCCACCTCTGCTTTCTGAAGTGTCCCTGTCCTCCCATGCCTGGCCTGGAGAGTTTAAATTTACAGGGTGTCTGCAAACCACTGGGCTTCTTCTCCTTACATGGCACGCTGCCAAGGCGGGCTTAAATGAAGTCACGCCTAGTGATGTTTGGGAGGAAGAATGTGCACTTTACAGGATCTAGAGGGTCACCGGGCAGCTTGGTGCTAGTGATCCTTCAGAAGTTCTAGAACTAAAGGGGGTCAGGTGAGGTGAGAGTGGACCACTCCTAATCTACCTTCCATGTCTAATTTAGGAACTGAAAGATGGAACCAGCAATAGAAATCACTGACCATTACTGATTCCTAACTAATATTTTTGGTTACCCATGAAGCCTCTGGTCAGATATAGGAAGATATAAAAGGTTACCAAGATGATTCTAGTTGAAGGATGCCACCTCCGGCCACCCACACCCGATTCTTCCAAGCTCTCTAAGCATCATAGTCCTCCTGACAGTTTTGGCCACTCCAGTTTTGTTCCCTTTATTTAGCCAGGGTCAGCTAGGGGCTCTCAGAATTGAGTCTGCTAGGCTTCCACAGAAACATGGCCACTGGGAACACTATAAACCAGGGTTGCAGTGGATTTTCTGACTCTTGTGGCATCAGCATAGGCCGGGGTTCAGGTGGGCTGCGCCCAGGAAGCAGCAACATGAGCTGAAGGTGCTCACCTCTTAGGGCCTCTGGGTCACCCAGAATCCGGTTCAAAGTCTCAGCGGGAATCTTCTCAAAGGCCTCATTGGTTGGGGCCAAGAGTGTGAACTGGCCGTCACCCTCCAACAGGGTATTGAGTCCTGATGCAGCCACAGCGGCCTGCGCAGGCAAGGAGGACAAGTGTTTCATATGCTTACTTGGCAAGATACACACAACCTGGCTATGCCTTCCCTGGGGACTAGAGACACTTAGAGAAGTCCCAAGTGAGAGAGAAGCCTGGCCGAGGTTCTGTCTTAGCACAAACTCCATAGGCCTCGGCCCATGTTCCAGCCACACTGGCTGTTTTTCAGGTGTTGACAGATGTCAGTCCATGCCACCTCTAGGCCTTTATCCCAATAGTCCCTCCTCCTCTCTTTCTACCCATCTTCTACTCCCATTCCTTCTAACTTTGACCAAAACGCCATTCCTCTTGGCATAGGTCCCCAGATGAATATGAACCTCACTGTCTTGTCTCCCAGCTCTAATTCCACAATTAGTAGTGATCCCTTCTGAGTGATGATGGCATGCAAAAATCATGTGACTCAGGGCTTCACATCTAGAACAGTGTCCTAAGAGCCGGAGCTGCTTCTCACTGCTCCCCACTAGGGAGTCTCTGCTGGTCTGGAAGGCATGAAGGCTTCCTCCAGGCTTCCCTACCTCAGCGGTGCTTCTGCAGTGGGGCTGTGAAACGCGGGCTGTCTCATCTTTCAGAGCCTTCTGCTAAAAGTATCTCTTCCAAAGAAGCCTTCCCTGGCCACCATTCCTAGGCTACACTGCCTGCCATTCACTTGCCGACCCTCCCCAATGACATCACCCTGCCCTGCCTTGTACACATCTCATCTAGACCCTCAGAAAGAATGGCAGCCTTTTGACTCGCTCTGTTCCTTGTTGCCTAGGCCTGGGGAGCAGCAGGTATTAGAAACTCATGCTAGAAGGAAAAAATCAGTACCAGGGAGGGCAGAAGGGGAATAAGAAAGAGATTTTTTTTTTTTTGTGAATCCCCCAGTAAGGGGGAGCTACTCATGGGACTTTGTGTTGATAATGAAGGTTTGCGCTGTCGACTTTGGACTAACATTCCCTTGAAGACCCAGAAGAAAGGTAGGGAGAAGCTTTGGAGAGCTAGACTCCCTGGGGGCACCCTGAGCCAGCCATAGCTCTCCCCAGATGCCGAGGCCCCTCTGTGCCCACGCTGCTGTGGCTGTGTTTGTCTCTGTGTTAGAGATCTCCAGGGAGGGGCTGCCCACTCCCTCTTGTGTGCTCTGTGGTTAGGAAGTTCTTCTTGAATCAGGCAAAACCCCTGACATGGCAGCCCGTGTTCACTTCCTCCTGTGTGGCCAGCGCCAACAGGAAACTGCTTGCCTTTCCAGTTATTAGACATATGCCTTCGACCAGAGCAGTCAGGAGTCTGGACTACTCTCCTGAGTCATACCACAGCCTCTCTGCAAGGTCCAGGGGACATGTGTGAGGCCCCAGGCTGGTGACATATGGCCTAAAAGCACCGTGCCAGCTGACAAGACATTTGTAGTAGTGCCCTGTGTGGGAAGTAGAATCAGGGAGGTGGGCCCTCACACTCTGGACTTCACAGCTCAGCCCTAAGGCTCAGAGGATTCTGGCAGTTACTGTGACAGATTGCTGGTTTATCCAGAAGAGCCAAAGAAAGGGAAGCTTTACAACAGGGCCATTTCTCGGAGTGGATCAAGCCCAGTGCTCATAGTATCTCCTCCCTTTAACCACACTTGGGACATCCTCAGGTCCTCCTGCAGAAGTCACCCTGCCAGGTCCCTCTGGGGAAGTCAACTGCCCCCTGCATGGGCCTTACCCGAAGGGTCTCGAAGGTGTCTTCAATCTCAATGATCTGCTGGATGTTGTTGGTCACGGTGGAAATGACCTTATCAATGAGGTGCACCACGCCGTTGGTAGCATGGTGATCAGCTTTCAGCAACCGGGCACAGTTCACTGTCACAATCTGCCCAGAGAAGAAGCAAGGATGAGTAAAGAGAGGGCTGCGGGAAGGGCAAACAGTGGGCCCACAGCTAGGAGCAGTGTGAAGTGGGAGGGTCTGTAGAGAAGACCCAGAGGCAAGGGCGTGTCTACGGTTTATCAAATCACAGGACGGAACCCTAGAAGGAAACACCCTGATGGGCCAGAGGTGGGTTCGCTATGAACAGAGAACAGCGTTGAGTAACTGGGGATGCCCCTACCCCGTTAGGATAGTGATGAATCTGGATGTTGGAGTTCTGGTACATGGAGGTGAGGGCCATGCCATGTTTCAGCTCATCTGTCAGGACCCGCCTGTCCACCATGTGGTAACGGAGGGCGTTCAGCAGTTCGATGTTGACGTTGCTTACCAGGGAGTCTAACACTTCCTAGAAAGAAAGGGCACAGTAGTTGAGAGGCAGCAACCCCTGCTCCAAGGGAACCTAGACCCCTCTTCTGCCAATTGGTCCTCCTTAAGTGAGCATCATTGGGAGGATGGGGCCACTGGAAGGCACCTGGGACCCCACTTTAACTTTCCCTCAGGGGTTAAGGGAAAGGATGTTGACCCAAACAGAAGAATCCCACTGTGTGCCCAGGTCTCAGGAGAAAGGCGATTCCCAGGAGAGTGCCCTGGGCAGAAGGTTCCTCTTACCGCAGGCAAGGAAGCCCAGGCCTCATTGCTAGGGGCAAAGATGGTGAAGCTGCCTGGTCCCTCCATCTCAGGCCTCAGCTTTTCCGTACGGTCTGTGTATAGCTGCGTGGTGGTCGATCCTACAACTCCCATGGTCTCATAAAGGTTAGAGAGCGGAAGAGCTGCAGAGGCAGAGGACAGAGGGACGGGTGTGAGTCCATCCGAGACACACACCTGCCCGTGCTTCTTCATCAGAAAGAATGGAGACAATTGCAGAGGGAAGGGAGGGGGAAGAGTGAGGAAAAGCTCAGATGTCTATGGATGGAGACGCTTAAAATCACATGCTTTGCAGAACCACCCAGTATGTCAAATGCCTCCCTGTGTGGACCAGCCTGATGGGCAGCTCCTAAGTGTTTTAAGAACAGCAGAGCAGAGCTTCTGTTTCTATGTGTTCAGATAAAGTGGGTAGAAACAGGCGGGAAACTCCACACGGGCCTTGCGATCTCCCGAGCTATTGCCACGTGTTCCCTAACACCATTGCTAGAACAAAAGAACTGTAAATCTATCTGCCAAGACTCTCGTGTGTTTTTCAGGAACCGTCTGCAGTTGAGAATGGTCCCCTGAGACAGCAACTGGAATGTCTATTTATTTGCTTTCTATGACAGACTCACTATGTGGCTTTCAGCTCATGGTGATCCTCCTGCCTCAGTTTTCTGACAGCTGGGATAGCAGATGTACGCACATACACAGACTAAAGTCCATATTTAAATCATCAAAAATGATCATCCCAAAGTTAAATCCCCCCCTATAGGCCAACATCCTTATACCCTTTTATTTTTTCAACTGCCCTTCTCCTTCGGTTAGCAAGGCCATAGCCATGGCCACACTAACTATAGCATCATGAACTTGCCACTAAATTAAATCTCTTTCCCTCTTAAATTCCTGTTCCTATCTTAAGTTTAAGGGGCTGAAGAGATGGCTCAGTGGGTAAGAGCACTGCTTGCTCTTCCAAAGGTCCTGAGTTCAATGCCCAGCAACCACATGGTGGCTCACAACCATCTGTCATGAGATCTGGGGCCCTCTTCTGGCCTGCAGGCAGAGCACTGAGAACACTGTATACATAATAAATAAAACTTAAAAAAAGAAAAAAAAGAAACTATCTTAAGCTTAAACTATCTTGGATTTCAAAGCTAAAACAAAACCCAGCCCTGCATAGTTGCTGTGTGGCAGTGAAGGTTCTAGTAAAATTCACAAGTATCTTGCCATCTTTGCCAGAACCTGTAAGCACAGAGAGCCACTGACAAGGTCAGAGCCTGTAAGAATGGAGAGTGACTGAGGACGAGGCCAGAGCCTGTAACCACGGAGAGCCACTGACAAGGTCAGAGCCTGTAAGCACGGAGAGCCACTGACGATGAGGCCAGAGCCTGTAACCACGGAGAGCCACTGACTACAAGGCTAGAACCTGTAACCACGGAGAAGAGGCTGGGCAGAGTGGAGTGGCCTTTCCTCCACCTGCTGCTGGGGGTCAGGAGTAGCGCAGGACAGGTACTGTTTCCACCTTTGTCCTCTGCACCTCATGGCCCAGGGAACACACAGGAGAGACATCTCAACCACATGCCCGCACCATGCTATGATTGTGCTGCCCTTCACAGGGTAACTCTTCCATCCCATCCACCCACAGGCAGGGCCTGGCTCACTCACCTGCTGGACAGCCTTTCTCTCCCGGGACCTTTTCATATCCTGGGCAGCACTCATAGCTGATGACTCTGAAATAGAGACAGGAGAGTGTCCCTTAGTGCGTTGCTCCTCCTCCCGGATGCTCTCCCAGGGGCGACAAGCATAGCGACCAGGAGCATCATCAACAGCCTTGTAACCTGTCTCTGATGATCGCCAACACCAGCAGCCAACCAACCGGGAAACCAGGCGAAGGCAGCACACTCAATAGCCCTGACAGAACCATCAGTCACCCCGCAATGACCTCCAACAACCATGCACAGGGCTCTGGATAGATGGTGTTCTGGGGAGGAGCTGGTAGGACTCCTGTGCTGGTTCTGTCTCTGAGCTTACCCCCCCCCCTCCAATATCCTCCCCATGGTCCCACCTCTTCTCTGGGTCTCAGCACATATGTAAAACACACTGGTCTCTGTCTCTCTCCTGCTCTTCCAGTACTCGATTGAGTAGCCCGAAAGGCAGGGCATGGGTGATCACTGTGTCCGCTCAGCTTTTACAAACCAGATTTCAAATGCAAACAGAGCACCTCCATGTGAAGACACCTGCTTTGCTATTCATTTACATTTTAAAGAAACTTATTAAAAACATGTTTATGGTTTCAATTTTAAAATACCTTCATGATTATTTACAAATTACTCCCCCACCCGCCCTCATCGTCAACCTTCCCATTGCCTTTCCAGGAGGCAGCCAATAGCAGCAGCTGCCAAGTTCCTCTGCACTCAGATGAACAGGAGACAGGAGACGTGCAGGGTGCTTTAAACTTAGTGGTTCAGAAAACTAAAGATTGTGTACTCTCCTTCTTCCAAGGGCCCATTGTGGGGCGCTGGCTGCTGTCTGGACTTCACAAAGCACATTTCAGCCACCCTGATAGTCTGTGGGAGCCCCGAAGCTGAGAGAGTCTCAAATAACACTGTGGCCAAGGAGCCCGAGGCCCAGAGCTGAAGGCTGCCCACAGGTGTGTAGCCCCCACTCCCGCCCCTCCCCCAAGGCCTGGCGGCAAATGCAACCAATCCAGTTTCCCCTTCCTTTCTTCTATGAGAGATTTGCCAGTCCTTTTCTTCAGGGATGACATCATCAGAAAAGAGGCAGACAGGCGGGAAGAAATGTGGCCCTGGGGGGAGGGGTGTGTGCTGAGGAGGCTGCTGGCTCCTGAGACTTCATTTGGAATCGGTTCAGGAAAGACTCAGTTAAGTGAGGATGAAGCGTGGTCCTCTGTTACCCAGGGGATGTGTCAGATTCTCAGACGGCCAGGGAGCTACAGGTGCCACTTGGCTAGACTTGCCCCCCCCTGCTGTCCCTCAGCCCCCGCTTGACCTCTTAAGTGAGGAGTGACAAGCTATACATTCCTCTGTGCCCTGCTCCCTCTCCCTCCTGCACCCTCTTCTGCCGCATACCTCCCATTGGTTCCTTAAACAGGCGGTGAGATCACAGCCTGGCCGACAACGATCAACCCACTATGCTCTCCTCTGAACGTGCGCCATCTCCGCTGCTAAGGAACTTGCCAAGGCAGAGAGGAGTAGAAGAAGCCATCCTGGATGAGGTGACTCACTTAGGATCCCTCAGTGACTAGTGGGGTAACCTTGGGAGCCCACTTCTCTCTGTGGTCTCTATTTTCTGATCCACAGAGTAGGGTACAGTTCAAGCAGCTGTTCTATGATGCCCCTTCAGCCTCAGGGTGATCACCCCAGACAGCGGAGGGACTTTGAAGGGACAAAGACTCTCGAAGAAAAACAGTATCTGCCAGCTTCTCCCAGCTAAATCCAGGGAACTCCCAAGCCTTGAGCCCATAGCACCAGGACCCATCTCCCCATACACGCACACACACAGACACACACACACACACACACACACACACACACACACACAATAAAAACAACACAAAAACAATACCAGGGTTCTGTGACTGGAGTTGGGGAGGTGCAATCAGATAAAGCCATCACCCCAACTTAGTCACTTTCCCAAAGCGCCAATGTGGAAACCTACGGCGTTAGAGAAGCACTTGAGGAAAACTGTCCCATCCAAAGAGTTTTCTCTGGGACCCTTTGTGAACACACTGCTTCATCTTCCATGACTTGGAGTGCCCAGCTACACTCCCCATAGACTCTGTTCCCCAAATGTTAGCTTCTGAGTTCCAGTCCCCTCCAAACCAAAGGACAACTGAACAGCTTGGCTGGCCTCCCCAGGATTTCAGTGAAGATAAAATACCCCCCTCAAAGTGTATGTGTACATGAGTGTACATGCGTGTAGAAGAGGATTAGAGAATGACATGGGAAGAAGTGGAAAGTTGGGGGCTGGTAAGGACGGGATAGACCTAAGCAGAGCAGTCTTAGAAGGACAGGACAAGATGGGCTAAGGGGTCCTTGAGGGCCTAGACACATGGAGGCTTTCTCCTGTTTCATTGAGGCTAACTCAATGACCACTGCTCTCAACCATGCAAGCATTCAGAGGAAGTAGCCAGATTTGAGTAAGAATGGCAAAGCCTTTCTGCTGGGCTCACTGCACCTAACTCTCACAGGGGCTGGAGAGCACCCTGCTTTCACACCAGGGTGGCTTCTGTGGAGGACTGTGGAGTCCTCACAGCAGAACTTCCATCTTCAAGGCTGCGAGCCCTCCTCCAGGCATAGCCTGTAACCAAGCACAGCTCTTTGTGAAGACTCTCCAATCCTCTCGCTCTGGAGAGCCCTCCTTCCTGGGCTCACTGGTAGCCATTCCAGGTATCTCTCCGGGAGTATAGTTATACACCAGGCTCTCCTTTGAGGACATCAGCCCTATGTGTGGAGAGGGCTCTGCAGTTGGCAGGTTCCATGCTCCTAGCTGTTTAGACCATATAAGCCCTTCTCAGAACCAGCCGGCTCAGGCACGGATTGCAGAGGCCAGCTGGAGACTACACACAGAGAAAGCAGCTTACTGGAACAATCTTAACCAGGACTTCGTGAGCTGGTGGTCTCACAGTGAGCTATCCACCCTCCCTGGGCCATGCTCTATTCTACATAGGCTCCCCCTGGAGAAGATGCGGACTTTGTAAGCACAGAACTTCAGTCTGCTCTCTAGACCCAGTAGAGAAGAACAGATACTATGGGCACCCTCCTTGAATGTCCTCAGTTCAGGAAGGACCAGGCTACTGGTTTCTGTATCTTGTCTCATCAGTTAGATTCTGATTAAAGACTTCCAGTTTTGGCTTGGCCACACACAGCGTGGTACATAAAAAGCTCAGACTGGATTAAGTGCACACGCTAGGGCAATGAGTTACTGGTCACCTTGTTCTAGCTTTTTAGGGCAAAAGGAAACGAGAGACAGATTTGAAGAAAGAATGTAAGAAGATAATGTCAACACAAGGTCAAGGTGTGGGGTGCTTTGTCCCCTGCCTGTCTCTTAGATTGAATGGGGGAGAAGTCTCACTGCCTTCTCCCCAAACATTTGTTCCCCCAAATGTACAGCTGCTGTTCTAGCTACAAGCGGCAAGAGACTAGCTACACTCAGGGAGAAGGTGGGGTAAGGAATGGAGACGGAGCATAGTCTCCTGGGATAGGGGACACTCTCTGTGTCATCCTGCCTCAGATTAACCACAGAGCAAACACACAGTTACAGTTTCTAGATACTGGCATGCCCCATGGACTGCCAGTCCAAAGCGGCTCACTTTCTACCCGCTGTCCCTTGGACAGAGGCTAAGCTGATTCTTGAAGTTCCTAGGGAAAAGGTGGGGCTTTTCCTAACCGACTGTGGCCCAGTGAAGGTTTTCAGAGCCTAGGGAGATGTGAAGTGACTTCAGAACACAGGCTTATGAAATTTTCCATAGGGACAGCAGTACATTTTGGTGGCCATTGGATGCTGACTGTCCCCCAGATTTCACACCCATTGTCTGGGGAAGAAGTCCTGGTTCTCAGTCTCCATCAGTCATCATAATGACCACCAAACTTGAAGTCAACCCCGGGGCCAGGGGAGGGGGCGATTAGTGACTCTGGCCCAAGGTCTCTGACTTCAAGAGGATTTGTTTCTAGGACCCTGGCTACAGATCTGGGGCTGTAAAAAAGAGACTCAGGACCTCAGGACAGTCTACCTAGATCCTAGCCTGCTCCCTGTGGCATTGCTGACCATAGTGGCCAGGTTGGATTCCCCTTGGGGATGGTACAAAGGGGCTAGACCTCCCCATTTCTCAGTGTATGGCTGTCAGTAGGATGTGTAGACTTCTAGCTCCTCAGTATTCCCATCTGCAAATGCTCTCTCTCTCTCTCTCTCTCTCTCTCTCTCTCTCTCTCTCTCTCTCTCTCTCTCTCTCTCTGTGTGTGTGTCTACACACACACTGTTGGACAGAGAATGACTACGGGGGCTGAACTGGCAAACATACATGAAGTACCTCCACGTGGGGTGTATTCTAAGTACTCAGCACGGGGTTTCTAAAGCAAACTGATGGAGATAAAACACCCTCACAGAAATGACAAAACGGAAGCTCAGTTATGCTCTAACAAACATAGCTTCATCGAAAGTAAAGGCCTGCATGAGACAGCTGATCAAACCCCACCCCTGTGATAGCTATCAGCACAGCAGCAAGGGCTGTTAGTTTCCGATAGCTTATTGTGACAAATTACCCCGAACTCGGTGGCCTAAAACACTACAAATCTATTGCATTACAATTCTGAATTAGGGTCAGCAATTGACCTCATGGGCCTAAAACCAAAGCCATATTCCTTTTAGAAGCCACCGGGATAATCCCCTCTCTGCCCTTCAGCTTCCAGAGGCGGCTGGGTTCCTCAGCCTTTGGCGGCATCACACTAGCTGTGGATTTTAGCACACCCCTTTCTCTGATTCCAACCTTTCTGCCGCTCTTTTACAAGGACCTATGATTCCAGACTCACTCCAGGTTGACACTCAAGCCACGTCTGTGAAGCCCTTTTTCCACGGAAAGGAAAGTATCTACAGCTTTCAGATTAGGATGCGGGCATCGTTGGGGGATCATTGCGGCACACAGTACGTGGGCTCATGAAAGTTCTCACCAGAACAAAATCACGCACCATCTAAGCGGACTCCTAGTTCACAGAACGGTCTAGACCTAGAATTTTTAGAAAGCACCACGTGGTGGGGTATTTGAGGTGTGCTCAGTCTGTTATCTTAGAGCAAGTTATGGATGGGGACAGGAAATGTGCACAGGTGTGGTCTGGGGACAGTGCTGACTGCTTCCAACCACTTCTTTTCCTCTTGGGCCAAGGTGAAGGGACACATGGGAGGGAGGAAAGGGGGGGGGGCTCTGTCAGATGTCTTTGTGCCAGGATGACATCTACTAGAAGTAGACCTTCTAGCTGACAGGAAAGTGCCACCACATCCCAGATGGCTTCCGGAAATGTCAGGTTTCTGCGAATGCCGAGGAACTGTGCCACATGGCTGAAAGGTACAGAAGCTCGAGCTGCTGGAGATACTGGGGCATCCTGTCAGTTCTTCTTGCCTCCAGAAAATGGCTTCTCACCTGTGAACCATGCTGCTAGGGGAGCAATTTGAAGACTTTGGGGTGGACTGCTCCCCCCCCCCCCCCCCGCTAGCTTGCACACTGTCCCTTTGTTCCACCTTTAGGATTCTATAGCTCCAGTCATGGCTGTGACACCCCAGCTAGGTCAGCCTCAACCTGTCTGTTGAGCAGATCCCCATCCCCCGGCCTCACACAAGAGGCCTGCAGGGAAGTAGCCAGGCTTCTCTTTATGGGCTAGAGACACACAGAAAACTTGTATGGCTCCTGAGCAAACCAGGGCCTGAAAGCACACAGTGGGCTCCTGTCAGCCACAGTCTCTTTGTCTGATTGGCTCTCGTGCCACTCTGGGGCTACAGCTCAGAGGCAAAGGCTGAGATGAATTGCTGAGCAATAGAATTCGCTCAGGCCACCACACAGAAGCCACCACACAGAGGTCCCCTGCTAACCGCATCCTGCAGTAGTTCAGCCTGACAGAGTCTTTGACACATAGCACCGAAGTCTCAGATTCTTCTCTCCTTGGAAATACAGACCGCTACTGTTGAAGACTCAGAGGCTTCACCAATGTGGCAGGGACCATGCCGAGTGTGGCAGGGCCACCCGTACCCTCTGGAAGACAGCACCCAGAGCCTCACAGGCATAGACAAGGGGTTCTAGGCTCCATATTCGCTAGGCCTGTGTCCGTATCTCTAGTAACCTCACAAGGCCAGACCTTTACCTCTGTGTCATCATCTGTTTTCAGAACCAAAAATTTTTTTCTGTCTCAGGCCCCCTTAGGTCCTGCTTCCTCTCATCCCACACACACTTCTGCTGCAGCCTCCCTGCTGACATCTCACTGAGAAAATGCCCATGCTGGCTTGTCAAAACTCTGCTCCAATAGCCACACTTCTAGCCCCACTCATGATCAACTAAGCAGGTCTAGGTACCCACCCAGTCTCCGGATGACATCAGCTCCAGCTGGTACATCTCTACTCCACCTAGCACTTAATTGTGGCCATATGACAATCAGCTCCCTTGGAGATGACTCTCCTATGTACGCCGGTGTCTTCTGAAGCTCTCAGTCCTGGAGGACAACAGAGATGAGTCCCATCTTTCCCTCTTCCCCTCTTTGTCCCCTGGGTCCCTTCTACATCAGCTCCACCTCCTAAGGCCAAGACCACATGTGATGTTCCACTGGGGACTAACTTTTTTAGCAGCCCATGTTTTCCTCTGCTCACTTTCTCTTTCTTGAGGTTTCCCAGGGCAGCAACCACATGCAGGAGTTGGATGTGAATAATTTTTTCCTCTCAGTTTTGTGAGCCAGGTCAAACCTGGATAGCCTTGGGCTCTGACTGACCTCACTACATAGACCATTCTTCCACCCACAACCCAGTACATCTTCCCTTCCTAGAGCTGGTGCCCCCGCCCTCCACCATCACCACGGCTTCCTGCAGTCACTGGGGTGAGAGGGCTGACCCACTACCTCACTGTGCTCTCAAAACCAGATCAGGTTAGAGGAGAGGACTCTCAGGGACAATCTGTCAGCACCCTCCTGTGGCGTGTACCTCATCCTGGCCTGCAGAGACATGGGTAGGCGTCAGTAAATCAGTACAGCTCACTGTCAACATCACGTGTCTGGGAGCTCTCAAGGAATGCCATTAAGCTCCCATGAATCCCTGTCAAGTTCCACAGCACGGGCCAATCGGATGCAGCGTGGTGAATGCCACCCTGTGGCCAGCTTGCCCCAGGTGCCCTGAGGCTATGACATGAAGATCTGCCACTTGGCACCAGCACATTGGCCATCTCTTGAGAAGTAATGGCATGGGGTCTGACTTCACATATAATTAAGCAATTAAAGTTTAAATAGGTCAGGTACGTATCTATCGGTACTGAAAGGGTTGGTTTTTAAAACTTGGGTTTTAGTTACAAGCAGCACAAACTTGGGCTGAGCATCGGTGGGTCCCAGCTCACACAGCACTCAGAAACCAGGCTGCCCACGGGTGGGACTTGCTGCCATGGGCTGTACAAAGGGTCCCAGGGAGCTGCTAGCCTTGCTTCTGCTCTGGTCTGTGAGCCCAGGACCAACCTAACATAATTCGAGCCACACAGCATGGTGTTCATTTCCACGCACACGCTACGGGAACAACATTTTCCTCCTCTCAGCTGGCGATGGCTGCTTGACAGCCATAGCATAAGAAACACATCTTAAAATCTCTCACACTGGGGCAAGTACAAAGAAATCTTCCTATTTGCCTGAAAAGAGGAAGGTCAGGTCTCCACACGTCTCTTAGGAGATTTGGTATGGTACCTCTTCCTTTCTGCAAGAGAGAGCCAGCTCTGAGGTCTGTTGACTGTCAGCGCCAAAGCCGATTAGATTCCCCAGAGTTCTGTTGGAACATGCATTCAACTGCTTCCACCGGGCAGCCAGGCAGTGAGGCAAAGGCCACCTCCCTCCAGGAAGAGAGGCACCCACAAGACCTACTGTGACCACCACACAGCTTCTGCATGTGTGGTCTACATCTGTATATTCTGGGACTTGTAGCTATGATGCGCCAGGTGCCATATTCCTCCTCTTATGAATATTGCTCAACTCAACCCTCCGGTCAACAGCAGGTCATTCTGCTGTGTTCATTTTGCCCACGAGGCAACTGAGGGTTCAAAAGATGAACCCTCCCCAAGTATGTGGCACAGCCAGGGTCGGAACTGGAGTCAGAGCCTGAGTCTCAATCTGCTACACTGCTTCCTGTGTGACTCCTAGACACAGGGAGACTTTCAGAAGTGTTTACCTTGGCTGACCTTTGGGGTAAGTTCACCGACAACTTTTCATTCCCAGAGTCACATAGCTTCTCCTCTGAATAGTCGATTCATTTAGTGAGAGAAACACACACCACACACATGCACATACACACACAGTGTGGCCTCCTTAATGGCTGACTCTCAAACACACAAACACATAACCACACATAGAGTGTGGTCTCCTTGGCAACTACCCTATACACATGCACACACACACACACATATATGCACACAGGGTGGCCTCCTTGGTGGCTGGTTCACGCACACACATATACATACATACACATATAGAGTATGGCCTCCTTGGCAGCTGGTTCTCTCTCTCTCTCTCTCTCTCTCTCTCTCTCTCTCTCTCTCTCTCTCACACACACACACACACACACACACACACACACACACACTGTGGTCTCCTTGGCAGGCAATGGTTTGGGCGGCTACAGATACTTACGTCGGCTTGCCGCAGATCTTCCTCTGGTACCACTGCTTGCAGTTGGTGAAGTATTTCTTGTTGGTGCCCATGACCTTCTGCACAGCACATACGTTGGGGCTGGAAACAAGAGCAACAGTGTGAGCGAGACGGTCGGCAAGTCAGCCTACACTGAGGTCGCTGTGCGGTCCGTCCCATCATGTGGACCTCCTATGGTTAGCAGAGCCGTCTGGAGAGAGGAGACATGGCCATTTTGGTGGTTTGGGGTAAACTTTGGCATTGTCTATATACATCTTTCCTTTCCATAAAATCTTTTCCTCAAAAAAAATGCTTCGAGTCTGTCTTACACATTAAGCATCCTTCCCTGGCTCAGGCAACTATTAAATGAAGGTGGAAGCACCTTAAAAAGTGAGGTTGTGTGTTACAGACTGAGAAAATGAGCAAAACCCAAGCGATATTGCTGGGACGTTCCAGACTCCCTCTTTCTGTACCTGCCCTGGGCACAGACTTGGCATCCCAGTGTGTGTCACAGGTCCCGTTGTCAAGAGCGGATGGCTTCCAGCACTTCTCAGCCAGCTCCATAAACAGACACGCTCTGCATGTCTAGACCAGTGCCTGGCTCCTGGGATGGCACACTGGGAGTATCCACCCTGTAAAGCAGGGTGAGTGGCCAGAGGCTGTCAGGACTGACAATGAGTTCTCTCTCTCTTAACTCTCTATTGCACAGTACTCAGAGCCACTCCCCACTTCCCGCAGGACTGTAACCTGAGGGGCTGCCTTTATTTTGTGCTAGGTACTAAACAGACCTGGTAACTGATATGTCATGATGTTCCCTCTCTCCAATTACCCTCAAAAGAGCCGTAAAGACAAGAGTTCTCGGCCTGATTAGAGTCAGTGGGGATCAGGCTCGTGGAAACAGTTTATAAAAATTTAGTTTAAAAAGATCTTTAGTAACTGTGGAAAAGCAGAAGCAACCTCCCCCCACCCCTGGGTTTCTGCTGAGAACATTTTTCTGGAGCCTTCTGGAGCCTTTAGCATTCTGGAGAATGCTATTTGAGTGTATGTTTTTCTCCTGAGCAACCAGAATGGTGCTCAGGTCCGGTGACGGTGGCATTTTCTTTGGAGCTCCTGGGGCAAGGGAGCTGCCATCTGTAGTCACAAAAGTGAGCCTCTTTCTGAGCAGGCAGCAGCCATCTGACTGAACTGTAAGTCAGACAAGCAAAGAAAACAGACTGAGGGTGTCCACAAGATTTTCATGTTCCCACAGCATCAGGCGCATCCAAATGTGGACAGTTTCTTCAATAGCAACTCTCAATACCTTAAAACGCAATGTGGAGGCAGGAGGATTGCTCTGAGTTCAAGGCAAACCTAGGTTGCACAGTGAGTTTGAGAACAATCTGGACTCTGCTTCAACTAACTAACTATCTAACTAACTAACAACTAACTGTGATCCATAGACTCCTTTGATGAGCAGAGGATTTGGGGGATCTGTGGCTACCACCTCACCATTGGACAGTGTCCACAGTTGGGTGATTGGGTGGCTGTTTGTTCTGACCCTTTCTTTTTCCTTCCCGTTTCTTCTCCATATGAAGATTACATTTTTGTTGCTGTTGCTCAAGGGACCGCAGTAAGTGAGCACAGCGGGCTTGACATTAGGGTAGTGATGACCATGAGAAGTCAAGCTTGATGGGTGACTCGGGTAGCTGGGTCAGCCCAGCTTCCTGCGTCTCCCCAGGTGCTTAGAGACTCTCCACCCAGTGATCCATGTGTTTCACAGTCCTTGAATAACCCCTGAAGAGCTTCCACCAGCCATGCTCCAGCCCCAAATCATCCTTACTGCTGAACAGTCCCAGCTCTCCTGTCCAGCTAAGCAGGAAATAATTACTGTGGATGAATTCCCCACAGCTCTCCATGGGCGGCCGGCGGCTCCTCAGCGAGTCTCTGTGGACTTGGCTCCAGCATTCCTCTCCTCGGCAGAGAGAGTTTGCACTGCCCCTGCCACAGGAGCAGAGGCTGGGGGTAGGGGTAAGCTGTGTCCACAGGAAATCTATACTGAAATGTAATCAAAACGAGCAGGCCATTTCTGGGCTTCTGCCCTAAGACCAGCAGCCCTGCTGTTCGACTTGTGTCTGAAAACCAAGGACTTCCAGAACTTCCATCCTGTTTCTGCTGGTGCCATTCAAACCTGTGGCTACACTTTCACTTTTACGTTAGTGTGCTAGCTCCAAAGGTAACACAGATACAGCGGGGAGCCAAGAGGCCACCAAGCAACCCCTACCCTACTACCAGCTTTCTGTATTTGCATCCTAAGGCTGTATTGGCATGCATAGGCTGATTTCTCCCTCTGTAAAATAAGAATTTTGCGGTGGCTCTCACCGTGCTGGGGGCAGGGGCATGGGGAAGCAAATACATTAGGGTGATAGATGACTGTGTACTGTTTCCCAGAGTTAGGTACAGGGTCCTTTCCCTCCCTCGTGGGACACCCTGCACGTCCTTAAACCTCCCCCCCCTTCCAGCTCTCACTTTGAATAAAGGACTGGAACTGGTACAAGGTTATCCATCTGCACAGGGAACCACACCCATGCGTGCAAGGCCAGGCAGTCCCGTGGTTTTTCAGGGACAGTTAGATCAGAGTAAATGCAACAGTGTCTGCCCATTTGCCAAGACTTGTGTGCCTGGGTGTCCAGATTTCCCTCCAGAAGGGGTGCTAATGTGCTCTTCCTTATATTTATGCTGAGGTAGGGTCTCCCTAAATTGCCCACCTCTTACCCCTGTCTCAGGAGTAGCTGGCTTTAAAGGAATGCATCTCCCTGCTCAGTACCTGTCATCTCCCCATCACTCAGCCTGTCACAGGTTACTACAGGGCTTCCAACTCAGCGCAAGAAGCATTCAGAGATGTTGGTCTAAATCATTTACTCATTTTGTGTTTAGGTGGGTGGCACACGCCACAGTGAGTGTGTGGAGGGCAGAAGACAGCTCCTGAGAGGCTGGTTCTCTCATTCTATGTGGGTCATCAGGCTTAGCAGCAATGCCTTAGCGGGGCCACTTCCCTGGTCCACACCGGTTTTTAAAAGTTCAAGTTTTCCTATCAGTGTCCTGGTCTGGGAAGGAGGCTGGCCTCAGCGATAGATCTATGTGGTACCTTTAGAGACTTCACATTGCTGTGACATTGCTACTCTGGATGACAATGCTGTAGCATGCACACATGTGTGCTGTTCTTCGTGGTTAAGAGGAAGGAGAAACAGAACCCCTGAACCCGAATACAGCGTGCAAGAAAGGCGGCGGGACCAAAGGTGACCCAGGCAGGGATGATCGTTCCAGTTGTCAATGTTTGGCTTTGAGACTTCAAATCTGCACTTTTCGGATCTGCCCTCCCAACCTTCCATGCACACGGCCTAAGCAGTAAATGACCTCAGGACCTCTGCATTGCCTCCTTCCTTTCTGGTGGGTGTGTGGCTATGGCATAACCTGGCTGGGCTCTGCCCTGCAGAGTGGTCAGTCCTGCACCCAGCAGCTTGATTCCCCCAAGCTGAGACCCGGGAGTCTATAAGAGACCTGAAATCCACATACAGAAGAGTGACTGCTCCCTAAAAGTGGCAGCCTTTACCCAAGTTCAGAGCATACCCAGTGTGGGGCCTGCGATTTTGTCTGAGCCTACAAAGCAAATCCTCACTAGCCACATAGGTGTTTTTAAAGTCTGAGGACAGATCTGTCTAGTCTCTTGGAGAGCTGGGGTATGGGGCATCCGGACCTCTCCTCTCTTCCCACATAGTTTTCCTCAGTATAAACCATGTTGGTGCAGCCAGGTAGGCTGGACGTGCAGCAAAGCTGGGCTATGTTCGAAGCAGCCATGGCCTGGTTGTATGTAGAAGTACCGCACAGCCTGGGTCTGGGCCAGGATCTTCATCAGGGCATATCCTTGGCCAGTGCTCCTGAAGCCCACACATCTGCGGTGCTCCAGAGGAGTATCTGAAGCACGAATGGCTCACGTTCACAAAATTGGCCATGGCTTCAAGACAGATTCCGATGCTGGCTCCAGGGCACCCTGCATGACAGTCTGGGGCCCTCCAGGACCTGATGTGTCTAGCATGTAGAAAGTGAACTTTCCTGCTCTTCCTTTACAAGCTGTCACACTGGTCTGGTGGCCAGAAAGCACTGTTTGGGCATGAGTGTTTGGGTGCAGAGCAATGCCAGGTGCACAGGAGCTGTGGGCACCTGAGGGCCTGCTACCTGGTGTGACCAGGCTCACACCTGGATTTACTAGACAGTGGGATCTGGCTGGGCTTCTCCTCTGCAGTAAACACCTTCTCAGGGTGATGGGAATTCCTTGCTGAGAGCTGCAAACGCCCCCTTTTACCTAGAGTTAGGAGAGGAGACTGAAAGTCCCCTAGGCTGTTTCATACACTTTGGTCGAGTCTGTGGCCACTGGCCAGCGCCCCCAATCCTTTCAGCACAAAGCATTCTACTGGGTCCCCGCATCTCATTATTCCACAGTTCCTCCCTCCACGCAGGGCTAGTCTCTTCGTGCACTGGCTGCTTTTCCGTCGGGCTTTGTCCCCTGCTACTCAGGTTGGCTACGATGATGTCCCCAGCAGAGTGCACTGGCAGTTCAGCGACCTGTCCTTGCACCGCCCACCAAGGAACCGCTGGGGCTTACCCATGTTGGCGACCCCGGAGCCGGCTGTGCTGCAGCACCATCTGGTAAGGCGACTTGGCGGGGCCCGCTAGGGTCGCGGTGGGGCCCAGTGCCAGTGCCAGAGCCAGGGTCAGCAGCCGCACGAGGAGCGCCATGGAGCAGGAACACGCGCGGACCCACGACGAAAGTAGGCGCGGGAGGCGCTGGCGAAGTGAGAGCGGCCAGGCAGCGCGCCTAGGGTTTAGTAGAGAGGGTGGGAGCGGCCGAGGGCGGGGAAGGGCGGCCAGCGCCTCCCAGGCCAAGCCACTTCTAAGCACCCGCAGCCCTCCTGCACCGCCCAGCTGCCTCACACACCCTCCTCCCACTGCGCACAAAGTGCGGGTCCAAAGGAAGGCGCCCTCAAGTTTCACTCTTTCTTCAGGTGTTCATGCCTGAAGCCTAGGCTGCAGGAAGCCAGAGGGTGTGAGCGGGCACCCACAAGCTTTGGCCTGTCAGACTGGCCTCTGGGATCCTGATGCACCACCCATGCTAATATGCTGTAGATGAGGAGCAAATCTTCCTGTTGACAGAAAACAGAAAAGTGGGGAAGGGCGGGGCTCACACCTTGGCAATCAGGAATCCCTCACCTGGCTTCCGGCAAAAGTCTGTGAATGCCAGATAGATGCTAGGAGTGTGCCCTGGAGGAGCTCAAGGCATGTAAAAGTCTGTGAATGCCAGATAGATGCTAGGAGTGTGCCCTGGAGGAGCTCAAGGCATGCGAGGAGGTGAGCAGGCACCCTGGCACCTACTAATCACCCTCCCCTTACTTGGTTCTACTAGCCCCAGGGGTGAGTTCCCAGATGTGGGGAGCATGGACCTAGCCAAGAAGATACCATGGAGAGAGGCAGCTGGAGCCTTAAGAGTTTGGAGTAGGCCCCTCAATCAGGTAGAATCGATAGCATCTGCTTTTAGAGCTGGAGGCTGAACAGGATTTAGCCAGGCAAAATGAGGATGCTAAGCTAGTCAGTTGACTGAAGCGTGCTGGGTGGAGACAAGAGTCGGGCAGAAGACAGGCGAATAGCAGGGGTCAGATCTAAACTAAGAATCCTGCCAGCGTTAGGGGCTCAAGCAAAGGGCAGAGTTAGTGTCATGAGCAGGCTTCGAGGGGAGCAGATAAAATAAGGCAAGATGGGAGGCAGGAGGGTCGGCTGAGCAGGAGGGGACCACATAGGAGCTTGCGCTACTGTGGTAGAGTTGGAGCTGAAGGGAGAAGTATTGGAGGTATGTCTAGGAGATACGCAGTCTCAAGGGAACATACGAGCTACATGTGATAGCTAACTGTGCTTACCAACTGACTCAGACTGACAAATGCCCAGGGCATCAGTGACACTCAGCTCTGAGTGTGTCTGCATGGTATTTCCAAAGACTAGCTGGAAGGGAAAAACCCACATGGGATAGGGATGGTGCCATGCCACAGGCTGCAGTCCTGGATTGGAAAAAGAGGGGAAAGAGAAGGCAAGGTGAACATGAACACTCCCCATGCTCTCTGCCTTGTGATCTGCAGAAATGCACGTGAGCAGCCTCCACTGCCTGCCTTCCCAGCCACAACGGACGGCGGACAATGGCATCATGTGGACCGTGAGCCAAAACAAACCTTCCTCTCTGAAACTGTGTCTTGTCAGACCGCAGCAGTGAGAAAAGCAACTGACACACTCTGTACTGGGGGCAAAGAAGCATCGAGGGTGAGTGAGGTGTTTGAGATTTGGGCATCACGATGGCTGCTGCTGCGGCTGTTTTCATGTGAAGGCCATGGAGATGGCTGGACGCTGCCAGGGAAAGATGAGTAGCTCAGGACCTGATGAGTTTGAGGTACACTTGATTCATCTCCATGGAATGTTCACAGGCTGCCTGATCCAGCGACTCAGACCTGGAAGCCATTCTCCAGTGAGGGGACAGGGGACAAGAGCTGTTCAATGATCTGATGGAGGGAGGTGCAAGCAGAGCAGAGGCTGAAAACCCCATGGGTGGAGATGCAGTGGGACGAGGGAAGCCTTGATGGAGAAACTCGTAACAGAGAGAAAGGCTGCACACAAAGCCGAGCCAAACAACCTCTGCTCTGTTAGAAAGCATCTCTGAACGCAATGACTGCCTGGTCCAGGATGCTGGAAGACACCCATAGAGAGTCAAGTGCAGGCCTGATCCCAGAAAGCGTCCCTCGGGCCAGGAAACCCTGCTAACTGGGGAGAGGAGCCTGGGAAACGGTTGCTTTCCACCTTCCAGTCCAGCACCACCATCTCTGGCAAGACGGAGGGGGTCTGAACGTGGCTAGTGATCTCACCGTCCTCACTCCCCTCTATAAAACTAACGTTGGATGACTTGAGCTTTTCCATGAGCTCACTGAGGAGATCACAGTAATGCTTCAGTTACTGTTTAGATATTTTTAAAAATTCCACCACAAGTTCCACACCGCCTGCCCGTCCCCATAAAAGGGAGAAATGTAAACATATCCCCCATGGTAGTAGCTGCTGCTTCAAAGACGGTGATGTCGCTGTGTGGGGAGGTCCTCCAGCCCCATGGCCCGGAGCTGCCAGGGCAAAACAGTCCTTTCATTTGGGAGCTTTTTTTTCTTTCCATGTTAGAAAATCTAAACACAAGAAAATGAGGCTTGTTTGGAACAATAATTACTAGACTTCTTCCAGGTACTTTAGAAAAACGGTGGCTTTCATGTTTTGTGGCACAAACAAGATCACCAGAAGCTATGTGTAAACAACTTGGGAACACTCGACAATGAGCCTTCAGTAGCAGAAGACAAACCAGAGTTTCCAACGAGCTTTCTGCACAGGATCCCATGTCCGTAGGCGAGAGGCAGGCAGGCAACAGGCCAGTTCAGGCCTGGCTCTACTGTTTCCCCCCCTCAAGGGCTTGGGCATCAAGAGAAATGGTCAGACCTTTTCCAGAGGATTCTCAGCCTCTCCAGCCTGCTCCGCATACAGCCTAGAAGGAATAGGAAGGCATATTTGCGTGGGATTTCCAAGAGCGTATGTGTCAGATCTGGTAACCCTGTTTCCCGTGTTACATGTCATACAGTAAGTACTTCTATCCATGTAAGGAACACAGGCGAGAAGCCGCCGCATTTGCTACAGATAAGGGGTGACCGTGGTGCCGTGTGGGATTTGACTTTCCAGAGCCACAGCCTTGCCACTCCAGATGTGATATCCAGAAAGCAGCATCCACACCACCGGAGAATGTGCTAGAAGTGCAGACTCTAGAACTCTCTTCAGACCTACAGAATCGGGCTCTACATTTTGACAGGGTCCCTTTGTGTCGTTCCCTAGAAACCTTGGCCTATGGGGTCACTTTAGACAGATAACCTTCAGGTGACCATAGAGTACAAGTCAAATGATTGACCCAAAGGGAATATCCTGGAATATTTGCCCTCGCGAAACAAGCACAGAGGAACTCTCAGCTCGTGCTGACACTAGCTCCCACTGGATGGCCACTGAGGTGTGACAGTCAAGTGGCTTTTGCTCCGGATCTTGCTGCTGACAGCCAGTGTCCTCTACACACTGAACAGGGAGAGGAAATGGGGCTCCAAATCATTTTCCGTTCTCCCTCCCCGCTTCCAGCACTCCAACAGGCTAGGACAGACCATGGCTTGTGGTGGTAAGATCTCAGAAACAAAGCCACAGCTTTGCATTTCCCAGCTGATGGAGACGGCAGCTGTCACAGCCTGAAACAGCACCAGGCTCCCTCCCAGGCTTGCTCCACTCAATGGCTTGCTGTTTCCCTCTCTTTTCCAAACACTGGCTTTCTTCATGAGAGTTTGCCAAATGCTACTTGCTGGTTAGAACCCAAATTTGTTTTCCAGGGAAATTGATTTTTCATAAAGAGAGCTTCATTGATTTGGCACAGCTGAAATCTCTGAGGAGAACCCGGAGGCGTCCTTGGGGTTGCTTTAATTGCCTAACCTCAAATACTTTTGCAGAGTGATGCCCACAGATGACGGTTCGCTGGCTTGTGGGACCAACCTCACCCACACCATTCTGCTTGTGTTTTCTTTCTCTCCAAGGCAGGCGATGGCCCCAGCGAGCTAGATAGCACCAGGTGGCCTTGCATTCCAAAGTCCAGGCGTCCACACAGTTCTCTGGGCCAACATATCTTTTTGATACTCTTGCGGATGGCACCATTCAAGACAGGAAACCCTGTATGTGGATTTGAACCTCCTCCCTTTCTGATTCCCATATGCCCTCTGTTACCAAGACAAACGTTCTTTCCAAGTCTCTCCTCAAAGCTTCTGCTCGCTCTCTAACCCTTGAACACCCAGATTCCTGTCGCTCCCTTACCGACCCACAGCCAGCTCCTAACATCATCTCCTCCCCTACTCTCTCACCCACTTTCCCAGCATCCCCTGTCTACTCCAACCCCCAAACTCTGCTCGCCTAGACACTCCTGATGGCTACTATTTATGGAAGAAGATTCAGACTGCTTTGTTGAGTTTTCTTCTTTTGACGTACAGAAAAAGGAACACAGCTTTACTACAAAAAGCTCGGAAAATGTAGGGGAAAGACTACATCAGTGAAAATCCATCCTTATCACCTAGAGCAAAAGATCGCATGATTTATCTGCCTCCTTCTGTGCACCTGACACTCAGTCCCCTTGGAAATTATCCCCTCATCAGCTTGCGCATGTGCACCTGTCAGCTCCTGCTGGACACACCTCTTCCTCTCCTCCCACACACAGATCCACACCAGCTTCCCCCTGCTCTTCTTTGTCTTGGGCACACGTATTAGCACTTGCATAACCAACTTTACGGTCTTGCTCAGGCAAATTTCTTAATTTTTCTGGGCTGGAGCATTTTCAGCTGGCTTTCCCTTCTGGGTTTTCCCACTTGATGAGGCCTCTCTTTTTGAGGGTGAAAGTCTGTCTCGATAGACAGCCTGTGTGTTTGCTCAGTGGTCCTTTTATGTACCCCAAAATAAGACAGCATGGAATCAACTTGATATTTATGGCCCATCAGTGGGCTGCCCTGCTGATTTTGAAAGGTCTTGTCTAAATTGTTTTTTTGTGCATTCTTGCTTTTTCCAGTTGAGAGGTCTAGACTAGAGACGGACTTCAGTGGGATTGCTTAGGGGGCCACTCGCCAGCATGTCTAGGACTACACAGCCATGCGTGGCTTCTGGTTCCAGCTACAACTCTGAAGAGCTCTGAGGAATGTTATTCCTGGCTTCCTCCCCTGGCTGCCCACTGAAAACATCCCATTCAAGCATGAAGGAGTGAGAGTCCCCAGGAAGGTGCGCCCAAAGTCACAAACTCACTCTCTGGCAGATCCTCAAGACCAAGAGGAAGTAAGTCTCTACTTCCTCGGTTGCAGTGTTGTCAGAGGGAAAGGCAGACTGGAGCAGCTGTGACAGCGGCAGCCATCCTTCTAACTGAGGCCCAATCCTAAGAATGCCCTTCTCCAGGGGTCACCAGACTCTGCCCAGAACATCCCAGACATTCAAAGCCATGCTACAGTAAGTGATGTGTGAAGGGCAGGATAGTGAGAGTCTGTCATTTGTTTCAACATTCTGAAACTTGATCTTGCCCTGAACCGCATTTTTGCCCAGCCCTGAAAGGATAGAATTAAATCCCATACAGAGAGCCATATGAAACCCAGTTTGTACTGCTCCCAACCCTCCATTAACCACACCCAGTAAGACACTAGGCCCAGCCAGGACAGGATACAAGAGAAGGTCTGTTGGTATTCTATCTGCTAGCTACACCCTACCCCTCAATCTTACAAATCTCCCCCGGCACCTTCCTCCTCGCTGTTCCACTCATGGGATTCCAGATGAGTCCCTAGGACATGGTGGACACTGAGATGCTCACAAACCACACGATGTCTCCTAGTAAAGGGCACAGCATTTGTAGTGATAAAGAGGACACAGATAACAGACGTGGATGATTGTCTCTGAATGCAACAAAAACAAGGACCAGTCTTTGTGGTCCCTCCAGACTGTGTGGAAGAAAGGCATCCTGAGAAAGATGCCAGGAAGAACCAGAAGAGGAGCGTCAGAAATGGGCATGTGTGTACACAGGATGCCGAGCTGTCAGTAGATTACCAAACGCCTGCATTAAGCCCTCCCATCCTCGAGAGAATCCTATAGCTTGGGTACTGCCATCTTCTCTACTCCACATACAAAGAAGCCGAGGCTGAGAGAATCAAAGGAACCCACCAGAGCGGCCACAAAGTCAGCAAAGCAAAGTCAGCCTATTGAAGAAAGCAACCCCCCTGCCCCAGCCTGCTCTACCCCAAACCACCATGCAAGCTGTGCCCTGTAGGGAGTGGAGGAATACTTGAGTGTGTGAAATCCTGAGTGGATGTGTGTTGTCCTCTGGTGTGAAATCCTGCACGGATACATGACAGATGCCCATGATAAGGACCGTAGCACCAGATTCATGGAGAAATGGCAAAGCCCCTCCCTCCCCTCGAGGCTCAGAGGGATAGAAAACCTTCCTAGGGATTCAAGTGTGAACGTTGACAGTGCGTGCAGAAAATACCCATCATTAGCCTTCTCTCCCCAGCTTTTATGCTTAAAGTCCGCTTCCCTACAGAGATGGCTCCTACAGACATTAGCTAATCCTGCCTCCAAGTTCAGCTGTGTGTGATAACCCCACCTACCTGTTCAACTGTGTGTAAGAAACACACTGCGATTCCAAGACACTGCAGCTTCTTCACCAGAGAGTCCCACCCACCCAATCCGAGCTTTCTTATGTGTCTACCTTTTCTTCATTTCCTCAATGCCCCAATCAGGTCTATCCCTGGAGGAGTTTGAAGATGTACCCCTCACCATGTAGGGCAGCCATGTAGCTTTTGAAACCCTTTTGAAACCCTATCAATTTCTCTGCATAGAGGTCCTCTGAGCAAACCCTCCCAGCTTCCCCAAGTCACTCTGGTGGAAGCAGCAGCTTTGGTGAGGAGAGTGGTAGCCAAGTGTTCTTTTCCACCAAAGTGAAAAAAGCCCAGAGCGACTGGGCCAAACGTCCAGTTCACCTCAGAGTCAAGGTTGTTTGAATTAGTGTCACTTACCCAGGCAGACCACTCACACAGCAAGTTCCAGGCCAGCCTGGGCTACACAGTGAGATGCCCTATCAAGTAAACAACAGGCGTGGATCCCTAGGTAACTTAGGACTAATATTTCACTCTCTGTATCCTGGGGCCTCTTGAAGGGGATGTCCCGCAGTCCTCAAACCAAGGGTTGTCTAGACCCCAGAAAATAATTTACTCTCTCAGCTTACAAGGGATGCTTTTAGGGTTTTTTTTTAATACATTTATTTATTTACTTTCTGTGTGTGCACGCCTGATACCGGATACATGTCCGAGTTGGAGTCGTTTCTCTCTTTCTACCAAATTGGTTCCAAGGACAGATGAGAGATGGGACTCGGGCCTCAGGCTTGGCAGTGAGTGTCTTTACCCACGGGGCAATCTCGTCAGCTCTCGGGTTCCCTAGGTCCACATTGGCAGGTGACAGCCAGCCTCTACCATCGGCTTAGACTGTCTAGACCCCTCTTTAGCCTTCTCCACCTAAAGCTCTAAGCTCTGTTTGACTCGGGCAGGGCAGAACTCTTTTTCCCAGTGCCGTTCCCTCTGGACAAGAACTCACACCTGTGAAGCAGACACCCTTTCTTCAAAACACCAGGGAATCACATGAACTAAGAATTAAAGGTCCCAGGTAGAGGGGGTGGCTCACACAGCCCAAGGACATGTGGCAACACTATGCCAGGCACACAGAAAGAAAAAAACTTTGAATACTTTGTTTCAATACTGATCAAATATAAGTTGCATATATGAGAACTGGTTAAACTAATGGCATTGTCTAACATTTAGGACATCAAAGTCTTCAGACAACAAAAGAGTTACCTCATTTCTAACTCAGCAGCCACATTAGCGGCCAAGCTGATCCTATTAGTCAGCCCTTTGAAAAAACGTCCTGACAGTTTTCAGAAGCCAGCACACTCCAGAAAGTGGGTCTTGATGGGGTCTTCGCATCTGCCTGAGCTAGCTTGTAGTGGGCTGCTTCCAGACAGGAGTGAGTCATGCCTGGGGGGGAAACGCTCGGCCCCATAGAGAGCCAGACGCGCACACGGTGAAATCAGCGCCTAATTCAAGACTCTATGCAAAAGTAGCTCCTAAGGGAAGTACCAACCACACGCCACCCCATACAGCTGGTGTGGGCAGGGAGGGGAGCAGGGAGGGGGCAGGGGTCCCAGAGTCTTCCCAGAAGAGGTGATTCATCATCTGGGCGAAAGGAAGCTGTGTCAGTGAGGTAGACGGCAGCTCCTCAGGCAGAAACTGGAGCCAAGACTGCTGGGCTGGCTTTCTGGTTCTTGTTAGTACTTGATAATTCAGGAGACTCAGGAGAGTCCAGAGAAGTCACATTTATATACACCGAGTCTGACTGGCCAAAAAAAAAAAAAAAGAAAAAAGAAAAAGAAAAAACCACAACCCTGACTTTTTACATTAAGCCCTCCTTTACCTCTTGTCCGCGGTATAGCATATACTCAGTATCCTTAGGCCTGATTCATTCATTCTTCTCAAAATTAGACCTGATTTTTCTTTGGACCACTTCTCCAAAAGCAAGAAGCCCTAAAGTAGCCCCCGAGGACTTGTGGGTCCTGATGTCGGATCCTGATGTCATCTGTAGGACCACAAATCAGCATCCCATGTTGGTACTGTCCAGGCTCCTGCTGAACACTGCTTGCAGTTTCAAGAAGGCAAGGAAGGGAGCAAGTGTGTGTCTTTGTGGCCTGACTCTCTCTGTGTGACCAAACCCAAAAAGTGCAAATTCTACCGAGCCGTTGGGACTATGCGGCAGAGTCGGCCAAGTTCGGGAAGGACCTGGACCTCAAGGCTGGGCTCATAAAGGCTTGGCGTGTGAGTAAAGAACAGCATAGCGTGCAGCTTCAAACAAGTGTTTGTTTAGACACGGAGCCCACCGAAGCCCCTCTGAAACAATCCGCTGTGCCATTGTGAGTTCTTTTTCCCTTTAGTCTCCGTACTAAAGGAGAAAAGCTGGAGGCCCACTTACCGCTTCTAACCAGCGGAGAGGAAGACGGCAGGGTCATGAGACCCTGGCTTTCATTCTCTTCTTTCTTCCTAACCGATTCCAGATGTGCGAATTGGCATGGTGTCAGCTCCGAGACAATAACAAACGGCGGTCCTTCCCCGGCTAACAGAAAGTGGCTACTGGTCCCAGCAGCAGCCTCACTTGGCTGGAGGCATTGGCCCATGTTGGATGTTTACCTGGCATGGGCCTTAGAGAAGATGACAGCAAACCACAATGTCCACAAAGGCCAGATGTCCCCTCCAGAAGAAGGCTGTGGAGCACAGCATGTTTCTAAGTGGTCCTAAGCCAGGGTCAGAGCAGGGGCTGGATTGGGGGTGGAAACCTTTTATCATTGTGGAAATGGAACCCTAGAAACCATTAGATCAGGAGCCTGTTCTCGCTGTAGATGAAACGCTGTCTGTTCTGTGGTCCAGGAGGGAGGAAGCATCCTGATTGTGGATGCTTACAAAAGCCAACCACATGCACGGGACAGGATCAAGTGACTGGGGCCACAAACAGGCACATAAAAGAATTCAGTCAGGACAGGCCTGCTTTCATGAAAGAGGTCCCCTGGAAGCTATTGGATCTGGCTTGGTTTAAGTGGCTGGTATCCATCTCCGGGGCAAGGTAAGCCTTGAGCACCCCGGTCTATGAACCAAACACTTCACAAGTGGGTCAAAGTTTTGAGGTCAATTCTCTGGGCCTGGCTTCCCACACTGAGCTTCCGTTGCCCCCTGGATTTCAGTCTCCTCTGAAGCCTCCCTCATTGAGCAACTTCTTTCATTGTGACCACAGGGAGCGTCAGCACTGAAGGTGGGAAGCTGGAAAACTCGCAGATTGATTTGCCTTAAGTGTGGCCTTCTTCGGCTGAGGGATGCGGAGTAAGGCTGCCAGCATGGTACCACCAACTCCCTGGAGCCAACCATGAGATTCAGATGGTTTGTCAGTGTGGGAATCGGGTTCATTCTCTGAGGAACACAAGAAGTTCTGGTTTGTGGCTTTCTAGGAACATCCCACAAATAGAAGATTCTGAAACAACACAGAAGGTCTTCATTTTGGGTCTTAAAAGGAATCCCCAATCCCAGTTGGCTTTGCTTTGTTGGTGAATAGTGCTTGTTTCCGTGAGTCTGTGGACTCTGTGGGCTTGAAGAGAATACCGTAAAATGTGTGAGCTGGGCGGGGGGCGGGGCTTTGGCAAAGGTCAAGGATCACTTTGGGGCAGCAAGAAAAGCTGAGGGCGTCAGCTGAGTGACTGGATCTGACTTGCTAAGAACGAGCGAGCGAGTGTGAACGGGCCACCCTGCCCTCTCGTCCCCACTGATGACTCTGCTCTTCTCTGGTCTGGGGCAGCAGATGCAGGCTGAGACAAGTCTTGTCATTGCCACTCACTGGCCCAGAGCCCCAGCCTGGGGATCCATGGACATACAGTCCTTCTGCAGGCCAAGTGCGCCCAGGTAAATCGTGATTTTGGAGCCACTTGTGAACATCAGAATATTGCCTCCTGGGGATTAATGCCTTCGGAACCAACAGGTGGGATTCTGGTAACCCCTGTCTGGCTAGCCTGGGTTTCATGCAGCACTGCTCAGGCCCAGAGAAGACACAGCAGGAGGGTTTTCGAAAGGCCTCTTTTCCTATTATTAACACCTACTATCTGCTTGCTGTGCTGTTGCAAAATTGAGCAACTAGACAGGTAAACACAAGACTTACAGGAGATTATGTTTGCCAGGTATATGCCATTGTCCAGGAGGCAAGGAAATGTGTGACATCAAGCTCAAGGCCAGTAAACATTCATCTCCACAGCTGCATCAGGGAAATCTCAGCTCTCAGAACCCAGCCCACACTTTAGTTTAGACAACTCTTTCTCTAGGATACTCTTGCTCGTGACCTTAGCTTGGTGGGTACCTTTCTCTGGGCTTCTTCCCCTGGCCCTGTTGGTCTGCTGCTGTCACCATGCCAACTGGTGACATTCCCGTTCTCCTTACTAGATCGCCAGTTTGGTGAGGGTGAGAGAAGCGCCTGCCTCATTTATTACCCCATGCCCGGAATTCATCATCAGCCCATCGCTATTGATGAAGTACTTGGCATGATGGGCACGAAAGGCCACTGTGGTCCTGCGTCTCCCTGGGAGGCTTCTTGGAGAAGCCATGTCTGGAGATTTTCTTTGAGGAAGTGTGGAAAGGGAAGGCAATGGGAGACATGGAGCCTAGTTGCATCACGTTCCCACTACGCATGAGATTTCCATGGGAACAAATGTGGAAACCATTGCGTTTAGCAAATGGGGGGTCACAGAGCTCACTTAAGTGGACCCCCTCCCATGCCAGGAAGGTTTCCAAGATGCCAACTGTGTTAATGATTCTTACTATTCAGCAGAGTGGGCTGCAAGCCAGGCCTCTTCTTGGGATAGCTCATCTGATCTTTCCAACAACCTTGCTGAAAAGAGACATTTCTACACACGAGGGCTGAGCCTCAGGGAGGGTGGGGCTTGGCCAGCACTGCTCAGGGACTGAGCCAAGAGTCTTAGCTGGGGCTGTTTGGCTCAAAGCCAGAGATCTTCAAATACATTGCTTATGAACCTCCTCAAAGAACTGACCTTCCTGCACATTGAATTATATATAAAGATGTATACTATATATTTAAACAATTGCCTAAAATGTTAGAACACTATACTAAATATGTACAAACTTTACTTTTTGTCAAAATATTAGAAGTGTAAATTTAGTTCATATTATTTATGAAAAAATCTCTGCCCTATTTCTACTCCATCTATTCTCTGTCTTGGGCAAGTTATTAATCTTGCGTACATAAATATTCTCTGTAATTGGAAATAATAAAAGAATGAATAACGGAACAGGCTGTTGGGAGGAGTGGATGCGCTACACGTGCAGGGCTTAGCATAAGGACTGGATCACACAGCTGGATATGTGTAGGCCACTACCGAGGGGTCTCACTGTGACACCACCCCTTGCTGTCACCCTGAGCAGCATGGCTTCAATTTAATTCAAATGAGCATGTCACTACCTGCCTTTCTGACAGACAACGTCTCCCTAAAGAGTCGAATTCTGGGGAGAAAGACAAGTGTCTGGGTTTGCTAGGGACTGCCTAGACCCAACCAGGCGCACACTGTGTCTGCTGCTCATGTGGCTCTCAGACCCTGTGCCATCTCACTGCCTTTCTGGTGGTTCTGGCACAGTGCCTATGGCGTGGTGGTTATGGGAAGTCCTACTTCTGGTGAGAAGAAAAACAGGGAAAGTACTACTACTGGAGAGGAGGGACATGCTGAGCGTGCACTCCAAGAATCTGAAAACTGCTTCTGGTAAGGTCTATGCACATCCTTTGAGAGGCTGTCCTGTAGCCCTCCAAAGGGGTAGCATGCTATTTTAGAGTTCCCATTTGTCCCTGAAGTACTGGAACTGCAGGTGACTGAAGCAGCCCTCTCTTGGCTGAGGCCAGCATCCCAAGACTTGCCCAGTGAAAGAGGTCAAAGGGTTTTTTGTTTTGTCCTTCCAGGAGCGGCGAGAATGCAGTCTGCAGCTGCAGGACCATAGACTCTTTGCTATCACAAAAATGGTCTAAGGTCCAGAACACTAGTGTCCTTTCTACACTCTCCAGCAGGCCCCACCCTCTGAATCGAAATCTTTCCTAAGCCTGCAGTGCTCAAGCCCTGCTTCATTTTGGAGTCCCTGATCATGGAGGACTCTTAGATACCTGGGCCACATCCCAGATGGACTAAACTAGAATCCTTAAGATCCAAGCTGACAGTTGGGCGGTGGTGGTACACACCTTTAATTCCAGCACTGGGGAGGCAGAGATAGGCAGATCTCTGTGAGTTTGAGGCCAGCCTGGTCTACAAGAGCTAGTTCCAGGACAAGCTCCAAAGCTACAGAGAAACTCTGTCTCAAAAAAAAATGAAAAAAATCAAGTAAACAAAAACAAACAAACAAAAAGAACCAAGCTGACACACACGCAGTTGTACCTGTGCATACTCACTGGATGGAGTATGTTTAGTTCAGACCACACAGTGTGGTATTGCATGAGGGATGAAGCTGGCCAGTTCATCTATAACCTAGGATGTGAATCATTTCTTGGTGTTGGTGTGGGCTGAATAGGAACCTCCTCCCCACAAGGCTCACGTGTGGAACAGCTGGTCCCCAGCTTCTGGTGGGAATTTAGGAAGTGGGGTCAAGCTGGAGAATGTAGGTCCCTAGAAACATGCTTTTAAAGTTACACCTGGTCTCCAGCTCCTTCCTCACTCTCTCATCTTGTCTACCTTGAGGCGAGTGGCATCTGCCATGTATTTCCATCACCTCTACGTGCTCCCATCACTGCCACATGCTCCTATCTCTGCCACATGTTCCCAACACTGCCACGTGCTCCCATCCTTGCCACATGCTCCTATCTCTGCCACGTGCTCCCATCCCTGCCACATGCTCCTATCTCTGCCACGTGCTCTCATCACTGCCACATGCTCCTATCTCTGCCACGTGCTCCCATCCCTGCCACATGCTCCTATCTCTGCCACATGTTCCCAACACTGCCACGTGCTCCCATCCCTGCCACATGCTCCTATCTCTGCCACGTGCTCCCATCACTGCCACATGCTCCTATCTCTGCCACGTGCTCCCATCACTGCCACATGCTCCTATCTCTGCCACGTGCTCTCATCACTGCCACATGCTCCTATCTCTGCCACATGTTCCCAACACTGCCACGTGCTCCCATCATCACTGCCACGTGCTCCCATCATCACTGCCACATGCTCCCATCCCTGCCACGTGCTCCCATCCCTGCCACGTGCTCCCATTTCTGCCACGTGCTCCCATCCCTGCCACGTGCTACCATCATCCCTGCCACGTGCTCCTATCCCTGCCACGTGCTCCCATCCCTGCCAAGTGCTCCCATCCCTGCCAAGTGCTCCCATCCCTGCCACATGCTATCATCACTGCCACGTGCTCCCATCATCACTGCCACATGCTCCCAACACTGCCATGTGCTCCCATCCCTGCCATGTGCTCCCATCACTGCCACGTGCTCCCATCATCACTGCCACATGCTCCCATCCCTGCCATGTGCTCCCATCACTGCCACGTGCTCCTATCCCTGCCACGTGCTCCCATCACTGCCATGTGCTCCCATCCCTGCCACGTGCTCCCATCACTGCCACGTGCTCCCATCATCACTGCCACATGCTCCCAACACTGCCATGTGCTCCCATCCCTGCCACGTGCTCCCATCCCTGCCACGTGCTCCCATCCCTGCCACGTGCTCCCATCCCTGCCACGTGCTCCCATCACTGCCACGTGCTCCCATCATCACTGCCACATGCTCCCAACACTGCCACGTGCTCCCAACACTGCCACATGTTTCCATCATTGCCATGTATTCCTATCACTGCCACATGTTCCCATCACTGACTTGTGTTCCCATCCCTGCCACATGCTCCCAACACCGCCATGTGCTCCCATCACTGCCACGTGCTCCCATATGACTGGTACAGGTGGTGACACAAAAGGAAATGACTGATAGCCTGCTACTCTGCTGTGCCATCGAGTGTTAGGAGTCACTTCTCCTACCCACCTCCATCTCCGGACCTCTCAATCCTTTCTCCCCACTGTCCTCCTGGCTTCTGGTAGCTACAGTGTGGATCTTTATTCCTATTAGACCCATAGTATAGCTCTGATATAAAACTGACAACAGACAGTATTGCTCTTGTGTGGGAACTTTCCAGTTTTGTTTCATTTTGAATTTCTTGGGTGGTTCTAATGCACAACCACAGCCAAGCACCGCGTCCTCACCTAGGCAGCCACACCCCCTACATCTGCCGTATGTTGATGGCCCCCGAGCCTCTAGCCTTTTCTCAGCCACAGCCAGACTCCCCCAGCATGGTTTCGCTCGCCTCCCTAGACTTTTCTCTCAATGCTGAATGACTCATGCTTCTCAAATATGCCTCTATTTCCCACAACCCCACCCTCGATCTCCACCCTCCCTCTTGTGCTCACTTTTGACTATCCTCCATGGGACTTTGCAGCACGCCATCTGACTGTTTTTTCCACGGCCCTTATGCTTTTTTCCCTTCTTTCCCTCCACACTATTTCCCCACTAGACAGTGGCTGTGAGGGCAGAGAGAAGGCCCCACGCTTGGCTGTGCACCCAGCAGCTGCCACGGACACCCCTTGCCTTGTAACTCATGCGGGTAGAAGACAGGCAGAGCATGATTGGGAAGGTGGGGAAACGCGGAGGGTCCGACAGACCCCACAACTTGCGGGGTACATCACAACCACGCGGGAGGGGCCAGCTGGCTGGGCAGCAGGCTAACTTATTTCACTAAAAGCTGTCAAAGTAGACTGCTTGTCTACATGGTCCAGGCCCTGGGCTCGAGTCACAGCATTAATGGGGAGGAGCTCTTTTAAAGTCTCTGTTGTACAGGGAGTAGGCAAACCTGACGTTAAGCAAACTGCTCTCGCTCCTGCAACATAAAAGTTTCTATTATATTTATCAGCTAACACAGAATCCTAAAATGGACCCCTCCCTTCTAAATAACAGCTTTCCTCGTTGGTGGGACAAGATGGGTTCGTTACCACAGTGGTAGAAACTGACCACCAGACTTTAGCTGCACATCCTCCAGGCCTCCAGTCAGCGCCTGCAGTTTGAGGCAGCCTGTTTCTGGCTTCAAAATAAACTCATGACAGACGTTCTTTCAGTGCAGAGACTTGCATCGTGGCTTGGCGTTTGCCATTGCTTTCCTTCACAGTATGGAAGAAGTACTGGACAGATTGCTTGAAAAACAAACAAACAAACAAAAACAAAATAAAAAAACACAAAACCCCAAACCAGGCAGCATGCAGACATTTAACATCAGAAGTAGCGCACAGGGAGGGGACCTCACCAGAATGTCGTTGGCATCCATGTTCCTCACAGTTCCCACTGCTAACAGTGCTGTTCCAGGGTATATGGAAGACAGGCTCAGGATATGGATCTGCAAGAATCACGTTCAAGACGTAATTCTCCAAGATTAGACTTGGGACTTTGGGGTTGTAGGCAAATGATAGGATTCAATCATTAATTAGCTTCTCAGCCGCAAACCTTAGGCACAGGGAACGCTAGAGAGTTCTTTCCTCTGGAGCACAGTAGCCAATGAGAGCAGATTTCTAACTCATAGAAGTGGCCGGCCTCTCTGGTCCCCTCCTGGGAGCAGTGTGCTGCCAGAACTCCACAGGCCCAGGTCAGAGCGGGACCAGCTTATCTGAAGTGATTAGATACTCCCCCCTCAAGTGTTAGGCTTGGAACAGGCTTCAAGAAGCTGCTGGAAGGCATCCCGAGAGGACCGTGAGGAACACACAGTCATGTGTCACACTTGGCTGAGGACTAACACTCTGAAGGCTGCTCCTGGGATCTCTGTAGCAAGTGCAACTGGCCTCAGGTTGGAGCCAGGTGGCCTTATAGACTGTGTCTAATTTTGTTTTGGCTTAAGTGTCTATATCTCAACAGAAGCTTCAGTGGTCTGAGCAGCTCCCTCTCCATTCAAACCTAAATCTCCCACAGGAACTTCAGTCCAAAGGAAAAGAGAAAGTGGGACTTTCTGAGCCAAACAGAGAAACCTATCTGAGCATGCCTATACATTCACCTCTTCAGAGACAAGGCAGTAGTGAAGTATCTACTCATTCAAAAATAAATCTCTAAGAGAAGTACACCTGAAAGTTGACTGAGAACCCAGAAGTTTTTGTTTTGAGTTCAAAATTTCTGGTGAGGAAGGCTGAGGGAATGGCTCGGTTAGTATGGTGCTCAGTGTGCAAGCATGAGGACCTGAGTTTAAATCCCTAGCATCCAGATGAAATGCTGAGTGTGGTCAAATACACCTCTAACCCTAACTCTGATAGTGGTCAGGGAGGCAGAGAAAGGAGGACCCCTGTAACTTAGTGGCCTGCTAGTCTATCCAAGCAGTAATCTCTGAGGCCACTGAGAGAGCCTACATCAAATATAAAATGGAGAGAAACAGAGAAAGAACTTGGCATTGACCTTTGGTAGCTACAAGCACATAGGTGTGCATACAAATGAACACGTACACATGCATTTCTGATGAGAGCTGCAGTTTTGACATTTGTCCAGACAAGCATGAATTAGGCACACAAAGAAGAGGAAGCAGCTTACCAAATATCAGCATTAATTCCTGAGATTCCATCCGATTACACAACATTCTACTTCCTCTTCCTCAAGGAACGTGAGCAAGCAAATGTCTGAAATCAGACTGTGTAAAACTACAGCAAAGACGAACACCCCCTAAGATGTGCGTGTGTGCTTTCACGAGCAGAGACAGGCCTATGGCGGTACAGACAGAGCTGAGGGAGGGCTCCTGTCCCTCATTTCATCAGAGATTGGAGGAAGCCCCTTCTGAAGTTCCTGTCGGTACTCAAGCCCACAGACTGATAACGACGAGGAGTTTGCTTTTAAACCTCTGACTAGAAAACATCCAGAGTAAATCACTCCCCCGTAGGTCTTGGAAGATGACCACCGATCCCAGGATCCTCTTTCCTCCATTAACCGTAGAATGTTTGTAACACACACATTCAGATCACACATGTGAACCCTTAGACATTCAGATAAGCCTTCCCTTAGCTATCCATGGGCATTGCTTTTCAATCCCACACAAAACTGATTTAAAAGATTATCAGATAAGAAAACTTTCCAAGTTTAGAACAAGCCCTCTTTCTGTATTCCGAACTCCCTTATCAGAGGGATTTGTCAAAGCTGTGGGCTGTGCTCCCAAACTCCCAGGCATGTTTGTGGGGAGCATGAAGTCCTGGTGGCTTCACTTTGATGGCTAAGGAGAGTTTCCTGGCAGTGGGGAGGGGGAGGAAATGGAGTGATCTAAGTTGTTGGTGATGGATTAGAAAATATTTTATCAAAGTAAAGAAAGCACAAGAGAAAGTCTTGCTAACTTTAAGTAAAAGAGCCAAGGTCTTGTGTGGGCTGTGCTAACTGAGGTGTGAGCTGGGCTTCCTCGTCAACGAAATCAACTGTGGAGTGAAATGTGGGCTTGCCAGGGTTTCAGAGGGAAGAAAATGATTCCGTCTTTCTCACCCATTCCATACAGTTGTCTGTGCAGGAAAACTATATGATGGTGGTTTAAATGAAGACAAAGTCAGTTATTAAATAATCTATCTTATTGCTATGGTTGTCACCTAGAATATCAGTTTTCATCATTCAGAACTGAATTAGAGTTATCAGGGTGATGTTGGCTTTCCACTGTAATACAGGAACTGAGGAACATGGTGTGTCCCAAATAGAACAATAGAACTGTTCTTTTCTCACTTATGGATACATCTACCAGTCAGCAAAAATGTAAGGTCTGAGTTCTTTGTTCCAAACCCCCTTCCTAATATGTATGAGGTGACATTAAAGGAGCTTCCCGGAATGCTTGAAGTGCTACAAAAGGCAGCTTTCTAATCTATTTGTCTTTGGGAGTTTTGAAGAAATTTGACTCCTTGATAAAGGAACTGATGTGAGAGTTTTGAACTGCACCTGAATGTGTGTGTTTTTAGCAATAAAACATGAGCTGAGAATGTGTTGAAGAAAATCAGCTTTAAACCAAGTGCTACTCAACACAGGAGAGGAAAGTGGTGAGACTGCCCAGATGGAGCCTTTGCCATTGATGTCCACACCCTGCCAGGCCAGTGACTGGAGCCAGGAAAACCACAGAGGAAGGAATGAAGGAGAAAACGTTCTCAGAGATGATCTGACCGGCATTGTGTCCTAGAGCCACACAGTGAGTTCTGTGTGTGAGGGCAGGTTCTCCTCCCACTCTCTTCCCTTCCTCTCTCTCCTCTCCTCTTTCCTTCCCTCCTTCCCTCCCTCTCCTCCTTTCCTCTTCCATTCTTTCTCTTCCCTCCCTCCCCCCTCTCCTACACCCTGTCCCTTCTCCTCTTTTCTCTCTCTGCCCCTCCTTTCCCCTATTACTCTTCCCTTCTCTCCCTCTTCCCTTATCTTATACTTCCCTCCTCTTCTCTCCCCCCTTCTTCTCCCCTCTTACTTTCATCTTCCTCCTCCTCTCCTCTCCCTTTTTTTTCCTCCCCTCACCTCCCCTCCTCTCTGGTGTTGGGGATGGAACCTGGGCATTACTCCTGCTGAGCCCCACCTCCACCCTAGCACCCTCAGCACTCAGATAACAAAATAAAAAAGGGTGAAATTTAGTCCTAACTATATATTTAATTGAAGCCAATGCACTTAAAATATTACTTCAATATAAATTTAAAATTTTAAATATTCTACAGATAGTCTTCAGTTCTTTTTTTTTTAATGTCAAGTATTTTAAAATCATACCAAACAAGACAAGGTATATGCCAGGCACTACCAACCATGCCTTTCTGGAAGGTTTCCTGTTGGGCATCTCAGAGACAAGGAGGTGCTAGGAGGGAGGAGTAGAAGTGAAGAAAAACCTTATGCCTGGACCACTTGGCAAGGTTAAGAGTTCAGAGGGGCAGCTGTAGCTGTCAGGTGTGTGTGCAAAAACCCCTCTTCTAAAGTCAAGCAGTGGTGGTGCACGCTTTTAATCCCAGCACCCGGGAGACAGACGCAGTTGGATCTCTGTGAGCTCAAGGCCAGCCTGGTCTACAAGAACTAGTTCTGGGGCAGGCTCCAAAGCTACAGAGAAACCCTGTCTCGAAAAACAAACAAATAAACAAGCAAACAAAAGAACCCTCTTCTAACTATCAAGGAGCAATCATGAAATATCCAAGCTATTTCAAAGTCAATCTAGGCAGAGAGACGGTTTCTTTTTCAATGGCACCTCCTTAAAAATGAACTAACTGGTCCACCTCTCTAAGGCTTGTCTACCCTGAGGATGGAGGAGGGCAGAGAGACGAATGAAAACACAAAGAAAGATGCCAATGGTTGTTGCCCATCCACGTGCGGGAGATGGGCAGGAGCCAGAGCACAGACATTTGGAGTGTTACTCATCTGGAATGTGGACCCAAAGCCAGCACATCAATAACGAGCCAGAGAGGACATCAATTATAAGTTGGACTAGTTGTGATCCTTATGCAACAAGGCTCTGGAACCCTTGGAGGACAAGGCACAGTTTGGAACAGAGCCCAGCAATGAGCAGGCCACACCATAGTCAGAACTCAGGCAGCGAAGAGATGCCTGGGTGTCTGGGTGTGGTGTCCAGACAGTGCAGCCTGGGGCTAATGCAGTTCAAAGCTCTTCCTAACAGGTGGGAGTTAAGAATATCCTGGGTGCTGGGCAGCGGCAGCACAAGCCCTTAATCCCAGCACTTGGTAGGCAGAGGCAGGGGGATCTTGAGTTTGAGGCCAGCCTGGCCTACAAAGAGACTTCCAGGACAGCCAGAGCTACACAGTGAGGCCCTGTCTCGAGAAACAAGCAAACAAGCAAACAAAAACACACTGAGTTACATGCCAATACCACTCTGAGCTCATGAGGCCCATGAAAGAAATACTGCACTGGCCTATAGGAGGCCATCTTCCTGGTGAGGAACTGAGGTTAAATCCCAGGGTCTCAGGATAATCACAGAGTAGAGCTCTGAAGTTCCTGGGGACCCCTAGGTGACCCTGGGTAGAGCTTAGCACACAGAGCAGTGAGGACACCAAGACACTCTGCGGTGAAGAGAAGAGGGCTCATTTGAGGCCTGGGCTTGTGGAGTACCCTGACCAGCTGGCACTATTGGGAGGTAACTGAGAGCATTTCAAGGAACTATTCCAAAATGCAGGGCTTCCAAAGGAATAGGCAGAGACTCCATGTGGGAGGGGAGTCTCCTAGGACTAGAGAGAAAAAATCAATACAAATACAGAACGGGAGAGTGTCCAGTGTCAGAGAGCGTCTTGACACCAATTCCTTGAGATAGGATCTACCCCTGCATTGACTTTAGCATCGAACAATGTAAACAGAGACTACTCGTTCATTTCCCAGCAGCTCAAACCCGAATAATCACACAGAAACTATATTAATTACAACACTGCTTGGCCTATTAGCTCAGGCTTCTTATTAACTAACTCTTGCACCTTAAGTTAACCCATTTCTATTAATCGATGTATCATCACAATGCTATGGCCTACGGGTGAATTTCCAGCATCTTTCTCCTTCAGCAGCTATGTGGCATCTCTCTTACTCTGCCTTCTTTCCTCTTCTATCTCTGTTTGGATTTTCTGCCTTGCTATATTCTGTCCTGCCATAGGCCCGAAGCAACTTATTTATTAACCATTGGTAATAAAACATATTCACCATAAATCCCACATCACAACAAATGGCCTTTCAACTTCGCCTAACTGGCCTTGTGTTTGCTACTCCCAACTGAGAGAGCCTTGGCTAATGAGAAGTTGGTCAAGGTCACGCTAGTGATTTTTTTTCCTCCAGGAAGCCACTCTGTGTCAAGAACATCTCTCTCTCCTGAAGGTCCAAACAAACACCAGACAGCTGAGCAGGCCAGGTGTCTGAGGAAGCCACCCCTCTTCCCTGGAATGCTGGAGGTGGGGGCAGGGGCATGGGAGCATCTCCACATAGGAAGAACAGAGCCTGGTTATCAAGCAGTCTTCTCCAGATGCCTCCAAGATGGGTTTCACCTGGCCCCTTCCCAGAGCACCACAGTGACCAGCCAGTGTGCTCACAGGAACCTGTGGGATCCGGCCCAGCCTTCTCTTCAATCTCAAGTCCCCCACCCCCACCCCGCTGCTGTGTTCTCCAGTCACTGTTTCTTTAATGTGCCAAGTTTATTTCTGCTTGGGGACAGTGCACTGGTTCGTTTTCTCTCTCTCTCTCTCTCTCTCTCTCTCTCTCTCTCTCTCTCTCTCTCTCTCTCTCTCTCTCCTCTCTCCTCCCCACCACACCTTTTGCTCTTCAGAACTTACTTTAAAGAAGACAGAGAAATTGTCCCAACCCCATGTCTGTAGCCCGACATCCTGTTTCATCTGAACAGCTGTTCTGCTCGACTTGTTTGGTTACCTGTTTATTTTATGTCTCCCCACTACATGTAAACTCCTGTGGCAGACATATTACTTCTACACCCCAGTGTATAGCAGAATCCCTGGTACACAGGGCTGTTCAATAAACATTTACCAGCTGCGTAGACAGAACACTCACAGGCCGTTTGTCCTGACAGCTCTGACCTGTCTTCTCAGGGGCATCACCCTTTAGAACGTTAGCAAGGTTAACCCAGCACACTTCCCCGGAATCAAACTGACCATGGAACACCTGCTCTGTACAGATCTGTCGGAGGTGGCTAGTGGACATGCTTCTTAATCACTGGGGGTTTGGACTGAGGCTACGGTAGAGAGATGCAATTTCCATGGCAATGTGGAAAACGGTCTGGCCAGCCTATGCATTTGTGCAGGAAACACAGGATTGTATGTCCACCTTTTTTTTAGGGTGGAGAGTGGCGAGAGGTTCTCACAGTGAGGTTGGGGAAAGCCACAAACAAGGATCCTTCCAGCCGTGGTCCTTTTCCCTCTTTCATGATATGAACGATAAAAGAGTTTGGTCACAGGCTCACCTTTTTCTAAAGCTTATTACAGAAAGGAACGGGAGGGGTTGTCTAGAAAGGGGTGTGATATAGCATACCACGTACTTCTGAGAGCTTGTCATTGTTCTCTTTGTGTATTAATGGCTAATTCGATTATTTACGCCCCTGGTTGGGGGATTATGTATTAACCTGAATATCCGGTTTCAGAGGTGTCTCATAATCTGCTAAGTATGCTCACTGTCCTTCCCATCATGGTTGGGAGTAAAACGATGTCTGAAGATCGTACAGGCTAGTCTTCTGCCTCCAATGTGGTCATGAGAATGACCTGCCCCCTATGCCTGCCAGAGGGGACAGGGCTCAGATCTTGCCTCTTCATCTCATTGCACCAAGTGGGTTCACATCTAAGTTCATACCCAAAAGACAGCAGGGTGCCAGTCTGCTGTTTTCCAGGGCCACTGACTCACCTCTGCCTGCCAGGCAGTAGATTTAGAATCTGAATATAAGAAAAAGAAAAAACAAAACAAAACAACTCCACCTGGAGAGCAGAGGCAGGGAGGGGGGGCAGGCCCCCAGGGCTGTGAGCTGGAGAAGCAGCCACAGCACACCCCAGTGCTTCAGCAGTTACTCACTTGTGCCTTGGAGCTCTGGTCTAAACTTGGCCTCACAGAAGGCCCATGTCTACCACCAGCATGAGACAATGTCCGACTCCTGTGGCGAAGCCATGAATCAGTCCCAAAAGGAAGAACAGACTTCACTTCGAGGGAGCCCGAGACCCATTTTCTGATCTGTCAGCTGCACACAGACACACAGTGAGACAAAATGACAACTGGGTGACAGACAGCTTGGTAAACTGGGTGGTCACACAGCGCGCAGGCTGCCTGGTTCTGGGTGATTCCAAGAGACAAAGCGATGAGCTGCAGAAGTTGGAACAAGGCCGAAGCAACGCACCCTGGCACTGAGGCCAGGCCGGGGAGGTGTGCGTTCCTTCCTTCCTTTCTTTTGGCTGCCAGAGCTGCTCAGTCAGATCAAGGTCAGCCGATCCCTTTTTCCAAAGAATTCCCCTCCACGGCCAGAAGGAATGACTAATGTTGGGACTGGAGGCTTGCTGGGAGCTTTCTAGACCAATCCCCCCATTTGTAAACAAAGCGAGAGCCCTGCCTTGTCCAAGGTCACAGGACAGTCTGTCCAAGAGTCAGGACCCAGAAGCAAAGCTTCTAATTCCTGGTGCTCCTTGCTCTCTGTGAGCCTTGACACACTACCACCTGGCCTTGTTGGTGTTCACGCCTCTGTCTGTACTTCCTCAGTGAGAGTCTAGCAGACTCTAATTTGCCTGGATTGCCTAGGTACATTATTCTATGGCCCCCAAAGTTCCCTAACTGGGATTTTGTTTCTTTGTCTCTTTGCTTTTTTGTTTGTTTGTTTGCTTTTCTTTTTTTATAGACAGGGTTTCTCTGTAGCTTTGGAGCCTGACTTGGAACTAGCTCTTATAGACCAGGCTGGCCTCTAACTCACAGAGATCCACCTGCCTCTGCCTCCCATGTACTGGGATTAAAGGCATGTGCCAACACCAGCTGGCCCCTAACTGGGATTTTTAGGGCTTTGATGTTAAAATGATATTTTGCTAATGGTCCCCTAGTGTGCTGATATCATTATTCCACGGAATCTAAGACAATGGTGAAGAAAGTCAAAAGGTACTACCGTGGATTAGACTCAGTACCAAGTAAATGCCAGGTGAGAAGCTGGACTAAATCCGCCAAGGCTGTCCCTGCAGTTCACCAAAGAGCCTGTCTCCAAAGCCAGGGACAGGGTTGGGCTACCCAGTCTGGGGAAGCTGACTCGGGATTCACTCTGGCTCCACAGGTCACCTGTCATCCACCCCACCCCCCCGAGTGTGAGGGAAACCCCACAGACACAACAGGAGGGGGTTAGGGAGTGGAATCTTGAGGCAAGAATCCTAGGCATGGTTCATGCCCTTTTAAAATTTATTTATGTGTACGCATGTGTTCATGCACAAAAACAGGACACACACATGGATACGGAGACACAGAGAGAGGGAGAGGGAAAAAGAGAGGGAGAGGAAGAGAGAGAGAGAGAGAGAGAGAGAGAGAGAGAGAGAGAGAGAGAGAGAGAGAGAGAGATTACGTCTACCACATATACGCAGGTGTCCATAGAGGTCACTGAGGCCATTGGGCTCTCTGAAGGCGGAGTTTCAGGCAGCTATGAGCTGGGTGCTGAGAACCACACTTGAGTGCTTTGCAAGAGCTCTTCTCCACCGAGCACCCTCTCCAGCCCCAACACATCCTCCCTTTAGCCCCAAAGGATGGCCGGCACTTCTACAGAGGTCTACCAAGTTAAAACCTTTGGATACCCAGAGCAGGGCTCTAAAATGGACTCTATAATCTTCCACCCCATCACTTGTCTGTCAGGCCTTTGACAGACACCCACGGTTCCAGGGTAGCAATGCCCAGTAGCCACTCACCAGACTCCTGGAAATAACTGAGTCTCCGTAGATGTCCCATTCTTAGAGGATGAGCGGTTGTGGGGTTACAACATGAAGAAAACAGTCACGGAATTCTGAGAATGCTCTCAGGTTTTCAGTGAGAAGGATGCTTCTAATGCAACACCACAAAGGAAAACCCAGTAGGCCCACGAGCCTGTTAATGTTAATATTGATTGTCCATGGGACAGGCTCATGAATGACCTAGAAGGCTGGCCTGACCATGCCCATGGGGGATTGATTACCTAGTTTTGGTTAAATGAGGTAAGAAGACCAACTGTGGGTGTCACCTCTTCTCAGCTGGACCATGAACGAATGAGATCCAAGCAAGGGAGACACGCCTTCTTCCCCCTTCGCCTCTTGACTGTGGATGCAAAGTCACAGCGGCCTCCTCTCCTGCCCGTATGCCTTCCTGACATGATAGACTGCACCCTTGGGCTGAGAGCCAGAGCAAACTCTCTCTCAATTAAGTTGCTTTAGTATTTTATCATAGGATCAGGGAACTAAGAAAGACAACCAACAAGCAGCCACGCTAAGACTGCAGCCAAGCAAATGAGCAATGAGGACAGGCACGAGGGTTGGAGAACAGAAGATGACGGGAACAAAGGGAAGCATCAGGCAGAGGGAGGGGACGCAGGCTCCCTCCCATCTTCTACCCAGTTAACTCAGGATGCAGAACTTCTGGAAGCAAGAATTGGAGCAGCTGGAGCACAGGCCATAGCAGACGAATAACTACACACACTTTCACTGATGTGCAGATTGATAGGACTCACAGTATTCTAAGTAAGTTTGATGGTGACTGTGTAAGCAGGGTCACCTAAGCATAAGCAGGCTCGAGACTGCCATCCTAGCGAAGCCTGCCCTCTAGAGAAAGAGAACTTGGCTAGTGGCATTTCCCTACTATCCCTAAATTGTGGTGGGTCACGGCACCTCAACTCTTGAGCATCTGACTTTCTTCTGGGAGGGTGAAGTGTTGGTTGGTACATGGAGTCCATATGTGGGCAAACCCCAAAGATGAAGACCAGATAATGAGTATCTAGTTGGTGTCAGTGTGCAAACGGACCACACAGTTTGTTCTGTTTTCCTGGCTGGTGAAGAGTGGCCATAGTGGGAAGGAGAACATGAGGAAGCCCACAGGTCCTAAGGGGAAACCTTCAAGTTGGCTGCACATTAATCGTTGAGACCTGGTCGCAATGAGTTTTGGCTGTGAGTGTACTTGACGCTGTTTTGTGAGTCATCTAGTGACTTTCTGAGTGGTGGCCCTTGGGACCTTCGCACAGGGGCCTCTACTAAAACACATTCTCACCCACTGCAAGATCAATTTACCAATATCACCAAGAAGGGAAAATAATCTAAAACAAACGACAGCAACTTGGGTAGCTTCAGACTTGTCCTTTGCCACTTCACGTGGATCATTGTCAGGGTCTCACTCTGTCACCAGGGATGGTCTCCAATGCATGGCAGTTTTCCTTAGCCTCCCAGTGGCTGAAAGGGCAGACATGACCCATCATTTCTAGCTTGTACGTTGTTGGGTTCTGAAGAGGGGAGTTGGATGTGGATTAGTCTATCCCTTCATAGTGAAGACAACAGGTATGTAGGGACTCAAAGGAGACATGCCGTGGTTACTGAAGTAGTAAGCCGTAAGACTGAGTCTGCAGGGTCTCGATATGAAGGTCTTCAGAATAGGCACATAGACTCCAATTCAAACGTCCAGTGAGATTGCTTTATCGGAAAATTCCACAACCGTAAGCTCGCCGCTTTGCTGTTCTAGAGCTCCAATACATAAACGGAACCAAGAAACCCATTTCTCGGACCAACCAGATCTTTCCCTCTACAGTTGAGGGTGATCACAAACTATGACTGTTGCTGCTTAAACTACTGTGGGGTGTTGGTCTCTTCCTAGTGACGGACAAACGTGGACAGGTTTGGAAACAGCTCTTGGTGTGGGTGTGTTCGCTATTACCACCCTCAGCGGGATTCTGAGGAGCAGCTCACCTTCCTGGTGAGGAGGGACGTCAAAGGGTGACACCTAGACTCGGGGTGGGCGCCTTTGCAGTTCCTGATTTTGGATCCAGGACGTGGCAATTTTAAAAAGTAATTTGAGACAGGTGTGATTGTGCATATCTTTTTATCCTAGCCCCCGGGAGGCAGAATCAGGGGAATCTCTGAGTTGGAAACCAACCTGACGTACAAGCAGCTTCCAGGAAACAACAACAAAAATCTTAATTTTTTTTCTACCAGAATAAAGCATAAAAACCAAGCTCATTTGAATTTCTCGAAATTCAAGGAACACATTTCTTCTTAAAAGCAAAAACAAAACTCCCTGCCTTCGAGTGACTTGGGTCCTTCTGAGCGTGTGTGCACTTCACTGTACTAAAACAATCACTGAGGCATTTGGGCACAATTATCATCTGCCATTTTGTCATTCTTACATGGCTCTGTCTGTTTGTGCCAGAAGAAACCCAGGGCCTCTGCTGCTAGCGAGCCTTTCCATGAGCTGCATCCTCAGCCTTTAAATAGCTTTTGTCTGGGGCTTCCAAGTACACTGTGGTTAACTTTGCTTTAAAAAGAAACTGCTGTGCTCCCAGCCACAAACAAGAGGCGCAGCCTAAAGTGTCCTCGAGGAATTCTGCCCAAGCACTTCCTCTAGGTGGTAGACTTGTAGACTTGTGGTGTTCTTTTTTCTGTATCCTATTGCACTATTGTGACCCAGATGCTGTGGCCTGTATAGTCCACAGGGCCAGTTCTTCTGACCTCTGGTTGCTGGGTTAATCAATGTGTGATGTGTGGAGTGTGTGTGTGTGTGTGTGTGTGTGTGTGAAAGCCAGGTCAGATGGTCCTGCAGCTCTGTCTGAGGACTGCTCACGTGTGGGCACCCCCGCTCGCTCTCTCTGCTTGGTGAATTTTCTTCAGCACACACATAAATGACTTGTGTCACCTCTACAGGCCCCACCAGTCAGAATCCAGTCAAGATCTTACTTACTTCTCGAGTTCTGCTTCTTTCTGTGGGGCAGCAGAGATACAGCATCAGGATTGTGGGGTAAAGGCTGGGAGGGTGAGGTGTGGCCACGATTCTGAGATCCGTTAAAGCGTTAAAGCATAGAGAGTGCCCTTGAACTCTGTATTTTAGATACTGGGCCTGTTCTACCTCTGCTGAGATATTTAAAGTGATAAGATGATAACTTTCTAATAACTATGAGGAGAATTATGCACTTCTGCTTTCTTTTCAAGAAAAAACACCTATGAATTGTATTAATTGTGTAAGATGTAGTTAGGTTTTCCTTTTAAATTTGAAAATCTAGACCAAAACCGAACACAAACAATATTTTAGCTATACTAAATAATAATTTTGTCTTTGAACGAGAGGGTAAAAATCTACAGACAATACTAATGTTTACTTAATACCTGAAGGAGAAGGAAAGAAATTAACAAAATGAAAAAGCGAGAGAAGAAAGTACAAAGAAAAAGGCTGATAGATTAGCTGTGTGGCTGTGTGTCTTTCCTGGTTTCAAATTCCTAGGCTCAGCCTGCTTGCCTCTGCCCCAGAGGAGCTGCAAGCCCAGGTTCACACCACTGTATCTAGTTCCTGCTTACTGAATTTAAACCTTTAGGCCCCAAATACAAAAGCACCAAAAACAAGACAGAAGGGCAAATTACAAACTGAGATGCATAGTTGCTAAACAGGACACAGGAACAAAGCCCTTAATGTCCTAAGCTTCTGGAAATGAATTTAAAATGAATTACATAGTGGTTAACAAACTCCCTCTTGAAGCGCTCCAAAGAGGGCAAACAGGCTCCAGTGCCCAGTGCTGCATGGAGGCTGGTCATTCTGGAAGGCGGTGTGTAGCTCATACACACGCGTGTGCCCACTGGCTCTGGAATTCCACCACCGGCACATCGCGGGAGAAGGTTTCAGGACAGCCGCACTGAATGCGTCTCAGGATTACAGTGGTAAAATGTGGAGCACTCAGAAACCAGGTGGCATGCTAAGTAGGTTCAAGTAAGGCTGTGCACAAGGGGCACGCAGCTCTTAGCGTGTGGCACAGGCTTGGTGACGCCAGGAAAGTAGCCCCAGTGTGTCTGTCTAACCAGGACCGCAGCATGTGCCATTCCATGTACAGTGTGTACCATGGACAGAGAAGGAGCAAGCTGTGGGACTGGAGTCGCCCAGCTGCCCCTGCCCCAGGCCCCTGTGACCCTCCCAACACAGATGTTTTAATGTATAAAAACGCTATAAACAAAAGCACTTACCTCGGCAGACTGAACAAGCAGCCTGAGGTCATCTGCACGAAGCACTTAGTCCACTCCCTGACTCAGAAGTGTACATCAGCTTGTTATTATGTTTTAAAAGAGAGAACTATAAAGTACTCAGGGAAACAGGCTGGCAGAGCAGACCCTAAAACCTCTGGGTTGCGGGGATGGGGGTGGGTGTCAAGTCACTCCTGGCTTGCTGCACTGAATGTAAATTATTCTTAGAGGAGTTATCAGGAGTCTTGGGAAAACAGCTGAAACCCATCTTTCTAGGAAGAAGAGGAAGGGGAGCCACCCCCACACTCTAGGAACCAGCGCCCCAGCCCCAGGGCCAGCTGCAGAGTGGAGGAGGGCCTCTCCAAGCCTGCCGACAGCAGGCTGCAGGTCACAGGGCAGGGTTGTGCCTGTGCACACTGCTCCATTGTCTGAGAAGCACACCCCACACACCCCACGGGAGTCAATGAGAAACAGATGGCCAGGAGCACTCTTGCTCCACACACCTCCAATGTCAGACCGCTCACGGGGCCAGCCAGAAATCTGCTTCCTATTTCATAGACAGAGAAGAGCCACAGTGGAGGGGGTGGGGGAGCTACAGCTTCCAGGGTGTCAAGGGAGTTGATGCAATGGTAACTCAGCTTCCACCCCCCCTACTCTGGAAGGCAAGGCCATCCCAGCAACATGCCTGCAGCCCGCAGTCTGCAGCCTGGGCTATAAACTCCAGCTCACCCCCCTTTCCCTCCCCCGGCTCTAGCAAGCCCCTGCTGGAATCTGTGCCCCCCCCCAGGGCTCTTAGGGCTAGCAGCAAAAGAGTTCAAATGGGGTTTTTCAGTTTGCATTGTGAGAAGAAACCCTGTAGACAACTGCAGCAGAAGACAAGTTCCAGTTAGGTGGGTTGAGAGGAATCTGGGTCTGGTGGCCACTCGCTCACAAAGAGTCATTGCAAGCTCTGACAAGGGCTCAAGCGGGCGGCAGTCATTTGGCCAGATCAGGGCATGAAGTCACATATTGGATATTAGGATGGGCATTGGAGCTGACTGGGCCTTATTCAAGTTCCCTTCTTAATTGCTGTTACTTTAGGCCAACTCCCTTAGCCCTCTGATCCCCTGCTTCCTTTGCCCATAGCTGAACATGAAGCTATGTCACCTTGAAGGCCACAAACACTGAGCGTGCTAATCTACCAGAGTGGGCTCATAAGAAATGCATGCATAAGAAATGTATACATAAGAAATGCATGCATAAGAGATACACCCTAAAGGCCAGCTTGCATTAGAATGTCAGCTCCCCTGCCTTCCTCACTCTTCCTTTAAATTAGCATCATTTGGCATCCCAGTGTGCTTTTGTGTTTATTTCCCTAACCCCAGAGGGGCACAGGCTCTGTCTCTGCCTGGCTACCACCCGTAGATCCGACTTACAGCCACTATCTCTCTAGATTGTAACTTGTATTGTCTCCAAATCAGGATGAACCACTGTGTATGGTTACTGCGTGACAGGCCAATCAGGACCACCATTCTTCCCCAGATAGAATATAGTAGATAGTGTCCTGGCTCAAAGAGTGGCTTGTATGTGACCCCATAGGAGACGTGCCACCCCAGAACCCTAAGATGTCCTCACTTGGCCAAAGAAACACTCGCTTTTCAAGCCCTGGTATGTGTGTGTTCATATGTGCACTAGTGCGTGTAGAAGTCAGAGCATGTGTTCATATGTGCACTAGTGCGTGTGGAGGTCAGAGCATGTGCTCATATGTGCGCTAGTGTGTGTGGAGGTCAGAGAGTGTGCTCATACATGCACTAGTGTGTGTGGAGGTCAGAGTGTGTGCTCATATGTGCGCTAGTGTGTGTGGAGGTCAGAGTGTGTGTTCATATGTGCGCTAGTGCGTGTGGAGGTCAGAGCATGTGCTCATATGTGCGCTAGTGTGTGTGGAGGTCAGAGTGTGTGTTCATATGTGCGCTAGTGTGTGTGGAGGTCAGAGAGTGTGCTCATACATGCACTAGTGTGTGTGGAGGTCAGAGTGTGTGCTCATATGTGCGCTAGTGCGTGTGGAGGTCAGAGTGTGTGCTCATACGTGCGCTAGTGTGTGTGGAGGTCAGAGTGTGTGTTCATACGTGCGCTAGTGCGTGTGGAGGTCAGAGCATGTGCTCATATGTGCGCTAGTGTGTGTGGAGGTCAGAGTGTGTGTTCATATGTGCGCTAGTGTGTGTGGAGGTCAGAGTGTGTGCTCATACGTGCACTAGTGCGTGTGGAGGTCAGAGCATGTGCTCATATGTGCGCTAGTGTGTGTGGAGGTCAGAGTGTGTGTTCATATGTGCGCTAGTACGTGTGGAGGTCAGAGCATGTGCTCATACGTGCACTAGTGCGTGTGGAGGTCAGAGTGTGTGCTCATACGTGCGCTAGTGCATGTGGAGGTCAGAGCGTGTGTTCATACGTGTGCTAGTGCGTGTGGAGGTCAGAGTGTGTGCTCATACGTGCGCTAGTGCGTGTGGAGGTCAGAGCATGTGCTCATATGTGCACTAGTGTGTGTGGAGGTCAGAGTGTGTGTTCATATGTGCGCTAGTGTGTGTGGAGGTCAGAGTGTGTGCTCATACGTGCGCTAGCGTGTGTGGAAGTCAGAGCGTGTGCTCATACGTGCGCTAGTGTGTGTGGAAGTCAGAGTGTGTGCTCATACGTGCGCTAGTGTGTGCGGAAGTCAGAGTGTGTGCTTATACGTGCGCTAGTGTGTGTGGAAGTCAGAGTGTGTGCTTATACGTGCGCTAGTGTGTGCGGAAGTCAGAGTGTGTGCTCATACGTGCGCTAGTGCGTGTGGAGGTCAGAGTGTGTGCTCATACGTGCACTAGTGCATGTGGAGGTCAGAGCATGTGTTCATATGTGCACTAGTGTGTGTGGAAGTCAGAGTGTGTGCTCATACGTGCACTAGTGCGTGTGGAGGTCAGAGCATGTGTTCATATGTGCGCTAGTGCGTGTGGAAGTCAGAGCATGTGCTCATACATGCGCTAGTGCATGTGGAGGTCAGAGCATGTGCTCATACGTGCGCTAGTGCGTGTGGAGGTCAGAGTGTGTGTTCATATGTGCGCTAGTGCGTGTGGAGGTCAGAGTGTGTGTTCATATGTGCGCTAGTGCGTGTGGAGGTCAGAGTGTGTGTTCATATGTGCGCTAGTGCGTGTGGAGGTCAGAGTGTGTGTTCATATGTGCACTAGTGCGTGTGGAGGTCAGAGTGTGTGCTCATATGTGCGCTAGTGCGTGTGGAGGTCAGAGAGTGTGCTCATACGTGCACTAGTGTGTGTGGAGGTCAGAGTGTGTGTTCATATGTGCACTAGTGCGTGTGGAGGTCAGAGTGTGTGTTCATACGTGCACTAGTGCATGTGGAGGTCAGAGCATGTGTTCATATGTGCGCTAGTGCGTGTGGAGGTCAGAGTGTGTGCTCATATGTGCGCTAGTGCGTGTGGAGGTCAGAGGTGACAGCAGACAGGATTCAGTATAAAAGTGGTGACACCAGGCACCTGCCTGTCCACTTTCCTAGGTGACGCCTCTCCTGAGGTCACCATGAATGGGGGCGGGGGTGAGGTGCAGCCTGAGAGAGCAGAGGGCCATCTTTCTTAATTTATTAAAAAATTATAACTTTGAGATTAGAGTATCTGCCAAAAAAATGTGTGCTCTCTATGTGTAAATATATGTATGCTCGAGTCTCTCTGTATATACATGTGTGTGAATGTGTGTATGTGTAAAATGTACAGGCTTGGCAGTGGTGGCGCACGCCTTTAATCCCAGCCTCAGGAGGCAGAGGCAGGGGGATCTCTGTGAGTTTGAGGCCAGCCTGCTCTACAAGAGCTAGTTTCCAAGACGGGCTCCAAAGAATGTATATACGTGTGTATATGTATAAGAGTGTATGTGTGTGCATACATGTGTTAGTATGTGTGTATATATACAGGTATGTAATTGTGTGTATGTGTCCCTGTGTATGAGTGTGTTTATATATATATATATATGCATGTGAGTGTGTATGTACGGGCACAGGCGTGTGAGCATGCGCACGTGTATGTGCACTGGTGAGCATGCGCACGTGTATGTGCACTGGTTGCTTGATTTGCTGTGACCAAGAGTTTCCCCTGCTGCCAAGAGGAATTAATAAACTCTCTGCTTCTCTCTTGCCCGCAGTTGTCACGGGATGACTTATGCAGAACAGCCGACTTGGAATTCTCACTAGGAGCATGTCCATCTGAGGCAATCACGTGTCACTGACCAAAAGAGTAAACCTGGATATATAGACATCTGGCTGACACTGTGATGTCCTAAGACATAAAACAAATTTTAATGACATAGACGCCTCAATTTCCCTTGTATCCGGGGCAAGCACCGTCTCAGAATCCATGTCTATACATGGAGTTGGCCACACGATCACATAACTCACAGGGAAATTCGGAGCAGATGGTGTCGAGCAGCCGGGATTCTCTTAGGATTGTGTTTTAATGGAAAAGGGACACAGGGCAGACTTTTACATGCTTCGTGGATAGTGCCACATAGCTACTTGAAAGGAACAGTTATATTCCAGATAGTCTGATTTTTAATCAACAATATGATTACTTTATCGTCTGGTCCCGTACAAGCCAGATGATGAAGTATGCAGGCAATGTGAGCAGAAGGGAGAGGGCCACCCGGAGAGGGCTACACGGTGCCTCGTCCCTCACGTGGCCCTTTCTGCTCTGGCTGACAATGGAGACCTTTGCTGGGGCCCTTTGCTGTAATATCCCTGGATTTGATGCCTTTTTCAAGAGAGTGGGGTAAACATGAACTGACCTGCATCCCAGCCACAGAGACTGCTCTCTGGCAGGGTCCACACAGACACGCTTAGCAGGACCTCAGTGCTGGTGTTTACTCCACTGAGTCTGCTTTATCTGACATCATTGTTTTGATCCTTGTTTGGAGGAATGTTCCAGACGTTCTTTCCTAGGGAGGAAGAGTGCTCCTCTCAAGACAAATGCCGGCCTCCCTGAGATAAAGTGAGCGATGTCTGTTCCATGTATCCGCTGACTCCCCTGCTGTCTTGACCACCCCATCCACCCACTTCAGATGACCAAGCCGAATAAGGTAGAACCACAGGCCAGCATTTCCTCTCTTTGTAACTTGGCAAGTGAAGAAATGGATGGGTAAGTGGATTAGAAGATGACTCAAGCCAAACAATGACTGGGTTTTCTGGCACAAAGAAGAGGCTGTTTCACTCGGCTGTGCAATGAGCCTAGGTGCTCTACTGAGGGAAATCACCCTCTGGGTGGGGCGGCTGCAAGTGCAGGCTAACGGAAGAGGGCTGCATCAACTGTCCTGTGTGCCGAGCAGGGGGGAAGCCAGAGGAGGCTGAACAAGCTTTTTTATCTTGCTCATGGGTGCAAGAAGCCTCCCCCACTGTATGAGACCAACTCAAGTCCTCCCACGTGAGACCACCTCAAGCCTTCTACGTGAGACCACCTCAAGTCCTTTCTTCCACGTGAGACCACCTCAAGTCCTTCCACATGAGACTATCTCAAGTCCTTCCATGTGAGAAACCCTCAAGTAGCCTTTGTACAGTTTGACAGAGTGAATGGTAGACAACAAAAAAATGACAAAAGTATCCTTAACCCGAAAAATCGCTTTTCTAACTGTAGCAATTACAAACATCAACCAAAAAGAGAGCAGACCTTTAAGCCTTTAGACAGACTTGTGTGGAGTGCTGCTGCGCCCCTGGCTCTCCGTGATCTCAAATATCGACTGAGTGCTTGTCCCACACTCATTTACTTGCCAGACGTGGTGCTCTGGGATGGGCTGGTTGGTATTTTCACTAACACAGAAGGACGTTTGAATCCCCATAGAATGGGGAGCATACAGCAATGTATTAGCCACAGCATTGCTAAAATTCTTCCCCCGGGGAGATATAGACAATGTCTATCTTCCTCCTGTATTCCAAGAACAAACCATCTAGAGAAAACACGTCACCATCCAAGTTCTTTAGATCGTCTGTAAGTGTGTGAAGATAAACTCTGCATGAATGAATCAGCAAGAAACCAAGCTGCTGAGGTCTGAATGTGTACCCCTCCCCGCACAGTGTGACAGCATCCAGCAGTAGGGCCGCTGGTAGGCGGTTAGGTCGTGAGTGTGGAGCTCTTGTGAATGAGAGAGGAGCCCATGTGAGGTCCCGGTGGAAAGGCTCCGCTCTGAACCAGGAGCCAGTTGCCTAGGAGGCGCCACATCTGCCAACCCCTTGATCTCAGAAATCCCAGCTTCCAGAGCTGCAAGAAATAAACCGCTGCTGTTTATATGCCACAGGCTTTATAGCGTTTTGTTGGAGCATTCCGAATGGACACTCGCAGCCCTTCCATTTCCACCAGAAAACTGATCTTTGCTCCTGGGCCAAGTGTAGTCAAGAGACATAAACTTCAGGTAATTCCTCCTGAGCCTCAGTGTACTGAGGATGTGTGCTCCCGGAACACTGGGGTTTTTAATGGATGGTGTGGGGGCCACATCACCAGTGGGGAGTGACCAAGGACTTAGTTTTTTATAAGCACTGATCACATTACCTGAGTATTTTTAGATTACACATAAGGCTTTATTTCTCTTAAAAATGTTTCTGCCTTAAAATACTTACATAACCCACAGGAAAAACAGTAATGAGGACGAAATATTTGGTGAATTAGGCATGCTCCTAGCTTATTACATGGAAAGACATGGAGATTTTTTTTTCTAAATAAAATTCGATATTATCTTGAGTTACAGATACATCCTAAAGACACGAGACAGTTTGAGATGTACGCACGGTCTGGCAAAGCCTACCTCCTGATTACTATGATGTTCAGGGCACAATGTATATGAATGCTATTTTTGTCATTCATTCCCCAGTGGAAAATCCTGGTTTTGAACTTGGACCTGTCAAAGTCCACCTCTGTGTTACGTTTTGATTGTTTCAGCATAAATTCTCTTTGTGTGTTTGCTAAACAGGATGGCATTGCCATGGATACTTTCCATAGCCCCATCACTTGCCTCGCATACCCTGGCACCTTCTTCCAAAGCTACCGCATATGAGATCAACTGAACATATTAGCATGTCATTTGTTTCCAACATGGATGGGAAATCCAGAGAAACATGATCCAAAGGGAGGGGACATATAATGAGAGGGAACGGAGGACTGGGACACACAATTTGGCTTTCTAAGCTCGTGTGAAACCATCGTACAAAGGGGCACACTTAGTTGTGCTCACAGAATGGCGGGGAGGTAGGAGACAGGCACACAATGAAAGAAGACAGCTTTCCCTGACCCTTAGTCATGGGCACTGAGAGTCAACACCCCCTGTGACCTTAAAGATGACCACTGCTCAGCCTTCATGTTCCTTTCACACCTGTGCTGGATAGGGTGAGACCTGTCCCCACTCCCGTCCCTCCTCCTGAGTCGCTGTGGCCTACTGGGCCACTGATACCTCTGCTTGTGTGTTTGGCTGATTGTAGAGGATGGTGGGTGTGTCTTTTCCTAAGTGGACACTTCTTGCTGGGCTGTGACAGACAAGGTGATGGAGAGTGTGACTCAACAAAGACAAAGCGGTGGCAACTGCCCAACCCACTCTCCAGTGACACCGCGAAGCCAGAGTCGGTGACACCAGGTCCTCCAAGCTGCATGTCCGGTCTCCGACTTTCTCTAGTCTGCTAGTCTCACTGCACAGAAGACATCCTTTCTAAACCGCAGCTGCAGACACAGCTTTGTTCTGCACAAACACTGTCAGTGCACAACCCCGCCCCACCCCAGGACAGAATCCCAATCCCCTCATGTGGCCCTGGAAGCCCTTTGTGGTCCTCTTCTGCCAGGTCAACCCGCCCCTTTGCATCATGATGTATGAACACTGTCAGGGCCTCCCTGCCTGATGCCCCCAAATCTGGGCCGGGGTCCTTGCCATTCTGCTGTGGCAGATCCAAGTTCCTTCTCCTCATTAGGAAGGAGGCACGAGTGAATTGTCGCAACTGAGGCAACAGCCCGTACTGGGAACACAGTTTACACAGGACAGAAAGGGACTCGGATTCTCTGTCTTACCCTTGCTGCTGGTACAAGGCCTACATACAATGAGCGCTTAATAAATACCTTCATGATCGCAATGGTGTCACCTGATCTGATGAGTCATGCCCTCGCTGCAGCCGTTCCCATGGGTAGCCAGCCTGTCCCTAACTGTTTTACATTCCACCTCTAAGGGACTGTTCAAAACAACCGCACACTTTGCTTTAAAGATGATAAATCATGCTCTGACCAAGGACTAGAAAGAGCTACAGTGGCTTCATTTCCATATCTCCCTTTGCCATCTTGAGTTAACAATGATTTTTGGATGATTCCCAACTGGCAGGCTAAGACTACTGAGCCATGCCAGATTTCAGAGTCCAGGTCAGAAACAAAAAGGCTTAATTACAAGCTTCCTCCTACTGCAGACACCCAGAGCCAACTATCCGACATTCCTGGACAGCCAGACAAGGGCAAAGCAAATGCCAACCAATGGTTCTGAGGTCTTTCTCAGACACCCACGTCACTTCTGTCCCGTCCCCTAAAGCCGTGGCAGGCACTAGGGTGGAATAATCAGTGACATGAAGGCTAACACCACACAGGGCCACAAAGAGCATTGCTGTAACTTGAGCCAGGAGACACACATCTAGACTCCCAGCTCTGCCTGGGGCGGGGCCAGGACCCTTGTTAGTTTAACACTAGCCTGGATCTTACAACAGATTTGATGCTGACCTGGAACTACACAGTGAGACCTTGTCTCAAAGAACCCACATAATGAAAATCCGAAGGACTATTGGTTGCTGCTGTGACCAGCAGACAGAACCTCATGGAGGGAAGACTAGTTCTGTGCCTGTTTTTGGAAGTGTTAATCCATTGGAATGAGAAGGCACCGACAGCGGCGCTGTCTTTGACAGCAGGAGAGGGTGGTGTCTTACCAGGGTGCAAAGAGGAACCTGGGCTTGAATTATACCCTTTACATAGCTGCACACAGAGCTCGGCATTCATTCCACAGCCTCCTAGAAAGTGCCAACAGCTGAGGGTAATACTGGCATATGTAAGCAGATCCATCTTCAAGACCTGAGTCAGTCGGGGCTTTCCAAGCTGAAACATTAGCAACAGTGTTGTGAACAGCCCTGATTTATACTAACGCACAAGGGGAAATTCTAGGATATCTCACTGCAAAACCTGCTTGGCAGACAACCACACTTCAGACAAGGATTCTTGTTTCAGGACAGGCAATAGCAAGTGTTGCTCATTTCTCCCATTCATTCACAGCATCTGTGCCCATCATGTCTCTGAAGTAGATTGGTGCTGCTGGGAGCAGATGTGTCATGAAAACCTTTTCTATTAAAACATTTTAAATGCCATACTCTGTAGCTCTCTGAAGTGTTTGAAGACCATCTGTCTAAAATATGTCTCTGCTTAACCTTTAAAACTTACCTGACATGGCCACAAATTTGATTGTGATTGATGGCTAACTACTAACCTATATTTCTTATCTTAGACAGTTTGTAAGAATAGTCTTTAAGGACTAGAACTTTACATTTTAAAATGAGCTGCATAGGTACAATATCTTAAACAAGAGTAGAAACATATATACAACATGTTAAAACAAAATAACCATAAATTTGCATCAGTACACAAAAATATCCTAAAGGCATTTGTTAGTCTTCTAAATTAGTTTAGATTGAATGGCCACACTGTCTGACGAACTATCACCTCTTCTAATCAAGAGCTCTCTCCTGTTCCAATCTAATCTTTATCAATTTTGATGGTATTTATAGCTTTTCTTCTGTGGAAATAGAAGCAAAACTCCTTCCCTGACATAACATATGTCCTGGTTTCCATTCTGAGGTCAGGACATATTTAGAACATACCGTCTGATTTAATTCAGCAAGGTTTTTTTCTCTCTGTTGTCTCTCTGCAGCTGTTGTTCCTTTCTCATTATCATTAAAAAATTAAAGTTAATAAGGCATTGTATAATCTGTCTCTAGGGGTCTTTATTACCCCTGTCTGTTTTTTTAAGCATATTGTTTAAAGTGTAATTAGATCTTTCTGTAACTGCTTGTCCTGTAGGATTGTGTGGTATACCTATAATATGCTTTCTTTTGTAATATGCAAAAAACTGTTTCATTTTACTAGAGACATATGCTGGAGCATTGTGAGTGTTTTAATATGAACAGGTATTCCCATAATAGCCATAATTTCTAATAAATGTGTAATTACAGAATCAGCCTTTTCAGAACTCAAAGCAGCTGTCCATTGAAGTCCTGAATATGTATTGTATAGTGCACATACTTCAATTTTCCAAACTCTGCAAAATGAAACACATCTATTTACCAAATTTCATTTCTTTGAGTACCTTTATGGTTACCTCCTGCAGATAATGGAGTGGGAATTTCTATACTGTATGAAGATGTAATGCCGTAATTGGTATAATAAAAAGCTGAACAGCCAATAGCAAGGCAGGAAGCATAAGTGGGACTTTCGGGAAGAGAGAGGAAGTCAGAGGGGTGAATCTAGGCATGAGGGAGTCGCCAGCCAGATGCAGAAGAAGCAGAAAGTGCACAAGGAGAGGTAACATCCACGAGCCAAGTGGCAGAATGTAGATTAACAGGAATGGATTAACTTAAGTTATGAGAGCTGGTTAGGAACAAGCCTAAGCTATAGGCCAAGCTTTTAAAATTAATAAGTCTCCATGTCATTACTTGGAAATTGGCTGGCAGGACAGAGAAACACTTATTACATTCTGACTCAGACACTGTTGGGGGTGGAACCTCGACATCCCCAATACACTCGAAAACCCTGCTGAGGATCCTGGTATCCACTAACAGATGGGATCATACCGTTGAACCTAAATTCCCGCCTTGAAAGTTCCCATCTTTTCCAATTACACTCAAACTAGGTTTCTTAGATAGGGAGGAAGTAGGGTGGTCCTCCATCATCCAGACGACATGACTGGTACTGGACTGAGAAAGAGGGGCTTCCATACTACGGTAGAGATGCAGTTTAGTAGAGAAACCACTCTGGACCACGGAAGGACAGTGCCTGTCCATGCTTCTATGGGAACGATTCCGATATGTAGCTTGGTTGGTCTGAACAGATGTTCTACAGCTCTAGCAACCAAGCAGATCTTTTTCTGGAGTCCAGGAAGAAAGAGCCACCTCTGCTCTATGTGGAGACTGCAGGGTCGCTCACTAGCAGAGGCAGATAGAGAAGCAGTCAGGCCGTGGCAGGGCTGTCACTCTGGGTGGAGTCATCTTGGTCTCTGAAGTCCCTTCCAGCCCTCCCTCGCTTGCAGAGGGGCTGAGGAATCTGGGCAAAGCAAACACAGTTCCTTTCCGGAATTAAAACCTCATACTCATGTTCTGCCTCTACAGAAAGTTTATAAACAGGAGGTTCACCATAAGATAAAAATGGCCAGAGCCGTAACGCGACGGAACCTCATGGGAGAAATGTCGAGGAAGCTCTAGGGAGGAGTAATGGATCCACGTGAGTCCAAGTCATGAGATTTACTACACGCTCTTCACCGTTCTTAGTTATTGCTTGTTTACCACCAGCGCCACCCATTGTAAAGGCTGTGGGGTTTTCCACCACATGTTTGTGACACCCGTGTGTCTATAGCTATGCGGGTTTCTCTCTGGGTCTTGGGCTACATGTCTGTGTTCATGCCAATAGCCAGCTGGAAGCTTTAGAAATTAAATATATAGTAACTAAAAATTAGAAAAAAGTGAATCATTTTTATGCTAGACAAAATAAATGAAGAGAAAAGTGACTGGGCTTCTCATGAAGACACAAAGGACAAGACAAAGGCTAGTGGTGAAGTCAATGGGGCGCGCTGAGGCACCCTCATGCAAGGAGCAGTAGGCGAGAACGTCCCGTGGCCAGCAAGCAGGGGGACCCATGCAGATGGACCAGCAAGGAGGGGAGATGGAAAACTGAGGCTTGACAGCCTTTAACCATCAAACTTGCCAAAGCGGAATTGGACTGTAGCAGAGACGAATCCAGCTGCTGTGAGAACAGACATTTTGTTCACCTTTGCAGTCTTTCTCAGTTTTCTTTCTTCTTGACTGTTCTATTTATTTGTTTTTGAGAGAGGGCCCTGTCCTTTATAAACCCAGGCCCGGAGCTCACTACGTAGGCCAGTCTGACCTTGCATCAAAACAGGTTTTCCGCACAGAAAGGAGCATAGACCTACAACGGCTGTGTTGCAGTAACCGGCAGAATAAATGCACAAGAAGGCAGCGTAGACGGAGGAAACCTCAGCACAGTAAGCAGACAATGGACACACATGCCGTGTTGCTTTACCAAACTGCACAGAATACATACTTCCATGCACATGGCAATTTTACACAGCTTGACCAAGCAGTAGGTACAGAGAGCTTTCTCTCCTGATGAATCCGCAAGCTGCCAATTTCTATCTCACTCACAGAATTGTTTTTATACTGTTTCCTACAATAGTTTGGGATTCTGTATTCTGTCTGAGACTATTATGGTTCTCTATTGCAGGGGTCAGGGATAGCCCTCAGTGATGTTAGAGACACAAACTTTTATGCACACACACACACACACACACACCACAAGATATTCGTTCTTCAAAACCCCAGTCCAAAATGGCTGTTAGAATTCAAGCAGTGGAAGCTACAGGATGGAAAAAAAAAAGACTAGGGATTCAACAATGCCATTTAAAAACACTTTATAAGGGACTGGCAAGATGGCCCAGTGGTTAGGAGCACTTATTGTTTTTCCTTCTGACTGGGGTTTGGATCCCAGCACCCAAATGAGTCCACTTACAACTGCTTGTAACTCCAGCTCCAAGGGCATCAGATACTCTCCTCTGGTCCCCATGGGTGCTTGCAAACACACACATACACACACACGTACACGCACGCACACACACGCTCACATGCACGCACACATACATACACACCTTAAAAAGTAAAAGAAAGATTTCTAAAACTTGTGAATGCTAGTTCTGCTTCTATCACAGCTGATTCATGGAAGGCTGGGATTAAGTACCCACCACTACACCACATGGTGCTAGCCCAGGAAAGGATCATAATTCAGAACTGACACGTGACTTCCCATGGACGCATATTGCTTTAGTATCATCGTGAAGTTGAAAACCCCCAACTCAAACACTGTAAGTCAGAGACCGTGTTCCTTTGGGACGAGGTGGAATCAGAACGGCCAGGAACGAAGAGGCATGGTCAATTGAGCAAGCGCCGCGTGTCTTTGCTTCCTCTCACGTTAACATGAGTGAACTGTGTGGGAGCTGAAGCCACTGTTTCACGTGGGATGTCCAGGACTAAGTCAGAGGCACTGTCGGGAGGCCAGATGTTATTCCCATTGCTGCATTTTAGTCTTTTCCTGGAAATGATCTCATCACAATGGCAACGCTGTTGTCCAACTGGGCATGCTATTTATATCCTCAGCTCCTTCGCTCGGGTTTGAAACGCACCAGACTGAACGCGCAGCTTTGAATGTTGAGCTCATCCTGGAGAATCCTTTGCCTGGGGCTGTCATGGTTGATTTGGACGACTCGTGTTGTATGTACACGTTATCCTGACCTAGAGTTAAGGTGTAGTTCTGAGTGACACTTTCGTGTGAACCAACACGGGAAGTCAAATACTTCATTATTCACTCCTGCAAAGGAAAAAATTGACTGCACCTCATTATCTCCGACTGATTAACACTGACAGGGCGTTTAGTCAGTCATGAACAACATCAATACTTAAAAGAAAAAAGGCTCCCAGAAGAAACATGAGAATAAGGCCTTTTATCTACAGTCAATGTTTGGTTTTCTTTTTATCTTTAAAGTTAAAGGTAAAGAGCAATATCATGGAAAAATTAACTTTTTTGAGACTATCATAGGTCTTTTCATAGTTATCTAATTTTGATTTTATACATTCCTCTCACAAAAATTAAGAAAGCAAAATGAGAGTTACTGATACACATACCTATGTACACTTTTAATACTTTGTTGTGAAATTGAACATTTAGAGAGAGTTCTCTATTGAATATCAGTTTGAAGGAAATGAATGTATTCACTGACAAAAACCCACAGAGAACATTTCCAGTCACCATCTATAGGCCAGGCCCCCTGCTATCTGGTTCCTATGCTCGATCTCACTTTTTTGGTCAGCTTTCTGTTTCTGTGAGAAAGTGCCGGAGACAATCAGCTTATAAAGGAGAATGGTTTGTTGGGGCTCACGGTTTCCTGGTCCGCCGACCTTGTTGCTTTTGAGCCTGGAGTGAGGCGGTGCATCCTGATATGGAACAGAGAGGAAAGCCCTTAGGTTCATAGATGAGACGTGAAATAAAAAGGGAGAACGGGCAAGAGACTGGCGTCCCACACTCCTTCTCAAGGGTGCCCGCAATGCCACACCAGGCTTTCCCTCTTAGCGCAACAGCGAAAGGACCAGAGCCTGCAGCAGGAGCTTCTCACTCAGGACCCTTCCACATCCAGACCACAACACCCACTGAATGAGGAACTCCAGCAGAAGGTGCAGGTGGCCTCCCCCTTGCCCAGCGAGGCTCTTGGGGACTCTTGCGGTACCTGAGTCCCAGTGGGCTGGCTCCTTAGCACACAGAGACTGTGTGTGTGGTGACAGCCCAGAGCCCGGCTCAGAGTGAGACGCCAGTCCAGGAAAATGGAGGACATTTTCACAAGAGCAACGAGCAAGCTGTAAGCCGCTCCGTTTCCCCACCAGAGGTGGGGGCATCTGGGGAGCCTTGTTTGGACCCACCTCTGCCTTAGGCGGTCTCTGCTGCCAACCCTGAGTCAGTCACCACGGGGTTAGGTGGCTTAGCCACTACCTTTCTCCTGTGGAAGGAGAGGATTCGCCAGAAAGATTCAAGATTGCCAAACTTGCTTTCTCTTCTGAATGTAAACATTTTAAGTCATGTGTGTCTCCCCACTCCATCCTCCGTCTGTGAAAACTGCTCGCGGCTGCCACTTGCCTTCCATGTGTAGAAATAAGTTAATTTCCTTACTAAAAGGAAACAAGAGCACCATCTGTGACCAGCTTTTTCCACAAAGGGTAAACCTTTACAACAGCGTCACGCCGTGGTGTCAAACTGCAAGCTTCCGTTGTAGGTATGACTCAGAACCAGAGGGTCAGGCCAGCACGGACCTCGAGACGTGGATACAGCTATTCCAGATACTTTCACAGCCCCAGATTAGTTAAGATCCAAACGTGGGCTTTCAGGACAGTAAACAGATCAGGAGCACTGAGAGAGTTCGCAGTCTGCTCAATGGCGCCCACTAGTGGAGATTCGCACTGCGGCCGCTGGCAGGAGCAGGCATTCCACCGCAAGTACTGTGCACCAGTAGATGGGGAAACTGAGGGAGAAGCAACATGGGCAGCTTCTTGGCGCCCAGTCTGGTCCATGAGAGACGCTGGCTTCTATATAAAACTCTAGTTGCTCATCATAACCTTTCTCTCATTTATTTGTGTAGCGACAAGTAAGTGCAACCCAAGCAATCTAAGGGAATACACAATGTCTGGGCAAAGTGTGAGCCCCTTTCAGATGCGCATAATTTAATGGCCATTCAAACAAATGCTTGGGATCTCCTCTTCCACGAATATTTTGTTCAATCTATAGAAACAAACAATATTGTAGGTGAGAATTATTTGACAAATATTTTAACTGCTCTGTTATATATCAAAACTCAAAATACAAAATACAAAAAAAGTTGACAAAATTTGCCAATAAATTCAAAATGAATGCACATCAGTAATGGGATTTTCTTACAGAACAAGCCACTAGTTAAATGTGAGGACTGGGAGATGGACCAGCAGGAAAAATGCCTGCAGAGCTAGGTCCCCAGCAACCATCGCAAACCAGCCATAGCAGTGTGTGCCTGTGACCCCAGAGGGTGGGAACATGGTGTGTGTGGATTCCAGGGCCTTATTGGCCAATTGGGGTAGCCCAAAGGATGAACTCCAGATCCTGTGAGAGACCCTGTGTCAAAAACTCATGTGGGGAGCAATAGAGGAAGACACGTGATATCGGTCTCTAGATTCTGCATGTGCACACTTGCACAGATGGGCATGCCAGCATTCACACATGTACGTACACACAGGAAAAAGAATAAACTTGTGCTGAAATATTTGATCACGTTGGGGACAGACGTGCAGGGGCTGACCAGGTCTCGTCCTTCAAGCTGTCCACTTTCACAAAGAAATAGGGCCATCGTCCTGAAGGAACTTTAAATGCCTCACAGAGAAGTCTTGAGGTTGTTTAGAGACAAGACAGTAACCGGCTAGGAGAATGACGTGGAGCAAACAGGACTTGGGGTGAACGGTAACAGGATAGAAAGGCCTCTGATTTGAAGGGAAGGAGAAGACCACAAGGCAGCCAGAACGCACAAGGGATGTGCAGCAAAGACACGCTACATGGGAAGGCTGCAGGTCTGCAGGGTGGTCCTGAGCCCATGGCTTGTGAAGACAAGCTTTCTGAGGTCATCTGTGTTCTCATTGGGTTTTCCCGTCTCCATGTCCAGCCTTAGCATTTGCTAAGCTGACCACCTGTGTCTTGGCTCCTTGGCTTCCTCCTCTTGCTTGTTACTTCTGGGCAGACAGACATTGGTGGGGAGGGGCGCAGACCTTCCTAGGGCCCCACTGTGAGACAATCCTATTATCAGATGAATTTGAGTCCTCACCTCATTTCATCTCAAGCTCATGGTCATTTCCTCACCTACTTTTACTTTTCTCGAAAGATTAGGGCTGCTCTAGCCTGCCACTCCCCCCCCCATATTCACACACACTCCCACCCCCACCCCACACACCTTTCTTAGACCAGGCTTCCCCTCTAGGTACCCTGACTCTGCTGGCAGGCTCTCATGGAAGAGGTCACTCCTTGCTTCTGGCTATACTGAGCTTGGGCTCAGTAGGAAACACACATGGTGATATCTTCATCATCCACAGTCCTCACTGGGGTCTCTGGGATGGGGATTTGACTGTCAGAGAAACTGTGCTGGGCCAGGCGCAGGTGAGTACTTTCAGGGGTCAAGGTCAAATAGCTGTGGCTTGTTTGAATTCAGCTGTGGAGGAGCTAACTGCAGCAAAAGGTAAAACAAAAGGTGCTTTGTTCCCTTTGAGAGCCACTGAGGACTTCTTCCCTGGAGCTGTCAGCAGAGAAATTACTGCAATCCCTCTGCCTCAGCAAGGCAAGGTCGGCCTTAAAAAAGCAAAACATAATTGAAGAGGAATAAAAGGAGCAACCTGGAGCTTTTGACAGGGAGAAAAAATATTTCAAAAGAATTGTTATTTGTCTACAAAGGAATAAAAACACTAATTGCTTAATAAACAATTTTTATTTCAAAAGCCACAGAAGAAATATTTCTCCTCCAACCCATACTGCGCTCCTCTGAGCTCCCGTGATAGGTGGCAAGAGCCTCTTCTTGTGTTGGGGTTGAGGGGCCTAGAGCCATGTTCTGTTGAGGGGTATCTGATCACACTCTGTGAAAGGCACCTTCTGATTGGTTTAATAAAGAGTTGACTGACCAATAGCTAGGCAGGAGGTGTTTAGGCGGGACTTCCTGGCAGAGAGAGAAGCTCAGTTAGAATCTTTGTGTGCAGGAGGCATCAGCAAGATATGGAACAAGTCAGACATACAGACAGATACACAGAATGGGAGAGATAAGAAGTCAAGAGAGAAAGTAGATAAATAAACTAGCTAATTTAAGTCATAAGAGCTAGTTGGGACAAGCCTAACCTAAAGTCCAAGCTTTCAAAATTAATAAGAAGTCTCAGTGTCGTTATTTGGGGATTGGCAGTCTAAGAGAAAATCTGACTGAGATCAACTACACCCTCCTCTGTTCTCCCAGGTGGGATCATCCTTGCCTGCTTCAGCCGCCTTCCCGTCTTTGCTCTAAAATGCCCTACTCTTCCCTATTGCTTTCTGCTGGTAAATGACAAGGACTGGGGCCAAATACTCCAAGAGCCCGCCATCCACAGAAGGTGGTACTCAGGGTTGCTTTCCCAGCTCACACTTTTCCTTGTGTCTTATTTCTCCCCTTTTCTTCATCAGCCATGGTAAACTGGACAGACCACAGGTATCCTTGAGATTACTGCAATCAGCAAATCAACAAAATGAAATTTCTTGGAGTCTCAAGGTTATGCCCAAAGGGCAGGCTCCTGTTCTAGCTCAGTTAACCTGAGGTCACCTGAGTGACTGGGTGACGTAGTGGTTACTTCACGTCTTCTCGGGTTCCTCACAGTTTCCAGGTCAAATACCACCGGAGGAACATGGCTGTGAGGTTACTTTTTGTTGAAGAGATTACTGTTTAAACATACTTCTAAAAGTTATTACATCTACTATTTGTATGTGAGTGTACACACGAGCCGACAGACAGATGCCATAGTGAGTGTGAGGTCAAAGGACAACCAGTTAGAGTGCTGGAGTCTGTTCTCTCCTTTCACCATGGGGGTCTTAGGGACTGAACTCACGATGTCAGGTTTGGCAGACCACTGAGCCATCTCACCTGCCCCAGAGTAACATTTAAATCACCAGAATTCTCTTTAAAAAACAGGATATGGCTCACCCAATCAGCTGAAGGCTTTAATTCTGTCTCCTGAATGCATTTGGACTTCACACTGCAGGGTCAGCTTTTCCAGCTCCCCAGCCTGCCTATCCTGCTTGCCTCCTCAATTGCCTGGACAAATCTTTTAAAATCTGTTTATCCCCCCCACTTCCATCTCCACCCCGTTTTCTATCTCTTAGAGATCCCTCTAGGCCAGAAAGACAGCATTCTCCCTGGAAGCTCGTACCTCCCCACAGCAGCCTGGTTGCTTTAAGTCAGGCAACCCACGTATAGTCACACCACCCTTTAGGGGACCGGGTCTAATCAAGTTTCTTAACTTGATAGTCATAATCTAGCAACAATGGGATTTTCTCAACTTTCTATCTTCTCATAAAACATGCTCACAGTGAACCTAGAAGACCACACACACCATGGGACATGCCCAGTCATGGCATGAATGTTTGTGAATGTCCAGTGATGAACTGTTTACGCTCTGTCTGTCTCCATCAGAAATGTTCCCCAGGGGAAGGCCACAACCCCCTGGAAGAAGATGAACTTCAGAAATGTCAGCTTTGCAAACAGGCCAGCAAGGAAGTGAGCTGGATCCCTAGCCCTGGAATAAGTCGCAGGCTGAGCTTGCTACAGGTTGTTCCGGCTTCTCCCACCCTTCCCGCCCCTGGGTTCTCACTCATCCTCATTCTCTCCTCTGAGCTGCACTCTCTCAGTTACCTGCCCATCTTTGCCAGATCTGCTTGCCTCTCTGCTGCCTCTCACTGTGGAGCGGTGCTGTGCCCACACACGGAGCTGGGGCAAGATGGACTGGGTTGCTGAATGCTGAAGTAGTATCGTCATCTCTGAAAGACGCTCTTGCTGAAAGTTTCCTTTTTTAGGAGATGTCAGTAGTTAGATGGGTATTTTAATCCCTGGGCAGCCCAGCATCACTTCTTCCCTTGACACGGTGGGGTGACTCTTTGCTTTAAGATGCTCAGCCTCTCTGAGTCAACCAGCAATGGTGCCAAGAATGTGTGTGTTGTAACCGCTGGCAACGGCGACAGGTCTGTGTGTGGTGCAATCTCTGAGTTCAAAGTGTGGTGGCTTGGGGTAATCTAAGTCTGGGCTTCCCTATGTGGCAAGCAGCTATTTGCTTTCTGTGATCAAAGCACCCACAGCAAGGAAGTTGAGTGGAAGAGTGTCTGCGGGGACCATGAATGTGGACAGAGAGAACTGTCTGCTGCCTGGAATTCAGGACATTCTGGAATCATGGGCTCAAAATGGTCTGATTCTACAAATTAACACACAGGCAAGGTTTTGAAAAAAAAGGATCCTCAGTTGGAAAGGTTGGATTTAAATGAGCAGCTGTGGAGTCTTCCTAGACTGCCCTTGAGCTCAGTGGAATGGAGTAGCTGGGCTTGGTTTTGTACCAGTTGTCACTGGAGTCTTTTGGCCGTTACAAATTACCCCTCTTCAATAACTATTAGTTTGTGACGTCATGTTTAATGTACATACCCACTCTTCAAACCCATGGCATTTGAAGCCAATCAGAGGCATGCTATGTTTTGAGAGTCATATCTATTTCCTTGTATTTTGAAAAGAGAAAGACTGTAAAATCCACAAAGGATTCCTTTTACATAAGCAATAACTCCCACCAGGACCCAAGTGTTAAGACAGGCAGTGGTTCTATCCTTGCCCCATCTCTCTTTTCTTTAATCTCTGATCCACCCACTGCCTTTGCTGCTCAGGGCCGTGACGTTCTTCATGGGGACAGCTTCCAGGAAGTTGACTGACTGCATCACTGTTCTATCCTTTTACATCTGATCCAGGCTACAGCTTCCCCACACTGGACAGTGGAGTTAAAGTTCTTCATTGGCTTTGCGTTTGCAGATAATTACCAGGGGGCACCAATGCTTCCTTCCCTCTGCTCTTTCTGCAGTGGTGACGCTGTGAAGACATCTGAGCCTGCCCTGTCCCAGTCACTTTCCCCAACCGTTTCACATCTCCCATGCTTGTGTGGACCAAAGTTTATCAAGGGTTTCAAGACGGAGTCTTATCATTTCTTCTTCAGTTTGGAGAGTTGTTCCAGTCTCAGAGAGAAAGATGGTTTGGAGAAAGGTTAATAAGGAAGGCAGGAAAATCAAAGAAAGAGCCACAGATAGAAAGGCAATAAAATTGCTGGGACAAAGGTCTTGGGTATTTGAAAATGTGAGAGGTGCTGCTAAATTGTCCTCTGAAAAGGTTAAACTGTCATCATCTGCAGTGAGTGTTCAGGTGTCCGCATAGCCAAGCTCTGACAGGTGACATTTTTCTCCTGTTTTGTAACCTTGTGTGAGGGCAACGCAGCTCATGCCTACCACTGATTGGTGACTTGTAGCCATTTTGCTATGAAAGTTGGTTGATGCCTTCTGTTCCTTTCCCTATTCTGTGTACAAGGCGGTCCTCGTAAGAACTGTCAGCTCATGGAGGTGACAGCAATAGGGATGCACTGCGTACAGGCTTGGAATTGTCAAAGTGCAAATTTAATAAAGTTTTAAAAGGTAAACATCTTATTTTATATAGAAAAAGACCTCTTAGGCTATTGGTAGATGGATAACCTTGAACTTTTGATCCTCCTGGTTTTGTCTCTGAGTACTGAAATCAAAGGCTTATACCCCACATCTACTGTATGAGAATGGTGAGCCCTTGGCAAGCACTCTGCCTACTGAGGTTTTATACTGCTGCAACAACTCATCAGGGACTGGTTCCTTCAGTCTGTGTTTTGGACATTGAGAGGTCTAATCTATTCCAAAACAGATAAAAATCCTATGTCGCCAGGCGGTGATGTGGTAGCACACACCTTTAATTCCAGCACTCGGGAGGCAGAGGCAGGAAGATGTCTGTGAATTTGAGGCCAGCCTGGTTTACAGAGCAAGTTCCAGGACAGTTATGGCCATTGCACAGAGAAACCCTGTCTCGAGAAAACAAAACAAAGGAAAACAAAAATCAAAAACCTTGTGAATTTCATGATTTATACTCTCCCCTTTGACCTCTTTGCAGGGTAAGGGAGAGTAAACTTTGATGTTCAGATCAAGCTTTTATCTCCTTCCAGATGTCCCCATTCTGCTATGCCTTTCCCCTGATGGTCAGGGGAGATATGTCTATCATGTACTGCATTCTACATGTATTTAGGTCTGCTTCTTGAGAAGGAAGTCCTTCTGTATGTGTGTTGCTTTTATTGCTTGATGAATAAAGCTGTTTCGGTCAATAGTTTAGCAGAGTAAAGCCAGACGGGAACTCTGAACATATATATATTAATTATATTAATTACAAGACTGTTGGCTGATGGCTCAGGTGTATTTCTAGCTAGCTCTTACATCTTAAATTAACCCATTTCTATTTGCATATGTTTCCTCAGCGCTGGCATCTGCTCCACTCTGCCTATTCTCTCTCTCTCTCCATATATATGTGCGCGCGCGTGTGTGTGTGTGTGTGTGTGTGTGTGTGTGTAGATAGATAGATAGATAGGGATAGAGAGAGTCTTTATTTAAGCTCTTATCCTCCATCAAATGATTGATATCCTAGTTTAAATATATTTTCCTTAATGACGGATGATTTAAATATTAATTTCCACTATCACAAACATTTAAATTACAAGGTCAAAAGAAATAAACAGCCAAGCAATGGGGGCGTACACCTTTAATCCTAGCATTCAGGAAGCAGAGACAGGCAGATCTCTGTGAGTTCGAGGCCAGCCTGGTCTACAGAATGAGTTTCAGGACATGCTCCAAAGCTACAGAGAAACCTTGTCTTGAAAAACAAAAAAACAAAAAAAAAAAGATAGAAAAAGAAAGAAACAGAATTATGTTAAAATTAGCTAAAATCTCTTGTATATGAAATGTAACTGAGCGGACAATAGACTAGAGATATGCTGACAGTAGAGAGCATCCCCGTCATGACCAGTCAGTTCTCCACTGAAACACGCACTGTCCATGGAAGGACAGTAAGAGCCACACCGCCATCGACACGCACATGCTCCCTCCAGTCTGCACCCACTGTTGTCAGTCCTGTTAATATGTAGTTGGGATTCCCGGTAGCACTGGCTGCTTCCCCAGATCAAAGGCTCTCACAGAGGTCTCGCGCAATCGGACCGCTCTCCACAGCATGCTACAGTTTAACTTGTCTCGGTGTGCTTTCCGTGTCTCATTCTGAATCCAGGAGAAATACAGGGTTCTGAACCTAACTTACCAGAGAATATTAACTCGAGCTTGAACAGTGTGTGCACGGAGCAATTCTAATTAGAGGAAGAGACAGGAAGCAAAATCCAGATGTTTTCCACAACAGTCCTCATCGCAGCTGCCTTGATTTCCACGGGTAAGTTGAAAGTACAGTTGAATCCTGGTTAATGAAAAGTATATACCTGATTTGCTCCGATCTTAAAAGTCTATGATAACAAACTTGCAACATAAAATTTGATATTTATAATTAAGGTTGCAGTAGGTTAGAAAATAATGCAGTGGGTGGGGCTGTGGGGGTTTCTCCACCACCTCTTCCAGATGTCCTGATTCTTCAGAGAGGGAAATGTCAACATGTGTATGTGTAAGAAGGCTTTCAGACAAGCCTCCAGTTATTTGGCTTTTGAGACAGCATTTCTCTGTGTAGCCCTGACTATTTGGAACTCACTGTAGATCAGCCTGGCCTCAAACTCACAGAGATCCGCCTGCACAGGGGGAGGAGGGGGTTCTCAGTCTCCCTGTGGTGCCTTTCCCCCCTCCTTCCCTCTCTAAGAAGCAGGGTAGCCCATACTCTGGGTGAGCACACTAGCAGCCTCTCTTCTCTCTCCTGAATGCAAGTCAAGCAGATGTCCACGCTGGACTCTGCCTCCCGAGTGCTGGAATTAAAGGCATTCACTGGCCTGACCTGGAACTTAATATGTTAACACCTCACCCTCTCCCCCACAAAACCCTAGAAGGTAAAAATCTCAAGTAAGAGCTGGATGAATTGATGGTGGGAAATTCCTGATGCAAGACTGGATTGGGATGAAGGTAAAGTCCTCTTGATGCTCATGGTAGGCAAGTGAACTGAACAGACTAATGACAATCTGTCCACGAGATGCTTCAGCTGTCCAGGAAAAACGCTGGTTCTAGAGCCATGCTGTTAGAATTGGATCAAGGATTCATTGGAAGCTTGGACCCACAGTAGAAGCCTTTTGAGACTCATAGTTTAAGTTACAGTAGAAAATATACTTACCGACCATATTCTGCAGCTCTTCTTCACAGCATATATACTGCCAGGAAGAATAAAATGTCCTTTAATACAACCAACCACCAAATTTTGCTTCAAAGTGAGAGGCTAAGATTGCTAACTGTACCTCTGTGAATATTAACATTGAGAATCAGGGAATTCAATTGATATTACTTGTAATATTAAAGGGGTAAGTTGCATTTACAGACTGCAGCTGCCTCTCACTGTGCTTACTCCTCGTAACCTTCATGTAATCATCTCCACTCCCTTCCCAGCCTCCTTCTGACCTTACTAACTGTGGCTTAGCACTTTAGATTATGTCTCAAATCCTACTTCCAAGTCTGTAAATCTGAGATTGAGGTCGTGCTGCGTGAAGTTGGCAAGTTAGATAGAATACGCCATGCCTGAGAGTCAAACTTTTGCCTGGATGCCATTCTTAGACCTGATTATAAAGCAACATTTCAAAGTTACTGTACAGCTCCTAAAGTTGTTTCTTTTTTAAAGCTATGCTGTTTACCTTTGTTTAGCCACAGTGGCTCCCAGGTCTGGTCATATGCAAAGGAAAATCTAAAAGCACAGTTTATACCGTGTATTCATGAATGATTTGGAACAGTGAGATGAAGAAATGAGTGATTATATATACACATTTATATGCTACAGAACAGAATTATACAGCAAAGGGGCTAAGTTTTATGTCTGAATCAGTTGTCCATAGGAAGAACTTACCTATGAACTCCTCAAAGGAGGGGGGAGTAGACACACAAGGGAGACCCAGGCTGAAGATGCCCACAGCTCTCACCTCTCTCCTCTGCAGCCCTGGCAGGACCGTGGGCTAACATATGTGCCAGCAAATCTTCCAATGAGATCCGGACATGCGACAGCTATGGCTGTGGACAGTACTCTGCTCAAAGGTACGAGGAGGCACAGACATCCGTTTTTCATGTCGTCTTTGTCCTGTTTCCTAGAGGGCGCACAAGGACCTCCCTCTGACAGCCAGGAACCCAGAGCTCTGTGCAACGGTGACTGTATTTGGAGCAGCTTCTAAGACCCTGCTTCTAGGATGGGGTCTGCACTGGAGACAGAGCAGGGTGAAAGGGAAGGGGGTCAACACGCTTTCCTTCTCCACCTCTCCACACATCGTCTCACTTCACCTGGCTTTCCAGCGTGAAGAAAACCAAACTACCCCACTGTTTTTATAATAAGGTATTTGAAGTGATTGATCATCCCACAGAGTTGGAGATGGTGAAGGCTACACTTGAATTCAGCCCTTTGGGTTCTTTTGCATCCACTCTACTGTTACTGACCAAGGTTCTGCAATTTTAACATTAGAGGCTGATTCTAGTCAAGCAAGAACCTCTTGATCCCTTCTAGACAAGGGTCATACTCCCGAGGTTCCGAAAACATTCAGGCTGCTGACAAGCAGCCCTCTATCAAACTGTAGCACTGACCTCTGCCCGAATCACAGGGGAGCTCTCACACGGTCCTGCCTACAAAGACATCAAATACTCAAGATGGGACTGAGAGATGGCGAACAGGAAGAGGGACCTCAAAATGAGCGAGCACTCAAAAGTTTGTACCTTTAATTTACACAGTAACTTCTAGACTCTTCCCATAGAACCCGATCAATATTGCCTTCTACACAATTCTAAGGGTCCCATCCTTGTGAATCTGATTGTTCAGTAGAAAGTCTGGGAAGAATAGGCAGTTAAAGCAGTGGCAAGCCAGAACTGCCCGGTCATAGAGACAAACTCAAGACGCCTTGCTATTTGGAATGAGCTTGTTTGGGCTCCACGCAGTTTGACAAGGCTGGGAGGTAGCCCTCACTGTGTTAAAATAGTACTTACATCAAATGGAGTTTATAACTACTTTTACTGTGAGAAAAGAAATAAAACCCAGGGAACACATGATAGCTATGCAATAGGTTCCCTAAAACAGCAATTCTTTTAAATTGGCTTTGGGTGTGTAGCTCAGTGGTACAGCACTTGCCTCATATCCACGAGGCCCTGGGTTTGATTCCCAGTGCTAAAAAATAAAAGGCCTTAAAGGGGTCAAGATTCAGATGACAATAAAATGTACATGTACACCCTGTCTCAATTTTTTTCAAGATATCCTATAATAATACTTAAGGCTTACTATGAAGGAAATACGATTTTAAATTATTTAATCTTTCCAATATGGCCATTAGTACTCACGAGCAGAGCAGAGAGGTTAAAATCAGGCTAAACAGAGTAAACTATCCCAGGCACTACAATTTCTTCTGGCCGTTTCCCCGAGATAGCCCCTCAGTCTGATGGTTCTTATTTATATTCTAGAACCAACAGGCATCACCCAGGTGTGGATGTCCTGTGCTCGGATGGATCTGTTGTGTATGCACCTTTCACTGGGATGATAGTGGGCCAGGAGAAGCCCTACAGAAACAAAAACGCCATCAACAATGGCCTTCGCCTGTCTGGAAGAGGTAAGAGGAGAGATCTGGGACACCGTCTGGTGCAATGCTGACGTACTTAATGCAGGTTCCAGACACAGAAGTTTCATGTTTCTTTCATGATGATAAGATTCAGAACATATAGGACAAACCAAGCCAAAACAACAATAACAAAAAAAGGGCTGGAGAGATGGCTCAGTGGTTAAGAGCATTGCCTGCTCTTCCAAAGGTCCTGAGTTCAATTCCCTGCAACCACATGGTGGCTCACAACCATCTGTAATGAGGTCTGGTGCCCTCTTCTGGCTTGCAGGCATACACAAAGACAGACTATGTATACATAATAAATAAATAAATATAAAAAAACAGATTTCTTAAAAAAAACAATAACAAAAAACCAAAACAAACAAACAAACAAAACCCCAAGAAACAGAGGGTGCCTAATGATTCCCTGAAACCTGCTTGTGTGCAAAACTCCATAGCTGACCAAGCTGGTCCCTCTGTAGCCCAGGTGGCTGTGCTTAGAAGAATGTCTGAACAAAACTGGTAGCCATGGCAGACACATACTTTCATTTACCAGAACCTTGCAATTCACGAACGTTAGCACTTCCGCAGCAACTGAATGTGAGCTTTTTCCAAACGCCTCTCTGCTCAGTAAAGCAGGTCCCCAGGGACTGGATTTGCTGTTATTCGTTTGAATTCTATTCAGGTGTGATATGGACACAAAACTGTGCATGGTGCAAAAGTGGACTCTCATAAGCTGTCACAAGGTGAACACACTGCGCAGCAAGACAGCATGCATGACCAACCTCCCAGAGACCCCTTGTGCCGCACATTAGTCTGGCCTGTTTGGAAGGATCGGTGGAATTAAGCAGTCTGCACTGTTTCTTGAAGAAGCTATCATGGCTGTGAAATTTGCATGTTCATATAATGCTCATTCTTTTTCTTTAGAAATGAAAACATACAGCTTACTAAAAAAGAGAAAACCTTCCCGATAATGGCAGTGGACCAGGGAGCCAAGGGTAAAATCCCCAAAGGCTCATGGTCATTCTTTTATTTACACATCCCACTGTTCATATTGCCTTCCCTTCCAGCGCTTCTTCAGCTAGGCCCCTAGACCATGGTGCCACTCGGGTTAGGATGGGGCTTTCCTCCTTGGTGGAACCTCTGTGGAAATTCTTCGACCGAGGGTCTTCTAAGGACCCTAAATCCAGGCAGACAGCAAAGATTAACCCTCACCCTACCACAGAGACAAACACACGTGCTCATTAAGAGGTACATGATCAGGGTTGGGGAGAGAGCCTGCTCTGTAAAACGCTTGCCTCGCAAGCATGATGGTCTGAGAGCCATCTCCAGAACCTACGGCAAAACCCAATATGGTGGTGAAACCCAGCACTGGGGAGGTTGACTCAGAGGCTCCCTGGGACTTGCTGACCAACCAGCCTAGCATACTGGGTGAGCTACAGGCCAGTGACACACACACACACACACACACACACACGCACACACGCGCACACACTCGAAGGGAGGGAGGGAACGAAGGAGGGAGGGAGGGAGGGAAGGAGGGAGGGAGGGAGGGAAGGGAGGAGATGCTAACTGGGAATAGAATGGGCCTTTGAAACTTCAAAAAGTCCACCCCCAGTGACATACCTCCTCCAACAAGGCCACACCTCCTAACCCTTCCCAGACAGTTCCAACTGAGGACCAAGTATTCAAATATATGAGCCTATAGAGGCCATTCTCTTTCAAACTACCAGTGAGCAAAAACAAACCCTCTTCCATTTAGACTAGGGGGTCACTGGGTCAGCTGACAACGCACCTGTGTCCTGGAGTTCATCTTCAAGTGGTCCCAGTGCCTCCAACCAGCCCTGGCTACCCTGGTTCCAGACTGCTATGTGGCTAGCACACTTAGCACTTGGCAGTGTGCTGTGTCACACCTAGGGTGTATTTTCAGCTGCAGGAGATGCTGATATGCTGTTTTCTCAAGTGGCTGTTGTGGTTTGCATCCCTGCCAAGAGCTTGGGAGCTCCAGTTGCTCCACGCATGCGTCAGGCTTCCCTGCTGCTGGGCCTGGGTGTGGAGCCTATCACCATGGTTTCAATTTGCTTTTCCCCCATGGCAAAGACATTGGCACCTTTCCATATATTTTGATAGCATGGATAACAATCTTTTGTGATGTGTTTATCTAAATACTTTGCCAAATTCCTACTGGAATATGCACTTACTGATACATAGAAGCTCTTTATGTTTCCTGATGGGTGCCCTCTGCCAGGTGTGCATGAGCACACACTTCTCCACTCTGCAGGGCGCCACTTCCTTAACACACAGAAATTGTTTTCATGTGGTCAAATCTAGTAATTTATTTCACTTATTTTGACCTGTGTAGACACATCTGCCAGCACTGAAACTTACTATGTTCGCCTCATATTTTGATCTAGTCAGTCTCCAGTGGGCTTGTGTAAGATATGAGGGAGGGACTGGGTTTTACTACACCATTCTTTTTCAAATAATATATTGCATAACCAGATGCCAGTTTGTATGGGGCTTTGGGGGTGTGTATGTGTGTATGTGTGTAATGGTGTCTTTAAGCCAACAGCCCTTCAATGACCACTCTGTACTCTCTGATTACTTGAAGTACTTTTTTTCATTTTATGCTGATTGCTTAAAATGTATTGTGTATTGATTGTGAAGCAAATAAAAATTCACATTGGCTCATGCTAAGTGCTTGCCTTGTTGAGCTGCAGTTACTATACTGCACAGTACAATGCCACGGCTTTGTTTTCCGCCCGACCCTCTCTTTACCAGCGTCTGTGTTATTTAGAGCATGGATAGTATACGGGCTCCATCTTCCTCAGAACTGGCAATTAGCGCTAAACCTGGCTCTGTGTCTGTTTCAGTGTGTTTGGGGCTGTGTTCTGTACTCTGGTCACAGGCTCCTTATTTTCTGCTGCCTCCATTTCCTTGATGAATCTTTGTTCGAGTCTTATTTTCGGCCACTTAAATCACTGCGTGTTATTCTACGCAGCATAAAACTGGGGTTCATTTGTGCCCTTGGGAAAGAGTTGAAAGAAGACAAGCTCATTCCCATTTACAGACAATTCATATCTGATCCCAACACCATCTTGCCATTTTATAATTATTACATTATACTATGTTTTTACTTGGAATTATATTTAGAATATATGTCTATATGTATAAATATTTTTCTAAACACATATATTTAGAATATATACACACATCTACATATATTTATATAATATATACATCTATTTAGAATATATACTATATATACATATATACACACATATATTTAGAAAAGTATCCTTTTTTGTTTCCACTTTTCTTTTTTAGGACTAGTAGTTTTGTTAGAATAAATATATGTATATATATCACATTTATATATGTTGTCTTGGACATAACATTACTCTGGGTCAGTTTTCTACTCTCTAAGTTTTTCTGCTATTCTTCTATTCTCCAATATTTCATTAGAATCCACTCTCTGTCATCCTGTATTAAACTAGGATTCTGTCTTCCTGTTTATTCAGTTCTGCTTCCTCTGGTTTTTGTCAACTTTCACCCCAACCCCCTTGCCCCCCCCCCAGTCTGATCATTCTGTGTCACTATTAAAGACTAAGGTTCGACTGGACTTTGAAGCAGACACTCACAGCAAGGACAGCCTACGTCTCTTGGCAGTCTGTTCCCGGTGTTTTTTTTCTTGGCTTCCTTCATTCTCTTAGCCATAAGCTTAGTACTTTCTGCAGCCTCCTCCTTGTCTTAGCATGCTGTTTCTTCAGAGCAATACATTGGCATTTGTGATGCAGGACACGCTGGGTAACAAGACCTTGCATCTTTGGAGCTTTGGTCCTGGGTTTCTTACATTCTTTAAGGGCTCTCTGACAGCATATTGGTGAACACCATCTTCTTTAGAGAACCGAAAAGTTTCCAGATTCTGCCAGCTTTGTCGGCTCCAACACTGAGGCACAGAAGTATCTGTTAGTCCAGGAGTATCTTTCTTTCCTCTTCTTCAATAAAGGAAGTTGAAAGCATCCAGAATGGCATCCACAGTGCATCCCTGAACAGCCTGGCATCTTTCTCCTCAGTTCTCCTTCATCTCTAATAAGAATGCCAGGTGCACTCTGCCATGGAACAAGACACCTTGCTTCATGGAAAAACTGTTTGCCTTTCCTGCCACAGATTCGGACCATATAATCCTTCCACTCTTCACCCGGAGCATCAGCGGCACTTCTGTGGCCACGAGCTCCTCAGAGAAAGCACAAAGGTCTCATTCATCACTCACTGCAATGAGTTTTTGACAGCTGCGGCTGGGAAAGAAACACTCAGACTCATAAAGACATGGTGGGCTGCCAGGGAGGTGCCACAAAAACTTCCATGGCTGTTTTTATATGTTAAATGTGTGCATATACATGTTTTGCAAGTGCACATGCGCATGTCTGTGTATGTCTGTCTGTGTGTGTGTGTCTGTGTGTGTGTGTGTATGTGGTGTGTGAAGGCCAGAGGTCATCCTCAGTTGTCATTCCTCAGGTGCTTTGTATTTTGGAACATGGTATCTCATTGGCCCGATGCTTGGCCGGATGGCTAGGCTGGCTGGGACCCCAACATCAGGAACACATCTGTTTCCACCTCCCTAGGGCAGAGATCACAAGAACATGCCCCAACTCTCAGCTTTTCCCTGGGTTATAGGGATAAAGCCCTGGTACCCACCTGCAAGGCAAACTCTTTACCAACTAATTTATCTCTCCAGCCCTGTGTTTTAAATTTCTGATTCAATGCTACAGAAGTCCAAATAACATCTCTATTTCTTTCAGGTTTCTGTGTCAAAATTTTCTACATTAAACCAATTAAGTATAAAGGTTCTGTAAAGAAGGGAGAGAAGCTGGGCACCCTGCTGCCCTTGCAGAAAGTTTACCCCGGCATCCAGTCGCACGTACACATTGAAAACTGTGACTCCAGCGACCCCACGGCATACCTGTGAGCACAGACACCACCAGATCCTGTCCAGAGTGGAGCGTGAACATGTCTGCCCTGAAGAAACGTGTGTTCCAACAGAAACACAATCAGTGCAAACCCCACACTTCTGATTCCAACCCATTGTCACCCTGACCTTCCTGACACCCAGAGGACCAGGGTGCTTTTGTATTTTAGGTTTTTAAGTCCTGATGACAGAAATAAACAAATGAATCCCAACATGTCCAAACTGTATTTCTGAGACCTCTGAACTAGCTGCTTCTCTGCCTGAGAGGGACAAAGAGCTTGAAGGTCTTTCCATGACCCAGGGATGAAGAGGTGCTCTCAGGCAGGCGTGGCACATGCCCTTAATGAACCTCTTATGCTAAGGCGATGGGATCTCAGCCACGCACTTACCTTGGTCAGGCTAGTTGGAGGGACAGCCGGTCACAGGGTGAAGGTTGCTGGTGTTTCTATCGGTAACCCTTCATGCTACGCAAAAGGAACAGGCTTCCTGGGAAGTGATGGTGGCCTCCTCTAGAAGACAGCACATTCTAGACCTCAGTGAGGCTGCGTACACACAGGGCGTGTGAGGATGAGAAAGAGAACTACTCTTAGCTGAGGTGTCTGAGGATCGAGGTCAGGCGGCCTCATCCAGCAACGCCAGACATCATTATACATATAATGCCCAACATATTATACATCACTCCTTAAAGCTGCTGACAGCAAGTACGAGGGAAAAACAAAACCAAGTAGATGTGCAAAGACAGAAAAATTCTGGCTCTAAACAGGTCAGTAAGGAATGACTAAACTGGAGCAATCGTCTGGAAATTTCACTCACGAAATTTTGCTTCCGTCCTTTTGAAATGTAGGATGGTTCCATCCTTACTTATAGGTTTTTCAAGGAAAAAGACAATGAATTGGCCTTTATTACTGGAGCAATGACTCCGTTCGTATTCCGATGCATAATGATGTCCATGACAACACTACTTGTCATAGTAAAACCAGGGACAACTCAAATGTCCATTAACAGCAACAGATTTTAAAGACCAGGTCATAATTACAGAGCCAAATATCATACAGAAGTCATCATCAATAACACACAGTCGAATATTACAAGATATACAAATGACAGAAGTAATCAGTAATTCAAGGAAAGCGAAAAATTTACAAAAAGCGGGACACTCTTTTTATAATGTCGAAACAAATAAAATAACACAATTTCCAAGAACACATATAGGTTATAAAATTAAGGAAGAAAGGAAGGAGAGGAGGAGGAAGGGAGGAAGAAAATAAATAAAAACCTAATTACCACAGGGTTAGGAAGAGCGAGTCACACACATTCCAGTCACCGCAGTGGCACCGTTGTGCAGACAAGGGTGACACATGAGTATTTCCTGTGAACTAAAGTGTGTCATAGAGGCAACTGGACATGCATGTATGTAGGTGGCTGGAGGAGTTAGTGATGTTTCCCAGTCATTTAAGGACCCATTCAGGTTCCTGTCAGCATCCACCACGTCACAATATCTACACAAGACCAGCACATTATAATTTAGGTTTTAGGGGCTGGAGAGATGGCTCAGAGGTTAAGAGCACTGGCTGCTCTTCCGGAGGTCAATTCTCAGCAACCACATGAGGGCTCACAATCATCTCTAATGTGATCTGGTGCCCTCTTCTGGTCTGCATGCAGAACACTATTAAATAAGTAGAAAACAAAATAACCAGCAAAACAAAACAAAACAAAACAAAACCCAGAGATTTAAGTTTTGCCAGAAACTGGTGGTGCATGACTTTAATCCCAGTACATGGGAAGCAGAAGCAGAAGGAGCTCTGAGTTTGAGCCAGCTTGGTCTACAGAGCAAGTTCCAGGACAGGCTCCAAAGCTACAAAGAAAAACCCAGTCTCAAGCCACCTGCCCCCAATTTAATACTGATTAAAAAATATATGATATGTATCACCAATTTGATGACCTTCTGTAGTGCTCATTGGTGTCGAATAACTTTGTACTGTTTTGAGGGCTTGCATTTGCTTTCAATGGACAAGCGTCAGGCTCCTGCTGCAGACATAGAGTAAGTGCTGTAGGCTCGGACGGCAGTTGAAAACGCTCTAACTATCTGACCAATGAAGTTTGTGCTCAGCCTTCCAAACAATCAACATTCTGGACTGGTGCTTAGGAGGTGAAACACAGTTAAATATGATTAGCACTTGCAAAACCAAGCTGATTGTCTGGAGAAGGGAGGGAGAACGTCCAGAGCAGCATGGTGCACTATCTTCCGCCTGCCAGGCGTTTTATAGAAACGCCAACTCCAGAGGACGAACATCTTTCCTAGGAAGAACTAGAGTACAGCGCCCTCTAGTGCATGATATCAGAGCTGCTCGTGGGCTCTTATTTAAAGTTCAAATGACAAGAATACCAAGTAACTTTGCTTTTTCTTCATAAAAGTTATTATAATAGACACCTCAAAAATGTGGTTCCAGACATTGCCAGGTTTGATAAGTGTAAGTTAATATGAGTAAAAGGATTTTTATTTTGAAAATGCTTTTAGTTGTAAAAAATTAATTTAATGGAACAGCAAGGTCAGCAGCCAATTTAAGAGGTTAGGCCACAGCAGGGTGAACTCTTAATTTAATGGAACAGCAAGGTCAGCAGCCAATTTAAGAGGTTAGGCCACAGCAGGGTGAACTCGTGGAGAGAGGGATTATGGCGGTGCAGACGCACCTGATAACATCTGCCAACCCTCCTGACTCATCCCCGGATACTGTGCACAAAGCAAACGAGGCCTGCAAGGAACACAGCAAGGAAAAGGAAAAAAAAGCGACAATTCAGGTTTTTGTTTTTTTGTTTCTTTAGTTTGACATACAGAAAGATCTTTCTTTCCTCTCTCCTCTCTCTACACTTACTTTTGCCCACAAAATTATCTGAAAGTTCCCCAAATCCTCCAATAAACACAAGTATTTTAACACGAAGAAGCATGCAAACAGGACTAAAATGCTCTCAACACTAACGTTCATGACCCATCTGTACGAAACACACTCATCTAGCCAGGTTTTCTGACCATGGGCAAAGCAGAACTCACGGGCTTCCAAAGGACATGGGGAGACATCCATAGGGAGACACTACAGATACAGCATTTTCTTGTATTGTTCTCGGCTGTCTTTAAAATCTTTGCCCTTCCTTTCACTAACCCAGGAGGTAAGCAACCAGGGAGAATGGACATGAATTAATAAACGTCGACCACCATGACCCATTACATCGTTGAGTTCATGAGGTTCCCACAGGAGCCCCTAAAAAGCTCTACTTAGAGCACAGCATCTCATACTTCTCAGAGGGCCCAGTGTCTTCCTCTTCCGATGCAACCGGCTGTAGGGAAAAACCATTCCTTGGTGTCTTTTCTCTAATCCCAATGTTCTGCTCCCTTAGCCTCTAGGGCAAGCATCACTGGCAATTGGTCACCTTGCTATACAGGTGTGCACACCACTGGGGCCAAGTCACCTCGCTATGCAGGTGTGCACACCACTGGGGCCAAGTCACCTCGCTATGCAGCTGTGCACACCACTGGCACCTGCTATGCAGCTGTGCACACCACTGGGGCCAGGTCACCTCGCTATGAATGTGTGCACACCACTGGGGCCAAGTCACCTCGCTATGCAGGTGTGCACACCACTGGCACCTGCTATGCAGCTGTGCACACCACTGGGGCCAGGTCACCTCGCTATGAAGGTGTGCACACCACTGGGGCCAGGTCACCTCGCTATGAAGGTGTGCACACCACTGGGGCCAGGTCACCTTGCTATGAAGGTGTGCACACCACTGGCACCCAATCACCTCGCTATGAAGGTGTGCACACCACTGGCACCCAATCACCTCGCTATGCAGGTGTGCACCCACTGGTACCCGGTCACCTTGCTAAGCAGGTGTGCACCCACTAGTACCCGGTCACCTTGCTAGCAGGTGTGCACAACATTATCTCACTAAGGCAACAGCAAGTGAACCCATAGGTTTATCTACTCAGTATTTCCATTACCCTGCCCCTACCTCCATCATAGTGAAGCCATTTCTCTTATGCCTGTGGTGTCGTTGCCCTGATTAGATTTCAAGTTTTCAATTACGGCACACCTTTCTGGGTCTTAGGTAGAAATGATATTATCTGCAATACTAAGAACTCTGACCTCAAGAAAGGTTTTAGTATTGTTACCCAAGACAACGCACAGCTCTAAGAGCGACACACGTGACCGTAAGTCACCTGTCTCAGAGCTCACCATGAGATTGAATGAGGAAGGACAGTCTACTTCCAAACTGTTTACAAACTACAGTGAGTCCTAACTGCTTAATAGGTGAGGATACTCGCCAAAACTGAAAAATAATAAGCATGTTTCTCTTTTTGAAAGCTGACTTCTAATAACTGTACACACACACACACACACTCACACACACACACTCACACACACACACACACACAGAGCAGTGATCTTGTACAGGGGAGTTTACGGCACAATGAAGTGCACAGGGCATAATGAGACAAGCAGGTCATACACACATAGCAGTGGGCGTTACAAAGGAGAGCAGAGTACTCAGGATGTGAGCAAAGGGTCTGGCCCAGGAGCTGGGAAGGTGTCAAGGACGACGTCCCCTCAGAAGTGCCACAGGGGATAGAAAGATCTGGGGGAGCACAGAGGGAGCCGGTAGAGAGATCTCGGAGAGACGCCTGTGGTAGCAGAGGGCAGAGAAGTTGGAGGGACAGAGAAGGAGAGAAGTGGGCAAAGGGCGGGCACAGTGGCAGGAAATGGCACAGAGCACCCAGGCAATTGCTCAGACGACATCTTCATCCTAAGGACAAGCTGGAGAAGGACGTCACCAGTGTGACTAATCAGATGACAGGCCACATACGCGAAGGACAGGGCACAGTCCCAGATCAACTGCAGCAGGCCAGTAAACACTGATTTCCAAACACATCCTGCAAAATTCACCTCTGTACCCACACCGTGTATTCAATTAATAAACACAGTACCTTCTATTTGCTGTATTTTATGAAATGAATTAGCATTACTGGATTTTAACATAATACTAATTACCTTCCAAGTTTATGTAAAAATGAATTTAAAATACTCTAGAAATCAAAGTTGTTTACTAATAAATAAATCACAAAATGCCAAAAAGATTTTAAGTACAATGACACACACCTCTATAATGGTACCTTGATTTTTAACAGTATGAGCTTTGTAAAACATATTAATACCAAATGAAACAGATGAAATTAAAATAACATGAGGTTGTAACATAAAAATACATAACTTAAAGGGACCTAATACTGTAAATTGTAATTACATATTAATTATAAATTTAGTATAAATTTCTTAGTAAGCTAAACATGCCTCCAAAGGTTGAGAAATGGAAGTCTCTCTCAGCCTTGGACACCTGTAGTCTACCCTACCAATGCTCTAATTAACACAGTGTCTGTGTCCTACTGACAACAACTTCTGACTATTTAAATTTGCTATATTGTTTTCAAATGATTCTACAGAAACCAATTAAGAGATTTGGCAAACAGCAAATATTTAACCTAACACAGTTCAGTGGCTCATCTCAAAAATTACATTTACATGGACAGACAATAACTAATCCTACTAACAGAGAATTCGGAACCTTTGGCAGCTGGTTACCAGAGAGGCATCACATCCGGGAACCACACTCTTCCCAGGTGCTTAGAGACTTCAGTGTGAACTTCGTCTGGGGTGTAATTGTCATCAGGGACCAGAACCTCCTCCATGATTGACAGCTGGGTGAGCCTTCGGCCACAGAGTCGTACAAACTCAATGAAGGCGCTGCAGTTGACCTCACACTCGCTCAGGCCCAAGGCTGTCAGGTTTTGACAGTGCTCAGCAATGCCAATAAGTTCACTGTCCAGGGGCTGAAGGCCATTGGCACACACCACTAACTCAACCAGCCGTGGGCAGTGCACACCTATCCGGCCTAGAATGGCCCTGCTCACTGAACGCCCGAAGTAAACGTGAGTGACGGGGGTCTCTTCTTGGAAAAATGTCTCAAGCTCCTCTTCATATAAGAAGAAGTACATGACAACACTGACCCCCGGAGAGTGTTTCATCAGCGCATCCCAACTGTGTTTTTTAATGGAGTGGAACCGGATCTGCCCAGGGTTTTCACTCACAACATCTATTCGGAGATGTTCGAGGTTTACGTGAGTCTCACTTGACAGCGCAAGGAGCAGCTCATCGCTCAGAATGTAGTAATTCAATGCCAGCTCTCGGAGGCCCTGATAGTGGTCTGCCACACAGAGGATCCCTGCGGGAAATGGAGGAAATCCTTAAGAACAAAGAATCACGCTGATACTAAAACAGATGAGGTCAACTTAAGTTTTCTATTAGTTATTTTAGTACAACAGATGTTTGGGAAAATGGCCGCTAACACATATCATTATATGTGTGCAGGTTAATTAAAATTTTCCCCATACATAGGGCTGGGGGAGGGATATGCAAACCGCTGCAGCCACTAAGGAGATCGGTGTGGAGGTTCCCAAAGAGCCAAACCTAGAGCTACCATAAAACTCTCTGTACCCATCTTAGGGACACTTGAAAGGCTAATTCAGCACAGCAGAGACACTTGGGCAACCACGTTGACTAAGGCACTATTCGCACGAGCTGAGACGGGGAAACAGCCTAGGAGTCCAGCAACAGGTGAGTGTGGGTAAAGAAAACGTTCTCTCTGTGTGTAACGACTTCTACTGAGTCATAAGAACGGAATTGTGACACTTTCAGCAAAATCAATCAACTGGAGATTACTGTGTTAAACAAAATAAGGTAGATTCATAAAGATAAATGTCACACTTCCTAACATACTCCAAGTTTATATTTAAGTTCACACACGAGTACACACGTGTGCACACACACATGCACATACACACACACACACACATACATGTAAAGCGTGAAAGCTCAGTAGGTTCTAGTTTCCTCTCATGGCTGCGATAAAACACTGACCAAAATCAAGGTGAAGACGAAAGGGGTTATTTGGCTTAGACATCTAGACCATAGTCCATCTTGACAGAAGCCAGGACAGGAACCCAGAGGCAGAAACTGAAGGCAAGATGATGGAGGAATGCTGCTCACTGGATTGTTTCTATGGCTTACTCGGCTTGCTTTTCCACACAGCCCAGGACTACCAGGGGCTGCACTACTCATGGGAGACTGGGCCCACATCAATTCTTAATTAAGAAAATGTCCCCACTGATGGAGGCATTTTCTCAATTGAGGTTCTTTCTTCCCGGATGACCTTAGCTTGGGTCAGCTGGAAAGAGCCTACCAAGCATGAAAGGGGCTATGGCAGGGAAGAACAATGGAGGAACAGAGAATGATGGGAACATGTGATATGTAAGCAAAAGGGGGCAGGAAGAGGGCCAGGAAGTGGGGAGGGGAGGCAGACAGGCATAAAGAATAACAACACAATATATACATGAAAATGCCATGATAAAACCTACTACTTTGGGGCATTAATTTAAAAAATTAACGAGAAAAAAAAATGACAGACCAATCTTCCTGATGAACATTCATGCCAAAAATCCCAACCAAATACTTGCAAATCTTAGTGGTTAACGAACTCACTGTACTGGCAGGATAGCTGAGTTTGGATTCCCAGAACCCATGTAAGGCTGCATGTGGAAGCATTTCTGCTATCTTAGCGCACCTACAACAAGAACGGAAGCTGGGGATGCAGAATTCCCAGAAGGTCTTTGGTCAGCTGACCTGGTGGCTACAGTAGCAGACAAGATACCATGTCTCAAAGAAGTTGGATGGTAAAGACACATTCCTGATTTCTACAAATGTGCCACAGCCTATGTGTCCCAGCACTCTAAACGATGAGTACACACACACATACGTGCGCGCGCGCACACACACACGCACAAACTTGCACACACATGCTTAAAAATGCTTGCAAATCAAATATAGGAACATGTAAAAGGGACATTCGGCATGATAAGGTCGGCTTTATTCTACAGTTGCAAGAGACATTCAACGTGTGCCGATCAGTAAATGTAAGCCATCACATAAAAGGTCTTAAAGACAGAAATCACATGATTTTTCTCGATAGAAGCAGAAAAGGGTTTGGACAAAATGCCACATTCCTTCATGATAAAAGCCTTGAAGAAAGTGGGAGCAGAAGGAATGTGTCTCAACATAATAAAGGCTGTCATCTTTGATGAAAGTGTATCTCAACATAACTAAAGCTGTCTATGATGAACCTGCAGCTGACATTATACAAATCGGAGAAAATTTCAAATGACTAAAACGAGGAACAAACCAAGGCTGCTCACGTCCTCTGCTCTTACTACAGTAACAGAAGCCTTAGAACACCAAGCCGAGAGAAGCAAATGAAAGGGATATAAATACGGGAGTTGGCTGGTTTTATGTTAACTTGACACAAGAGTCATCTGGGAAGAGGGAATCGAATTGAGAAAATGCCTCCACCAGACGGCCAGTGGTGAGTTTTCTTACTTAGTGATTGATATCAGAATGCCAAGCCTACTGTGGGAGGTGTCACCCTTTGGCAGGCAGCCCCGGGATGTATTAAAAAGCAAGCTGGGCAGGCCATAGGAAGCCAGCCAGTAAGCAGCTCTCCTCTTTCCTTAATGGCCTTGTATCACTTCCTGCCTCCAGGTTCCTGTCCTGATTTCTCTGGACGATGGACTGTAAGCCAGAAGATGAAATAAAACCCTCTTCCCCAAGATGCTTTTGGTCACAGTGTTTTATCACAGCAACAGAACCTGAAGACAAGAGGAAAGGAAATAAAGAAATTGCAGACGACATGCTTCTCTACATAAGACTCCTGGAAAACCTTGAAAGCAAAGAGTGGCAGGATGCAAAATGAACATGCAAAAATCACTGCATTTTTCTACATTCCAATAACACATGTGCTAAGGGAGAAATCAGGAAAACAATCCATTCACAACTGCCCCCACCCCACATGGCACACCTTGGAATAAACACATCTACAAATGAAAACTTCAAAGCAAGTGAAATAGACACCAGATGATGGCCGCAGGCTCTGGCTGCAGGGTGTAGACAAATCAAGCTGAAACCGAGCTGGAAATTGCCTGCAGGCTAGCTCTCATAATGCTTCCCAGTGCTCTGAAGGCTGACCGAGGAGTCTTACTCAGCTATGAACCCCGTGTGCTGCCAGCCTCCACTCTTCTGAGTGTTGCTAGGGGAGAAGATTTCTCCCATGGTGTTGCCACTGGTAAATTGTCCATGCTCTAATAACCTCAATAGCACAGAGGGTCAGCAAAATGGAGAAGAAATTAACTAGAAGGGGGGCTAACTGGGAAGAAGAAGGGCCCTGACAGGGGAGGGAGGAACAAGAGAAGGTAACGGGAGCAAACATGATCAAAATATGTTATGTACATGCATGAAATTGTCAAAAATGGGTCACTAATTTTGACAAGATTAACACATGTCCAAGGGGAAAATATTCTCTGAAGAAGCAACTTACATCTAATTTGAAGATGATTGCTTTTGATAAAATTCTTTAAAATTATGTTCCAAAGGCGTGTACTTTTCAATAGGTAATTTGTTGTTACTATAGTAAAAACCATCAATCAATTTACATAAAAAGCACGACCTACCATCAGACGAAACATGAGGACAGCTGCTCATTTTTAGGAGTCGCAGAGTGTCACCACTGTTGGCCACGAGAATCTTCAGTGAGGGATGGTCCACAGGTGCATCTCCGATCTTAACTGATGATGACGACTTTGAGTTGACAAATACAACTGTAAGTGCTGACACAAAATGAGACTTGCATGCCAGTAAGAAAAAAATTACGAAAACGTTATTTAAAACTCCTAGTTTCAAACAAGTAGCATTAAAAAACGAATTCTTAGGTGCTAAAATACAGTAAAAATAGACTATGTTTTCATGCTATTACTAGCCATTAGACGACATTCTTATTTCCTTTTAAATAAAATTTCAAGTTAGTATCAAAGTATAGGTTTCATTCCGGCATTTTCATGCTTGTTTGTCTCTATGCTTCCCTCTTCTCCACGCCCTTCTCTCTGCCTTTCCCCATCCTCCCGACCCATCTATCTCTGGTCCCCGCATCCCTCCAGATACTCCTGCTCTCATCATCTGGATTCCGTTTGTCTTTCTCTCTCTCCCCGCTTCCCTCTTCCGTGGTTCTCTTTCTACTTTCATAACCTCAAACACACACACAGACAGACAGACACACACACACACACTCACATACACGCTGGGCACATGAGAGAAGGCATGCTGTATTTGTCGTCCTGAGTTTGATCTATTTCAGCTAACATCTTCATGTCTACTTCCACATATTTTCCTGAAAATATCATGATTTTGCATTTCTTCAAGGTGAAAAAAGTTCTACTGTGTGTGTACTGTCTGTTGATGGACATCTAGGCTGGTTTGTCTTCCTAACTATTGTGAGCAGTAAATCAGCAAACATGGCTATGTATGAATCTCTGTGTAGTTTATGACTTCAGGTAGTTTGCCAGTAGCATAACTTGTAATACATACAGTATTTTGTAATATACATACAGCATACAGTAATTTGTTTAGTATGGGTTCTTGTCTTTGGTAGGGGACTAGGTGGTGGTAGCTGTCTGAGCTCAGTTTTAGAGCTTACATTCTGTTCCAATGACTTCTCTACAGGGTAAGAGATGAGGATCCAGTTTCACTCTTCTACATCCAGTTTTCCAACCAACATTTGCTGAAGATGCTGCGTTTGTTTCCAGTGCATGCTGTACCTGTTTGGTCTCATTTTCAGGTTTTACATTCTGTAACACTGGCTTGTATGTCTGTTTTTGTGACCGTTCCAAGCCTAGTTTCTGGAACTGTGGCTCTGAGCTATAACTCGAGCCTGGCTTTTGTACTTGCACGCTGCTCTTTCTGCTTAGAATTGCTGCAGCGATGAGGTCTCTTTGTGCTTCCGTATCAACAACAGAACTGTCTTCTCTACCGCTGTGAAGACTGGAATGCATTTCTGATGGAGACTGTTGAATCTCTAAGCCACTTCGGCCAATGCAGTCGTTTTCTACACTACTAATCCTGCCATAAGGTTTCTCCAGCTTCTCAAATTCCTCTCTTTGATGTCCTAAGGTTTTCATTGCAGAGGTCTCCTACTACCTTTCTCCATAGTTAGGCTTAATTCTGAGTTTTGGGGGTCTTTTGGGGGCATTATAAATGGGATTTTCTTCTTTCTTGGCAGTTTCATTATTAATATATAGAAAGGCTACAGACTTTTCTGTGGTGACTTTATGTCTTGTTACTTTGCTGGAGTTTAAGGTTTCTCTGGTGAGCTCTCTAGGACCTTGTAAGTATAGACTCAAGTCTGCAAGTGTGAGTAATCATTCTCTTCCTTTCCCATCTGTATCCTTTTTATTTATTTCTCTAATGATAGAGCTCTAGCTAGGATTGCATGCATTATATTGAATTAAGAGTGGTTAGGTGGACATTCCTATCTAACTTTAGAGGAATGTTGGGGTGTTTAACTCTGGGAAAAGCCTCACGTGTCCAGTGAGATGATCACATGATTTCCATTTCTAAACCCATTTTGTGTGTTACATAATATTGAATGATATGCAAAACCAACCTTGAATCTCTGGGGGAAAACTAACTTGTTTGTGGTGTAGGTTTGAAAATGGAACAATGAGAAAGAAAAAATTCCAAATATCTCCTAAAGGATGTCTTAGCTATTTTCAACCTTAAGAATTCGATGTCAAGTATTAAAAAGTTATAGTTAATTTATTTTCTAGAACAGGGTCTAGCTAACTACGGACCACCAGCCAAGCTCAGTGCAGAGTCTGTTTCTCTCTGTTTCATGAGTGAAGACTAAATCGTTTGCATTATTAAAGGTGGAAAAGACCTGAAGCATAACACTGTGTAGCACGGGAGCTACAGGAAACAGAGTTAAGGCTCACAGATGAAGCCTGCATGGCCCAGCCATGCGCTCTCCTTTCGCATGGTCTGTGTTGGCTTCTCCCTGCAACAGAAGAACTGGGGAATTGAGGCCGATCTGTATGGCCCTCAGAGCCTAGAATTCTTTGGGTTCTTCCTACCTCCTCCCAGAAAAATACACTTTTCCCTGTTTCATTCACTTCTATATTTCCAGACCTAAGACAGTGTCTGCAGCATAGCAATCAATAATACTTTTCAAAGGATGAAGGGATGCCATAATCCTATGTTCTTTACCCAGCAGATTTAAACGAAGTAAATAAGGCAGTTACATTTTTGAAGAATTACAAAATAAAGCTTACTAATAGCGTGACCTCAGTGTAGGCAGAATTCCACACATTTTCAGATTCATTATTTCTGGCCAAGTTGGAAAGTGTGGAAAGCAAATCCAAGGCAAGATCCCTTTCCCTTCCACAAACTCCATCTTGGTTGTATTAAAGGTTCTGCTGGCCCTGTTAGGATGACTACATTGGTTATAAATGTGTAAACACATGGTCTTACACTAATTAAAAGTAGTTTTCACACAGCAGAGGGCTAGAGTGCTACTAACTTAATACAGAACCTTATCTCTTTTTCAAGAAATATAAAGTTGGTTTTTTTTCCCCTTCAATCAACTCTGAATTAGTTGTTTTCGTCTTGCAGGACACAGAAGAGGCACAGCACAGGTTTCCTCATAGTCCCACTTGCTATACTCTTCATGTCTAAAGTCCCATAATTTCATCTAGCTTTTCCACCCACTGCCTGGCATCTGCCGGGTAATGCATAGCAACCCCAGAAGCTGGCCCTGGAGGCTGATGGGCACTGGCAGCCTTAGCTTTGGACTCTAAGACGCATAAGGTCAGTCTGAGCCTGTGGACTATAAACAAGGAAGTGACTCTTCAACGCTAGTCAGCTTTCATCTGATTACTCATATTATTCTAAATCCCCAAATGACCCAATTTTTTTCCAGCCTACTTCCTAAAACGACAACAGGCTAGCAGACAGCCTGGCTGAGAGAGCCATGACCCAGTTTACAGGTGGTAGGATGTTGTTATCCCTAACCTCTTCTGGAGGAGAGTTCTGTCAGGAGATTTTTATCAACGGCTGTAACGAAGAGCTAGTTACAAAGTGAACACTACTTTAACCTGGGTTCCTGGTAAACAGGTAAACAACACGGATGGTCTCTCATGCTTCCAAAGGGGTGAGTGTGAGGCGAGCCCAGTAAACAGGCTGAGCTCATCACTGAGATGGTTTGGAGAACTAACAGTGCAAAGAAGATGAAATGCGGTCGGCTTTATAGTTGGTGCTGGTGGTCAACTCAAGAGACTCTTGAGTCACGTCGGAGCCTTTGGGGATTATCATATTATTTACTTACTACCTGTATGTGTTCATGCATGTGCACACTCTATTACCAGATGAAGAGGACAAAGGACAAATTACAGAAGTTCTTTCCTGCCACCATACGGGTTCTGGGGCTCAAATTCAGATTCTCAGACCAGGCGGGAGGCACCTTTACCCGCTGAGCCCCCTCACTGTCCCAGGACCACCCTGATTACGTCAGCTGAGATGAAGGCTCGCTGGCTGTAGCCAGCACCCTTCTGGGATCCTGGACTATACGAATGGGGGTAGGCACTGAAGAGCGGCAACCATCAGCATTCTCTGCTGCCTGACAACGATGCCGTATGGCTGGATGCTTCAAGCTCCTGCTCCTCGGCTTCCCAACCATGCTGGACTGTGCACTGGAAGTGCCAGGGAAGGATATTTCTCCCTTACATTGCTTTGGACAGAGTATCTTCTAAACTAAGACAGTAGGAGCAGACGGTGACCAGTTTGAGAAGACGTCTCTGCAGAGCTGAGGACACTCGGGAGAGGCCTGAAGATAGTGCTTCCTGCAGTGGACAGTGCTGGGAATGTCTAAGTGACTTCACCTTTCCTCTTTGATTATCCAGCGCCGGGTTTTAACTGGCAGGCTTGGCCAGCTGGGCTAGCCATGCCGCTGAACTCTAAGTCAATGAGAAACCCAGCCTTACAGGAGGTGGGTGGTGGGTTTTGCGGGGAGGGCACACGTCCTCTGACAGTCACATGCATGCACACATACGCACACCTGCACGCACATGAACACAAACATCATTTAAAAAGAAGTCTACCGTAGCTCACAAAAGGCCCAGTAGTCTTACCTTTGGCACATTCATAAACCTTGATTTGGCTGTGGAAATCAACCCCAGGGTCTGGATGGAGCAATTTACCAGCTGAGAGAGAATCTCACAGGCAGCTTCCGCTGACTCAATACTACTATCAACCTATAAAGACAATTTTTAATATGAACTTCCTGAAGGTAATGTGTCAGAACCACTGGAGATGCAATTATTTAATGGAATTTAATAACCAAGTTTTGTTGATCCCTTTCATCAATTGAAATGACTGCTTTTCTACGGAATGTCTGAGCTTACAAAGGGAGAAACAGAAAGATGGCAAAATAACTTTGCAACACTTCATGCTTTTAGGCCTTTATAATGACCTGGGTATTAATAATAATAGCCAAGTGAGAAAACTGAAGTTTAAGTCATTTACTTACAGCTCGGGCTCTCTATCTTAGTCTGTGCAACAACTAGAGAACAATCAGAAAGCAACGTGGGCTAAAAACCATGGTGTATTTACCAAGTGCCTCCAAGTAAGGATCCAAACTCACAGAAGGATCTCACCGATGCGCGCACGCGGCTTCATACCTTCAAGCTGACATACTGCAGGTGCACAGCGTGCTTCCTGATGATCTGCTGGATGAGATCGGGATGAGTGGACTTAAAATAGGAAGTGGCTGACCGGTTCAGCTCAAACTCAAACTTCTTCCAGAGATCAGGGACATGAAACACTTCATTCCAGCTCCTACACACAGAAGACGCGCGGACTCGGTCTATTAAAGGAAGATACCGGAAGATGTGCAATATCACGTGCTGCGGTAGAGTCCCCCAGTCTGGAAGAACAGGGAGCACATGAGCGTGCGGGAGAGAAAGGCGGAGCCCACGTCTGGGCTGCTTCACCACTGGTGAAGACTGGACAGCGTTATTCACGGCAGAGAAATGATTCCTCTTCATTCTGTAAGCATCAGAAAACGCCGTTTGTTTCTTGTCTGGCAAGCCACAAACATCCGTACTCTAACTGTATAGACTGATATGCACCCCACAAACATCTGCACTCTAAGTGTATAGACTTATATGCACCCCACAAACATCTGTACTCTAACTGTATAGACTGATGCACCTCACAAACATCTGTACTCTAACTGTATAGACTGATATGCACCCCACAAACATCTGTACTCTAACTGTATAGACTGATGCACCCCACAAACATCCGTAATCTAACTGTAGAGACTGATATAAGGAATGGGCAGTAACCCAACCAGCGCCCTTTTCACAGCAACCTTCCGCTTCCATGCACTGATAAATGCTACCGTGTGCTGAGGACAGAGCGCAAACCTGCTCTCAAAACCGTGCTCAAAGGCTGAACACAAGGGTAAATGACATGTGAGGGGAGCATGTTAACTGCATGAGAGGAAACACAGAACTGCATGTGACTGCCTTTGTGGATGGGAGAAGTGGCTAGGGGCCTCTAAGGGGAAGCATTCAAATATACCCCAGCTTTTGTGGAAGCACCACACTGAAATTCTGCTAAACTCCTGGGAGATGTGGGAGACAGTACAACTAAAAGCATCTGTCAGGAAAGTCTCAGCTATGCCATGTAGTAACCATGTGACTCTAAGCCTGGTTTCTCATTCGTAAGGCAGAGGTCAGAGTCCCCATAAAGCTGCTAGGAGGAGCGGAACATTTTAAGTATCGGCGCCTTGGGCATACTTAAGAAGCATTGCTGTACTGACTTGCATTTTTCTCAACTCCTTTCATTTGGAAAGGCATGTCACAATTCTAAGAGAAAACCATATGATTTGTACTGAATTTCAGGTGGCAGCTTGGACATACGAATTCTGGGAAATGTGGGCATAGCAGGGACAGAGCGGTGGCATGAGGACATATCTGCTCCTCTGTGGTCAGTAATAAAAAACACGAGAATGAAATTATTCTCCCCAGAAAGACTCTGCAGGTATTAACTACCTGGGGACACTACCAAGCTCCAACAGCTGAAGCCCAGATATATTGATACATACAAGAACATATCTATAATTTTCTCTGCATGTTTTATGTAAGAACCCAGAGTATTCAATGTACAATTATTTGAGAGGCTTTATAACGGTAAGGAAATGGTTCTGAACTTCACTGTGATTAATGACCTAGCCCTCCTTTCACCCCTCAACATTAGGAACATATACACCAATTTAGTACCAGATTTGAACATACCTTCACATCCACGGAAATCTTTATTTACAGTGAAAGCACATTTGTCTTGAGACTCGAGCTGAGTGGTGTGAAGCATTTCTTAACCACAACATAAAGCAGGATCCCAGAAGCATGTTTTATGCATGTTTTATGTAAGAACCCAGAGTATTCAATGTACAATTATTTGAGAGGCTTTATAACGGTAAGGAAATGGTTCTGAACTTCACTGTGATTAATGACCTAGCCCTCCTTTCACCCCTCAACATTAGGAACATATACACCAATTTAGTACCAGATTTGAACATACCTTCACATCCACGGAAATCTTTATTTACAGTGAAAGCACATTTGTCTTGAGACTCGAGCTGAGTGGTGTGAAGCATTTCTTAACCACAACATAAAGCAGGATCCCAGAAGCAGGACTGACCTACAAAAATCACTGAAAAAAGGGAAAAGTCATTTTCAGGGCTTAGAAACTGCAATGGAAAACAAAATCCTGGCCAACTTGTAACTCAATTATCAGAGGATAATTGTTTCACGTAGTAGCCTACAAAATCATTAAAAATTTCAGTAAATTAAGAAAGGCAACCCCTAATATAAAACTTTACTAGAAGAGGAGTGAAGACAAATAAAGACTTTATCCGAATGCCAGATTTTGTATAACTACCTCACAGTTCTCTACCCCGAGCGATTGTGTTATATATTCAGCTTGATTGTCCATAACAAGAATTGTTCAATTTACTGAATTCATTAAACTTCCAGTCTACTGAATCATAAAGAATTAACGTTGTTAGGAGCTGGAAAGATGGCTCAGTGGACACGAGCACTTGCTGCTCTTACAGAGGCCCCAGGTTCGATTGCCAGCACCCACAAGTGCATCAGGTACACACATGGTAGGTACACAAACATAAATACAGGCAAAATCACAATATGGATAAACCTCTTAAAAAGGAATATTATGTTAATACCAATAATTTAGTAAATACATGTTAATTTTCTTTCTCCTCACATAAACTAATGAATATAAAACTTTACCCTCCCAATTACAAACTTCATAAAGCACAACATTGTAGTTATGTGTGTCAGTGTATTTTAGAATGTAAGATAAATTGATCTGTATTACTTGGAAATACTTTCCTGATCATTTATTCATTATTTAGTTTAAATAATGAGTTACATTATGGAATGCCACTTAGTCGTATTGTTTTCCCATTAAAATGTTTTTTTTGGAAATTTTTCATATAAAATTTCTACCTTAAATATAAGGGGCTATTTTTCACTTGTTTTTATGTGAAAGAAATGGATCGCTTCTTTTTTCAAGACTCTCTTACCTAAAGGTGGCTTCCGAGTTACAGTTGACGCTGGACCAGTGAAATGAAGCAATCGTTGCCATAGGGTACTCACCAACATCCATTTGCCTTCACTTTCAGTCTTGGAAAATACCACAAAAGCATCATTAGGGCATGTGATAATCTTACGCTACGGTTATTTATAAGTCACTATATACATTAAGTCATTTTATTAGTAAATTATTAAAACCATTTTCTGCCCATATGAAAAACTAGGTTATGGAAATATTGCAATACTTGCCAGGAGTTACACTGGAAGTTATTCATATCAGGCAGTAAACCAATCTGAAAACTCACATTTTACCTACTATTTATGGAGAGATACCCTGAAAATTTAAGGTGATCATGATTACATGTATTTGTTTATAAGCTGTATAACTTTTTCAGCACAGTTCAAACTTCTCTGTAGTTTTAAGATATATTTACTTACGAAGGAGATACATTCATTTTTAAGGGCAGTATCTGAAGACCGAAGTTTGCAAAAATGCACTTGGACTGAAAATACCTTTTGAGATGCGAGAATGCCAGAAAGGCTGCACAGAACTTGATTGACCTGGACCATCCCTTAGAGTCCCTTACGGAGACGGGCACCTAGCAGCCTGCCCCATCTTCCTGCAACCTCGGCTTCCAGACTGGGCTGGGGAGATAAGGCGCCAAGCCAGGGCAGAGTTTAGAGTCTACAAATGAGAACAAATGACAGTGCAAATGCACCTCTCCGATGCTGCACGGTGCAATTTATCTTACATTCTAACTGCCCAGAGAAACGGGGCTTGGGAACAGCCCCACCCTAGGCAAAAAACTCTCCACACAGCTGGCGGCGAAGCGGCCTGGCGGGCTTGGGTCCGAGGCGGTTCGGGTCCACTATCCCTCTGCAACCCGACAGCTCTGGGGGCTCGCCTCTGAGGATCGGCCCGCCCCTCCCCACCCCGAGGGGTCCCCGGAGCTGCGCCACAAACCTTACCTCAGAACCTACGCCTGAGCTGCAGCCAGCCCAGTTCCAGCCCTCAAGTCCAGCACAGGAGTCCGCTTGCCGAACCCCAGCAGCCCGCTTCTCAGGTGAGCGCTGGACTGTGATGGACAGACTGGCCCCGCAGGTCAGGCCCCGCCCACGCCCCGCCCCTCCGGGAAGCTTCGCCCCCACCGATTTGCTCGAGGTACACAGGTCCCCGTGCCCGCCCACGCCCCGCCCTTTCGGATATTCAGTCCCCGTGATCCCGTTCCCCGGGCAGCCTCGCCCCACCCCCAGCAGCTGTGTGTTATGCCTTATGCCTGCCCACTCCCAGCCCCTTAATAATGCCCCGCCCTCCGGAAGTGCCTGCTCCTCAGAGATGCCCCGCCCCTGTCAATCCCTCCACGCCCCCAGCCACGATGCCTAGGTGAGTCCACCAAGAGCTAGACCCTGATACACGCCTGCGCCCCGCCCCCTCGGGAACGTCCCGCCCATTGGTGGAAGCCCCCACTATCCCTACCCCAGAAGCTCTGATCCTAAGCAGCCTTGCCCAGCCCGTGCCATTCTGCTGGAGCCCAGGGCCTCATCTAGCACATGCAGGTTCCCAGGCCTCTAGAAGTCCTTTGGGGGTCCCAGGGCACCCTGGGCGTGCTCCTTAAGTAGCAAGTAGATGCTTAGTGAGTATTCACTAAAGTAAATGAAGGCTTGCCCAGAACTAGCAGTTTCCGGGGTTTAACTGGAGGAGGCCACCCGGCTCCTATGAGCACGCTATACTTAAGGAACCTTGGAAAGAAGCAGCACAGATAGGTCCTCGGGTCTAGGAGCTGCAGGCCCGGACTGCAGAAGGTCACCTATGACCTGCCAGCCTGCCAGTACGAAAATGATGTACGGTTTTAAAGCTTATTTTAAAAATTGCTTCAAAATATGAGATCCGCCCGTGCACAGCTTTCAGGACACAGTGCTACACCAACATATAGTCCCTCTCATGCTCATTCTGCAGTGACCAGCTTCACTGCTGTATAGCCGACAAACATAAACTGCGCACACACTACGTTTTGTTGCCTTTGAAACCAGCATGGCAGCCGAGGAAATGAACTTACCGCAGACCTATGCCTCCCCCAGATTTCCCTAGGTCCTTCTGTGTTTCCCCTGCCGCTGGCCTTCCTCACCTGCGCTCTGACGTTTTAGATTAATTTGCAGTTCATATTATAAACTGAATTCTGTGGTGTCTAGCCGTCAGTTCTTTTTCCTCGGGAACTCAGTTGACACAGTTGCCTCCAAGTGAGCTATACAGACTATTTTATTTTTTCCTATTTTGCCCTTCTTTGATCTCTTTTAGATTGTTTTGTCACCTTATGAACTAGATTCACACGCCAGTCTAGATCTCAGGTCTGCCAAAGCCTCTCCTTCATAAACCCATTTCCACCATGGTGTTCAACGAAGCCACTCCCAAGCTCGTGTACTCCAGGCAAGGCTTTTGAACTTGATCTATCTTGAACCCTCTTAGACTTCCAGATTAATCCCTACTCTGACCCCCTGTGGTTCAGCCCTGCTTACACATCTCACTACCCACAGCAACTCCTGCCACAATAATAGTAATGGTAATAATAATAATAATAATGTTAGGTGTGTCACTGAAAAACCCTGAAGCCTGGAGCCCTCTGCTCAGCTCACAGGTGTTTCAACCAGAGACGCTTCTCTGCAGCTCAGCATTAAGCAGTGGTATACTGCTTCTTCTAGACAGCTTGGGAGGCGCCTCTGAGAAGACTCCAAGATTCTGAGTCCCAGGTCTGTGATCTTCTCTACCTCCTGTGGCTCATGAGCCTTTTCCTCCCTCCTGGAGGGGCTGTTTCATTTCAAGAAAATAGCCATGTACTATCTCGTATCCCACAGATCATGCCTTTTACATTCCCGTTTTAAAAGCCTTCCATCGTTGTCCTTGAATGAACATACCAATTCCTCTACCTTGTCGTTAAGCCCTAATAATTTGTCCTCCCATGATCTGTTCCCGGCTTTCCACGGGGCTTTCATTTCGCTTTCTGGAGCTTTCATTTCCAGCATCGTTTCTGTGTGGCTTCCCCCAGGTGCTTCTGTCTTTATTGAATTCCACTCATATCCTACATTGACATCCTTATTTCATCGCTGTTTGTGTTCTCTGGGATTTCATTCAGGAGTTTGTGCCTTCTTTCATTTCTATGAATGGATTGATCGTCATGCTTTTGAACTCTTTGTCTGGAATTTCATCTAGGTCACTCTTGTTAAGGAGCCTCACCCTGGGATGGGCAGAATTTGGAGGAGACGTCTTGTTTTGCTGTCGTTGCTCCTTCTGTTTTGACATTGGGACCTGCCAATCAGGAGTTAGGTGGTTGGTTTAATTTATTATGTTATGTAGATAAAGCTTGTTCTTTTAGTTAGAAGTCTTTGCAATGTTTAGGAAGACTAGGTTGGTGTAGGGTGGAAGTGTTACTTTACTAGACTGGTGTTCAGGGAACCAGGCTAGATTCCCAGGCTCTGTTTCTCCCTTGCTGGTGAGAAATAAATTCCCACTGGTTATATACAGCCTACCCACCTTATGGTACTTTGTTGTAGCAGACCAAATGGACTCAAACAGCAAGACGCTATCCAGGATTAGACCGACTATGAAAAGAAATAGAGTAATAACCAACTATACCACTCACCCTGTGCGGAGCTGAGAAAGCCTTGAAAGTGAGGATTAAATTAACTAGTCCCGAGTAAATGTGTATGGTTGACAGGATCACAGCCATGTCAAGGATCCAGAGCCTCAGACCTGACAAAACCTTTCAGCGGGTACGGGAAATTAAAAGGCAGCAAAGTCTTCTTTTGGTCCCACTGCGAATGTGGATGGTGTGGGCAAATGTGGGTGTTTGTGAGAGAGTAACCAGTGTGTGCAAAAACTAGCAGCTGCGGCTTCCTCCTTCCAGGGGTCTACAGCCCTCCCAGGGGGCTTCTCACCCTCTGTGGCTTCCTTCTGAGCTAACTCCTCCCTGATACTGGGGTTCTAGGTTGTTGTTTCAAGCTGGAGCCACACCACCAGACTGCCCGTAGTCAGCCTGACTCCAGCTTTTCTGACTCTTATCTGTTCTGTCTTCATTTCCTCATCACCCCAATCAGGTTTCCAGGATCAAGACATGCAGGACACAGCACATCTTTAAGCAGTAATCCTTTTAGGGAGTAAAGAGACATTACCCATACTGTGAGTACTTGGGCGTTAGGTGTTTTCGGTTTAAGGAGAAAGAACAGAAAAGAAGAGAGGAAAAAGCGCACACTAAGATTCGTGTTAGTGGATGAGAGAGAGCAAGTGGAAGAAAGGAATATCGTGGGGTGGGCTGTAGGGGCCAAAACATGTTAGGGACACGAGGAAGGATTTACACTAAAAAGCAATAAAGATGTGTTGTCAGATAACATGGAGCATTCTCATCTGAAGGAGGCTAAGGAAACCAGGCCGGTTATGGTCTTCAGGAAAGGGGGAAAAGAAAGAAGGAATGATGAGAGAGGGGTGGAGAACCACAACAACATAGGACAAGAACAAAGAAGGCCAACCTGGCCTTGGAAGTCTGGACAAGTCTTCAAAAGTAGTAATTGGCAATAGGATTTGTTGGAGATAATATATCTACCTTTATGAAACACATGCTAAAATCACCTCATTTCCTCTACTCTCTAGGTTTCAGAGACAGTGTGAAAAAGCCCAGAGGCGGTGGAGACACACATCCGGATTCTGCTACTTCCTGTTGTACCATGGACAAGCTGCTTCCCTCTCTCGGACACTGCTTCAGATAACAACACATTGTTTTCATAGAGCTATTGGATGAATTAGGACAATTTGTTGGCAACAAGGGCTTAGATAATGGCCGGCACACGGTGAAGTGCTATGTTACAAATGCTTGTGCTCCCTCCCCAAGTCGTTTGCTGATTCTGAATCATAAGCCGGTTTCCTGGGTGTGATGTTTTGAGGAGCCCATTAGATACTAAGGGTGGGGCTCTCATAATTGATGTTAGTGTCCTTACGAAAAAAGACTACACAATGCTACCATCTCCTACCCAGTGAAGATGTAGACAGTAGAACCGATAAAGTAGGGAACAGGCCCACAGTGAATCCTCAGGCATTTAATGTTAAACTCCACTGCTTCTGTATTGTGAGAAATAAATTCCCATTGTTTACCAGCTACCCAGTTTACAGTACTTTGTCACGACAGGCTAAATGGGCCAGGACAGCAAGTCATTCAACATACGCAGAATGGTAGTCGCATTCTCTGATCCCTCTAGCCTGGTGCCATGAGCTTACTATGGAGAACAACACAGATGTTTCACTTCATGCCGAGCAGCAGGTCCCGAGTCATATACATGAAAACGCTAAACATCTTCAAAACGTTGGACCCATCTAACTTCCTGCTTTTTCCTTCCTTCCTCTCTACTAAAACCTGACTTCCAACGAAGACCCTCACCAAGCCGGACATGCCAAGAGCTGTCACCCTCTGTCTGTGAATGCAGGAGTCACAAGCCCTTGGCTGATCACACAACGCGAAGCCCCCAAGATCAGGGAATTATGAAATAAGCATTTCTAACTGGGTCAGGCTTAGTCACCACTGCCGACGGACGCTAATTCAAAGCCATCACCCCGCTCTGGAGAGTGAATAGGGCCGAGGCATTGCACCAAGCTCACGATTTCATTAACGCCTGCCTGCGGCCCGGTGAAGCTTTGTCTTGCCCACTGAATCAGAGAAGACAGTGCGCCACATGTTTCCCCTTGCAGCAGAGCCGGGTGCTCACAGTGTTGGGCTCAACTGTTTGAATCATCCCTAGTCCTTCATACAATTCACCAAGTCTCCCAGGCAGTGCTAGTAATGAAAATTATTACAAAACTAAAATTCAAACAGAGCACTGAGTAGCTAACTTTCGCGGGTCCTGATGAGCGCCACTGTAGAGAGCGCCTCCTACAGACAGGGACGTTTTCACCGGAACCGTGCAGGACGGGGTGAGGCGATCGGGTACTGATTATTTTTTTTCTTTTGTTACATAATTTCCATTAATTCTTTGAGAATTCCATGCAGTGTATGGGATCATATTTACCCCTTTCCCTTAATCCTCCCGGATCTACTCCACCCGCATACCCACCTAATTTTCTGTTCTCTCCTCTCTTTCCTCCTCCTTTTAAACGCACCAAGTCCAGTTCCTGTTGGCCTATGACGTCTAGGTGTGGGGGCAGCCGTGGAGTGTGGTCGGTATACCAGAAAGGGATCAGGTCACTAAAGAGAACTGACCCTTCTCCCCACAGCCATCAGGTGCCAATAGCTCTTCAGCTGGTGGTGGGACCTCTCGTCCACCCTCTCCTGCATTTAAGTGAAACTGCTTGCTAGAATATGTGCAGATTTGGCATGTGGTGTGGCTCCCAGGCCAGCTCAGGAAAAGTCCAACCCTTTGCGATGGCAAAAAGCCCTGTGCTTGGAGAAGAGGTTTTCTCCCTGAAGGAAAGAATTGGAACAACCATCATCTCATCATGTAAATGCTCTCTGGCTTGAATCATAACAAATGGCTGTAAACACTATCCACAAGCCCTTGCCTGGTCTTTGTACCTTTCCTTTTAATATCGGAGGATTTTCTCCTCAGAGAATGTTTTGTCATTCATTTTTCTCCAGATACATCTAGCATACGTTCTTGCCTTTAGGGCAAGAATTTTTTTTTTCAAATTTTTGAAGGGAAATTTTACGACCCCCCATGGCTAAATGAAGTGTGTTCCATGAAGAGCTATTGAGTCATATCCTGCCGTTTATTGTCAGTTTTAGTAAGGTAACTCTACAGGTGCTTCAGAGAAGCCAGGCAAGACTCTGATTTTACTGACATTTTTCCTTTGAGGAGAGCTTTTATGTTGGTGGGCACATATAAGCACCCGTGGGCACATGCTGAGAGCATGGATGTGTGTTGCCTTTTAAGAAGTAGTGGCTATAGTAGGCAGATACCCCACTGACCCCCAAACACAATACTACAGTCACAAATCTCAGAATGACGTAGCTAGGAACTTAATAAATGAAACCCAGCATTACTTATACAACTGTCACGATATCCCTAGCACTTTTCGTATTCGTTCCAGGTTTTAACTTTAGTTAGAGCATTATCCAATCATACGGTAATTACCAGTGGGGACTGGTAGCAAAGGTATTTTCCACAGTTCAGATTCTTTTAAATTCTGGACTTGATATGAGACTGTTTTACCCAGGGTTACCACTGTTGTGATGGAACACCATGACCAAAAGCAACTGGGAAAGGCTATATTCCACTCACAGTTCCATAAAACAGTTCATCATCAAAAGCGGTGAGGGCAGGAACTCAAGCAGGGGCAGGGACCTGGAGGCAGGAGCTGATGCAGAGGCCATGGAGGCAGGAGCTGATGCAGAGGACATGGAGGCAGAAGCTGATGCAAAGGCCATGGAGGCAGGAGCTGATGCAGAGGACATGGAGGCGGGAGCTGATGCAGAGGACATGGAGGCGGGAGCTGATGCAGAGGCCATGGAGGCAGGAGCTGATGCAGAGGCCATGGAGGCAGGAGCTGATGCAGAGGCCATGGAGGCAGAAGCTGATGCAGAGGCCATGGAGGCAGGAGCTGATGCAGAGGCCATGGAGGCAGGAGCTGATGCAGAGGCCATGGAGGCAGGAGCTGATGCAGAGGCCATGGAGGCAGGAGCTGATGCAGAGGACATGGAGAGTGCTGCTTACTGGCTGCTCCTTACAGCTTGCTCAGCCTGCTTTCTTATAGAACACGGGACCACCAGCCCAGGGATGGCCCCACCCACCATGGACTGGGCGCTCCCCTATTGATTACTAATTAAAATGCCCTACTGCCTCCTCTCTAACGACTCTATCTTGTGTCAAGTTGACATAAAGCTAGCAAGTACAGAGACATAATCCCAATTTAATTCAGATCATTTGCGGGTATTATTCCACAGAAACATGTTAAGGTTCTCCCACAGAGTCTTCTGCTAACTGCCACAGTGTTACACCGAATCCTTGGGATTTGTTGCTACACCCATAGTTTAGTCTCCATCCTCTCACTAGAAGCTTCTTTCTTCAGTAGATGGTATTAACACAGTGGGGACTTGGTCTGTCTGGGTCCGAGTGTCTGCTGCTCTCCTCTGCATGGGGTAGGAAGGAGAATGACACTCAATGGAGAGTAACCAATGCAAGTGCCCTGTGATGCAAACAATTCGTTTGTCATTTTGGTTTAATTGTAGTAGCTCATGAGCATCTGGAAATTCATGCATTTTAGATTTCCCATCTCAGTGAAGTATAGGTTGTCAAAGGCACATCCTCATGACTTTCTGGATTTTATCGCTATCTCTTGTAATGCTTCCATTTTCCCCCCTAATTTTATTAGCTTGGATGTTCTCACTCTGTTTTGGATAATTTGGTTAATGGTTTGCCAGTCTTGTTTATCTCTTCAAAGAACCAATACTTCATTTCATTGATTCTATGTATTTTTTCATTTCTATTTCATTAATTTCTACCTTGATCTTAATTATTTCTTGTCATCTACTACTTTTAGGTTGTAAGTTCTGTTTTCTAAAGGCCTAAAGTGCTTATTAGGTTATTTATTTGGGATCACTTGAATATTTTGATGTGGGTATCAACCGCTATAAACATCCCTCTCAAACTTCATGCATCTTCATGTGTCTTGTAGTTTTTGGATGTTGTTAAACATTCCTCTTAAACCATCTTCATGTGTCTTGTAGTTTTTGTATGTTGTTAAACATTCCTCTTAAACCATCTTCATGTGTCTTGTAGTCTTTGGATGTTGTTAAACATTCCTCTTAAACCATCTTCATGTGTCTTGTAGTTTTTGGATGTTGTTAAACATTCCTCTTAAACCATCTTCATGTGTCTTGTAGTCTTTGGATGTTGTTGTTTCATTTCATTCACTTCGGAGATTTTAAAATTTCCATCTTGATTATTTCAGTGAGCCAATTATCATTCGATAATGTGTTATTTTCCATGTGTACTTCCTACTTCCCCTTTCTGTTGGTATCTAGCTTTATTCCATTTGATCAGATAGAACATCTGATATTTATGAAGGCTTGCTTTTGGTTATAAATTATGATTTGTTTTGGAGAACATTTCATGTGTTGCGGAAAAGAATGCATATCCTTCAGTGTTTGAATGGAATTTTCTGTAGCCATCCATTAGTTCTAATTATGATGCCACTTAACTGCAGTGCTTCTGTGTTTATTGGAGCCCCACAATTTCTGCATTGGGGTTAATTTATGGCCTTAGATCTGGTAGAGTTTTGTTTTGTGAAATTAGGTGTAACTGGGTTTGGTACATATTTGTTTAGAATTGTATGATCCTCTTGATGATTCACTCCCTTAGAGTCATTCATCTCTTCGGACTCGTTTTGGTTTGAACTCCATTGTGTCAGATATTAAAATGGCTACACCTGCTTGCTTCTTAGCTCCATCGGCTTAGAATACATTTCCCCATTCTTTTCTTCCAAGTATCCTCTGTAGGGCTGGCTTAGTGAGCATGAATTCCTTTAGTTTGTTTTTATTTCTTCTTTACACACCTCTTTACACATAAAAGATAGCTGTGCTGGGTAGAATATTCTGGATTGGCAGTCAAGATCTTTTCAAGCTCATGACTTTAGAAGTTTCCACTGTATAACAGGCTGTTTTTCTTATGACCCTACCTTTCTATGTGACTTGGCCCTCATCTACTCAGCTTTCAATACCTTTTTTATATTGTGTTTTAGTTTTTAACTATAATATTATAGTGCAGAGTTTCTTTTCTGATCCTGTCTGCTTGGCGTTCTGTAGACCTCTTGCATCTGCATGGATACAGACTTTATAAATTTTCTCCTATGGTTTTTACTGAACATATTTTCTATGCCTTTGACTTAGACTATTTCTCCTCTGTGCCCATCAATTCACAGATTTGGTCTTTCTATTGTTTCTCAGAATCCTGCATGTTGCTGTGCTCTTTTAAGAGTCTCTTTAGTTGAAGCGCATGATTTAATTCCTCTCCATTGTCTGTCTGTCTTTCACATGGTCTGTCCTATGGTGAGGATTCCCACTGAGCTGTCCACTTGACTGACTGGTACTCTCTAGTGTCACTTCAGTATGGGTTTGTATTTGTGTTGCATTCTATTCCCTTTCCTAGAACTGACTTCCTTCTTGAATTGTCTTTTCTTGTCCTCTATTGGCTCATTCAATTGTTTGTTTGTATCTTCTTTAAATTATTTGTACTTAACTCCCAAAGTCCAGTTGAAGAGTGGGAGGAATGAGAATATGAGCAAAGCGGTCAAGACCATGATGGGTTCACCCACTGAAACAGTCTCTCTGAGCTAATGGGAGCTCATTAACTCCAGCCTGACAGGGAAGGAACCAGCATAGGACCAAACTAGTCCCTCAGAATGTGGTTGACAGTTGTATGGCTGGGGCAGTCTGAGGGACCACTGGCAGTGGCACCAGGATTTATCCCTACTGCTTGTACTGGCTTTTTGGGAACCTATTTTCTTTGGATGGATACCTTGCTCAGCCTAGATATAGTAGGGAGGGCCTTGGACCTTCTTCAGAGCAATGTGCCTTACCCTCTCTAAGGAGTGGATGGTGTCGGGTGGGAGGGTATATGGAGGGAATGGGAGGAGAAGAGGGAGTGGGGACTTGGATTGGTATGTATAATGAAAAAAGATAGTTCGTTTTCTTTTTCAAAGAATAAATTTAAAAAAGGAAAAATAAATTATTTGTACTTTTAGAGGATGCTTTGTAATTGTTCTTTTGAATACCATGTCTTCTATTTCATCTAGGTCATTTCCTTTGGGCAGTGAGACTGCCATTTTGGAGGGAAACATACTGCCTCGGCATTTCTGATAAGACCTGGATGTCCAAAGTGAGACTGCTATGTGTTTTCAGCCCACCAGTTGGCACCTACAGGTGAGCCATGGAATAGACCATCTGGAGAAGGCTAGCAGGCAGTATGCAGGTAGGGAAGAAGGGGCTGTCCTCTCAGGTCTCCACCAGACTGGGTTGCTTGTAGGAAGTTAGCTGGAGCAGGCTCCTTGGACCAGACAGAGGTCACAGGCAGTGGAAATGGATGGAGTGCCTTATCTGGTCCCTTTGGAGCCTGGCCATTGTGTGGTAGTTTGGCTCAAGGGGACTCTAGATGGTCACTTTGATCTGAACTTCAGGTTTTCAACTTAACTTTAACCAGACTGGTAATAGTTTATCTCTTCTGTAGACTCTAGGTCCTCTCCAAATGCAGGCCTCTTTCTGTCTTCTGTCCATAGTAGACTCCGGGTTCTCTCCAAATGCTGGCCTCTTCCTGTCTTCTGTCCATAGTAGACTCCAAGTCTTCTCCAGATGCTGGCCTCTTCCCATCTTCGGTCCACAGTAGACTCCAGGTCCTCTCCAAATGCTGGCCTCTTCCTATCTTCCTGTCTCAGCAAATAGCTGTTCCCATTTTCAGTTGCTAGGGCCTAAACTTTGAAATTTTCTGACTCTTTAAAAATTTTTTCTTTATCCCCACTTGTCAGCAAATCTCCAAATATGACCATAATCTGAGTTTCGTCACTCTGCCCACCACCAGCCTGGCCTAAGTCATCACATTCTCTGACGGCTTCTGAATGGCCTGTCTGCCTCCATCTTCTTACCCACAGAGTCTCAGTACAGGAACGAGAGTATTACTAGCACAATCTCTGCTCTAATCAGCCGGTGGCTTTCTCTTACTCAGAGCAAAACCCAAGTCCTTAGCAAGACCTATGACGTCACCTAAATCTGCCCTCACACCCCTCGCCCATCCCTCTGACCTCCTCTCATCCTCCCACTTTTCCCTCTCCATCCAGTCCACCCACAGTGTTCTCCTTGCTGTGCCTCAGACCCTCCTCACACACTCGGACCTCAGACTTTCTGCGGTCACTTCCCTGCAACCCGCAAAGATCATTCACAGGTATCGGTCCTCTCCTCTCTAAGGACTTTGGTCAGACAGCATCTGCCTCTTCTTTTTTCTTCGAACTACCCAACTGTATCACTGAGGCAGGCCAGATACCCTAAGTATGGATACCCTACATATTGCTTGACATCCAGTGAGTAGAGTGTACAAAGACAGCGATGGAAACATGAGTGTCCCACCACCTTACAAAGTCATTCCAATAGTGAGCAGGCAGGCAGAAGATAGCTAGATGGATATAAAGACAGGCTGACGATAGATAGATGATAGATAGATAGATAGATAGATAGATAGATAGATAGATAGATAGAAAGAAACAAACTGTGGGTGAATGGAAGTCCTTCATCCTTCCCAATATCTTCCCTAGGCAAAGCAGAACAAGTTTTCAAAGCCAATCACAGAGAGAATGTTTGAAAGTTTAAAAAAGCATATAATCATCATGTATTCTGTATTTTTTATAAATCAAGTACCAATGCCTTTCATTTGATGATCTTAAAGTGTGTTACCAAAAAGAGCACTGTAATTACATGTAGTTATACATCACTACCGTATATCAAGCAGCATTCGGAGGCTTAATGGATTCAAGATCTCACTTGCTCCTGACACGTCTGTATTATAAAAGAAAATGCAAGAGGCGCCCAAGTGGCAGTCTGACATTTACACTGCGTCATCTGAGCCTCTGAAAATCTATTATGGTGTGGCTTATTAGCATAAGAAAAAGCGAAATGACTTGTAGACTGTCAACAGTCTCATGGCGTCCTTGGGCCAGCCAGTCACCTCAGCTGACCTCATCTGTTGGGTCTCCTCAGGCCTGTCACAGTTGAACAGATCACTGAAGGATGGCTTTGAGGAGGAAACGGGGCTCACTTTTTGTGGTTAACCAAAAGTACCTCTCTGAGGTCAAAGTGTGGCATGTGTGTTCTGTGTTGACCACACTGTGTCAAGAGTTCTCTTCATGAGACCAAGTCCTAACAAACTTTCCAAGTGTTTAGAGCCTGGCTCTGGCGTTTAGTGACCTAATGGTATGCCCTATGCCCCTCAACTCAGTGATCCTCTCCTCAGATGCCAACCACCTTCCTCCTCCTTCCCCTCAGAAGTGTCACACAGAAAAGCCTCTGTAACTGCTCAAATGTTCACCTCTTCTACTGACAAGCCTACAGTGGAATTTCACGTTCAGCTTCTGTGTCTGGGTACAGGAATTTGACTACCAAAGCCATGGAGAAGAAATCGAGTATGATGCCCCGAGCGTGACACTTCTCTATTGCAATGAACTGTTCCACTGGTGTGAAGTGGGAAGGAAGAACCGGCAGGCCGTCCTCAGTCACGATCACAGATGGCTGGAGGACCTTAGAAGTTGCCGCATCTCATCTTGTTACATAAAATGGAAGTCCCCAAGAGTTCCCTGCTGCTCTGTGAGCTCCTGGGCACCGACTCCAGGGCTTAAGTTGCATGTTTGCTTGGCTGAGAGTGGAGTGCACCTCTTCCAAATGCTCCATTCTGTGCATCTTCCTCCTGCAAAGAGTGGCTCAGGTTATCAGTCAGGACACTGCAAGGGCCTCATAAAACCAACCACACTGAGCAAGGGGCCTTTTAAACTAGAGTCAGCTTGTCACTTGCTGTGGTGGTTGGAATAAAAATGTCCCCCAAAGCCTCATATATTTGAATGCTTTGTCACCATGGAGTAGCACTCCTTGAGAGGAATTAGGAAGTGTGGCCTCAGTGGAATAGGTGTGGCTTTATTGGAGGAAGTGTGTCACTGGGAGTGGGCTTTGGGTTTTCAAAAGCCCAAGCCAATCGCAATCTCTCTCTCTTCCTGCTGCCTTCTAACCCAGAAGTACAACTCTCAGCTGCCATGTCTGTCTGTAATCTGCCATGCTCCCTGCCATGAGGGTAATAGAGGAAACCTCTGCCGCTGTAAGCCAGCCCCACTTAAATGCTTTGTTTTTATAAGCGTTGCTGTGGCCATGGTGTCTCTTCACAGCAATAGAACCCTGACTAAGACACTAACCTTTATATTATAGTAGCCGCACACCTACATGGCCAAAGTTAAATAATAGGGACAATGGAGAATCATAGTGAACCTGGTATAGCAAGTGTTGAGTTTTAGCTTAGGCTTGGTCACAATCTAGCCATTTTACCTCGGACAAATACCTCATCCCCTTGGAGACAGAAACCATGTGTGGCTGTCTGAGGGGAAGTAAACAAATACCTGTTCCCCCAAAAACGATAGAATGTAGTTATCCTGCCCACGTCTAACTTGCAAACGAGTGTATTTATCAGGGTCACTTGCAATAGCCTGGCTGACTCAAGGCAGGCGCATCCCTGAGAAGTTCACCCAGCCTGAGAAACAGTTCCAGAAAGATGAATCCATGGAGCTCCTGCTCAACCTATAGGCAACTCAGGAGGTTGAAGTTGGTCTGAGCTTCTGCCTTGCAACTCGGCTGCACACTGCTTCTAGGTGGTTGATCTGAACCTCTTTTAAAAAGCTCAGGTTGTCTGAGAGTCTTTTAGGCAGTGGCCTGTTCTCTCTTTCAGGTGCCTTGGCTGGTCTAAGAGTGTCTTTCAGCAGGTCTTACTGCTTACATATGCTTGGGGAGGGAAGGAGGGACCTAGTGAATCTGGTCAGTTTCAGGAACTTCCTGAAGCCATTGAGTTGTTTACTTCCTGAGTTTAGCTTAGTGGGATGAAATATTTCACCTCCTACTATGTATAAAGGAGCTTTCCTGCATGGTGGAAGGGTCTGTTTTATCTCAAAGGAAATCACTACACAATAATATTGGAAAGGAGGAAGGAGGGAGAGGAAATTGGGAGGAGTGAAGGAAGAAAACACAGGCAGGTTTCCAGTATACAGTTACTTCTTCATTTAACAGACCTTAGAATTTGCTAGCTAGTATGTTACAGATTTCAAAGGGTGTCATGCAGCTGGTCCTCCACACTGCTGCTTTTCATAAACTGAACAGAAGAAACTGCAAGAGAAACCTCAGACCACAGGGGCGTGAAGATTAGGAGCGAATGAGGTAACAGAAGATAGTGACTCCTGATAGACATCCTCATCATCCTAGTTCCATGAACAGCGGATGACGGGACTCCAGCATGGCCAGCAGCTTCCTCCTTGGAGGTTTCGCATTGAGGGAAATCGTGTGAAAGTGGCTACCCTGTGGGTTTGGTAACATAATGAATACTGTTTTTAGAAATTTGAATATCCGACGCTGAAGTGGGAAGAGTGTTTGGTATGAGTTATATCATTCTCTGTGATCAGATTGTTTTCAAACCACAAACAGGATGCAGATGAATGGTGCTGAGACGAAAAGACAAAAAGCTGGGGTGCCAGAAACAAAGACAATAACTAAAAGAGTTTCTTTTCCGTGCTTCGTCAAAGCAGGCAACCACTTTAAAACTTGCCATTTTCTAGTTTTAAATCCAGACCCGACAAGCAGCACCTCAAATGACTGGTATAAGCACATGCCGAAAGTCGTATTACCCATCGGTTTGTATGCAGACATTATAAACAAGGAAAGGGGAAAACATTTCACTACTGTTGACACTATATAAAGTATATTAAAATAATGTTTTTCATCCAAATAAGTATGTGTGCTAAATCTCTATAGAGTACCACAGACTGGGAAAATACTCACTCAGAACTGTAGCAATGTTCTCCGTGGTATATCATGTACTGATCAATTAATAAGACTCAATAAGCTTGTGAATATTAAATAAAAATGAGATTTTCTTTTTGTAAAAAAAATCTTCAAGGGGACATACTGAAAAGAAATATAACTTCAGTCGGTGGTGCCAGGCCTTTAATCCCAGCACTCAGGAGGCAGAGATAGGCGGATCTCTGTGAGTTCAAGGCTACCCTGATCTAGCTATTTTCTTATAAGGCTGGTGATCTGAGATTGATTCTGGAGACCTGCGTGGTAGATCAACCCTACGGGTTGTCTTCTGACTTTCACGTGTGCCATGGTGTCCACATGTGCACACAACATGCACGCAAATACAAATAAATAAATAAACTTTCTTTAATGGTTTCATATTCCAAGAATATAATAATGTAACTACTTTGTAGCTTCTGAGATGCTGGAAGACTGAGCCATGACATTGGACGAGCAACCGCCAATGGTGTTTGGTGTTACCATCAGTCCGCTGTGTTGTGTAACTCCAATGGTGTTTGGTGTTACCATCAATCCGCTGTGTTGTGTAACTCCAATGGTGTTTGGTGTTACCATCAGTCCGCTGTGTTGTGTAACTCCAATGGTGTTTGGTGTTACCATCAGTCCGCTGTGTTGTGTAACTCCCATGGTGTTTGGTGTTACCATTAGTCCGCTGTGTTGTGTAACTCCCATGGTGTTTGGTGTTACCATCAATCCGCTGTGTTGTGTAACTCCAATGGTGTTTGGTGTTACCATCAATCCGCTGTGTTGTGTAACTCCAATGGTGTTTGGTGTTACCATCAGTCCGCTGTGTTGTGTAACTCCCATGGTGTTTGGTGTTACCATCAATCCGCTGTGTTGTGTAACTCCAATGGTGTTTGGTGTTACCATCAATCTGCTCTGTTGTGTAACTCCAATGGTGTTTGGTGTTACCATCAGTCCACTGTGTTGTGTAACTCCAATGGTGTTTGGTGTTACCATCAGTCCGCTGTGTTGTGTAACTCCAATGGTGTTTGGTGTTACCATCAGTCCGCTGTGTTGTGTAACTCCAATGGTGTTTGGTGTTACCATCAATCTGCTGTGTTGTATAACTCCAATGGTGTTTGGTGTTACCATCAGTCCGCTGTGTTGTGTAACTCCAATGGTGTTTGGTGTTACCATCAATCTGCTGTGTTGTGTAACTCCAATGGTGTTTGGTGTTACCATCAGTCCGCTGTGTTGTGTAACTCCCATGGTGTTTGGTGTTACCATCAGTCCGCTGTGTTGTGTAACTCCAATGGTGTTTGTGTTACCATCAGTCCGCTGTGTTGTGTAACTCCAATGGTGTTTGGTGTTACCATCAGTCCGCTGTGTTGTGTAACTCCAATGGTGTTTGTGTTACCATCAATCTGCTCTGTTGTGTAACTCCAATGGTGTTTGTGTTACCATCAGTCTGCTCTGTTGTGTAATTCCAATGGTGTTTGTGTTACCATCAATCTGCTCTGTTGTGTAATTCCAATGGTGTTTGTGTTACCATCAATCTGCTCTGTTGTGTAATTCCAATGGTGTTTGTGTTACCATCAATCTGCTGTGTTGTGTAACTCCAATGGTGTTTGGTGTTACCATCAGTCCGCTGTGTTGTGTAACTCCAATGGTGTTTGTGTTACCATCAGTCCGCTGTGTTGTGTAACTCCAATGGTGTTTGTGTTACCATCAGTCCGCTGTGTTGTGTAACTCCAATGGTGTTTGGTGTTACCATCAGTCCGCTGTGTTGTGTAACTCCAATGGTGTTTGGTGTTACCATCAGTCCACTGTGTTGTGTAACTCCAATGGTGTTTGGTGTTACCATCAGTCCGCTGTGTTGTGTAACTCCAATGGTGTTTGGTGTTACCATCAATCTGCTGTGTTGTGTAACTCCAATGGTGTTTGGTGTTACCATCAGTCCGCTGTGTTGTGTAACTCCAATGGTGTTTGGTGTTACCATCAGTCCGCTGTGTTGTGTAACTCCAATGGTGTTTGGTGTTACCATCAGTCCGCTGTGTTGTGTAACTCCAATGGTGTTTGGTGTTACCATCAATCTGCTGTGTTGTGTAACTCCAATGGTGTTTGGTGTTACCATCAGTCCGCTGTGTTGTGTAACTCCAATGGTGTTTGGTGTTACCATCAGTCCGCTGTGTTGTGTAACTCCAATGGTGTTTGGTGTTACCATCAATCTGCTGTGTTGTGTAACTCCAATGGTGTTTGGTGTTACCATCAGTCCGCTGTGTTGTGTAACTCCAATGGTGTTTGGTGTTACCATCAGTCCGCTGTGTTGTGTAATCCCAATGGTGTTTGGTGTTACCATCAATCTGCTCTGCTGTGTAACTCTGGGGACATGAGGAGTGCAGAGTTCACTGCCCAGCAAATTGCTTTTCATTTCCTGGCATTTATCCTTCTGTTTATGTGTCTCTCGCTGCACGTCATAGCATCTCTGAGGAATTGTAAAGACTTGGCTTTGCCGGCTAGCCGCCTGTGGGCTTGCTGGGAGACGTGCACAATAGCAGCATACGCAAGTTGAGCCACGGATCCTTTAACCGAGCATCCCTCCAACAATGTGTGCCGTTCACTGTTCAAGACTCTGAAAATGAGAGTGGGCCAGGCTGTTTCCTGACTTTGGAGAGTTTGTGGAAGAAAAAGAGGAAGAAATGAAATACAAACAGATGAGTGGATGAGGAAATGATTTTAGAGGCTGATAAACGTTACTATGGAAACAAAACAGGTAATATGATAGAGGGTACCAGAGGAGGGTTAGATTAACAGTGCCATTTAGGTCAGTCCATCCTGAGGCCATGGCATCTCAGCCAGTTCTGAGTGACTGGAAGGAGCCAGGCTGTTTATTCCAGTCCCACCGAACAGAACAGCAAGAGCAAAAAGATGGGCCGGGCATCATGTTGTGGGAGAGGGGACCAGTTGTGGTGAGGGAACTGAAGACGCTGGAGGAGGAAGCAGGGGCCACATCAGGTATGACACCACAAGCCATGGTGGGAAACTGCAGCTCTGGCCTCTGAACAAGGATCTTCACCAGAATAAGGAAACCTAGTTTACACAGGTATTCCTGTCAGGGGAGGGCTTCTGGATGTGCTGTCGTAGGTTCAAGTCCCACACAAGGCAGTCAGGAATAGCAGGTAAGAAGGGGCCAAGATATAGGACTTGCCCACTCTGCAAGCCCTATGTCCATCATGGGGATAACCATCTGTAGAAAGAAGGGGTTTTGTTGTTTTCTGAGTGTCTCACGCGGCCCAATCTGGCTTTGAATTCACATGGCCTTGATCCTCCAGCTCCCACCTCCCGAGTGCTAGGATCAGAGGCACGTACCACCATCCCCAGCTTTATGAGGTAGTAGAGTTTGAACCCAGAACTTTGTGCATCCTAGGCCAGCACTCTGCCAGCGGAGTCACCCCAGCTCCAGAGATCTGTCTTTCATAGCTCAAGGCACAGCACATGGAAGTGGCCTCCAGAGTGAAAGCCAGGGAGTGCACTGAGTGATGTTTACATGGAGACCAGTTGCTGTGGAGAGCAGAGAAGCAGAAGATCCTGCCTGGGTCGGGATAGAGGTTGCTGGTGGATGAGAGGTGCTTGCTGAGGGGAAGAAAGGAAGCCAAGTGAGTGTTAAGGCTGCAGGGAGTGGTGGTGACCATGAACGAGGTAGGGGAACTGGGATTTTCCTTTCAGGAAAATGGTAAGATTTTTTAGGCTACACATTTTAAAAAATGCAACATGTTAGAAGCCAAAGTAGTACCTATGTCAGTTGAAGAAATTTATAGATAAACATTATCTGAGAAGTACAAAGTTGTAACTGTATTTTGAAATTGTCCCATGATTCCTGGCCCACTAGGAAAAGGTGGGGGCAGGGGCGTAGAGTTAGTTCAGTCTGGGATGCTTCAGTCAGGGAAGGCACAACCTCTCCAGTGTTCAGTCTGCCCCTCCTTCCTTCCCCATGCTGCTGTCTGACTGTACCATTGAATGTACTCAGGTATGCTGTTACCACCTCTTCCCCAATACCCAGGTGGGTGGCATAATGACTAGAGGGGAAGATATTTGCCTCTTGGGACCCTCAAAGCAAAACAAGTAAAAAGCTCTCTCCTCATCTTTTCAAGATCTATAGCACATCTCCCCTGACTGGCCGGAGGCTCAGAGAGAGAGAAGACAGTCACTCAGTGTCTCTCTCAGCCCCATTGTGCTCTTCCCCTCACAGTCCCTTGGCACTAGAAGAGGTAGGGTTCCAAAATGAATTCTTCCTACTCCATATTTCTGGCCTGGGGCATCTAGGCTCAGATACCAGTCAAGAGTACAATCTTCCATCTATATATGGAATCTTTTTTGTTTGTTTGTTTTTGTTTGTTTGCTTGCTTTTGGGGATTTGTTTTGTTTTTGTTTTTGTTTTAGAGACAGGTTTCTCTACAGCTTTGGAGCCTGTCCTGGAACTAGCTCTTGTAGACCAGGCTGGCCTTGAACTCACAGAGAATCGCCTGCCTCTGCCTCCCAAGTGCTGGGATTAAAGGTACAACCACTACCCACCCAGCTTATATATGGAATCTTACATACAGTGATGGAATTAAAGAATTCTTTCCCATCTTGTTGTTATACCTTAGTGGTTGGGGAGTGATCTGTCTCTTTTCAAATATAGAAAATAAGCTATTTTCATACCAAAACATATCATACTTGTAACCCGAGTTTCTAGTCCATGAAGCTGTCAGGACTGGAGACATCATATGAATGAGTCTTTGGCATGTGACTGAGTAACACTGGGGACTGGATGAGAACTTCAAGTCATCCCAGAGAGGAAAATAAAGATCAGGGTTGGGTTCTAGGACAGCCTTTGTAAGTTCCAGAAAAACGTGAAGGAGCCTCAGAGCCCACAGAAATAAGGCTGCAGGTAAGACCGTCAGAAAATGGACATGGGGTGAACTAGAGCCCAGGAGACAGCAGGTTTCCAGAGGGAAGGATGCGCAGCCAAGTCAAGGGTTGCTGGAAGGTCCGACAGGTACAAGACCCCAATACATACTCTGCTTCTGACCACAGACATTCACCCAGAGTCTCAAATTGTCCCTGAAAGACACTGGGAATGCCTTTTCCAGACCATAAAGCAACTCAGTTGACCAGAGAGGACCCCTGGCAGGGAAAACTCACAAACTCACCCCACCATTTTAAAGGAAAATGGTGTTAGCTTCCTTGGTAGATGCTGTATTCTTTGAGCCAAACTGAAACTCCAGTAGCTGACTGTACTAGTGAATCCTGGCCACTGGGGAGTCCCCGTGATTACTGAGAAACATGTACAAGCACTCCAGGGGAGCCGCTGTCTGCTTCTCACTGGGTACCACACACACCAGGGTGACTCTGCTTTACCTATCTTGTTCTGAAATCAATTAGGGAAACACTCGCCTTCTTTCAGGCTCAGTTGTGGGCGAGGCAGACAGTGCACTCGGCATCTCAGGTAAACTGGGGGTGGAGGGACTATCTCACTAGAGATAGATACTTAGTTTCTAGCAATGAAGTAAAATACTGGAATGTCAAAGATGCCCACATCCTTCTGCATCTCCCATCTTTGCTCTGAGATCCTGGTACCCACTCCACCTATCCTGACCTCAACTCCCAATCGTGGCTGTGGCCATTGTGGACGTCTTATGCATGTCTCCCATTCCACCTGACCTGTTGAATCCAACTGAGATAGAACCAATGGGGGAAAGGGTCGCTGGGCTGCAGTCTGTCCAAGAATAGAAAACAAGGCCAAAAGTTTGTCTTTGGGGTCAACTTCAGAGGGAGTCAGAAGATCTGAAGAGAGATAAGGAAGTGGATTCTACTCTGACTCCAACACACTGTCCAGATACAGAGCCTTTGGGATGGAAGATGCAGCCAAGCAAGTCAAGCAACTCCTGGGAACATGCGGGAGTTTCGTAGCATGTTGAATGGCAAGACACTGAAAAGCTGTTTACCCTCTCTATCTATTCCTTTGGTATCTTATCAGGTGATTAACATGCCTTCCCCCTAGACCAGATGTGGGGTTCATAATGAGATAGTGCATGGGTGATACCTATGTTGAGAGCTAGCTTATAGAAACGGCCAAAAGAATTATTATTGAACAACAGATTGGACTTTTTAATTTTAAATTCTAGGGACTGGTGAGCCTGCTTAGCAATTCGGAGCACTTTCTGCTCTTCCAAAGGACCCCAGTCCAGTTCATAATACCCAAGTAACACCAGCTCTGGAACACACCTTGAATCTCAGTGCTTGAGAGACAGAGACAGGTGGATTCCTGTGAATTTGAGGCCAGCCTGATCTACATGGTGAGTTCAGGCCAGTAAGGGATACATAGTAAGATCTCATCTCAAAGATAACTAACTAACTAGCTAACTAACTAACTTACTTACTTACTAACTAGCTAGCAAACTACTTGTTAGAGCTTAAAATTTTAAAGGAATTTAAATTTTTTAATTTTTTTATTGACTTATGGGGGCAGCAGGGGACACCTGCCATGGAGGTTTGTGGAAGTGAGAGGACAGTTTGCATG